>NC_133503.1:197799615-198425192 GCF_049354715.1 Callithrix jacchus
CATTTATGATTTAAAAACTCTCAGCAACTTAGAGACAGAAGGGATGTACTTCAAAACAATAAATAAAATGTGACAAACTCACAACCAACATCATACTCAGTGGGAAAAGTTGAAAGTTTCCTCTACTATCAGAAACGAGACAATGATGCCTACTCTTGCCACTCTTACACATTTCTAGAAGACTAGCCAGTGAAATTAGGCAAGAGAGAGAAATAAAAGCCATTCAAACTGAAAATAAAGAACTCAAATTTTCCCTGTTTACAGATAACATAATCATATACATAGAAAAACCTAAAGACTTCACCAAGAACTATTAGAACTAATAAACTTAGTAAATTAGCAGGATTAAAAATTGGCATACAAAAATGAGTACCATTTCTGCACACCAACAAGGAACAATCTGACAAAAAATTAATCATTCCCATTTACAGTACTACCAATACATAAAATACTTAGGAATAAACTGAACCAAGGAAGTAGAAAACTTTATGCCAAAAGATATAAAATATTTATAGAAGAAATTGTAGAAGACACAAATTAATAGAAAAATATCTCATGTTCATGTATTGGAAGAACTAATATGTTAAAATGTTCATACTATCCAAAGCAATCTACAGATTCAATGTAATCGCTATCAAAATCCCAATAATATTTTTATATAAATAGGAAAAAAATCTAAAGTTTATATGGAACTTCAAAAGATCCCAAGTAGCCAAAAACATCTTAAACAACAACAAAAAAATGAAGCTGGAGACAAATACTACCTATCTTCAAAATATACTACAAAGCTATAGTAATCAAACAGCATGGTACTGGCATAAAAACAGACAGAGACCAATTGATAGACTGAAGAATCCAGAAATAAATCCAGGCATTTAAGGTTAATTGACATTTGACAAAGATATCAAGAACACACAATGGGTAAAGGACAGTCTCTTTAATAAATGATGTTTGAAAAAAATTGATATCCACAGGCAGAAGAAGGAATTTGGACAAATATACAAAAATCAACTCAAAATGGACCGTAGACTTAAACATAAGATGACAAACTGTAAAGTTACTTGGAGAAATCATAGAAGAAAAGCTCTATGACACTTGTCTGAGCAATGAATTTCTGACTAGTACTCTAAAGGAACAGGTAAAAAGAAACAAATGAAATTATAGAAAATTGAAAATCCTCTGCACAGAAAAGGCAACAATCAACAGAGTGAAGAAACAAGCTACAAAATGGGAGAAAATATATGCAAACCATATATATGAAAACGAGTTAATATCCAGAATATATAAGTAACTCAACAGCTAGTAAACAATCCATTTAAAAATGAGCAAAGGTCTTCTTTTGAAAAGTGTCTGTTCATATCCTTTGCCCACATTTGATGGGGTTGTTTATTTTCTTGTATATTTGTTTTAGTTCTTTATAGAATCTGGATATTAGCTCTTTGTCAGATGGTTAGCTTGTAAAAATAGGTTGCAAATTCACTCTAATAATTCTTTATTTTGCTGTACAGAAGTCTTAACTTTAATTAGATCCCATTTGTCTATTTTGGTTTTTGTTGCCAGTGCTTTTGGTGTTTTAGTCATGAAGTCCTTGCCTATGCCTATGTCCTGAATGATATTGCCTAGGTTTTTTTCTAGGGTCTTTATGGTGTTAGGTCTTATGTATAAATCTTTAATCTACCTGGAGTTAACTTTTGTATAGGTGTAAGGAAGGGGTCCAGTTTCAGCTTTCTGCACATGGCTAGCTAGATTTCCCAACACCATTTATTAAACAGAAAATCCTTTCCCCATTGCTTGTTTTAGTCAGAAGATATTTATGTGACCAACAAACATATGAAAAAAATGTTCATCATCACTGGTCATTAGAGAAATGCAAATCGATACCACATTGAGATACCATCTCATGCCAGTTAGAATGGCAATCATTAAAAAATTTGGAGACAACAGATGCTGGAGAAGATGTGGAGAAATAGGAACACTTTTACACTGTTGGTGTGAGTGTAAATTAGTTCAACCATTGTGGAAGACAATGTGGAGATTGCTCAAGGACCTAGAAATAGAAATTCCATTTGACCCATCAATCCCATTACTGGGTATATACCCAAAGGATTATTAATCATTCTATTATAAAGACATATGCACATGTTTGTTCACTGAGACACTGTTTACAATAGCAAAGAGTTGGAACCAACCCAAATGCCCATCAACAATAGACTGGGATAAAGAAAGTGTGGCACATATATACCATGGACTACTATGCAGCCATAAAAAAGGATGAGTTCATGTCCTTTGCAGGGACATGGATGAATCTGGAAACCATCATTCCCAGAAAACTGACATAAGAACAAAAACCAAACACCACATGTTCTCATTCATAAATGGGTGTTGAACAATGAGAACACATGGACACAGGGAGGGAAATATCACACACCAGGGTCTGTTGGGGGATTGGGGACTAGAGGAGGGACAGCAGCAGGTGTGGAGATTGGGGAGGGATAACATGAGGAAAAATACCTAACGTTAGGTGATGGAGGGATAGAGGCAGCAAACCACCATGGAATATGTATACCTATGTAACAATTCTGCATGATCTGCACATGTACCTCAGAACTTAAAATTTTAAAAAATATTTTTGCAAAGATCCTGAATAGTCATTTACCAGAAGAAAACATACAAATAGTCAACAGACGTTTGAAAAAAAAATGCTCAACATTAGTAATCATCAGGGAAATGCAAATTAAAACCAAAATGAACTATTACTTCACACCTCTTAGGATGGATATTGACAAAAATACAAAAGGTAAGTGTTGGCAAGGATGTGAAGAAAAAGGAACTCTCGTACACTATTGGTGGAATTGTAAGTTGGTTCACCCATACTGAAAACAGTATGGAGGCTCCTCAAAAAATTAAAATTAGAACTCCCAAATGATCTAGCAATCCCGTTGCTGGTATACATCTAAAGGAAATGAAATCAGTATGTTAAAGAGATGCCTACACTCCATGTTTACTGCATCATTATTTGCAATAGCTAACATCAAATCCACCAGAGTATCCACCAAAGAATAAATGGATAAGAAAATATAGCGAATATAAGCAAGGAAATGTCACTGAGACTTTACAAAGAAGGAAATTCTGTCCCTTGTGACAACATGGATGAACCCGAAGGACATGATGTTAAATGAAACAGACCGGGAACAAAAAGTCAAATACATGTTCTCACTGATATGTGAATCCAAAAACCGCTGAACTCTTAGAAGCAGAGAGTAGAATGACGGTTGCTAGGAGCTGGGGTGGGAAGCATGGGATGGGGAGATGTTGGTGGAATGACAAAAACTTTCAATTAGATAAGAGAAATAAGTTCAAGAAATCTGTTCTATAACAATGAATATAGTTAATAATAATGTGTTCTTATTAAGTATTTTCACCACAAAAAAAAAAAGCTAAATATGTGAGGAAATACAAATGTTAATTAGGTCAATTTTCTCACTCCACAATGTATACATATTTCAAAACAAATCCTTCTTTCTCACACATCTCACATCCAGTTCCTCAGCGAATGCTTTCTGTATGAGCCAAGGTAGCCCCGGAATGTGACCATTTCTCATGACGTCCACCACAGGCCCATGATCCAAGCCCTGCTGTGTTAAACATAGCATCAAATAGCAGCAGCTTCCTGGCAGCTGTCACTGCTCTGGCTGGCCTTGCATAGACCCCCTGCCACCTATTATCCACAGAATGGAGGGGCCCCTTTAAGACTTAAGTCAGGCCCTGTCCCTCCTCCATCAGTTCCCATCACTCAGAGTAAAACCAGATCCTCCTCACTCCAACCCACCCCTGTGCCAGGTGACCTGGCCCGTCTGCCTCAGCCCGTACCCCCTTCATGCTCTCCATCCTTTCCTTCTATCCCAGGGAGGACACTGGTCACAGTTCTAGAACCCACCACGCAGTTCTAGTCCTTAGTTCTAGTGACAAGCTCAATTGTGTATGCCCCAAAATTCGTATGTTGAAACCCTTACTATCTTAGAATACAATTGTATTTGAAGACAGGGCCTCTAAAGAGATAGAGGTAAAGTGAGGCCAGTAGAGCGGGCCTCTATTCAATATGACTGGCGTCCTTATAAGAAGAGGGAATTTGGACACAGATAGGCACAGAGGGAAGACCCTCGGAAGACACGCGGAGAAGACACACGGAGAAGACGGCATCTACAGGCCAAGGAGAGAGGCTTCAGAGCAAACAACCTGCTTACACCCCGATCTTGAACTTCCAGCCTCCAGAATTATAAAAAAAAAACAAATTTATAAAAAAGTGTTCATTATCACTGGTCATTACAGAAATGCAAACCAAAGCTACATTGAGATACCATCTCACGCCAGTTAGAATGGCGATCATTAAAAAATCTGGAGACAACAGATGCTGGAGAGGATGTGGAGAAATAGGAACACTTTTACACGGTTGGTGGGAGTGTAAATTAGTTCAACCATTATGGAAGACAGTGTGGTGATTCCTCAAGGACCTAGAAAGAGAAATTCCATTTGACCCAGCAATCCCATTACTGGGTATATATCCAAAGGACTATAAATCGTTCTACTATAAGGACACATGTACACGAATGTTCATTGCAGCACTGTTTACAATAGCAAAGACCTGGATTCAACCCAAATGCCCATCGATGATAGACTGGACTGGCAAAATGTGGCACATATACACCATGGAATATTATGCAGCCATAAAAAACAATGAGTTTGTGTCCTTTGTAGGGACATGGATGAACCTGGAGATCATCATTCTCAGCAAACTGACACAAGAACAGAAAATGAAATACCGCATGTTCTCACTCCTAGGTGGATGTTGAACAATGAGAACACATGGACACAGGGAGGGGAGCACTATATACTGGGGTCTGTTGGGGGGAATAGGGGAGGGACAGTGGGGGGTGGGGAGTTGGGGAGAGAGAGCATGGGGAGAAATGCCGGATACAGGTGAAAGGGAGGAAGGCAGCAAATCACACTGCCACGTGTGTACCTATGCAACTATCCTGCCTGTTCTTCACATGTACCCCAAAACCTAAAATGCAACAAAAAAGAAGAAAAATAATAAAATAAAAATAAAAATAAAGAAACACATTTCTGTTATTTAAGCACCCATTCTCTGATTTGCTGTGACAGCCTAAGCAGGTGAATAAAGGCCTTAATCCCCGCACGTCCTTCAGGTCTTTGCTCAAACATCACCTCCTCAGCCTGGCCATTCCCAAACATACTTTCCACCCCTCTACCTCTGAATTTCCATGCCTGCTTGCCTCATTTGTGTTTACATAAACTCGTGCATTGACCTAGTCCCTCCCTGTGGCCAGCTGCAGATGTGATGGCAGTCTCTCATCATCTAGAACAACTTCAACGATATCTGTGACTGACCTGTCACCTGCTGGGAGCTGAATTCTGTCCATGATTCATATAAATTATGTCCACGATTCATATAAATTATGTCCCTTAACATGCTTATAAGGTGGGAACCCTGTTTGCCCCCCAAATTGCCCATGGAGAGAATGAGAATCATGGAGGTTAAATAGCTTGCCAAGGTTGTACATTTAGTAAGAGGTGGAGTTTTTTTCCTTATCCACGTCTTTCAAACGCCTGTTCTCCAACTCTAAGGTGCAACAGCAACATCACACTCTCCGGTATCTCGGCCGTGGCAGGTGTTGCTGCACAGGTCACGCAACTCCACTGCACCGCTCAGGGCACTCTCTGCCACTGTGAGAGTCAGCTGTGTGCTGATTCACCAAAATGTTCACAACAAATCAGAAACAGGATGATTTAGAGCAATTTAAGCATTTTTGTGATGGTAGAAATAACCTAATTGCTACATTTTTGTCACTAATCAATAAAACAATTTAAATGAGTTGCCCCACACTGAACCAAATGTTGCTGTTGTGTTGATTAAAGCGCCGAGTATCTAGAGTCAACAGGACCTTGAAACATAGGACTAAATTCGCCTGGAAACATAATCGCTTCTGACTCTGAAACCACCTTTGCAAAAATTATAACTGAGGAGATTATGACAATGGAGGAGATCAGACCTAACAGACTTGCTTCTAACCTTTAAGCTGTCTTTGTTCATTCTTGGGCTTTGGCCAAACTAACTTTGGGAAAGAATTTAATTTACACTTTGAAAGAAAATTGGTAATAGTTCTTTCCCAAAAGGACTCTTTTCCTGACTGGAGACCAGTCTGCCTTTGTAGGGCTAAGAAATTAGCTACAAGATTAGAAATCAAGGCTTAGGGGTTACTCAGCCTCTGGCTGTAAGAGTCTGAACCGCCCCAGATTGCTCCTGGGGATGATCACATCACTATTGTAAAACGGAAGATCAGTGTTGGAGATATTTGCAGACATTGCACTCGATGGATCAGCTGACACCACCCAGACCTGTAATTTGGCTCAGCCTGTCCTGCAATCCCATCCAGGAACAGAAGACAGCAAGAAAACCTCACTCTGACCCTGCTATGATTCCATCTCCAACCCAACCAATCGGCACTCCCCACTTACCGAGCAGCCCCTACCCGCCAAATTGTCTTTTTTTTTTTTTGAGACGCAGTTTCGCTCTTGTTACCCAGGCTGGAGTGCAATGGCGCGATCTCGGCTCACCGCAACCTCCGCCTCCTGGGTTCAGGCAATTCTCCTGCCTCAGCCTCCCGAGTAGCTGGGGCTACAGGCACGCACCACCATGCCCAGCTAATTTTTTGTATTTTTAGTAGAGACGGGGTTTCACCATGTTGACCGGAATGGTCTCGATCTGTTGACCTCGTGATCCACCCACCTCGGCCTCCCAAAGTGCTGGGATTACAGGCTTGAGCCACCATGCCCGGCCTAAATTGTCTTTAAAAACTCCAATCCCAGGAGGCTCAGGAAGACTGACGAGCAATAATAAAACTCCAGTCTCCATACAGCCAGCTAAGTCTGAATTACTCTTTCTCCATTGCCGTTCTCCTGTCTTGATCAATCGACTCTGTCTAGGCAGTCGGCAAGATGAACCCATTAGATGATTACAGCCCTCTAATGATTTTTTTTTTTATGTATAGGAAAAAAATATTGAGTACTTAATAAAAATTGCAGTCCAAGGCACGTGGTTTTGTTGGGTGTAGGACTGCTCCACCCAATGATTCGGAACCCAGGATCCTTTCAACCACAGCATACCCATCCTCAGGGCCTCATCTTCCTCTGCATCCAGCACTATAGGGGAAAGAGTGAAGAGGAAGGTCACACACAACGCTCAGAAGCCTTGGTGTCGCTTCTCACGTCCCATTGCTGTGACTCCCTCACCAGGCAGCACACATCCAACAGCAAAGGAGGCTGGAAAATGCAGCTCAGCCCAGCACCGGGACACTGTCTCATTTCCATGCAAGGGGATGAGGAATTTCAATGGCTGCCTGGTAGATTCTAACACAGAATAAGGTAGAAAAAATGATTAAAGATCAACTGGGACTGCCAACTAATTTCAGAGTTTCACAGACCTATCCACGCAGTCATGAGTCATGACAAACTGGGGCGGGCCTCTGGACAAGAGCCACCTGCCCAGGTAAGACAAAGCCTGAGCAGCAGAGCAGAACAGCAGAAGCTGCAGGCAAGCTCACACCCCAGAGAAAAAAAGGGAGAAGCACTGTCAACATCGACATTCTCCATTAATTATCAATGCAGTAATTTCATAAATCCTAGTGCAGAGAGGGGAAAGGGGGACAGAGGTCAGCGTGTTACACTAATTAAGCTCTTCCCACACGGAAGGAAACATCAGGGCGGGAAAAAACAGTTCTGCTCTAACATCTTCTTTCAAGGACAAACCCAGTTTCTCCTATTTCCAAGGTAAGTGACTCTCCAGACAGAAGCAGTCATTCTTTCCTCTGTCTTGCTCAAAGTTGTGGGCTTTCCCGTGGAACTTACCCTGTTTCCCTTTTGTCATTCACATCTGTTTATATATTCAGTATCACTAAACAGACTGTGTCCTTAGGAAGAAAGGCTCTTTATCTCTTGGCATTTTACAACATTTTCAGTAGCTAACACTTTGTCCTTATGTACACTAAAACCTTAATGATGAACAAATAAATGATTCCAAGGTATAAAATAAGCAAAAGAAATTGATTTGTATTTATGACAAAAGTGTGGGTTTCTTTCTCCTTGTGGCACCACAGACTGCATACTTCATACATGGATTGCTACTGGAGAGAAATTCCAGGTTAAAATTCTTCTCATGTATCAAAACCTGAAAGATATGGAACCAGTTGGGAACCTAACAGGGCATGTTGATTACAAAGATGGAACACGAAGCCTGAGCATTCCTGTTTCACTTTTGGATTTTTAAAATGATAAACCAATTACTCAATGGTTAGATCAAACCACATAGTATAAATTGTTTGCAAGTTTTTTTAAGTAAATTTGAATATTTTCTGTTCTTGAATAACTTACTTTATTCAAGTTTAAAACAATGAATTATTAATATGACTAAAATTGTTTTCATTAAAAGGCAAAGTTTCCAAAGGCTTTTTCATCCCAGAGGTAAATTGTAGATCTGGCATTTACAAATTCTAACTTAAAATAATATATATTCATCTTGTTAAGCTTAGAACATTTTGAGTTAAAGCATGAAAGGTAATATTCTCTCTTTCAATTAGGAAAAGTCAGTTGTTGCAATAATAGATTACCAAATGTCATTTTAGAACAAAATAAGAATGTAAACTAATAGAAACTCAGGGCTTTTTTATTCCTCTGTGTAACATAATTTTGAAAAGGAAATATATGCACTACTAATAATGGTGAAATTACATTGTTTTTGCAACTAGCCCTAATTATCTATTATACCAGCAAAGGGTCTTCTGGTCTAACCTTGTAAAGGCCCCTCTTGGCTCCCTCAACACCTCACTCACGTCTCTGGAATTGCATCCACTTCATTGACTCTGTCAGTCCATCAGGTACTTCTCTCACATCAGTCAGAAGCCCCTCAAGGGTGGGAGCCATCTCATTCAACCAGCATGGTTCCTTGAGGATGATGATGGATATAGTTCACAACTGATAGTCCTTGAACTAAGTAATGGTTCCTTGTGGCCCACATGCCCCTCAGCCCAATACCCTAAACCTTTCACAATCTTTTCACTAGTTCCTCTTGCAGAACAATATAGACATCCTAAGATCACAGAAAATCCCCCTGCCTGAGCATCCCATTCCTGGGCTCATGTCCTCCCATCTTCCAGTTCCCTCCACTAGGAGTGGAGCAGCCATATTACGCCCTCATGAAGCCTTGTTCACAGACAGAGGCAGCATTCCCATCTGCTAATCTGTGATTGCCTCTGTGCTTCTTTTTGTTATGATATTCTCCATTAGCATGTGTTTCGTGTTTCTTTATGGCCATGCTTTTTCCTTCAGACTTAATGAGAGGCTACTTATGGGCAGGGGTCAAATAGCCTGGCAGTACCAGGGCAGCACTTGACACACTAGCCAATATTCTAGAACTATTTCTTGAATTGAGACAATTTCCTCAATGAAGTTGTTTATTTTCTGATAATGTAGAAACAAGAACGATCTTCCTAGCATTAATGCCCTCCGTACTTAGAAGTAGCATGCCAAAAGTGATTTAGATATCTCCACCAGTTATGTGCCTTTGTAAATTACTATGGGGGGACTTATTTGAGTGATCATCTCACTCTTAGACTGCGAGTTCAAAGATGCCACAGGTCATCAATAGTATTTTTAACTAGTTTGACATATTAAATTACTATTAAAAAGATAATGGCCAAAATTTCAAGAATCTAAACATTTTAAATGCATGTAATTTTAAGTGGTGGTTATTATAGTTGAAGCTAGAAATACTTTCTTGAAAAATCCCATGGTGTATCCAAAATGAAATCAACTTGAAGATGCCATTTCATCCAATTCACAAATTAAAACATGATGAGACAAATATCAACTACTCCCGATGCTGACTAAAACACAATACCAGCCTCTCCCCAAGAATATTGCATAGAAAGAATTTTCAGTGTTTAAGAATGCGTGGAATAAGCATGATCTACTTTAAACACCCCAAGTTCAGTTATATCTGGGTAAACTTTTAGAAAGCACTCTTTTAACCCCTGTTAACTTAGAAATGGCTGAGCCCTGCTAATGTAGGTTGTCCTTCAGAGGACAATTGTTACATCCATAGAAACAAGACAACTACAAGCAAAGAGAAGGGGCCGGCTTAGGAACTGAACTGCGTCCACCCAAATCCACAGGCTGAAGCTCTAACCCCTAATGTGACTGTATTTGGAGAACGGGTTTTTAAGGAGGTAGTTAAGGTTAAAGGAGATCCTCTGGGTGTGACCCTAATCCCATAAGACTGAAGTCCTTATAAGAAGAGAAAGAAATATGTTTTTAAATCTATGGATCTCTCTCTCTCTCTCTCTGCGTGTGTGTGTGTGTGTGTGTGTGTCTGCCTTACCCTCTCTCTTTCTCCCCTCCTCCCTCCCTCTCCCCTTTTTCTTTTTTTTTTTCTTTTTCTTTTTTTTTTTTTTTTGATACAGGGTCTTGCTCTGTTACCCAGACGGGAGTGCAGTGGCACCATCACAGCTCAATGCAGCCTCAACCTCCCAGGGATCAAGGGTCATTCCACCTCAGCCTCCCTAGTAGCTGGGACTACAGGCATGCACACCCATACCTGACTAATTTTTGTATTTCTTGTTGAGATGGGGTTTCACCATGTTGCCCAAGCTGCTCTTGAACTCCTGAACTCAAGCAATCCACCTGCCTTGGTCTCCCAAAGTGCTGAGATTACAGATGTGAACCACCATGTTAGTCTTTCTCTCCTTTTTCTTTCCTCCATCCCTCCCTCTCTCCTTTTTCTTTACTTGCCTCCTCCCTCCCTCTCTTCCCCTCCCCTTTCTCCACATGCACAAAGAAAGGCCATGTGAGGACACAGAGAGAAAGCACCAAATGCAAGCCAAGGAAAGAAGCCTTACCAGAAACCAACCCTGCCTACACCTTGATCTTGGGCCTTCAGCCTCTAGAACTGTCAGAAAACAAATTCCTACTGTTTAAGCCACCCAGTCTGTGGTATGTTAGAGAAGTCCAAACAAACACAGCTTTTTTGATCACCTTAATCCAAGCCTGTTTCACATCTCATCACAATTGATGCTTGTCTTTCAGAAAAAAAAGTAATTAATTACTCAAAGTTAATTGTAAACGAATATGCAAAATACTCAGTAAATATTGCTAAAGAATACTTACAAGGGTCATTGTAAACATAGATATTTATGTGGTGTGAAGACTTTTTGTCAGGATGTCAATGTCTTTTGCTCTGCTGGAGAAGTTAATTTGGAGGCACAAAGGGTTACACTCTACCGTCTAATATTAGGTGCTTCAGTGGAACAGTGATGCTTTGGAGTAGGTCATAGATACCTGACTTCAAATCGAATCTTCATATTTATCTGTTGTGTAACCAAAGACTGTTTCTATAATTTTTGAGAAAGGTTTTCTCATCAGAAGGAGACAATTCTACCTTTCTCCACTGCTGGAAAGAATGTGATATTATATAAAGTCTAGCAGAGGAATCATCACTGTTTTTCAGTTTTTCTTGAACATTTCACAGGCTTCCGGGATGCCAGTTTGTAGAAGCTCTTCTGGAAACAGATATCGCTATGGGGATTCTCACCTCTCTATTTATTAAGGTAATCAGAGGATTGTTTTGATAATAGTATCAAAAGATGAATTAAAGTCAGATCAGTACTTGCTCAATAACAGATTATTACTATTAACATAAAGAATATTACTAGACATGAACACAGAGGAGCTGTGCTCAAGGCCAGAGTCTGCCTGTCCTAAGTCACGTAACACTTGGCAAAGTCAGATTCCAGCCACCCCAAAGGCTCCCAGACCTGGTCTCTTTAGCATGAACGTCCTGACCACTCAGTACTGCCTATGGCCACATGGGCCACTGTCCTTCCACGCCAGGAGCTAGTGCACATTCTGTGGACTAAGGGATAACGGATGCATGAAAATAATGCATGTATTACAAGATATTCCTGTGAACATCTTTTCCTATTATTTGACTTCATATTGGCCTGGCTGCATTTTAAAAAAAAAAAGGAAGAAGAAGAAGAAAGAAAGAAAGAAAGAAAAAACTATCCTCAGTGTATTTTCTTATCTTGGGTCACTGTGGGTTATCTTACTGCAGACAAACTCTTCCACCAAGAACAATTAGAAAGGCCTTGAAAAATAAAAATAAATAACTTGCTTATGTGTGCCTTCAAAACAAAGGCTGCTGTTGTGATGCTCTTTCTGTATGTAGTTTCATCAGTTTTATGATGCTGACCTTGGTGTGTTTTTCTTCATACATAGTTGGCTTAGGATTTATTGAGTTTTAATCTGTGGTTTGAGATCTCTCAGGTGGTTAAAGTTTTAGGCCTTAATTCTTCAAATATTGCTAACCCCACCACCACCACCACTATCTTTCTCCTCTCCTATTTTAGAGTACCAATTCCACATGGGCCTTTTCACCATGTCTCATATCTCTCTTAGGCTCCTGTCTGTATTTTCAAGGAAAAGACTTCTCAACAGAAACAAGAGAGGTCAGAAAACCTGAAAATGCAATATTTAGAGTGTTGAAAGAAAATAAATGTCACTCTAGATTTCTGTATACATGAAAAGCATCATTTATAAACAAAGGCAGAATAAAGACATTTTCTGACAAATAAAACCTGGTAGAATTTGTAACCAAGGATACTTCCTAGAAAAAAAAAATTATCCCAGAAGGAAGGATAAAGACAATGGGAATAATGAAAAGCAAGAAAAATGACAAATGTGTAGGTAAACCTGAAGTACATGGACTTCATAAAATAATAATACTACCGCGTTTGTTTTGAAATATCTAGAGAATGAAATACAGGGAAATAAAAGTACAAGATATGAGAGGGAAGTAAATAAATGGAGTTAAAATGTCTGAAGGTCAGTGAAAGTAAATAGGAATTTACACCAGACTTTGTAAATAAGGGATTCATGTTGTAAGCTCTAGAGTAACTACTCAAAATAGTAAGAAAACTGCATACATTAAAACTATTATTTTGGAAAAAAAAGGAGCAATAAAAATATTTAATACAAAATAGTCAATAAAGAAAAGAATATAGAATTGGTGTTAAAAAACACAAAAAAACTAATGAGAAAATGATACATTTTTAAGCACGAGTGTATGATTGCATTAAGCATAAAACAATTACATACTCCAAATAAAAAACTTGGCAGACTGAATTTACAAAAATAAAAACAAAAATGTAAAATATCTTGCAACCAAACCAATAGATTCAAAAAAAATCATTTGAAATAAAAATATCTACCAATATTTTGAAAAAATGATTTGAAAATGAAAATACAGTAAAATTTTATGTGTTAAAGATTGACTTCAAATGACTTACAAAGGAAAGCATACATAGTAGAAAACTGTTGAAACTTTGCACTTAGATCAGGAATAATCTATGAAACAAACTTTTCTTCAGTATTGCACTGGAGGTCCTAGCTGGGGCAATAATACAAGCAACTTAAATGACAGGCTTAAAGATCAGAAAAGAAGAAATAAATCTGTCACTATTTGCAGAGATCACAATACATACTTATGTATATATTTACATACATCATATATATGCATTAATACATATTATGTATATATTAGCAAAGTTTGGGGATACGAGGTTGTATTGGTCTCCATAAGGGCCGCTATAAGAAAATATCACAGACTGGGAGGCTTAAACTATTGAAATATGTTGTCTCACAGTTCTGGAGGCAAAGAGCCAAGATGGAGGTGTCAGCTGAACTGGTTTCCCTAGAATCCTCTCTCCTTGGCTTGCAGATGGCCATCTGCCTGCTTCTACTGCACATGGCTGTCCCTCCATGAACATTTAATTCTGCTGTCTCTTTTTTGTGTCCAAATTTCCTCTTATGGCCTAATTTAACCTCACTTATTTCTTTGAAGTATCTAAATTCAAATACTGTTACATTGTGAAGCATTGAGGATAGAGACTTAAGAAACACAATTCAGCCCATAAAAAAGATCAACATACAAAATCTTATATCTCTACACAGAATAATCAGAAAATAAATTTTTTTAAATATTGCTTATAATAATACAAAAGCCTGAAATTGCAAGGAATAGCTGTAACAAGAGTTTTCTAAGGCCTCTGTATAGAAAATTATTTAACATAATTAAGAGAAATTTAAGAAGACAATAAAGGTGTAGATATGTTATGTAAATGAATTGCAATGCTCAGTAGTTTAAAGATCTCTATTTTATCCAAATTGATATATGTAATCTCAATTAAAATTCCAGCAGGTCTCTGTAGAGATATTTAAATTATGAAGCAAAAATCCATGTGGAAATGCAAATGGCCAAAAATAGCCAAGAAAAGCTTGAACAAGAATAGCAAAGTTGAAAGAATTTTTAGAAAGATGTCAACTGACAGAGATAAATAGAGCATGGAATATTACAGAATCCAGAAACAGACCCACCCATAAATGGACACGTAATTTATTCAGAAGTTTGTACTGCAGTGTTACGGAGGAAAGAAAATCATGATTTATTTATGATATTGAATATATTATAATGAGTAAGGTCAATATTCACAGTAAAAGTAACATGTTGACTCCAACTTTATACAATGGACAAAAACCTATTCCAAGTGGATTTTATATCTAATTCATAAAAGAGCAATAAAGCTTCTAAAAGGTAATATATAAAAATATGTTTTACCCTAAGAACAGGCAAAACTTTCTAAACAGAACACCAAAAAAATTAACTATTAAAGAAGATAGTGATAAATCGCATTAAAATTATGAACAATTTAATATTAGAAAGGAGAAATGAAAACCAGAGTGAAAAATGTGTTTTTTGACATCTTACAAATTAATAAGTGAAAGGTAGATTAATGGATTAATATGAATTTAAGTTTCCTTGGCACCCGAACGAAATAATCAGAAACCAATCATTGTGACTTTTTCTAGTAAAATAAAAAGTGGAAGACAAGTGAAAGTTACAATACTTCTGAAATATAGAGTCACACTTTTATAAAGTTGTTCAGAAATTCAGCTCATTTTTATTATCTTGCACCATCTTTTTATTCACTATTTTTTACATCGAATTACAGGGATCAAAAATAACTTTTCCAGTCACTTTCATTCTAAGGCAAATGTAGGGTTGTTAAATTGATTCGCTTATTCCCTTGTTTAATTTTTGTTCATTATATTGCTATAGTTTGAATATCTGTCTCCTCCAAAACTCCTGTTGAAATTTAATTCCCCATCTGGCAGCATAGAGAGGTGGGGCTTTAAGTGATAATAGGTCATAAGGGCTCATAAATTAATCCATTGGCTTTTCACGGGGATGAGATTGGTGGCTTTTTAAGAAGACAGATCACATGCTCCCCTCACCATGCACTTGGCCCCTCTTCTTTATAAACTACCTAGGTTCAGGTATTCCATAATAAGCAACAGCAAACAAAAAAAGACATATATATTTATTATTTAAACCACTGTTTATGTCAAACTCTACCAGCTTGTTACAGAAATGGGAAAACAATAAGCAGTAGACAGATAGGCCACCTCAAATTCAGAGGGAAGTTTTTTTATATTTTCATTCACAATCATTTCTAAAATTCTGTACATTGAAAAGGTGGTATATTTTTACAATAAATATAGAAATGTTCAGGAGAAAATATCTCTGGATTAAAACAGAGCAGAAAAGAAGGATTTCATTCCCTTCCAATCTATTAAAGTCTCCAAGCTATAATGAATTTATTTTCCTATTCTCTGCAATGATTATTTCAAATGTTTTCACTTCTGAAAGCTCTGTGTATTATTCAACAGAAGCCCCTGTTTCTACCTTCTTTGAGAGTTAGCCATTGATCTAGCTCAGATCTGTATTGCCATTCTACGAACTCACCTGCATCTCACTCATCATTTTCTACTTCTCTCCTGTTAACCAGGAGCAGGTGCTCGACTCAGCTTCTCCCCAGGTACCATGGAACTCATCCATACCACCTCTCAATCATTAGGCACTCCAGTCTATAAATTATCTCCTTCCTGCTGTATATTCAATCTATCTTCTGTGTATACTCATCAGCATTAAAACTTGCTTTAAAATCTTCTATCTGGCCCAGCACAGTGGCTCTCACGCTTGTAATCCCAGCACTTTAGGAGTCCATGGCAGGCGGATCACCTGAGGTCAGGAGGTCAAGACCAGCCTGGCCAACATAGCAAAACCCCGTCTATACTAAAAAATACAAAAATTAGCAGGGCGTTTTGGCATGTGCCTGTATTCTCAGCTACTCAGGAGGCTGAGGCAGGAGCATCACTTGAACCTGGGAGGTGGAGGTTGCAGTGTGCCGAGATCATGCCACTGCACTCCAGCCTGGGCAACAGAGCAAGATTCCATCTCAAAAAAAAAAAAAAAAAAAAAGTCCTCTATATTTCTCTCATTACCCATGTGAGTCTTTCTCCTCACCAGAAACTTCATTAAAACTCTGCTACTTTGCTGTCTCCATTTCCTCTTCTCCCCCAGCAGGAAGTTGCCACCGCTGTATTTAAGGCACCCTGTGATCCCCTGTAGCTATATCCAATAATGTCTCCACATCTCCCCCCCCCCAATGGATTCGACTCCTTCATTCAGGATATCAACAAATAAATGACACCATGTTCTACTCCGTTGTTCATGTCAGAAGCCAAGCCAGAGACAGCCTGGAGCTGGGAGCCCTGTGGCGAGTGTGGGTTCTCCACCAGCTCCTTAAGGAATTCTGCTGCGTTTACATGGGCGACAGATGATATGGATTCGATGCCAAACAAATTTCAAAGCCTTTCAAAGTTTGTCAACTGCCTGAACTAAACGTGGGAGTGATTTCTACCGGAAAAGCAACTTTCAACACACCTCCGACATTAGCAGAACTTCCCATCCCCTCCTCTCCCTGGAACCCGCGAGGAAATGCTGGATCCTGGCGCCACCCGACCAGGCCCTAAGCTGGCCAACGACCCTGGGGCCAGTCACGACCCCTGAAAGCCTGGGGCTCCCACATGGAGCTTCCTTCATAGGATGTCTCTGCTTTCCTGCTTAGTTGTCAGAGGCCGCCCTGTCCCAGGGTCCCTTGGCCACACAGCTGACTGGCTGAGGGTCCCCAACTCACCTGTAGTGCCCTAAGCCTGGATTCTGCCCTGCGACCCCAGCCAGAGTCCGTGAGGCTCCACCGTTCCAGCCGCAGTGGGGGCTCCACCCAGGCTGGGCCCTGCTTAGCGCTGCCAGGGCCTCCCAGCTGCACTCTCTTGAGGTTATGAGCCAAGGCCGATCTCATCTGAGGCCGCCAGGTGGAAGGTAGTAGCATGGGAGGTAGAAATTCCATGGCCTCCAGCTCCTCCGCTGGAAAACGGAATTGAAAACACGTTTTGAACGCTCAAGAGAAGTAATTATCGGCCCAGGATAGTTTTTTGTAGTGACGCAAATGATCCCCTCCAATTCCGGGTTAGGGGCATGTGGAAGCAGGGGAGCCACTGTCACGTGCTCCACATTCTCCTAACCCTGCAGTGGACATATTAGGGGATTTCTCCAAAAAGGGGCTTTCGGGGCACCGTCTTGGTGCTCAGCCAGCCGAGCTCCTTGTGACTTCTTTCCATTCCTGGGGGTTGAGTCCAGCCTCAGGGTCACAGAGGCACAGCCCCTGCTAGAGAAAGAGCACCGAGTTTAGCTGTAGGAGGCCGTCTCCCGGGCCTTCAGTCTACATTTCAGGGATGAATTCATAACTTAACACTTACAATTAACATACATATTGTACACATATTACCATATTAATTAATTATATATTAATTAATCTATTGTTGGGAAAATATATTTGTATATTTTAATAAATTACGGGTAAAACCATTTGCTTTTTTTTTTTTTTGAGACAGGGACTAACCTGGAATGCAGCCTAGATCTCCTTGGATCAAGCAATCCCTCCTCCTCAGCCTCCCAAGTAGCTAGGAATGCAGGCACACATCATACACCTGGCTCATTTTTATTATTATTATTTTTAGTAGAGAAGAGGTCTCACTCTGTTTCCCAGGCTGGTAACAAACTCCTGGGCTCAAGCAATCCTACCACCTCAGCCTCCCAAAGCACTGGGATTACAGGACTGAGCCACCCACCTGGCCCATTTGCTTTTAAATTGTTGGATAAAATAAAGAAATCATGGAGAACGCCCACTGCTGACAATTTTAACAGTGCATGTTTCACTTTATTAGATACAAAAATGCACTTCTAGATCCTTCTTCAGGAAGGACTCACTGGCCAGAGGCAGGAAGTGGAGTCAGCAGACACCAAGTGCAGCCCTCAGCCCTTCCAAGGTCAGCCTCAGCTGCAGGAAGCCACCCTGCCCACAGCTGCCCCTTTTTTTAGCCACCCACATCCAGAAGCTGAACAGGCAGGAAGCAAAGCCCTGGCCAGTTGAGCTTGCTGCAGGATGACTCTGCAGTCAGTTCCCCCTCCCCGGCTGCCCACCATGCAGGCAGGCTTGGTAACATCACACCTGGACCTCACCTCTGTCCAGACCTGCCTCCTCCCTTTCCCTTCACAGGTGGTAACGCAAATGAACATCTTGCCCTTCATCATCTCAGGGTCTGCATCCAGGAAAATCAGTCTGAAACAGAATAGCACTATTATTGTGTATTGTTTTCTGTTTTCATTTTTCAGATAGTTTGGCAAAAGTCTTTTTAAACAACAGAAATAATTTAGAAAACTATGATTCATTTTTTAGAAACCTTTTACAAGAAACAATTCCAAAGTAATTGCTGCTCGGCTATAATTCTTTCATCTTCTTTTTCTCTTTTCTTTCTTTCTTTTTTTTTTTTTTTTTTTGGTGGGGGAGGACAGTGTCTCACTCTGTTGTCCAGGCTGGAGTACAATGGTGCAACCTCAGCTCACTGCAACCTCCACCTCTGGGGTTCAAGTAAGCCTCCTGCCTCAGCCTCTGGAGTAGCTGGGATCACAGGAGTGAGTAGAGATGGCCTTGGGGGTCCTTCTTAGGTTGCAACATCAGATGCAGGTGTTCACATATTAGCTTCTCATTGCACTCCCAAAAATCTTTAACTCCTGTGGGTTTGCTTCATACCTTGAGCTACTATATTAAATAGCTCTATTATTCATTATCAAATCAAAAGCCATTGGTATTTAATGGCTTTTCGAGGGAGGGGGACTTTTCTGTGTGTTTTTCTAAGTTGCCTACTTTCGCTCCTTTAGCTTTTAATTTTGCATGTCTTTTTTTTTTCCATGAAAAGTAATTGGGCCTCCCATTCCAAGAAGCAGGAAGAGGCACAAAATTCCCCACTGAGATACTGTGTGTACTACCCCCATGATTTCCACACACCATTCTTAAAAATAGGAGGCGAAGAAAACTCCCAGGATGCTAGTTCTAATAAGGGCATTTATACAAATGTTCTGGGGAAACTTCAATGTTATCTCTCCTTTTCAATTAAAAAAATGAATAAAGGAGAAAATTTACTGATTTATTCTGTCATTTTTCTATGTGCACTCCTAACATCCAGTGATAGTAGAATATCAGTGAGTGTGAACAGAAGGAAAGGCAAAATATCATTCATATCTGACCTACATTGTTTCCAGTAAGAGTAAAATTAGTCTCGTCTGACAGTAAATGATTCTTGAGACTGACTGTAATAGTCTTTATAAATATATCTTGTTGATGCTTTAGAATAACAAAATTAAATGTGTATAAAATACATTAATATAGACCAACCCATTTCTTCCTCATGAAATCTGATAGCCTAGCTGAGATCGCAGGCTTAGGTTGGCAGTTGGGCAAGTTATTGTCTCCAAGAGCAATTTGCACAAATTTATAATTCAGGTGAAATTGGCCTCCAGTTCATGCTTCAGTTATCAGTGTTCACTGATCCTTGCCATTTTGCAATAACAGGGCAAAATAGAAAGTCATTTGCTCCAGCCATAGGACAATAAAAAAAAACTCCTAGGATGCTAGTTCTTTATAATGAGGGCATTTATACAAATATTCTGGGGAAACTTTAATGCTAGCTCTCCTTTTCAATTAAAAAACGAATAAAGGAGAAAAATTTACTAATTTATTCTGACATTTTTCTGTGTAATCCTAATGTCCAGTGATAGTAGAATATCAATGAAAAGGAAGAATGTGCATGTGTATTTGTGTGTATGTTTGCATATACTTGTGTGTGTGCCTGTGCATGTATGCATGTCTATGTGCTTGTGTGTATATCAGTTACTTTATCTGTTATGCATTTCAAAAGTGCCCATGGCCCAACTTTTATTGGTGTCTTTTATGATGTTTGCTAAGATTCTTTGCATTTTATTTTTCCTTGCAATATTTTAGACTTGGTACCCATTAGGGTTTTCTTGAGTTGCAAGTAACACAAACTTGAAAAAGTGAATTATCCAAATCCCTTTTCCTTCAGATAAGTGAACACTAGAGGCATGCAGCTATGAATAGAAAATGTAATTCCAAACTGTCTGCAGGGAACCTGGCCTCTGCTCCCTTCTTACCATGCGGCTGTCAGGTGTGGCATCATCCTCATGCTCACAGGATGGCAGTTTTACCTCTAGGCATTGCATTTGTATTCCAGGCACATGAGAGGGGAAAGGGGCCAAAACAGTGGGCCAGCTCAAACTGTATCTTTTTTTCTTATTATTTCTTTAACTAGGGGAAATTGTAAATGCCGCTCCCTACAGCCACAATTATGCAGTTGAGTTTATCACATTTGGGAAAATCACAGGGATTAGCACATGTGGAGCACAATGGATAAGGTTTGCCCTGAGAAAATCAGCTTTGCGATCATGTTGTCTTTCCTGTTAAGTGAGTCTGCTTCTTTTGATCAGAAAACAGAAGTTTTCCTAGGAGTCTCACCAAAGAAAATTAAGATTAATTCTCATTGGCCAGAACTATGTCAAAAGGTCACCACTAGATGAAAGGAAGCCTAAGAAATTGAGACTCTTAACTGAACAGGTAGCTAACCAACCAACATAGGAGTTAGCCTAGAAATGAATGAAAAGTAGTGATAAACATCGAACAGACCAATCACAGTGTCTTCTATAGTTTTTCTGTGGTTAGAATATGTATTTTCTACGTGGAAAATTTCTACAGTTTTCTATGGTTGTTATAGATTCATTTTTTACTTTATAATTGGCAATAGGTAATACTGTTTGGCTGTATCCCCATCTGAACTTCATCTTGAATTGTAGCTCCCATAATCCTCATGTGTCATAGGATGGACCCGGTGGGAGGTGATTGAATCATGGGGGCGGGTTTTCTCATGCTGTTCCTGTGATAGTGCGTAAGTCCCATGAGATCTGATGGTTTTATAAAGGGTAGCTCCCCTGCACACATTCTCTTGCCTGCCATCATGTGAGATATGCCTTTGCTCCTTCTTCGCCTTCCACCACAATAGCGAGGCCTCTCCAGACATGTGGAGCTGTGAGTCCGTTAAAGCTCTTTTCCTTTATAAATCACCCAGTCTCAGGTATTTCTTCACAGCACTATGTAAATGGACTAATACTCTGGGTATGGGTTAAAGATACCCATAATATTGCAATTCATAATAGCTATGGTGCCATGAGGAGGGAGCCGTGATCCTCAGGGAAATCCTCAAACCCTGGCTGACCCATGTGTGGAAGACCCACAGGGTCCTCAGGTGAGGCCCAGGGAGTAGGCCCCATTGTCGCCCTGGGCTACTGCTGTGCTCACTGGGTACTGTGGTATGAGAGTGAATGGGATGAAGGCAGGTGTGAAGTGGGACGGAAAAGGCACAAGTGTTGCAATTGGGGGGAAATGACGCACAGGAGCCACATTAAAAGCCCTTCCTTTGGTTGCAGTGAGCCCAAATTGCGCCACTGCACTGCAGCCCAGCAACAGAGTAAGACTCCATCTCAAAACAAAAACAAACAAAAACGAAAGTCCTTCCTTTGCACTGAGCTGGAGACCTGTTCTCCTTGATGTGGTGTTTATCACAAAGAAGCACATCTTCCTGAAATCCTGTAATCAGAATAATGTCTAATTTCTTTACAGGACATTGATAATTCCAGAGAGACCATGTGATGATTATTAAAAACATAAACAATGCCTCCACCATGTGCTGGATCCTGAACTAGGTGGTGTTGGGTCCATTATCTACATTGTCTAACTTGACCCTTATTAACCCTGTGGGGCAGGGATTATTGACCCTATTTTACATATTTACCCCATGGACAAGCAGGTCTCCAACTGACCAAGTGCCACTTGGCTGTAGCAAGAAGGGAGTTGTCCTGAGAATAATGCCCATCGGAAGTACAGGAGAAACAAAGGTACCCACAGGGTTTGAGCCCCTGAATCCAGCCATATCTGAAGCTAGACTTTTCTGTTCTATGAGCCCATGCATTCTTTTTTTTTCTCTTTTTAGAAAAAAAAAAGAAAGAGAGAAATAAAGAAAAAAAAAGGAATGAAGAAGAAGAAAGAGGAAGAAGAAGAGGGAGAGAGAACGGGAGTGTTGCTTTATTGCCCAGGCTAGAATGCAGTCTAAAAATGGGTATCGAAAACCTCTTTTATGCCAATAATTGTGCTTAATAATGTCCAACCAATATTTCAATTAAACCTGTGAGTAGGTGTGATGTGGTACTGATAAGAGTGTATATTTTGTGTATTTAAATTGGAGAGTTCTATAAATGTTTATTAAGTTGACTTGTCCTGGATCTGATTTCAAGTCCTGGATATCCTTATTAATTTTCTGTCTTGTTGATCTATCTAATATTGATGTTGAAGTCTCCCAGTATTAATGTGTGGGAGTCTAAGTCCCTTTATAAGTCTTATGTATCCTGTATTGGGTGCGTATATATTTAGGATTGTTAGCTCTTCTTGTTGCATTGATCCTTTTACCATTATGTCCTCTTTTGACCTTTGTTGCTTTAAAATCTATTTTATCAGAGGTGAGAATTGCAACTCCTGCTTTTTATTTATTTATTTTTGCTCTCCATTTGGTTGGTAAATCTTTCTCCATCCCTTTGTTTTGAGGCTTTATGTATCCTTGCATGTAAGATGGGTCTGGATGAAACATACCGATGGGTTTTGGCTGCGTCTTTTGACCCCGTGCATTCTCTTTTGCCATAAGCTAGTGTCCGTTTGGTTTGTTAGTCAAAGAATCCTTCTTTACATTCGACATGCATCTCCTCCTTCATGATTGCTACATGGGCACCCAATCATTCTGATTCAGAAAATGCCTTTGCAGAGACCTCCTCAAAGTGTTCATGCCTTCAACAAGCCATCCCCAATGTGGGGAAAAATAGTTCAAATGCAGCTAATATAAAAAACAAAATGTGCGCAAACACACCAACACACATCCTCCAGCCATCAGAGAACTCTCCCTGCCAAGGTCTGCATCTGATTGTTGAAGTCATGATTTGAAAATACAAATGACTACTTATTTTAGATATAAAATAAATCTGCTCACCTTCCCTTCATGGTATTCCACCAGCTTTAAGTTCCTATCAAATCAAAACAAATCTAGATTTTTAAAAGAACGTTCCAAGCTACATTACATTGTTTTGTTTCAGGGAAATAAACATTTCGGTCTCTGATGATACACATAATCTTTCTTCTGCATGGCATTCCTGATATAATCCAGTGAGACCGCATCTGTATTCTTTCTGGGAACAACTGCAGAGATGAAAATCCCAGAACAAGCACTTTTTCCTTGGGCAGAGCTGAGAATCCTGCCTTCACCTCACTGTGATGTCCTCTGTCTTTGCTGTCCACTGTGAGCATGAGCTCAGCTTTCTCAGCATGTTCTTTCATGCAGTGTCTTGAGGCAATCAACATATTATCTCTCTAAAATATCCCTTTAGAAATGCTGACAACTTCTGGAACCCTCTAACCTGGCATGATTTTATGTTAGCAAGGAAATCACTGGGCTTATGTGTATAGCTCATATTCCACATTCCGTACACACACAATAGCATGTCTTAAGTCTTGGGAAGGTAATTCAGTAGCAGAAGTTGAGGCTAAGTGGATTTATACATATATAAATTGATGTTTAGTTCTTTTATCCCATGGCTACCTTTCCAATATTTTTCTCCTCATGTCACAGAACCTTAAATCCAACGAAATGTGCTTCATCTCCCCTCCTTTCCACATCTATGTTTATAATCATATGAAAAGAAACACACAGTTTCTGCTTTCTTTAAGTATTTAAAGTATATCACTGTCTTTCATGAGGGACTGAAATATATAACTTATTTACCTTCTAACCAGAATCTCCTGTGCTAGGACTTTTCATGTCAAGGTTTAAATTAACAGTAGATTTTCAGGCTATTTGTAATGAGTTCTGTGCCATACTACCCATTGTTGAGGGCAGCAATTTAATTAAATTACTGCAATAAACTATCACCATTCCATTGACACTACTGAAACCACATTCAGTGATTTTTTGTTTGTTTGTTTGTTTTCTGTTGTTTTCCTCTAAGCTTGGTGTAGAAAAGGTTTGTGTAACAAATTATTATGTGATGACCACATTGTTCTTTTTTCCCATGGAGGTTTTACGTATTATGGCTAGTCAGAGGTCAGAAATCTGTTCTTACAGATTCTGGTTGTTTTTAAGTTGGGAGGACAAAGGGGAAAACATACATTCAGAGAGAAAAGTGTCACAACATGGGGCATTGTCTGGATTTGTGAATTTGTGCTTTATCAAGATATGGCCACTGAAAATTCTCTGTGAGCCCAAAGTGAACATTTATGGGTGGGGAAACCACAAATTCTTCTAAGAATTGTGACCGTGCAGATGTAATTATTGGGGGTTCAGCGGTCATTGTAAAAGCAAATAGGATCCAAGAGATTGATAAAATATAGAAAAATGTCCTCATATGGGAGAGAAAAAAGACGAAAAGGAAAATCCTCAGGAGTTTAGACATGAATAGCACAAATTCAATATCTATTAAAAATACTAGAATGAATCATCAAAGAATCCGTTTATACACACTTCTACAACCACAGGGACTAAGCCAAGAAATCCAGCAGGCTTTGTACAGAGTCTATTCAGGAGCCTAAACCAATTTCTCCCAGTGTATTGTGACACATTGGAAGGATCAGGGGAAGAAAGAGAGAGGACCAGGCCTGCTGTGAAAGGCACTGTGCCTTCCTGTGGCTCTCTCTTGGACAAGTTAGAAAGTTTAGCCTTTGGTGTTTTAGAAGACAAACACCAGTACATTAGTTTGAAAGGTTAACTAACACTACAAACCAGTAAACTGGAAGGTAAGCCAGGCATAACTCCCGTCGATTATTTACTAAGAAAATCATTTGGCAAAATAAAATGAATTTGAGGCTATCAGCAATTCCATTAAAATTAAGAAAAATAGAAACATAAATGAAGCTGTATGAATTAAGCCTGAATCTCTGCGGACGTATTACTTGATGATTTACTGATGTTATCTTTAATCAAATTATCACATTGTTTATGGGATTCACAATCTTTATTAAATGATGCTGTGGAAATAAAAGCCAATCAAATAAGAAGAAGCCAAGGCTGTTATTCTTTCCCTGCTAGAGCAAGAGAGTCAGCCGCTGTCACTTGCACTTGGCAGACTCAAAGGCAGACAGAGAGGGAGAGGTTCACAGTGGGAAAAGGGAAGTCCTCGGGAATGTCCTGACTGGAGGCTGCTGGCCTTGGGAAGCTGCAGGTGGAATTACCTGGAATCAGGGCACTCGATTTGTTAGGAGTGCATATTCGGCTCTCTCTGGTTGATTCTAAATTGGAAATGGAATCCAATGTTGTCATCAGTTACTAGTCAAGTCCTGGCCATTTGGGTTCAGTTGTTACAGGGATTATTGTTTGTTTTGCTGGATTGTTTGCCCAGAGATCCTGGTCTGACAAGTCTGGCTTACCTGGACAGCAGGTTGGTTTCCTGGGTTGGTTGCTGCAGATTGGGTCACACTTCTATTTTTACAGATAATCTGACCCTTGTCCCTGGTATATTCAATCTTTTACTTCCCTGTGACCAGCACTGACATGTACCATCTGTTATTTTATTTAATCTCATTTAATCCCTGCATGAAGCTTTGAGAATTCCTGTTTTACAGAGGAAGAAATCAAGGTTTGATAAGTTCATGTCCATGTCCAACCCACACAAAACAAGTGCTGGAGTTGGTCATCAGACTCCAGTGATCTGATCCCCAAAGCCTAAGTTCTGGACAGGCAGGTGCACCTGTGTCCCAGATTCTCCCTGGTGAGGCTGGTGATAACCGTGGTTTGGAAGTGAAGAGGCAACTTGACACCTGTTTCTCTGCATGGTTTATGTTTCCGATTCCATTGGAGATTTTAAGCACATTGTTTCAAAAAATTCTTACTCTGAGTGTGGTTCTCACTCCAGGAATTCAAATTAACTTCTATGTAGAGGGCAAAGCTAAAAGTCCACCGGGTCAGGCAAGTAACCTGGATATGCGAGTCTCCTTGAGTAGAATGACATCCATACACCAGAGGAGTTTGCATCTGCCTAAAGGAAGAATGTTCCAGTCCCCATCCTGGCTTTCTAATTAATTTTACCAATGTTGCACTGAAAAAAAACAAAACTTCTGGGCAGGAGCTTGTGACCCCAATTCAAATTTCTGCAGTAAAACCAGGTGAGAAATAGGCTAAATTAAAAGTTGGATCAAAAGTGCAATTGGTTAGGAAGAACTTGAGGAATTTTTAATGTGCCTTCTGGATACATACATTTTAAATTCATATCCTTTAAAAATAAAATAAATTGAATGAAATATCACAATTGAAAAATCATATAGAATGGTAGTACAATAAAAATTGGAGAGTATGAAAATTCTGATTAAATGCACTTCTGAAGTTTGTTACTACCATAGGCTTCTACCTTTTCAAAGGTGAAAGTTCTCCATTCTATGCAGTGGGTCTGTGGTTGTATTAGGCCATTATTGTATTGCCTTAAAGAAACACCTGAGACTAGATGGCCTAGGAAGATAAGAGGTTCAATTGGCTCACAGTTCATCAGACACTACAAGAAGAGGAGTGCGGACCTCTGCTTCTGGTGAGGGCTTCAGGAAGCTTATAGTCACAGTGGAAGGCAAAGTGGGAGCAGGTATCTCACACGGTGAGAGTCGGAGCAAGAGAGCGGTGGGGCAGGAGCCACACACTTTTAAACAACCAGATCGTGCATGAACTCACTCAGCACCAAGAGGATGGTGCTAGGCCATTCATGAGAAATCCATTTCCATGATCCATCACTTCCCACCAAGCCCAGCCTCCAACACTGGGGATTACATTTCAATATAAGATTGGGAGAGGGCAAATATGCAAACCATATCAGTAATCACTACCAAATGAAAGATTAGGGATGCCAGCATTGGATTCCATTTTTCTGCGTGTTTACAGAACAAAATTTTTGAAAATAATTTTTCTTTACTTAAATTTTAAAATGTTCTGGGCTGCATCAAGGATGTCTGAGTGTTATATTTAACAGTGTTGGGGAATATGAAGGTGCAATGTAAATGCAGATCTACAACTGGGAAGTCCAATGGTCTCTGGGTTGCTCCCATGGCAGCTACCCCTGGGAATCACTAGGGATAATCGATTATAGATTTAATTTGAATTCTGATACCTACACTTTAGATCTTTTTTTAATGTTATGGTAAATACATTGATGTATATCAATTGTCCCCATTAAATGCCAGGGGAGACTTTTTTTTTAAAGTAGGATTGCATTAGACTCAAGCTTTCACCGTCCTTAGTGCTGGAAATAAATGAGAGCTGCATTGCTGGGAGAAACTCTTGCTAGCTTTGTAGAGAGAAAAATCACAGAAGGTGGTCAAGAGGTCAGTACAGACCCCAGGTCCTCAGAAGGCCATAACAATGGCAAAGGTAATACATGAATGAAGTGAAAATCTCATCACCCACATGGAGTTAATGTCTACCAACCAGAACTTTTCCAGGAAGGAGATAAATATGCTGGGTTTGAGAGCCCCTGCCTGCCTCAGTGGAAGATGGGAGAGAAGGAACAAAAATGAACATCAACAAAAGGATGACGACATGTCACATTTCCCCAAATTTTCTGTTTGTGTGAATTGTTCTGGAATAATTAACATTAGTGTCAAAGTGTCCTGGTTTAGGCAATAGGCTATATAGTTAACTACGAGTTCATTCTTTTCTTCATGCCAGACCAGCTTGCATTCATCTGCGTTTCCTGGTGTCTCTCTGCTTAAGTATAATGGGTGGAGGTGGGGGAATGTCATCCTAATATGAAATGCAAATTTCAAAATAACTCTGAGTGAGAAAAAAATATCTACACTTGTTGCTTAGCACAAATCTAGAAACTGATTGCCTCAGTTCTGAGCATAGTTTTTGATATGGTTTGTCTCTGTGTCCTCAACCAAATCTCATCTTGAATTGTACTCTCATAATCCTCATGTGTTGTGGGAGGGACCTGGTGGGAGATAATTAAATCATAGGGGTGGTTTTTCCCATACTGTTCTTGTAGTAGTGAATAAGTTTCATGAGATCTGATGTTTTTTATCAGGGGTTTCCACTTTATGTCTTCCTCATTCTCTCTTTGCCTGCTGCCATCCATGTAAAATGTGACTTAACCCTCCTTGCTTTCTGCTGTGATTGTGAGGCTTCCTCAGCCATGTGGAATTGTAAGTCCAATTAAACCTCTTTCTTTTGTAAATTGTTCAGTCTATAAACCTCTTTCTTTTGTAAATTGTTCAGTCTAGGGTATGTCTTTATCAACAATATGAAAATGGACTAAGTTATCCAGCTTGTGAAGGGCTGACTTTTCAAACGACCCTTGTCTACATGTGCTCATGGGAGCCATAAGGGGTAAAACTATTCTAACTACACCAACGACTGGTTCTTCTATACTTGGGGGAGATATTTACACCACTTCCATGATCTGATGCATCAGCATTCTAGACTTGGCTGGAATTACCCAGGTAATTTCTGCCCTAGGGTACTGGGAAATCATCCTCACAACAATTTCTTCTTTTTTATATTAACCTTTGTTGATAACAGAACAAAAGCCCAATAACTTAAAGTTCAATTTGGATAGTGCAAATATAGAGACATAGACAGGTCACCCTTTGAAAAGAAAAGACACACTTTCCTCCTTCACTTTCTCCCTCACTCCCACCCCCTGAAATCCTTTACTTGATTTAAACTCTGAAATGATTAGCCCTGATTTGCTTCAGCAGCTCCCGTTCTGGTAGTAGCCACATACCTCATATTGGACCAGCTTTCCCAAAGATGATTATATAAACTCTGAACAAAATAGTCAGGTGGTTAGTGTGCTAAAATCCCAGACTTCACCACTATACAATTCATCCAAAAACCACTGTGTCCCTAAAGCTATTTAAATTAAAAATTAATTGTTTAATTACTTTTTTAAAAATCCAACTCCTTGAAGGCACTGGAGGATGATCAAAAGGAAGGCAGATACTAGAGGAATAGGCACGTGAGAAAAAGAAGTCGCACTGCACATGCTTCCATTTTTTTCTTTTTTTAAACGTTTTGCCTGAAAGGGGGCCTCAGTAAGCTGCCAATGGCATAACTATAATGCACATAAAATCCTGCTGCCTTAATGGCTTGAGGAATAAAAGCATAGAGATTGGAGCAACTACAGCATCTCAAAAGTGATGAGGAAAATACCTAAAAGGAAAGAGATTTGGGATATAAACTTTACACCAAGCTCTTGCTGGGCCCTAAACCATTAATAGGTAGGCAGACTCCAAGTAGCACAGCTAAGGTTATAAGAACTGAACAGAGACTTTACCCGTGAGGAAGGCAAAATTTGGAGTCTGAATCCATTCAAGATGACTGCCTGCTAACGCAAAGACTCAACACCCTTCAGAGGAACAATCAGAACTGTTTCTATATCATATCATTCACAATGACTAGGAAACAATCTAAAATTCCTAGACGTAAAAAGAAGTGGAGAAATGTGATCCATACTGAAGGGAGAAGGTGGTCAATGGAGACTTCATCGTCACAGATTTAAGAAGTGAAAAGATGCAAACCTACTTAGCTAGAACCATGAGGTTCTCTTGCCTAGAAGTGCTGGATGAAGCCCTCTGCCTCAGAGTGTCCACACCAATTACTTCTAGTTTCCAAAGATCCACTATTGAAGAGTTTCACTTCAAGGCCTCATCTGCTAAGGCATTACCTTTTACTATCAGCAGTGGAAGAGAGTAGAACCATGCCTGGATGGAGAAGGATACAGAAGGTGTTTCCCTGGTTAAGTAAACTGTCTTTGAACCTGGTTGGGCCTGATGATATGTGACATTTGGAGAGCTGCTGGAGCAGAACTCCTGAGGGATGGTGATTCTGCAGCTCATTTACTACGCCTCACTGAAAAAGACTTTGAAGGCGACTGAATTTAATCCCACCATCCAAAAATTAGTTCCGGCAAGGTTTGAGGTTGCATACAGTCATAAGGCTAGTTAGTTTAGCTTATGGGAATGGGCCAGTAGAATAGTATGGTTTGCTCTTCAGCAATCTTCTATTATTTTATTCATTTTTGATGTATGTTTTGGTGCATGTCTACAATGTGCCAACAACTAGTCTGGCATCTGAGTAGTGACGTAAACAAGAAAAACTAGATCTCTGCCCACTCTGCTCTTTACGTTCTGTCTCCAAAGGCATTCTTCCTGATGGAGAGTACTAAAGAGTGAATGAAAGACCCTTCTCTCTCAAAATTTTTAAGCATGATTTTAAATTTATTTTTATAAAGGCTATTTGTTGATTTTTCTAACATATTTCTTCCTCCAGATTAATTCATAAAATCTTAAATAAAGCTAGATATTTCAATAGGAAAAATAGTTGCCATTTAACCCTTTCCTCTAACCTGCGGCCTGGCATCATTCCCTTCCCTGTGTGATGCTCCAGGTGGTTGTTGGTCTATGTACTTCCTCTTCCATGAAGCAATTTTAATACATATCACAAAGTACAGTGTTTGAAGTGTTCTTTATTTCAGAGTAAAGCATACCACGTCTCTAACTTACTTTGGAGACAGCAAAAGAAATTAAATTGTTGAACAGAACATCACTTCTTTCTGAAATTCCTTGGATGCTAATGTTCACGGTGGTTTGTGAAAATTTACCCTTTAAATTTAAAAACATAAGATTCTAAATGCTTTCACGGTTACTTTTCTCCTTTTTATTGAAATTTGGTTATTTATGTAAAGCACTTCTGGCATTTTACAGTCCACCGTCCGTCACTCTTTATTTTAGCAATGGCTTAAAGGACCCCTTCCTTCAGTGTATCCGTGTGAACCGAACCATGTCAAGTGAAACCCGTAAGCAGAGGGGCATGCAAGACCCACACGGCACAGAAAAATCCTTCAAAATACCGAAGCTGCCAGTTTAGTTTCCTTGTTCATGTCATTATCTAAATCACAGCCTTCTAAAAAACTTCCTTTATCCTTGATTTAACCAAGGTAATTTCTATTTTTTGAAACTGAATAATCTTAGTTATCCTTAAATTTCTATTTCTTCTCTTAAACATTAATACTTACTAATATTAGCCAATGCTAATATGACTTATAAATGCATCCACTTGAATGAAATGAAGACATTTAAAATAGGTTAATTTACCTTTGTACCTCAGTAGTTATAAAGAGGAAAATTCTTTGCACTTCTGCTGTATAAGAATGATCACTTGTTTATGGGCAAAACACTGCATGAAAGCTCCTTACTGATTCCCCAGTTAAAACGGAACTTTGAGAGATGAGTTAAGTAACAAACCTAAAAGTGGTGAGATTCCTCAAAATATCTACGCAGTTGCCGTTGTTACCACTGCTGCGAAAGGGCTGTTACCTCAATGAGACCATTTATTCATTATCCGCCGCATACTTAGTGCTACTCTCAGAGTACAAATCTGAACACTTAGCCCACAGGTTCAAGGAACTCTCACCAGTAAGGGGCATAAATAGTATAAAAGCAGAGACATTAATTTTTGTTTTCGTGTTGGAAAGAACATTTTGATAAGTAAAAATGTAAACTGGTTTTATATGTAGGATACAATTCAGATAGACGGAGGAGGCAGTATTTGGAAAGACTGTGTCTAAGAATGAAGAAACTGAGGTTTAATGAGTGCCACTGCTCAGGATCATGATGTCGTATAATTTTATAAGTTTGTGTAACAAACTTATACATACAGATTCACAACATCCCTGTGGCATATTTCATTAGCATGAGAAGACTTAAATAACTAAATGTTAGCTGTATTGTTTGAGATCACATAGCTACACAGAGATAGACATGGGACAACCTCTTAGGCCCTTGGTTAAAAATTATATTCTCAAATTATGCTGTGCTTCTCAAGCCTGAGAACTGTTTGAAATGTGTTGAAGAATAAAACAATAATTTCCAAAATGAACCAAATGTCCTTGTATTGTATTTATATAAATGATGGTAGTAATATGCTACAACTAAGCTATACACAGACGTGCATCATTGTGCTTCAATATCCATAAAACATATAACATTGTTTTATTCCTCCCCACATATAAAACTGCATGGCCACCATTTAAGGCTACTGCTTTCACTGTGCACTCTAGTTAGAGAAGAGTTTTACTAACAACCTTTTGCTGACTCTTGAAGTCTTTTCATTCTTCATGTATTCATAAAATAAAAAGAGCAAGAAATCACCTTCCCAATTTAATCAATCGTAGATAATACTCTTCAGGTTCTTTTCAAAAAGCCATTCCTTTCCGTGTCTGACATCTCACTGCCCTGTCACCAGATCGGATAAGATTAGACTTCCAATCAAAAGGGCACCCAGAAGTCCCTGTGGAGGCACTCTGTACACAGAGATAAGACAGAGATATGTGCATAGACCAAGAGCAGAACATGCTCTCCTCCATGCTAGAAATGATGCGCTTCATCTATCTCAGAGGCAGGCAGAGACCCCTGCGTGGCAGGAACATGGCACCCCCAAGAGCTGGCTCAGATATTACATCTGAGAGACCCAGTCTCCAGAGGACAGAACAAGAATCTGGCTTACCCTTGGCCCAAACTTTCATTTTTGATAAAGAATAACGTAAGTATATTCATTCGATTTCTACTTTTAATCTTTTCCTTGAGCAACTTTCGTAAATGTGCTTTTACTGTTTAATTCCGTGTCAATCAACTATAGCTATTTAGGGAAATACTTGAAATTTTCAACGTAATTTTTCATCAATATTTGCTTTATTTCTTACTGTTGCTAATGTGAGGCAAGTAATTTCTCATATGCAGGTTCTCATATCCCCCCAATTCTATGGGTTAATGAACCTCTACTTTTCTGTGTCAGCTGTAGGAGCCCCGCTATTTTATTCTCACTGCAGTGAGGCTCCAGTAGCACCCACAGAAAGCTCTCCCTTTAGAAGTGAGTAAATATGCACATTCCTGACACAACCCTAAGTTATTTCAGTGTTGACCCAAAATTAGCAGTTCCATTTAAAAACTAACTCTGAACTGTGATTCTTATTCAGTTTATTTGAAGGCAGTATTGTATATACATTCTACAATTGCATAAAAACATATTTACATGGGTTACCTCTTGCTGTCGTAACAAACATCTACAAACTTAGTGGCTAAAAATAGCACCAATTTATTATCTTACAGTTCCAAGGGTCAGAAGTCTAACATGGGTCCCACCGGACTAAAGTCAAAATCTCAGCAGGGCTGCCCTCCTTCTGGAGGCTCAGGAGAGAATCTGGCCTTTGCCTTTTCTGGCTTCTAAAGACCACCTGCATTCCTTGGCTTGTAGCCTCTTCTATCTTTGAAGACAGCAGTGCAACATCTTCAGATCTCTGACCCTGACTTCTTCCACCTCCCTCTTTCACATTTAATATCCCCTGTAATTTCACTAGAGACCACCTCCAGGCAATGCAGGGCTATCTCCTTACTTTAAGAGCAGCTGATGAGCAAACCTCATTCCCTCTGCAACCTTAATTCCGTTTTGCCAGATAGTACAACATAACTGCAGGATCTGAGGATTAAGATGTGGACATCTCTGGGGCCATTATTCTGTCCACCACAATCTTAGTTGCTGTCTTTGGCTCTTCTTATTTCTGTATGCAAATTAATGTGACTGGAGCCATTGTTTGATTTCAGCATTATGTTTTTTACATGCAACCAAGTTTACCAAATAACCGTTTCAATAGTAATCACAATTTGCTATTACTGTTGTTATTTGTTAGCTGCTTTTCGTGACTACATCTTTCAATGTTTGCATTAGTCCCAGGTTTCTCGACACTCACTGACTTCATGTATCATGTAGATTAGATTTTCTCACGTCAGCTGCCAAGCATGCATTTCCATGAACAATAACATGAGACACAGAGAAGACTTCAGGGGTAAATTTTAGCACTGTGTTAAAATCATTGTTCTTATCAGTTCTGCTAAGGTCAATTTAACTTCACTGTATCATGATTTACTGGAAACAGTGATTTAAATAGAATAAAATCTGGCTGAACACCTGGGGTGTCCAATCAGGCTGATAAGGATGGATGCTCTTGTTGAGGAAGTCTGAACATTAATTCCCCAAAGTGTGTGATGAAACGCTTTCTTTAACACCTTAAAGCGTCCTTCCTTTTGTGCATAGTTATGTTGTCATTGTCACTATGGGAAAAGCATGCCTCTTTTCCAGAGCAATATCCTAACTGCCACCTATTTCATTGCCGTGGAGTTCTACCTTCCTTAACAGATGAGTTAGCAGCTTTTCCAGTCCTCTGAACTTTCACATCTGCTTTCTGTCACCCATTTTCTTTTCCTTCAAGTTAACAAAACTCTCGAGATTTAAAATACCATAATTAAATACCACCTTACCAACAGACGTCAGTACGGTGTTCGCCAGGATGCCATCATCGGCTGAATTTGATGCCCTGTGTCTGCCGTATCCTGAGTTACACCCGCTGTCACAAAATTCCAATGGACATTTTTATGCGCATGCAGGTTATGTGGGATTAGGAATTTTTATAACATACTTTTAATATATGGCATGACTGATTATTAAAAGTGGAAAAGATTAACATTCTCTTGGTATTTATTCACTTATTTGTTTACTATTTATTTTTAACATCAGTAATTAAAGCACTGACCATTTTACATGGGATGGACATAAGAATGAATAAAACAAAATCTCTTTATTAATAAAGAAAAGTCTAAAGAGGAAATATTGCATATTAAATTGAGGGGAAATGTCATCCACAGGCTAAAGCCGCCTCTCTTCAGTTAGCTCTTTCATTTCCTAAATTCTGAAGTACTGTGGTCCTTGAATCAAACATGATGGGTCATGATGGGTGTCCTCAGTGGAAATGGAGAGCACTGCAGTAGGAAGGCCGAAAAAGATTAACTTATGTCTGAAGGCGACCACGGTCAAAATTATTGATTTAAAACCCAACTTTAAATAACATCGCTTTCATAAGCTTTCATAAAGTTTTTAAATCTCTTAAATCGAAGTATGATGAATTTCTTAATGTTTGATTTACTTCAATATATTCTAATGCATAGGCCTACACCGTACCCATTATATGAGGAAAGTCTACATTTCACGTGGAGCAATGACTATCTGGTGAGAGCAAAAGTAATTGCGGTTTTTGCATTGTTGGAGTTTGCTGTTTAATATTGGAATACATTCTTAAATAAATGGAGTTATGCTGTACATTATTTTAATGTGCATATTTCACTTTATTTTTTTGCTAATGACTTATTGTTATACTTGTCGTTTATTTTATGTTTATTTTAGACTATGGAAATGATGTTAGACAAGCAAATCTGAGCGATTTTCTTATTCTAGCTCAAGAGGGGTCAGAAAGGAGCAGAGATAGTTTGCAACACCAGCAACACACGTGGCCCAGGAACTGCTAATGAACATATGGTGCAAAGGTGTTTCAAGAAGTTTTGCAAAAAAGATGAGAGCCTTGAAGATGAGGTGCATAATGGCCAGATAGCTGAAGTTGACAATGACCAATTCAGAGTAATCATCAAAGCCGATCCTCTTACAACTACACAAGAAATTGCCAAAAAGCTCAACATCAACCGTTCTATGGTTGTTCATCATTCGAAACAAATTGGAAAGAGGAAAAACCTCAATAGGAGGGTCCCTCGTGAGCTGTGTGAAAATAAAAAAGAAAATTGTCGTTTTGAAGTATCGTCCTCTTATTTTACACAACCAGGAACTCTTTCGCAATGAGACTGTGACGTAGAATGAAAAGTGAATTTTATATGACAACCAGGGAGGACCAGCTCAGGGGCTGGACAGAAATGAAGCTCAAAGCACTTCCCAAAGTCAAACTTGCACCAAAAGAAAAGGCCACGATAACTGTTGGTCTGATCCACGACAGCTTTCTGAATCCCCACAAAACCATTACATCTGAGAAGTATGCTTAGCAAACCAGTGAGATGCTCCAAGAACTGCACGGCTACAGCCAACACTGGTCAACAGAAAGCGCCCAGTTCTTCTCCATGGCAACACCCAACTGCACGTGGCACCACCAATGCTTCAAAAGTTGAAGGAATTGAGCTATGAAGGTTTGCTTCATCCGCCATATTTCCTTTGCCTCTCGTCAACCAACGACCACTCCTTCAACCATCTCGATGATTTTTTTGCAGGGAAAATGCTTGTACAACCAGCAGGATGCGGAAAATGCTTTCCAAGTGTTTGTGGAATCCCAAAGCACAGATTTTTATGCTACAGGAATAAACAAACATTTCTCATTGGCAAAAATGTGTTGATGGTAGTCGTTCCAATTTTGATTAATAAAGATGTATTTGAGGCTAGTTATCATGAGTTAAAATTCACGATCCAAAACTGCAATTACTTTTGCACCAGTCAATAGAATTGTGATGGGCATCCGTGTTTGAAATCGGTATCCGCAGGTGGAGCTTCCCTCACATACTTGAGTTGCAGAAAAGCACACGGTATGAAGTTAGCCCCTCTAATACACAACTTACACCACTTTGCAGACATCAAAACATGGGACATGAGATCTTCCTTCTACACCTGCCATGGGAAACTGGCTGCCTATTCTGAATTAGATTGTCACTTTTTACCACTCTTTTGGAACTTACCAAATGTCTCCCCTGTGTTCTTACATAAACACATAATAAATTATGAACTCCTGGAGAACGTGGTCTGTGATCATCGTTGAATCCCAAATAACTCTGACAATAAAGCTTTGGCTGCGGTAGAGCCTCTTCAACAACTTCTGAATATGAAAGGGTCAGCTCCAGGATTTTCACTGATGCTTTTAATCACCATCCCTATCCTCAGCAGGGCAAGAGCAGCTCATGCACAGTTCCTTTGTATTTAAGAGAGAAAATTATTCCAGAGCATAGGGGAAACAATGTTGGTTTTTGTTGTCATAATACACAATTATGCACTGCGGATCTGCTTTCTACTTTGTTAATAAAATACACTTGGTACAGCCCACTAGCATTTATTGATGGCATCTCTTTATTTCAGCACTCCTGTGCTCTCTCTCTCTCTGTCCCTCTCCACATATACATATACATATACATATACATATACATATACATATACATATACATATACATATACATACATATACAGATGTGTGTGTATCTATATCTGTGTGTGTATATATATACATATAACCTCAAACCAACATATCTGTGTATATATACATATCCTCATACACATACATATGAGGTAACAAATATAACCTCAAACCAACATCAAGTACAGCAGCGCTCCATGAACCTGAGCATAACCCAAGGAGATGGGTAGATTGATACATGTCCTTAATTCAAGCAGGTATAAAAAATGAAGACAGTACCAAGCATGGGTCACGGTGAATGGGCTTCTGCAGCTTCACACAGTTCAGAGCACTTCATTCCCTTTGCATAGCTGAGAGGGGAGCTTAGGGACCTAAGTGACACTAGCAGGAGGTAGTCCACGTGGACCCTCACACACAGAATGCTCCAATGTGTGTGGGGACAAAAGCCCACTCAGGAGACTCTACCCCAGGACTCTGCACAGGAGGCAAAAGAGGTATTTGGCTGAGTTTCGGAATTTGCAGGGCCAGCCCTGCCCCTACCTCTGCCCCTGCCCCTACCCCTGCCCCTGCCCCAGTGAAATCTGTCACCTAGAAATGCACTTTGCCTTCCTGCTTCAGATTCCTCAACAGTGGAAGGAAAGTGGTGTCACTAGATCAGCCCTGAGTGCTAGTCAAGCTGTGGTACTTTGTTCACTCAAAATATTAAGGACAAATACAGGTCATGTTGCGATTTAGAACATTGTGAAGATATTCAAGGATTTCGTAATACAGTGAATGATGTTTCTCTGTCTAGGAAATAAGACGTGTGCTGCTGCAGCCGGAAGTTTCCTGTGATTGACGAGCTCGCCGATGATCATAAATGACTGCATGACTGCAGAAGTACAAAGCACACAGTGTTCCGAGATTTATATTTTTCTCCAAAGAGTTTACAGAAGCCAAAGCCCATAGATTTTGTTCTTGAAAGAGACAAATGGGAGGGATGTGCCCCTCGCCCAATCAGAGGCATCAAGCAGTTATGGGAATAGAGTTGTGAATGCAATGTTTGTTTGTTTTTTATTTTATGAAAAGAAACAGTTTTTTTTTCCCACAGAAATTGTGTGTCTGCTTGAATCCAGGAAGAAAAATGATAAGGTGACAGAAATCAAAGAGTCAATATCAAAACAGGTTTTTCTATGGTCACTTGAAAGCACCAAAATGTTTATACTGATTTCATCAAGGATATCATTTTCCTAAAGATTGCAAGTTTTATAAGCCTCTCATTGAAATTGTTTTCTTTAAAGACACAAATCTCTAAAATCTGTAGTGTGTAAGTAAACTCTAACATGGGAGTAAGCTATAGTGTAGGAGTGAGCTATGTGTTAACCACATTCTAGTATGGCCCACTCATCGATGCAGTAGATTGTTGCATTGAGGCTGCTTTGTGCCGAGACACTGCTCTGCCAGGCGCCTTAAGGATGTGCGTCTCCTCAGTCTTTCCATAAGGATGTGCATCTCCTCAGTCTTCCCTTAAGGATGTGCGTCTCCTCAGTCTTTCCTTAAGGAGGTACAGTCTGTAACACATTATGGACACACGAATATCCACAAAACAGCGCAATGAGAGATAAAGTACTACTGAAAACTCTCCTCAGTCTGCATGGTTTATTTTAAAGTATTAACTCTTGCTGATTTTCTCAACGAGTCTGAAGAATAGAAAAGTATGGGTGAGACTGTCAGAGGCATTTGAACCAGAGAAGCTCCATCTTGAATAGGGGGTGAGCAAAATAAGGCTGAGGCCTACTAGGCTGCATTCCCAGTTAGGCACTCTAATTCACAGGATGAGACAGGAGGTTGGCACAAGATACAGGTCATAACGACCTTGCTGACAAAAGAGGATGCAGTAAAAAAGCCAGCTAAAACCCACCAAAGCCAAGATGCTGACCAGAGTGACCTCTGGAGGTCCTTAAGGCTATACTCCTGCCAGCACCATGGCAGTTTACAAATGCCATGGCAACTTCAGGAAGTTACCCTAAATGGATGGTCCAAAAGCAGGAGGAACCCTCCGTTCCAGGAATTGCCCACCCCTTTCCCAGGAAACTCATGAATAATCCACCCCTTGTTTAGCATATAATCAAGAAACAATCATAAAAATGAGCAACCATTGGCCCACGCCCCTGCTCTGCCTACGGAGTGGCCGGTTTTGTTTTTTTTTTTTTCCTTTTAAAGCCCATAAAAAAGTCGGATTTATCCTAAGGATGCAGGGTTGGTTTAACATTTGAAATGAATTAATGTAATACACCATATCAATCTGATAAAAAACAAAAACCATGTGATAATCTCAATAGGAAAAGTACTTGACAAAATCCAACATCCTTTCTTGATAAAAACAGTCAACAAGTTAGGAATAGAAGGAACTTCCTCAGCCTGATGAAGCCTATCAACAAACACCCACAGTGGAGCAGCCACTCTTCACCCCTTCACTCTCTTAATAAACTTGCTTCCACTTTACTCTAGGGACTCGTCTTTAATTCTTTCTTGTGTGAGATCCAAGAACCTTTTCTTGGGGTCTGAATCTGGACCCCTTTTCGGTAACAATATGGCTCCAAATTAACCATCGAGGACACAGCCCACGGCCCCAAGGATGCAGTCAGCAGTCAGGAAGTGCAGGTGTTGACTTCTTTCCAGCACACCAAGCTATTCTTACGATTCGTGGGAGATAAGCATTATTTCCAAATGTCAACACTTTTTAAGCAAATGGGCAAGAGGTAAAACAAATGCTGGTTCTTGGTGACATTGTTGAGCTACTGTGCCAGCCCTGGATTTATTAAATGCGAACTAAAACCCCCTGTGAGGTTAAGCCTCCATTTCTTGAGCTTCTCTTAGATACTTAACTTTTTTATTCTTTTTAATATTTTTCTTTTCTTTTTTCTTCTTTTCCTCTTTTTTTTTTTTTTTTTGACAGAGTCTCACTGTGTCACCCAGGCTGTAGAGCAGTGGTGCAGTCATAGCTCACTGCAGCCTCTGCCTAACTGGCTCAATCCTCCAACCTCAGTCTCCTTAGTAGCTGGGTACCACCACACCTGGCTAATTGTTGTATTTTTGGAGAGAAAGGGTCTTGCCATGTTGCCCAGGCTGGTCTTGAACTCCTGAGCTCAAGGGATCCACCCGCCTCAGCCTCCCAAAATGCTGGGATTACAGGTGTGAGCCACCACATCATTATATTTTGCTGTTTTAACTAGCAAGTAAAAGTTGAATACATATAGCAGGCACAGCATGTTGTTTTAAAATATGTATACACTGTGGAACTGTTAGTCAAACTGGTCAGCATGATGCATTACCTCACATACATATCACTTTGTTTTATGGTGAGAACATTAAAAATCTATTCTTAAAAAAATACAAAAATAGCTGGGTGTGGTGGCATGTACCTGTAGTCCCAACTATCCAGGAGGCTGAGGCAGGGGGCTCACTTGAGCGTGGGAGGCGGAGGTTGCAGTGAGCCATGATCCCACCACTGCACTCCAGCCTGGATGGTAGAGCAAGACCCCGTCTCAAAAAAACTACAAAAAAATGATAAAAATAAAAATAAAATCTATTATTTAGCAATTTTCAGTCAAAAATACATTGTTATTCACCATAGACATCATACAGCTGGCTTTGGTTTATTCCTCCTATCTAACTGGAATTTTTTATTCTGTCATTTGTGAGAATATGGATGAATACAGAGGTCATTATGCTAAGTGAAATAAGCCAGGCACAGAAATACATGAATAATCTCACCTATATGTGGAATCTGCAAAAGTTGAACTCATTGGAGCAGAGAGTGGAATGGTGGTTACCAGGGGCCAAGAGTATGGCTGGCAGTGGGCAGGGGCTGGGGAGATGCTGGTCAAAGGATACAAAATAACATCTTCAACTAATAATAAGTTACACAACTGTGAATTTTACAATATAAAGAGTCAGTTTTAAAAGTTTTCAATAAATATGTTTCTGTATTAAAATGTTAAGAGACAGAAGCAGACAGAAGCAAACAGAGAATATTTCTGACCATCTCCACGTAATTAATCAGTGCTGGGTGTAGGTTCTGGATATTCCCCCTTCACCAGGCAATCTTAGGTGCCTATTTCCTTCTCCTTCCTGACAAAATAGATGATCCAGGTTATACATATTCTCTCATTAAACTTCATTTCAGTTTGACTTCTCAGCTTATTACATTTTTCACCATTCTTAAGAGTCCAATTTATTTTCAAACTCTAACATGCAATTCTCCTAATAGCAAACGTTTTTATATCTGCTTGTTTGCAAAGCATTTTCATATACATTGTTTCATGGGATTGACAGGGTGGCTCATGCCTGTAATCCCAGCAGTTTGGGAGATTAAGGCAGATGGATCACTAGGTCAGGAGTTCAAGACCAGCCTAGCCAAGACGGAGAAACCCCATTTCTACTAAAACCACAAAAATTAGCCAGGCATGGTGGTGGGTGCCTGTAATCCCAACTACTCCAGAGGCTGAGGCAGGAGAATTGCTTGAACCTGGGTGGCAGGGGTTGCAGTGAGCCAAGATTGCACCAGTGTATGCCAGCCTGAACAACAGAGTGAGACACCGCCTCAAAAAAAAAATCTACCTACAAGTATTTGGGTTTTATTATTATTATTGTTGTTTTTATCTTCTGGTTCTATTCACATTCTATAGGCTGAGTCACTTTTCAGATGAACTTTACCCTTTTCATTTCTGATATAATGTCACCTTATAAATGTGTAATTTCCTATTGCCCTGCACACACACACACACACACACACACACACCCTTATCCCACACTGGTATTATAACTATGTTTGCCACATCCATTTTTTTTTTTTTTAAAGTTTTTGTCATACAATTGATGGAATGTGTTCTCTTTCCGGGTCCACTAGGTGGCGTAGTTGTAAGGGCAAGAACTTCCCAGCGCCATGCCCCGCTCCTATCTCTCTCCATCTGGGAGATTTAATGGTCCCTTTTAATTTTTGCGGGCATGGGAAGAATCAAAAGGCAATCACTCCAGTGGAAGTTCCAAGAAATTCCCTTCATTGGGAGAAGGTGGAGGTTCCTCCCAGGTTAAAAGTCCTCTTCTTCCACACCCCTTTGGACTCCATGTTTGGATCCCCTTCCACCCGCATGAAAGCTGCCTCTCTCTCTCCTGGATTTTCCCTCTGGAATCCACACTCTTCGTGAAAGTTTTCTCTCTTCTTTTTTTCTCTTTCTCTACCTAAATAAATTCACTTTCTGCGACAGTGTTTGGGGTCCGTATTTACTTTGCGAGCGCACCTGGCCCCCTCTCTCATTCTTGAGAGAGCAGGAGACCAGGAATCTTGGAGAAATGTCCTCTCAGGAGAGCTGAGGGCTCCCCTGAACCCCAACACTAAGAGTTCAGATATACATATGAAAGGCTGTCAAAACCATCTACTAAAAATATTTTTATAACAATGTTAAAATACATTATTGGCCTAAATATCCTTATCAAATTTCACTGACATTTTAGGACCTTGTATTAAATAAGTACTGCCCAGAACAGCATATGGTAATTGGAAATAAAAATAGGCATTTCTGTTAGTTTACAAATGGTGATATTTGTGCTATTTCTAGGTGTGTTAGCTGTCAACTAGTTAGAAAACAATGAAGGCAAGCTTTAGTGCTTGTCCTTGGAAAATAGAGGTATTTTAGCAAAAGCCTTTGAGCTAAACAAAATGTAAAAGCACCACTTTAGCAACGCTATAAAATGACCTCTAGAAAGTTAGAAAACATTTTCTTTTGGTTCCAAAACATGCACTTGTGCCCTTTCTTTCTCTCTCTCTGTCACACACACACGCACACACACGGACACGCACACACGCGCGCGCACACACACACACGCGCGCACACACACACACACACTTCTAAGCACTGATTTCTTTAGCATTTATTCTGTCTAGGGAGCTGCAGACTGTGCAATTAGATAAGAAGCCTCCCTGGACTCCCTTTAGTCTGAAAGCAGCTCATTTCTTTGATACCAGTTCCATCTCCAACATGCAGCACTCCCTAAACCCAAGACTGTAAGAGTCTTTAAGAACTAACCGCATGTTGACCTTCACAGTGATTTCTCTCCAGCTCCCTTCGGCCTGTCTTTCACTCTCCCTCACCTGCCTCCTCCCACGCCTTTGCCAGTCATCTACTGTCTCTCCGTCCTGGACACAGAAGGAGAGCCCAGGTCTTCAGTCTGAGTCTCATGTCCAGTCATCAAAAAAAAAAAAAAAAAAAAAAAAAAAATGAACAGTTTCTCTCCAACCACATTTAAAATTTGTTTATTTGTATAAATTGAAGGAGAACAAGTGCAATTTTGTTACATGGATATATCCTGTAGCTGTGAAGCTGGACTTACAGTGCAATCATTGTTGGAAACAGTATGGTGATTTCTCAAAGAACAAAAATATAACTGTGATTCTACCCATAAATTTCCCCACTGGGTATCTACCCAAATGCAGAAGAAATCCTTACATTAACAAGATCCTGGTGCTCATGTGTTTATCACGTTTTTTCCTAAGGCAGGCAGTAGGTCTAGTCTAACTGCTGGTCATATCATTCTAATGCCACAAGGCCCTCCATGCTGCATGTGGCTTAGACCACTAAGCTGAAAAAGTGGACCTTTGTAAAGCACGGGGTGGAGTCTCTGGGGTCTCAGTTCCCTTAAGACAAAAGAGCCAAAGGCAGGAAAGGGTCTAGTCCCTGAGAAGATTTTGGGGTAGGCAGTTAAAGAAGAAAAGTAACATGGTGTGTGGCTCTTAAAACAGAGCCCAAAGACGTCTTACAGATATTTATAAACACGCCTAGAAATTTTTTGCCAAGTCTCCCAAAGACACATAAGAAAATGATTATTCAAGAAATTTTAAAAATATATGTCCTAAATAATTTCCCATAGAAATATTATCTTGACAAATAGTCTATAATTTTACGACAGAAACCAATAATTTTTGCTTTATTGCTATTTCTGAATATTTAGTATTATACCACTAGGCTGATTAATTACCCACATTTATTTTATCTGACATCATACAATTCTCAGCATTTAGAACTAGATTTAATTAACCCTTTCCTTCCTTCACTCCTGACATTCACATACCCTGCTCCATGCATAACTCTTAAACACCTGCGAAATGGTGGAAAACAAGTAAATATCTACACAGGCCTTCTGAAAACAATAGTGAGACTTTACAGTTTGTTTAAATGTAAATGATATATATAAACTTTTCACTAAAGCGAAGTGTTTTGAGTTTGAAGTCTTTTATTTCAATGAAATTGCCAATATTCTAAAGACTTATTTCAAATACTATAAAAATTCCAAATTTGTCTATTTGCAATTTGAGTTCAGCTGATGGAAATATCTCCATGGAAAGTGCCAGAAGATTCGAGTTCTAGTCATTTCCTAACTGAGGGTCTGGAGTAGAAACAAGTCAGTTTGGTTTGTTTGTTTGTAAAATAGAGATGAAAATATTATCTTCTCTAATGTCCTATCCATAGTTTATTCTGAAGCTAACAGGAAATGGTATAGAAGAAACCTTAATAAAATATGAAGCACTAAACTCATTGGAAATATGACCACTATAATCCCACTTGCTCTTTTTTCCAAATTATGTACTTCGTACAAGGTTCTTTGAACTGACTGCACCATGCACTACACAATGGTGACCCGTGTCCCACCTACACCTCCAGATGGCCTCCTGAAGCCGGAAAGTCTGAGTCAGCATTGTGACACTGAACCCTGTGGCCTGACTAACCAAGGTTGCAACATTCCACCATTGTTCTCCCTCAACTGATAAGCCAATCTTGTGACACTGGACCTTGGACCTTGTGACATCCCTTCCGACGATGCACCCACCTGCAAAAACCACCCTGAACTGTAACTTCTGTAACTTTCCACTGTCTACCCCAAACCTATAAATCCAACTCCTATCCCACCACCCTCTGCAGACTCTCTTTTTGGACTCAGCCCACCCACACCCGGGTGAATAAAGAGCCTCGTTGCTCACACAAAGCCTGTTTAGGTGGTTTCCTCATTGATAGTGTGCTAACACTTTGTGTACAACATTCAAATTCTGATGCATAGTCATGTGTGAGGATAAAAAAATGGGGAGAATTTTAAATTCAAGATTCTGTGTTACATCTTCATCAACGAGAAAATACCTATAAAAGTCAAACTTCCCTTTGCCTTTTGACATGATGTTTGCTTTTGTCTGCCCAGCTGATCCTGCCTTCCCATTTTTCTGATAACAGCGTCATGATTTTCACAGACTGTTCAGGAGCAGAAAACAGGTTCCACCCCTGGACTTTGAGGATGAAATAGGCATGCCTTTCCGCAGTGGGCGCGGGGGAGGGTGTGGATATCAGGAACACTGCCTAGTTCTAGGGACGCCAACATTAGGCAGCCCCCCTGAGAACAGAAACAACACAGAGAGCGCAGCGTGAGGCTGGGAGAGTGAGAGTGGTGAGCAGAGCTTCAGCAGGCGTCCGTGTGCCTGGAGCAGAAACCCCTGGAACTTGAATCTTGGAGCTGATAAATCTCCTTTGCTCTTGCCAGTCTGAGATAGGCATTTCTGAACTTGCAAAAAGAAAAAGATTCTATCTAACAGGCATCCTGAGACACTAGCATTTTTTTAAAATAAACATACTCTTTTTAAAAATTGTCTATTATGAGTAATATGGTAGGTTAATATGCCTCAACCACTAAACTTTAATAGGTTACATCCTAAATCCATACAAATATGTATAAGAAAAATCTCCCAAATGCCAAATAGAGAGCTATATTCAAGTCCATTTGAAAATGTGATTGACAAAATGACATTCTGGATCATAAACGATCAGGATCATCTAAATGTCCCTAAAGGGGAAAGTTGCAATGAAATAGCCTTACTTGCCCTCCCAGCTTCTAACGCGGAGCTAAGTATCAACTTACCCATGCAGAACGTGCCCGGAGAGGTCCTCCCCAGAACTCCTAGGGCAGCAATGTGGCTCCATTTGTATTCTCTGAACTGGCAACGTTTATATCCCAGCCACAGATACAACATATGGATAAAAAGGTGCCAAAGCCCTTCCTACCTAGTGGAGGAGAAAGACACAAGCCTTACGAATTCCATGGGACTTTTCTAAGACTTACGCAGAATCTGTACACTCAGTAGGTGATTTGCCCACACTCCCTACATTTTCATTTTGCAGCTGTCTACTACTTTATTCGACTACTAGTCTCAGGCCATGAAGAAGGATGCTATAATAATGGCCGGTGATGTTGCTAGCAGCTGCTTTAGATGTGCTCCTTCAAGGGTCTAAAGGGATGTATGTGTGTATTGATCAGGTACCAATGAGAATTTCAAACAAGTGGTGCACAAGCAGCTAAACTACAGTTCCACGTAATTCAAAGCATCAGCAGTCAGACTGTAAGACATTTCAAATGTCTTATGGAATTTTATTTGAATGGCTGAATTCTCAGTAAGGCAAAAAATCAGAGCATGATAAATCCCCAAAGCAGTCTATTAAACCTTTCCACAGAAAGTTATTATGCCTTTATATTCTATACAATTCACTGAAACCTCTGACATATCCTTTTAATGTTTTTTATTGCACTTTAGGTTCTGGGATACAAGTGCAGACCATGCAGGATTGTTGCGTAGGTACATACATGGCAAGGTGGTTTGCTGCCTCCATCCCCTTCACCTACATCTGGCGTTTCTCCCCACGTTATCTCTTCCCAACCAAATATTCATTTATTGTTTTTCCGACAGCTCATGCATTTACTTTCTAGAATTAGGTTGTGTTTTCTCACTCGTTGCTTTTGTTTCAAAAGGGAAGTAACTTTATTGTTTCATATCAAATTAGTGGATGCTCATGAGAGAAAACCACACAGTTAAAAAGTTTTTAAATGTTTCATCTATCTTTCTAAAGCATTTTATGTTCATATATACTCATATACATGTAATTACAAAATGGATAGCAATACAATATGTGTAAAATGACCTTCCTTGTTTTAAATACTTTTTTTTTCTTATTTATTTATTTAATTCTGAGACAGGGTTTCACTCTGCTGTGCAGGCTGGAGTGCAGTGGTGTGTATATGGTTGACTGCAGCCTCAGCTGCCCAGGCTCAAGGGAACCTTCCCAACACAGCATCCCAGGTACCTGGGAGTACAAGCACCCACCACCACACCAGCTAATTTATTTTTATTTTTATTTTTGTAAAGACAAAGTCTCACTATGTTGCCCAAGCTGGTCTCAAACTCCTGGGCTTAAGCAACCCTCCTGCCTCAGCCTCTGAAAGTGCTGGAATCACAGGCAGGAGCCACCCCGACCGTCCTGTTTTAGATTCTTGAACTAGCTGATGACATCCATTTACCAAAGCCTGCTACTCTCTTCAGCCTGCACACTGTCTTACTCTCATACTTGTTCCTACCTCAGTTAAAAGCATGGTACAGCCACTCAGATAGCAATGGGCTTCTGCTTCATTGCCTTGTATCAGTTTTCTTGCCATTGGCCCTGGTCCTTCAATTCTTGAAGATCTGATTTCTGAGGCCACTGCAGACTCTTCACCACCTGCTTTCTTGATGTACTTCCTAGTCCTGTGAGCTTTGGCTCAGACCCTCTTCCTTCTCAAGTTCTTGATAGAACTCACCTTGCCCACAGGGCTCAGAACCACAGCCTGAAATGGAATGTGCCTTACCAAATTTGTCTGTGTTCTATTTGAGTTCCGCTGATGAAAACATCTCTGTGGGAAGTGCCAGAAGATTTCATTCCTCATAATTTCCTAACCGAGGGTCTGGAGTAGGAATGAGTTAGTTTGGTTTGTTTGTAAAACAGAGAAGATGAAAACGTTATCTGTACTCTAATGTCCAATCCAGAGGTTATTCTGAAGCTAACAGGACACGATGTAGAAGAAACCTTAAGAATATAAGGCACTGAGCTCAGGTGAAATCTGACGGCTCTAATCCTAATCCCTCTCGCTCTTTTTCATCCATTGTATGTACTTTGTCTCCAACATACAAATACTGATGCATAGGCATGTGTGGGGTTAAGAAAATACGGAGAGAATTTTCAATTAAAGGTCCTGTATTACATCTTCATCAATGAGAAAATATGTATAAAAGTCAAACCTCCTTTTCACTTTGACGTAGACGAATGTCCTTGTCTACCCAGCTGTTCCTGCCTCCCCATTCTTCTGATAACAGCATCAAGATTTCCATGGACTGTTCAGGAGGCAAAAAAGGACTTTGAGAGTGAAATAGGTGTGCCTTTCTGCAACGGGTGCAGAGGAAGGCATGGCTGTCAGGAGCACTGCCTAGTTCCAGGGTCCCCACGGTGCGGCAGCTTCCCTGAGAACAGAAACAGTACAGAGTGCAGTGTGAGGCCAAGAGAGTGGTGGCCTTTGTTCTGGCATTCGGTTAAGTTACTTTAGATCAATCTGATCCTTTTTGAAACTGGTTTTTAAAGCTTGCTTTGGTGAGTCTATGGCAGCCTTCAGCCTACATAGTTTAGTTTTGGTTGTTGCTGTTGTTTGTGAGATGGACTCTTGCTCCATTGTCCAGGCTGGGGTGCAGAGGCGTGATCTCAGCTCACTGCAACCTCCACCTCCTGGTTGCAAGCCATTCTTCTTCCTCAGCCTCCTGAGTAGCTGGGATTTCAGGAGCCCACCACCATACCAGGCTAGTTTTTGTATTTTTGGTAGAGACAGGGCTTCACCTTGTTGGCCAAGCTGGTCTCAAATTCCTGACCCCAGGTGATCCACCCCTGTCAGCCTCCCAAAGTGCTGGGATTACAGGCATGAGCCCCAGTGCCTGGCCTACATAGTTTAGTTTTTAACATTAATTTCTAGACTGAGTTCTTCATTTCATGTAGGATAAATTAAGAACCCCAAACCCATGCATATTAAAGACTGGAGGTTCTGGTTTCTCATAGGTTTCTATTTTCTAGACAAGGCTTACAACTACAGTGCCAGATTCCCAAAGAGTGAGGAGAGGCCGGGCACAGTGGCCATGCCTATAATCCCAGCACTTCGGGAGGCCAAGGCAGGTGGCTCACTTGAGGTCAGGAGTTCTAGACCAGCCTGGCCAACTTGGTGAAACCCCATCTCCTCTAAAAATACATAAATGAGCTTGGCATCCTGGCCACGCCTGTAATCCCAGCACTTTGGGAGGCCAAGGCGGGCAGATCACTTGAGGTCAGGAGTTCTAGACCAGCCTGGCCAACTTCGTGAAACCCCATCTCCTCTAAAAATACATAAATGAGCTTGGCATCCTGGCCACGCCTGTAATCCCAGCACTTTGGGAGGCCAAGGCGGGCAGATCACTTGAGGTCAGGAGTTCTAGACCAGCCTGGCCAACTTGGTGAAACCCCATCTCCTCTAAAAATACATAAATGAGCTTGGCATCCTGGCCACGCCTGTAATTCCAGCACTTTGGGAGGCCAAGGCAGGTGGCTCACTTGAAGTCAGGAGTTTGAGACCAAACTGGCCAACATGGTGACACCCCATCTCTTCTAAAAATACAAAAATGAGCTGGGCGTGCTGGCCACACCTGTAGTCCCAGCTACTCAGGAGGCTGAGGCATGAAAATTGCTTGAACCCAGGAGGCAGAGGTTGCCATGAGCCAAGATGGTACCACTGCACTCCAGCCTGGACAACAAAGTGAGACTCCATCGCACACACAAAAAAACAGTGAGCAGATATTCTGTCCCTTGTCCCTCTCTAAAAAGGTTTAATTCTAGTCTATTCCCACCAAACTCAAGAAAACATTGTTGTTGCAAAAACACTGAATGTCTAGTACTCAGGACAATGTTTGTTTCCGATGTCCCCACAGAGGTGTTCCACTCTCCCGCTCAGCATGCTCGATACCCACTCAGGCTTTGGATGGAAGTCCCCTCTCATTTGAGGTACCCGTGGTTTTATTTTTCCTTATTGCAGTCTCAGCTATGTATTTTTATTTTACATTAACTACTGTTTATTCAGCATTTTTGTGTGCTCGGCATGTGGACATTGCTGAGAGGCTGAGGAGGAAGGCACTCCATGTTAGTGCCGTCTCCTGCAGACTGGAATTCTCATGGCAGCATCTAAGAGAAATGGTCTTGGAGACTCGTGGCTGCCATGGTTACTGGAAGATCCACTGAACAAAGAACTCGGTTCTATACATGAGTTGCCTGGTGCATTTGCTGGAAAATGTCATTTTTCTCAGTATTCAAAATAAAGATAGGAGACCTTCTGTGTCTGAAAAAGTGAACACACAGGAAACACCAAAGTTTCACATGCCTGGGTGTTAATGAGTGCTCTACTTGAGGATCATCCTCCTGAGACTTTCCCTACTCTTCGTGATAACCGTGTAATTCAGTACAACTCTAGTAAGTTAAACGCAGAAAAAAATGTTTTCCTTGACATAACCTCAGTACAGTCTGCCTTAATTCTAATGAGCAAAATCTTGTTTTAAGAAACAATTTAGTTTAAAAGGTTTTAGGCATTTTTTATGTGAAAGTATTAACTATCATGACTTTTCCTGTAGTTTTTAATTTCCTTAGGGCTATTCTTTGAGTGTTAGTAGAGTGGGCTGCAGAAAGGTGAAAAGCTTGGACCCAGGACATGCTAGCAGCCGTACTTTGGAGGTGATATAAAAGCAGTGTAGGCCAAGTGCTGTGGCTAGCACCTGTAATCCCAGCACTTTAGGAGGCCGAGCGGGGTGGATAGCCTGAGACCAGGAGTTCAAGACCAGCCTGATCAACATGGTGAAACCCTGTCTCTACTAAAAATACAAAAAATAAGCCAGGCATGGTGGTGGGTGCCTGTAATCCCAACTACTTGGGAGGCAGGAGAATCACTTGAACCCAGGAGGTGCATCGGAGGTTGAAGTGAGCCAAGATCGTGCCATTGCACTCCAGCCTGGGAAACAAGAGTGAAATTCTTTCTCAATAATAACAACAACAACAAAAACCAATGCAGACCAGCTTTTCTATGGGAAAGAGTTTCCCTCTTCAAAACCCATCTTATCACAAAAAGGTAAACCCAATGTAATTTAGTGGATACAATAATATTCTCCCAAAGAGACAAAAGTTGGCGACCTTCTTTCTAAGGCATCCATTTGACAGTTAGACATATTAACTTGGTTTTCCACTTCAAGCTGTCAAAATTTTGTAGACATCAATGTCCACATCTGATAAGGTGCATGCAGGATTCAGATGATTCAGACACGACCTGGATTTTCCTTCAATCCCTTCCTCTCTGTTGTTTCCAGTCATCTAAGCTTTTACTTTTGTGGCAGAATTAGACTTGCCAAGGTGAGCAAAATTCTCTCTCCACCTGAGTTGGGTAATATCTCATTGCTATTTCCAAATGACTTTGATAGTTTCTCACAAAGGATGATCTTCAAAAGCTCCCCTAATTCTTACACAGCACAACAGTATGACTTGTTATTACCGGGGTCTCATTTTAATTTTACCGTACTGGCAAACCATATAGTTCCTGAAATGAAATAACCTGACTGACCTGTAAAGGTAACAGTGATGAGTTTTAAGATAAACAGGACGGTTGGTTATTTCTAACCACTGAACACTCGCCTCAGTATCCTGATCTGCAGGCTTTGCAATTTGACACTTGCTGATGCAGACAACAGAGGGCCCATCTGTAATAAAAAGACGCAGTCTCGCACCCGAGGGAGCTTTCATTCTCTCAGCCCACCTATCAGGTTTCTCTCGCTCAGCAATTACAAGACATTTTCCACCTCGTTGTGCTGTAGACATTGCCGCTGGATCTATGAATGGATTATCACTTTCCAGGGATGACTTCCAGGGTTCCGATTCTTTCTTTTTTTTTTTTTTAATTTTTTATTGGATTTTAGGTTTTGGGGTATATGAGCAGAGCATGCAAGACAGTTGCGTAGGTACACTCATGGCAGTGTGCTTTGCTTTCCTTCTCCCCTTCACCCACATTTGGCATTTCTCCCCAGGCTATCCTTCCCCACATCCCCCTCCCACTGGCCCTTCCCTTTTCCCCCCTATAGACCCCAGTGTGTAGTACTCCCTTGCCTGTGTCCATGTGTTCTCATTTTTCATCACCCGCCTATGAGTGAGAATATGCAGTGTTTCATTTTCTGTTCTTGTGTCAGTTTGCTGAGAATGATGTTCTCCAGATTCATTCATGTCCCTACAAACGACACGAACTCATCATTTCTGATTGCTGCATAATATTCCATGGTGTATATGTGTCTCATTTTCCCAGTCCAGTCTATCATCGATGGGCATTTGCGTTGATTCTTCCAGGAGCAGCAATTTGATTGGACGTTTAGGTTGGTGCTGGCAGCCCCTGGCCCATGGGTAATGGTGCAGAAAAAGTATATTCCTCTCACCCCGTGGCCATCTAAGCTCTGCCTTATATGTTCTGCATTTTCTCTTCCACATAAATGTTTTTATTTCAGAAAGAAGGAAGCTCCACAACATAAAACAAAAATTTAGTTAAAGCCACTTGTCTGCAGGAGTGAGAGTTGTTTTTGTTTCTTTCTTTTTGTTTTGTGACAAAGGTAGACAACACCCTCCATCATGAGGTTCTTCCAGGTCTAACTTCTCTCTTTTCTTCACGCCTCTCTCCGCAGAAATGCTCTGTTCCTGACAAACTCATCTCTTTACTACCAAGCACTGCAACATGCCACGTGCAATCTCACTTCCTCTCATCCACTAATGCTCTTTCCTTTGCATGAAAATTGTAACTACCAATTGTCAACATCTGCCCTTCAGGATTTGCTAAATTCCTACCTTTTCAGGAAGGTAGCCAATTATTTCTACCCCATGGGGCTCCCTCGTGATTCTCCTTGATTGTTACTTCAGAGTGGTACCCAGCAGACTCAGATCTTCTACACAACATCACTGCTCAGTGAGTGCTGCGCACATGAGGATGCTCAGCCAAGAGTAAGATCGCTGGTCATTAGGAAATTCGTATAAGCCTACTGAGTGAAGAGTAGGGAATCATTGGTTTAAGCTTTGCAAAGTCTTACTTTTCACATACATATGACAAATGATTGAATTTTCAGAAAAGTATCTTTCTGTGAGATTACCTTTACCAAGAATAGATCCATATTGAGATTTGGCTGCTGTGAAAGGTTTGACTTCTGCAAAATTCTGTTTAGCCAGGTAGGTGTCAGTCCCTCCCCAGGAGTGAGATGTTCTGATGCCATCAGTTGACCTGATCTGATAAATGCCTTTCATTATGTGAAGACAAGAAATGGTGAGGAGACAAAAAAAAAAAAAAAAAAAAAGCACTAAACCTGGACATTCCTTAATGAATGCCAGTCACATCTCAGCACAGGCACTTCTTAACCTTATTAACATTCGTTAAAAAGTCTATCATGCTGGTCCTCATTAATCCAGTCATTTCCCATGTGATCTCCTTTTACGGAAGGTTTTCAGAACCACTCTGTACACATGCAGTGATTGTATTCCTGTGCTCAAGGACAAATCATTCCGCACTTGTCTGCAAACCGCACGTGGTTATGTGATGCTGTTCTCCCATGAATCCAGAGTTCACTCACGCACATCCACCCTTCATATCCAGTATACACGCCAATGTTCTCCCACCTGGCTCCCCCTGGGAGAATGGCAGGAAGTGGGTGAGTTGGAGCAGAAGTGTTCATGCAGCTGAGGGCACCAGCAGGCTCACCTGCCCCACAGGTGCTCCTGTGTGTGCCACGGCCCTGCGCCATGTGCCTCCCGAATCCACAGGCAGGACCCGGACTCACGTTCACACCCAGGGCTCTGCTCTCCTCACCTGGCCCTACTTCCCTCCAGCTCTGTAACTGCCACACCTGCACCTGCCTGGAGTTGCTACCCCTCAACCCACCCCTGTGAGAAGGCCAGTGATCTCACCAAAATGGCTGTTCCAGGTTCCCAAGACAACACAGTCTCGGAAGACAGGGGGCTCTGGGTTCCACACAGAAGTGGGGACAGCATTCCCCTGTACTCATGTCAGTTCTCACTGCCGCAGGAAAACTGCTTTAATTTCTCCAGAGATTAATAGCTTTCTCATGGAAAGGAGTTCTCTCAAGAGCCAGACCCTGAACCTCACATCACTTGGGCTCTCTCTCCTAGGGTTGCGTGGGAAACAGACCCACCAGCATGTCCGCTCTCCTTTCTGGCTTTCTCAGCCACACCCTTCTATGTATGGCCCAGATTCCCAGTGCTGTCTGCCTTTCCCCTTCAAAAGCCATCAGAAACAAATAAACATAAAAATCGATGAAGATGAAGATTGTTTACCTGAAAGCCACCAAACTCAATTTCCATCATTGTTTCTTTCGAAAAAAAAAAAAAAAATTAGAACAAAAAAACAAGAAGCAAGCTGATGTTAAACACATCTTTCCCTGGTTATCTCGGGTGTGGACAGAGGCCATGGTAATTAGGAACCTTGGCTTACTGAACACAGTTCTGTATTATCCAGCATTTGTCATTGAATGAAGGTATCTCACACTCTTCTTTTGAAGATTACCTACTAATGAGGAAAAGTCCTTCCATCACCATAAAGGAAGGAAAAGTCTTTGCTCAAACACCTAATCTTCCACAGAACCCAACAATGAAGCATATGAATGGCGTCCTTCCTATTGGCACTTCTGCAGTGGAAAATTGTACCTTGTTTATGATTTTGCTAAACCCTTACAGTCTCCAAAGATGACAGCCCAAAAGTTAGAACTCCTTTCCTGTTATGGAAGCGTCTTTGCTTGGTTTTAACATGGCCTCCCACTCCTCAAATGCACACTTCGCCCTTCTTAACTATACAACATCCCCTGCTTCCACAAGGAACCTTTGATAAAATGTCATTTCTTAAAATATCATCTGCATTTATACTCAGTCTAATAATAATAATGACTTACATTTTTTGGACTTACACTCTGATCTGGCCAGGAATTTTTCTAAGTGTTTTCAACTTATTAATTCAATGAATCATCAAAATGCCCCTGTAAGATACATACTATTATTGCCCACATTTTACAGGTGGAAAACTGAGGCATATAAAGATTAATTAACATCCAAAGGTTACTGTAAGTGGAGGAGGCAGAGTCTGAACCCAGGCAGTCTCTCTTGTGTGCACCCACTGAATCTAACTATCTTCATTCATATGAGTGGGCAACTGTATCTCCCTTTTACAACTTGCCAGGTTATTTTGATTATTTTGAGGTTACATTTCTCAAGAAGCAAGGATGCACTTCAAAATATTTAAAAACCACAATGGACAAATTCAATATATTACTCCTATATTTAGTGCAATTGACTTTTTTCCTTCCCAAATATTTATATGGTGATTAAGTTAAATGATTTTGAAACAAAAAATCTAAATATACCAAAAGTTTGAAAAAGGATTTTTCAGAATGTCTGATCATTATCTCCACAAAATATCAAAACATAAATGATCTCAAAGAGCTGAGTTCCCCTCAAAGATCAAATAGCTTAAGACATTACACAGCGAGCTCCTTGTTACCCACTCACTCCTCCTCCAGGTTTCACATGGCACAGGAGGTCCACACTGGCGGTGTCATCCTGGCCATGGAGTAACAGGAAATTCCCAGGGTCTCTGTTTTTCTAACTGTATTGTGAAGTTGTTGCGGGCAGATAATTGGAATCTTTTGCTTCCTCGTGTCAACACTGCATCCCCTGAATCAGTGAAAGTTTGTGGAGTTAAACTGACTCTGTCTGCCAATTCTCAGCGTTCTGCAAGCGAGATGCAGTGAGTCTTTCTGCATCTCTCAACATGGTTAAGGCGGCAGAACCAGATGTAAGATTGTTTTTTCAGTTCACGTTGAGACTTGCATGTATGCCTCCATTTGCACTGCTCCAGGCACTTGGCTGGCATGAGTTGGTTTTCAAATTTCCCCAAATTCGTTCAGGTCAAAAAACCACTCAGAAGCAGAACCACACAGGACCTCATAATTGATGTAATTGATGAGGGCTGCTCTTGCTCCAAGCATTTGGCCTTTTCTTCTATATCATTCTTTCCTTAAAACAACTTCAATTTCTCCTTCTGTGTCCAACCACTGATGCACATTTCCCAGGTGCTGACCTATGCTGTCCCCATTGAGGTCCGGAGCTTCTCCTGGGGGATTGAATGGATGTAAAGTGCCTCAGCCTGGCCCAAGTTTAGAGGATGCCTCTCGAGTGCATCAACACGTGCATGGTTATTTGGCAATGTAACCCTGTACAGCTGGGTTCCAGGGAGCTTTCTATTCTTTCCCTCGGTCCCCTCTGGCAGAAACAGCACTGTGCTCTCAGCAGATTTGGCCACCCTGAAACCTGTCCCTTCTCTCCGGCCATTAGAGAAGGAGTTGATACACTCAGTTGCTCTGTTAACCTTTATACTCCAGGAGCTATTGGTTGAATTAGACACTGCTTCCCTCTTGCAGACCTTTGTAAAATAAATGACTTCTCTTCCCCATCCCCTTATGCTCCCCTCCCTGTGTCCATGTGTTCTCATTGTTCAACACCCGCCTATGAGTGAGAACATGTGATATTTTATTTTCTGTTCTTGTGTCAGTTTGCTGAGAATGATGTTCTCCAGGTTCATCCATGTCCCTACAAAGGACACGAACTCATCGTTTTTTATTGCTGCATAATATTCCATGGTGTATATGTGCCACATTTTCCCTGTCCAGTCTATCATCGATGGGCATTTGGATTGATTCCAGGTCTTTGCTATTGTAAATAGTGCTGCAATGAACATTCGTGTGCATGTGTCTTTGTAAAATAAATGGCTGCTCTTGCCCATCCCCTTATGCATGGATTGCATCTCTTGTCTCCTGTGAGGGAGTTAGCAGAAGTCTTTCAAATCTGGAAAATATTATACGCCTAAATAAATCATGTCTCCTGAGCTTTCCTTCTGCCACTTGTATATCAACCTCAAAAGTTTAGGAATATATTAATTTTATAAAAATCAGCATTCTCAATTTTTCAGTTTTATTAAATCTCTGTTGGCTAAGAATTTGCTTGGGTTTTCTTTATTCGTTTTCTTTTGTTCACCCTACTATTAGAAGTCAAAACGAATCATGTCCACTAGAATCATACTCATCCCAGACTCTCCTTTCTTTTTAAGCATGCCACTCCTCACTGAATTTACAATTCTCTCTTTTTTTTAATTGCATTTTAGGTTGTGGGGTACATGTGAAGAACATGCAAGATAGTTGCATAGGTACACACATGGCAGTGTGATTTGCTGCCTTCCACCCCTTCACCTATATCTGGCATTTCTCCCCATGCTATTTCTCCAGAACTCCCCACCCCCCACTGTCCCTCCCCTATTCCCTCCAACAGACCCCAGTGTATAGTGCTCCCCTCTCTGTGTCCATGTGTCATTGTTCAACACCGGCCTATGAGTGAGAACGTGTGATATTTCATTTTCTGTTCTTGTGTCAGTTTGCTGAGAATGATGTTCTCCAGGTTCATCCATGTCCCTACAAAGGACACGAACTCATCGTTTTTGATTGCTGCATAATATTCCATGGTGTATATGTGCCACGTTTTCCCTGTCCAGTCTATCATCGATGGGCATTTGGGTTGATTCCAGGTCTTTGCTATTGTAAATAGTGCTGCAATGAACATTCGTGTGCATGTGTCTTTATAGTAGAACGATTTATTGTCCTTTGGATATATACCCAGAAATGGGATTGCTGGGTCAAATGAAATTTCTATTTCTAGGTCCTTGAGGAATCGCCACACTGTCTTCCACAATAGTTGAACTAATTTACACTCCCACCAGCAGTGTAAAAGTGTTCCTATTTCTCCACATCCTCTCCAGCATCTGTTGTCTCCAGATTTTTTAATGATCGCCATTCTAACTGGCGTGAGATGGTATCTCAATGCGGTTTTGATTTGCATCTCTCTGATGACCAGTGACGATGAGCATTTTTTCATATGATTGTTGGCCTCATGTATGTCTTCTTTTGTAAAGTGTCTGTTCATATCCTTTGCCCACTTTTGAATGGGCTACTTTGTTTTTTTTTTTTTTTTTTGTAAATCTGTTTTAGTTCTTTGTAGATTCTGGATATCAGCCCTTTGTAAGATGGGTAGATTGTAAAAACTTTTTCCCATTCTGTTGATTGCCAATTCACTCTAATGACTGTTTCTTTTGCCATGCAGAAGCTGTGGAGTTTGATTAGGTCCCATTTGTCTATTTTGGCTTTTGTTGCCAATGCTTTTGGTGTTTTGTTCATGAAGTCCTTGCCTACTCCTGTGTCCTGGATAGTTTTGCCTAGATTTCCTTCTAGGGTTTTTATCGTGCCAGGTCTTATGTTTAAGTCTTTCATCCATCTGGAGTTAATTTTAGTATAAGGTGTCAGGAAGGGCTCCAGTTTCTGCTTTCTGCACATAGCTAGCCAGTTTTCCCAGCACTATTTATTAAACAGGGAATCCCTTCCCCATTGCTTGTTTTTGTCAGGTTTATCAAAGATTGTATGGTTGTAGATGTGTTGTGTTGCCTCCAATGCCTCTGTTCTGTTCCATTGGTCTATATCTCTGTTTTGGTACCAGTACCATGCTGTTTTGATTACTGTAGCCTTGTAGTATAGTTTAAGTTCAGTAGTGTGATGCCTCCAGCTTTGTTCTTTTTGCTTAGAATTGACTTGGCTATGCAGGCTCTCTTTGGATCCATATGAAGTTTAAGGTGGTTTTTTTCCAGTTCTGTGAAGAAGATCATTGGTAGCTTGATGGGGATAGCGTTGATTCTGTACATTACTTTGGGCAGTATGGCCATCCTCATGATGTTGATTCTTCCTAACCATGAACATGGAATGTTTCTCCATCTGTTTGTGTCCTCTCTTATTTCGTTGAGCAGTGGTTTGTAGTTTTCCTTGAAGAGGTCCCTTACGTTCCTTGTGAGTTGTATTTCTAGGTATTTTATTCTCTTTGTAGCGATTGTGAATGGCAGTTCGTTCTTGATTTGGATTTCTTTAAGTCTGTTATTGGTGTAGACGAATGCTTGTGATTTTTGCATATTGATTTTGTATCCTGAGACTTTGCTGAAGTTGCTTATCAGTTTGAATTTACAATTCTCATACAAAGCCTGTGAGTGACATCTATGAATGCCCTTCATCAGGATCTATAATACAATTACCAGAAAGTCTATATGTTGGACCCTGGAGTTTATTTTAAAAGTAACACTTGTATTTCAGATGAATGTCTGGTCACCCCAATGTTTCACAGCCCTCTGTTACGTCTGATCATATATATCGACAATAGTAAGGATGCATCCTGGGATTAAATATTAAAAGTCCTGTTAAATTTCTTATCCAAGGTCATAGAGTTCAAATTTCACTAAGGAAGGTTAGGCAAGAGGGGCTACTATGAAATGTCCATCACAGCTCAGATTATCCTTCGAGCAGCCCATGTGTCACTAAGGAAGGTTAGGCAAGAGGGGCTACTATGAAATGTCCATCACAGCTCACATTACCCTCCTCCGAGCAGCCCATGTGTCATGCAGCCTAGCCCATCAGGCAGTAGCTTTCGCACTGGAGCTGCCCTTAAGACGATGTGGGAGGAGGACCTTGGAAAACCTTCCTCACTACAGTCTTGGTCTCTGGCAGAGTCAGCATGGTTGGTTCGACATTGTGCTATCGCAGCTGGAGAAAATGTAGGAAAAGACACACACATGCTGGACTGGTCTAGAAGGAGCTGTTCTCCACGATTGAAGCCTCCAGAGGAGGAGGCTCAGGTTCAGGTTTGTGGGCTAACCTGAGTGGACCATGATGGTCCCATGGCTGTCCACACGTCCTGACTTGATGCGGCACGGGCACAGGCCTCACTAGTCCTGAGTGGCTCAGGTGAATCTCCTCTGCTCCTCTCATCCTCCCAAGTTCCAGCCTTGACAACAAGTGCATCGGCATCCACAGGGCCATTAGCGCTGCTCTTCTGGGGGTTGAGTAAAAGAGCAAATCAAGAAAAAAAACAGAAGGAAAATATTTTGCCTGGAAAGTTTCTGGGAGGAGGCACCCAGAGAGCACAAGGTCTAATTTAGACTGTTATCTTTTGAGCTCAACAGGTCAGGAGAGCCTTATGAGGGTGATGCAATCTCAGTTTTCATTCCCAGTCTGATGACCATAGACAGCTCTTAGACTGCATTGACTTACTACAAAGCTATTCATTCATTTCAATACCAGGAATACAAAGGTAAGGGGGCCAGGAAAGAGAGGAGAGGAGAGGAGGAGGTCAGCAAAGATTGGGGACAAGAGCGAGGGCTGCGAAGGACTGCGAGGGCTAAGCAGGTGATCATCTCTGAACAGCCATGTGGATGGTGAGCAGTAGAATGAACTACGTGGTATCTGGGAGCCCCGAGCTCTGAGAAACCACAGATGTGTACCTTGTCTCCATCAGTGCCCACTACCCAGCTCAGAACCCCTGCCTATTGCCTTCACCACCTGCCAGCGTCAGTTTCCTCCACCTTGTCACCCTCCCCTCCCACTGGCCAAAACCCTGAAGGGGCTATGTTGATGTATCAACATATAACACCCCTACATTCTATAAACAATAAACTGCAAATGAAAGAAGGAAGGAAGGGAGGGAGGGAGGGAGGGAGGGAGGGAGGGAGGGAGGGAGAAAAGGAGGGAGGGTGGGAAGGGAGGAAGGGGGAAGGAGGGGGGAGAGGGAAGGAAAGAAGGAAGGAAAAAAGGAAGGAAAGAAGGAAGGAAGGAAGGAAGGAAAAGGTCTACATCTCTTTAAAATTACAAAAATTACTGCTTATATAGTGGGAAAATGCCAGTATCTGTTTTGACATATTTTTAGAAGTGGCAGACTCATTTGCTTAGCAGTTTTCTACTAGGAGTTGATGATATTTGAAATGTTGGAGAAGAACAATAAAGCTGTGTTTTCTGTAGCTTTGCTCAACATACCAAAATGGAAAAGCTTAAGATATTTAAATTCCAATGGATGGCCTTGGGCTTTTTTTGACTTGTTTAATTAATAGCGTGAAGTACAAAATATCTTATACTTAATGAATTGAGATTTTTTTAATTATAGAAATTTTTACAATTCACAGCATCTCTTATAATTTAAAACATTTTGATCAAGGTAAAATTTCTGAGACCTATAGAAATATCTCATAATGTTAACCAATATGAGTTAAATATGACAATGTTCCCAAGTCTCCTTGTTTGCTTGTATAAAACAGGCCTAAAATCTCTCAACCTATTTTTTTTTATCATTTTAGTAGATCAACTTACTATTTTAAACTTTTTAGGAGAAAACTTGTACGGAAAACCCAAATGTTGCTTTGAGAACTCAGATACAGACTCCAGCGCCCCAGAGGACATGCCTATGTTTCTATCTGGAAAGCCTTTGAGCCATCACCAAAATTGACAAAGACAAAAAACTACTGGTTTTTTGAAAAAAAAAAAAAAAAAAAAAAAAAAAAAAAACAATCCAGAAGTAGGTACTGCATGTTAATTACTAGAAATCTGCATGCATTGCACAAGCTGAAGAAAAAATGACATTTGAGCTTATTTGAATCCTTTCTGTTTATTATCCATCTCTCTCCCCTGGGCGAGGAACAAGGAGAAGCTCTTCCTTTTGCATTCTGACAAACTTTCCCAATTCTCTCCCTTGTCCAGTTCTCCCCCTTCCCAGAGACATGGCTGCTGCATTAGTCCACAGCTGTACCTCACAGAAACCTTAAGGACTCTGCAATGCCCAGAATCATGTTATCATTTCCTGGTTCTGACTATGATTTCAAGGGTACAGTGAGAGCTTCATGTTTCCACAAGGAAGTTTATGTAAAACCAGTTAATGAGAGAAAAGCAATTTTCGCTTTTATTTTCATGTGTCCTATAGAAAATACTAAATCAACTATATTCCAGAAAAATAAAACTGGTCCACCTATTGTCTTAAAAATGACTTCCTCTTATATTTGACTTTTACGGTGATACAGCAAGTACATGCAACCATTTTTGCTATCCTGAAAAAGCTGGGCTACAGGAGAAGATTTAAATGGAAAATTACATTATGTAGTTTAAACAGGTACAGACAAATTTTAACTTACGTTTTAATTTTTATTTTATTAAGAAAAAAACGAAGCAGCTTCTATCAAAATGATTTACATATAAAAGCATCATATGAAACCATCATTTCAGAATACAGATCACTAGAATTGCAAAGGAAGTTTCAAAAAAAAGTTGCCAAAATGCAAATTGTGTCAAGACATACTTCTTCATCCAATTCACCTCTAAATTGACAGAAAAAAAATGTAAGCTGTTATTCAAATTCTTCAAAATGTCAATATTTTATTAGTTGGAGTTTAAAATACAGTTTAATCACTGTAATATGCTTCCTTCATTAGCTCATATAGGTGTATGTTTGAACGTTTTCTTTTTACCTTCATTTCAAGAAGGCCTTTTTACATGCACATACATGTATGAGTGTGTATATATATATATATTTAAAAGGGATTTTGAATATTGAAATAAGGCTCTCACTCAATGGAGTGATTTTCCTTAGTTGGACATATTTGTGTTCTGTGTGTGTTGATTGATATCGGCAGTTCATTCAAAACAAAACAAGTTTATGCAAAAAAAGAATGGAATTCAGTGTGCTGGAGAGAGGCTAACTATAATCCAACTCAATACATCCTTCCTCAAGAGGATCTGTGTATTTTTCCATTCTTGCATTGCTATAAAGAAATGCCTGAGGCTGAAAAATTTATAAAGAAATTTTTCTTTATAAATTTAATTGGCTCACATTTCTGCAGGCTATACAGGAAGCATAGTGGCTTCCGCTTCTGGGGAGGTCCCAGGAAACATATAATCACGGTGGAAGGGGAAGGGGAAATAGGCCAGAGCAGGAGCAAGAGAGAGAGCAGGGAGCCACACACTTTTAAACTACCAGATCGTGTGAGAACCCTATCACGAGAACAGCACCAAGGGCATGAAGCTAACCCATTCATGAAGAATCCCCCACCCCGCCATGATCCAGTCACCTCCCACGGGTCCCCACATCCAACACTGAGGATGACAATTTGACATGAGATTTGGTGGGGATGCCAATCCAAACCATATCAATCTGACGCCAACTCCTTGTAAATGGAACACTTGGCCACCTTTCCCTGTCGCACACTTCCTGTTGCCATGGACATCACAGAACGGTTATGAAGCCGGGCGCTCCCATTCAGCTGGTGCCATGAGGGCCTCCCCTCAAGGGCTTTAGCATCTGAAGATCACACAGAGCCCTTTCCAGGGTTTGCCCAGGAGGTTGTGTGCAGTCTGGCTCCGATGACTGCCTTTCTCAAAAGTTAACATGGATCTTCAGGTAGTAATCATGCCTTAGCACATCTGGGGAGACAGAGAACTTTGAAGCTATTCAAAGTAAAATGCTATTAAATTGTTTCTTAAATGGTAGAATTGATTTCAAAGCTCACCTACAATTAAATGAGATGAACAAAAACATTAGCATTTTCTTATTTTTCTTCCCAAAATATTGACCAGATAGAGATGCAGGGGGTGCAAAAGGAAGAATCGCTGGATGTTACCCAGGAATTTGTTTTTTAAGATGAATGGGTTTGGGGTTTAGAAACTGGCAGTGAACTAACAACAGTGGAGAACGTGACGTTTTCACTTCTGTAATAATGCCTAATTTTCTCTTACAAACATGTTTGCTTTCCTCCTAGTGGAGGTTTGAAGCAGATGTGAGCTGATTTCCACTAATTGGTTAGGTAACCCCACCCACCCCTTCTCTGACTTCCATAATTGATCTTATGTGGCAAGTAATGAGCACCCTCCCTGGGTTGTGACTATTTGTGTCTTAAGCTGATTTCTGGAAACATGTTTCTGTCAGATGTCATTGAGCAACAATCTAAGATACAGACCTGGACAGTTGTCAGGGAGCATTGACCAGTGAATTGATGGACAGAAGAGATAAAACTGATGACCATTGAAAATTTATATTTCTCATGTCTAACAGCAAGATATTGAATAACTATAAAAACAAGATTGTCAGAACCAAGAAAATGTTATGCCCAGCGAACCAATGAGGAAAACCCAGCGTTCAAACGAGGCAACAAAATTGTGTTGGTTTTTTTTTTTTTCATTTAAATAGAGGTCAAAGGCAAAGCTATCTCATTCAATAAAAGATTCATTAGGGTTAACAGACCGAATTTCTCAAATAATTTTTGAGAGAAGTGAGGTCAGTAACTTTCCACACATTTATCAAGGGTTGAATCTAGCTTTAGAGAGTACTCAGTGACAAACTGAAACAATTCCAAATAGTGGCATCACAAAATAGGCAACAGAAATTTAACACAGAATGAGGCCTTTAGCATTTCATGATATCTTCAGAAGTCACATCAAGCGGTATAACACAAAGGTGTTGTAACACGTCTCAAAGAATTCCATATTGGACTGAATTTACACATTTTTGTAGGTGATATAGAGTTTCAGTTGTAGGTGATACACAGTAGATGCTCAGATTGAAGCGTAGTATATTGCCTTTAAAAGTGCCTAACTTCAAGTTTGAGGTTGGTCAACAGTCACCATATCAGGAGAGCAAAACTAAGGGTGAATTTGAAATTGACTTTAAAAAGTAAAAATCAGGCAGTGTTCTAGGTGACTCTCACATAGCCCTGCACCGTATCTGTGCCAGCTGCCACCAGCCTGTGTCTGATTTTTCTGTACCCATGGACTTGTCTGAAGAAAAGCAGTGACACGTTCCAATTTCCATGGGCATCACACTGACATTTCTAATGTAAAACATTGCAGTGAGTTTGGAAATTGTTTGTTTGTTTGCTTGTTTGTTCGTTTTGGGAAGATGTAAAATTAGAGTGACATCATATTCTGGAAGGTTGAAGACTGGATTAACCTAAATTCTAAATACCCCTGCAGCTCTTCTGGCACTACGATGGAGAGTGCTGATGGGGTCATTGTTCATTTTCTATTCTGAATTCAAAGAGAATTATAAAATCAATTTTCTTTAAAGTACATCCAATTAATCCTCTGCTTCTAATCGAAACCAGTAACATCCAGGTTAAATGATAAACCATCACCTTAAACAGGGCACTAGCAAATTCTTGTAGGAAGGTGAGCGGTCTACATTTACAGAGAAGAAAGCCAGCAAGGTGATCTTTTTAGCAACAGGTTAGAAGGATCGTTTGGATTTTCCAGAATTCAGATCTTTTTCCTACCTTGTGACTCTTCATCTAACGTTGAGCCATTTTAAGTGTTTCACGTTACTTTGCGTTAAATTGCCAAACAGTTGAGAAATAAAGGGAGCACATTTGAACTGCTGGCCTCTAATTACTAATGAAATAAGAGGTGGAATACAATTTTTGCCTAACCTACATTTTAGTTTAATAAATAGAATGATTTTCTGCCCCTAGCATTGTGTAAAGAATTTATACGACTTTTCTCTTTTCTGTTGTGAACATGTTCTTAACTAGCTAACTTTATCTTGCCAACATGGTACAAGAGGTTTATAGGAACTAGATCTGATATCAGCTCTTCCTTCTAATGAGTGATAACCTTGACGTTTTTAGTGGATGAGCTATACGATCTTTAGAAATGACTATATGAAATGACATTTGGTCAGTTGCTAAATTGGGTTTTTATTCAGCTCTAAACCACTTTTCTTCGTGAACCCTATTTTCAGAAGAGAGCAGGTTTTTATTCCTGATGTTTTTATAACCAAATTTCTGAAAACAAACTACAGTAAAATTGAATAAAACATTGTTCCATCTGCTCAGAGAAATGTGTAATTCATTTTAATATTAAATTCACTTAAAAAGAGTATAAAATATTGCCATTTTAGAAATTACTGCCAATACTTCGACATTGCAGAGAGGCAAGTAGCCTAGAAAACTGCCGCACCTTCCTTGCTTTTCAGTATCCAAAAGGAAGAGAATTGGAGTTAGAACAATATATTTTCTTTGGCCTTATCTTTTCAAAGCAGGTAATCTGAATGCTTTAGTTCAGTATTTATTGAGTTACAAAAATTTCTTAAATCAAATATAAATCTATTATTATTCATGGCCTCAGTGGAGAAGCACAGCAGAAATAAATTCCAAAATGGTGCCTTGTCTGCAAATAGTGTATCTAACATGACAATGCATTATCCAGTATTTGACATTACGGTCGGTGCCTTTCTCAGGTCAAACTGAATATTACTCTGTTTCTCCCATTTCACACCCACTGATCAGAGAAGCAGGGGACTCAGAATGTTTTTCTGGTGTCTGAAACAGATAATCTACTGACTGGTAATCAAATATTGACTATATTGTGTCCAGAGAAATCACCAAATACACCATAGATGTATAGATGTGCTAGACAGAACCAATGCAATCATTTTAACAAGAACGACAAAAGGTTTGCACATGAGTTGATTTAAGGTTGCCTCTGGAATACTCTACTTATGCAGAAAGTTGCTGCTGGAGCTGTGGGATTAAACCGTAAGCCCCCCAGATGGAGAACAACTGCTTTGCGTCAGATGCGGTTCACCACATCTGCTAGTGGTACCTGTTACCTGTTACCTGCCATTATGTAACGCATAGCCACCTTTTGAGGCAGAAATGCTGAATTCAGGTAAAAGCAATGAAGATACTCTAAAAATCCATGCGCGCACACACACAAATACAGATGTATAAAAGACACCCTGGGGCTAAAGAAAGCTGATGGCCATGGGGCAAAATTGGTGCAGGAAGTGGTGTGACAGTGTTGCAGGTGTGTTTCTGATTTATTCTGAAAGGCAGAAAAGCATTTTCAAGTATCCTAAGGATATCTATAATCCAAACATTATCCAGCCTGCAACCTCAGTGTGCGTTAAGAAAGTATTCACACAAAATGATTAGCTAAGTATAGATTTTAAGGTAAAATTTTCAATATATTTTAAGGTCACATTCTCTTTGATATTCAATTTTATGCTAACGTATCCCCTTACGTGGCCAGCTGGGGACATGGATACCCCCAACGAGACTTCGTTCGTGATTTTGATGGCTTGACGCACTAATTGTACCAGACACTCCAGTGGGAACGTTCAGCAAAATAAGCTTTGGCATCCTTTTGCTGATAAATAAGGAAGTAAGGACACCCTTGGCTAAAACTCTGGCATTCCAGGCAGTTGATCCTGGCAGTCCAAAAGTCAGACCCATGGATCTGCGCAGTGGGTCATGGTCCCAGGGAACTGTCCATAGCACTCACGGGGGTGACCAGGTCCCACCTTTCACGTCACCTACTTATCTGACCATTTCCTCCATTTGCTTCTTTTCGGTTGGTGTCACCTGTGAGCCAATGGGACCAGACCCCTGCTTCGTCCCAGACTACATGAACACGAATGAACCCTCTTTAGGGACAGAGGTTTCTCCCAGGCAGGGACTCCCTCACATCCATTCCTGTTTATAATCTCCTTTCGATTCCTTTAGAGCCTCGGCCCCACACAAACACACACATTTATTAAATGTTCTTTTTTACTCCAATATGCATGCCAATTCTAGTGAAAACCTACTTGAACAGGCTTAGGGAAAAATCCCTACAAACATGAAGAAGTTAAGATGCCTCACGTAAGTTTCAAGAAGCAGCAGCACAGAAATGAAATATGCTCAGAGAAGGGACTTCTGAAGAGAACACCATGAGCCTGGAGACTGCAGCTCTTCTGTGCGGTGGAGCCTGACCCTGTGCCCCTGAGTTCCTTAGAATTCACTGAGTCCACATCATTCAGAGGTGACAGAACCCCAGTTTCACCAAAGCCACATGTCCCTGGAGCTATGGGGGAGGCCACATGCTGTGCAATGTACAAGAATTCTGTCTTTCTCCTTCCTGTAAAATCAATATTAGACGGTGATGAGTCTAGCCTTGAGAAAGAACCCTGAATAGCACTGGGAATCACTTTCAAAGAATTTAAATCTAAGACTAAAGCCAGCTTCCTGGTGAAAACCAGCCAATCTTCAACCGTATTCAGAAATAACTGTAGAAATTAAACTGTGATTAATGTCATTTGACATCAGGTTCCTCTTAGAGAGAATAAATTACTTGGTGAAGGTCAAAAGTATTGGTCTTTAATTGCAATTTTTATGGTAAAAGAAAGATAAAAGGAAAATTGTAAAGTTACATAGAAATTATAACTGTGACATGTGTCCCCAAAAAGTTTTGGCAGGAACCCCAAACATTCCAGCCTGAAGAAGAGCTTCTTTATGAAGGAGATTCCCGTAGAGGTGGTAGACAGCACTGCATACGCCCACCACAGAAGGGTTCATGTAACAGCAAGAGAAGGAGTGTGAGGCATGAACATATTAGCGATAGCTATAGAGTGATACAAAAACAAAAGTTCTTCCATGGTTGGCAAGAATATAGCTCAGAATATAACTTAGAATATACCCAAAATTGTTCTAAGCCAATTGGTCTTTTGCTAAATGATAATTTTAAAAGGTAACAACGACACACCACCATGCACCCATTAGGATGACTAAGTTACAAAACGTTGACAATACCAAGTGCTGACAAGGATGTGGAGCAACAGGAACTCTCATTCCTTGCTGGTGGGAATGCAGTCATGCAGCCACTTTGGAAGACAATTTACCTGCAAAGCTAAACACAACCTTATCATACAATCTGGCAATAGTGCTCCTGTTGGTTTTCCCCAATGGATTTTAAAATTTATGACCACACAAAACTGGCATGCAAATGTTTATAGCAGCCTTTTTTCATAATCACCAAAAACTAGGAGAAACCAAGATGTCTTGGTTATAAGCTTGTGAAAAATTTATCTTTGTTTGTTTTCTCTCTCTGGGGCTTCTCTGAGTGGTGTTATCACACTCTGAAATGCTTAAATAATCAGTGATGATGAGATGGGAGCATTCCCTGGTTCCTTTCACAGATTATGCAACAGAGGTGCAGCTCTCTGTTCTACTGTCCTGAGTTCAAACCCCTTATAGGAGGGGGACCACACAGACAGGAAGGTGCAGGAGCTGGAGTGAGCACTTTGGGCTCTGGCCCCACAGTAGCATCTGAGGTGGGTGCCTGCAACCTCAGTGTTACAATGCTCTTTTAGCTTTGCCTTGCAAGTGGCTTATGTGTTAACCAGCTGTGTGCCCCCTCTGCTTTTCTGTAAGGGCAGAGGGCAAGTGTGACAGCTTTCTGTATCCCAAGCTCTTGTCCAACATCCTAGAAGAATCAGGTCACACAGAGACTGGAAGAGTGGTGAATGCAGGGGTTGTGAACTGAGTGGGCAGGCAGGCAGCACTGACATAAAATAAAAGGAACCAGAGCTGAGCATCTCCTGCTCCCCCAGCTTGGATGCAGCAAGTAACAGGGGAAACTGGGAATCACACTTCATATGGATCCAGCAGACTCCAGAAAGCCGGCTTTACACGGCATTAAGGCTCTTGGTAGGGGGTGATTGCCATACATTAGTTACACTGGGGAGATGTATAAAATATTCAATAAAATGTTGATTTTCATTAATGTCAGTTCTTTCAATATTTTCCATAACATGAAAAATATATATTGTTTTTAATTATATTTCACTACTTTCAATACTTCCCCTAATTGGCATCAATAAATATTCAAGATTTTTCTTTGCATAGAGAGAGGAGGTATGGAGTCTATCCAAAAAGTTAAACAAGTTATTGATTATTTTACAGACTGGCTCTTGAGAACACCACTGTGGAGCAGACGGGGGCTTCCAGGCCAACAGCATGGCAGGGAGCTCCACGGAATGCCATGAAATCCAGAAGTCAGAATAAGGTGAGCTTAGTAGCAACACACAGAACACGTCCACGCTTCATTGTGCCTGTGCCTCTGCTCCGCTCCCTCCACCAGCAATGGAACAGAAACTGCACCAAAAGCAAGGTGGGGTGCTTCACAGCCTACCCTAATTTCTGCAGGTGTGGGCCAGGTGAAATTCCCGGGCTTCCCCAGGCAAGATGAAAACACACAAGCTGCTTTCAAGAATTCCACAGTATTATTCAGACAGAGCAACATGGGAGCTCCATGGTAATTAACTGTGCAGTCACATTTATTTTCTTCATTTTATGAAATGTCAGGAACCCAAGCACTCCTGGGAAGGGACATGGGGGATGTATCCTTAGACAAAATGCCTATTATCTTGAATTAAACATCTTGAACATTCTCACTCAAAAGTGAAATGATGTCCTATTCCTAAAGACTTTTTCAAATAAAAATAAGAGTATTTCAAAAAACATAAGACTATTATTTAAGAAAAAAAAACTCAAGAAAGCAATCCACTTGTTAGAGGAAATTGGCGGAACACAGTCGCCAACTTCACGCTGTCACTTGCAGTGCTTCCTGCGGCTCCTCCAGCTGCGGTCCTGTTTTATAGACTGAATTATCACTCTGCCATATGTAATTTTTGCTGCATTTAAAGGATGCGATTTTTGGCAAGGATGGGCATTCATGGCTTGAAGTGTGCTTGCAATATGTCACACTTCACCTCTGAAGCCTCAGAAACATGGGAGGCACTGAGCATATACTTAGGGCACTGGGAAATTATGACAGACGAAAAGTATAAAAGCTCCTAGAATTCATTGGAATTCATTAGAATGAGCGAGACCTATAAAGTAGGCATTAGAAGAGGCCTTTCTGTGAGATGTGCTTGAAGAATTTGCTTCCTTCCCCCAGAATCTTTTCAATGTTAAATTCCTGGAAAAAATGTTTTTAAAAATACTCAGTGAGTAGACTGAGAAAGAGACTGTTTGTCAGGACTCAAGTTCTCTCCAAAGGTCCTGCCACGGTAAAGTGTGCTTTTCCACGGAGTTTTATCACAGGTCCTGCCACGGTAAAGTTTGCTTTCCCACGGTGTTTTACCACAGGTCCTGCCACGGTAAAGTGTGCTTTTCCACGGTGTTTTACCACAGGTCCTGCCACGGTAAAGTGTGCTTTTCCACGGTGTTTAACCAAAGGTCCTGCCACGGTAAAGTGTGCTTTCCCACGGTGTTTTACCACAGGTCCTGCCATGGTAAAGTGTGCTTTTCCACGGTGTTTAACCAAAGGTCCTGCCACGGTAAAGTGTGCTTTTCCACGGTGTTTAACCAAAGGTCCTGCCACGGTGAAGTGTGCTTTTCCACGGTGTTTTACCAAAGGTCCTGACACGGTAAAGTGTGCTTTTCCACGGTGTTTAACCAAAGGTCCTGCCACGGTAAAGTGTGCTTTCCCACGGTGTTTTACCACAGGTCCTGCCATGGTAAAGTGTGCTTTTCCACGGTGTTTAACCAAAGGTCCTGCCACGGTAAAGTGTGCTTTTCCACGGTGTTTTACCACAGGTCCTGCCACGGTAAAGTGTGCTTTCCCACGGTGTTTTACCACAGATAAGAACTTACCATCTAGTAACTGAATTGGCAGACATTTTTCTATTTCTTCCAGTCTATTTTTCTGCTTTTGTCATAATATTTTCAAGAGGAGCTAAGCATTATTTATTACAATAACAAACTCAAGAAACTCAGCAAATGCTTCATTTCCAATTAAGAGACACTTATAATGTTACCAAGTATTATCCCATGAAGTTCTGTAGACATATGGGTAGATTTCTGATTATCACAGAAAGGTACATTCATACGAGTTCCTCAAAGTCCATTTTCTACTAAATTCCTCGTATTCCAAATGTCTGAATTACTTTTCGTTTGTCGCATGTGCAGTTTGTTTAATAAGTGACTATCGTACCTATTTCTGGATATAACCTTCCTCGTTCATGATGTTAAAGTGAGCCGAAATTTCAGATCATTACCCTCCCACAGGTGGGCTGGAGAATAACAAAGGTGGTTGGCATAAGCCAGCCATGTGGTGGGGCATCTGAGAGATTCATGAATGATCAGGGGACAGATCAGCGCCACCACAGTCTGCTCAGGTGGCAGCAAGGCTTCTGATTAACTCAAAAGGCTCCAGTATCCCAAGGGAGAACTGGGCAGCACTTAAATGACCATCCAGATTCCTAGAGCGACCACACAGCACTCACATGTGGAATCACATGCGGCCAAACCCATTTCTATTGTCCTGAAAGTTCACTTGGAAAGTTCTCAAGGCCTCTTTATTCAGGAGAGTGTGGAAGCTCCTTGTAAAACAAGTTGCTCTTTCTCCTCCTGACGTCTGGGAGGCCAGTCCCAAGGGGCCATGAGGGCTGCATTAGTGAAATTCACGACACTTCACTTTACTTTCGCCTGACTCATGTGAGGAGCTGGTAGATTCTTGACCCCAGTTCCACCAGAGTCTCTGGAGTCCAGATTAGTAGGAAGGAACTCCATGGGGTAATACTGGGAAATTTCATTACAAAGGGAGATGACAGGCCTACAACAGAGGGGGTATCACAACGCTCCCTAAGGATTTTAAGGGAAATATCAGAAGAATTCTTTTCACCCACTGCTGTGAGACGGGAGGTTGGACACAGGCTTTAATGTCTCTTCAGGTTCCCTCGCAGCCTTGTGTGGAGGTGCAGTAAGACCATCAGCCACCGTTTGCTGAACACGTTCACCCATTTGAACCCTACAGCAAGATAGAAATGCACAGCCTTTCATCCGTGTGAAAGATGAAGACACTGCGACACAGGAGGCCAAGTACCTCACCTGGGCCACTTTGATAAGAAATGACAGTAGGGTGTCCCATTCCAAGCCTCCAGCTGAACCACCACATGAAATCCCTCAAACAAGACCCCAATTTAATGAACACTTAAGTGCTATGCACTGCTGAAGGCACTTTATAGAAATTACCTCATTAAATCCTCACAGCACTGCTGTAAGTGAAGGTCACTATCCTCAACTTACAAAGAAACGGAGACCTAGAGGGTGTGAAGGTCTGACCCACGTTTACCAAGGTCGGCAGAGTCCAGAGCGGATGTCCTTCCCAGTCCTTCCTCCTGCAGACTAGGAGGCTGACCCTCCACACAAAATACATGCTTTAAAAACTAGTGATTTAATTGTCTGATGGGAAAAAAATACAGAATACACCACCTCACACCAGAGATGGGAAGCATTGCCTCATTGTATGTGTGAAGCCCTTTGCACTGGAACGAGATCCGAAGGTGTAATTGATAACGATGCAACTGTTGTCTCAGGCTGCCATCTAGGGGCAGGTGTTGAAGTGACGCCCTCCCCTCCATCCTGCTGCCTTTTCTCTGACCCTTGGGACAGGGAAGCCACAGTTTGGGACTGAGGCAGAGCTGGACATTAGACAAGTACCCACGTGGGTGGGTCTTTATTTCTTGCTTTTCCTTTGCACCTTTATAACCTATGTATCCAAGGTGATACGCCACGGTTTCACAGGTGCCCCAAAGCTAGAAAGGCAGTTTTTCATAAGGGGAACACTTACCTGTCCTCAACTCCGCCACCAGCGCCACCTCCACAGAGATATACTGAAAGTCCCCACATCCACCTGCCTTCTGTGCACACCTAGCCGCCGCTGTCACTGCCAACTCCTTATCTGGATGGCCTTCACCGAGTCAAACTTTTCCACGTTGTTGATGTGGTTAGCTATGCTGGTGTTGAGGGGGCAGGTGAGATGGGATGGATGACAGTTGCATTGTGGGATTGCTGTTGGCGCTGGTGGCCGTAGGTGTAGACGAACAGGCTGAGGCTGGAGCTCCTCAGTCCCTCGTGATTATGTGGAACATGCTGAACCCTGGGGTGACAGGTACTGTGCTGTGGTGCTGGCTCCCTTCCCCATCCCTTCCTAAACAATTCAGCCTTTGGGTGCAGAATATGGCAGGAATATGAGAAGGGCTGCCCTAGCTCAGGGGCTCAGCATGAGTAGCAGGGGGAGAAGCCCATCCACAGAGAGGAGCAGCCCAGAACCGCCATGCCAGGCAGCTCCACCTGGCCACAGAGCAAAGCATTCAGGGAACTCAGAATAATGGGAAGGGCCTGTAGGTTTGCCCCTGCACCTGGGGCCAGCGGTGTCTGCACCTTAACCACACTGGCCTCCTCCCCATGGATTTTCCCAGCTGCCTTCCCTGGGCTCATGATCCTCACCACCTGGAAGGGACTCTGTCTTACCAGCGCCAGCCATGGGGCTTCATGTCAAAGGGTCACTCGGCCACTCTTCACCAAGTTCCCACCAGGCCCAGGTCTCCAGAGCTCTGCCTGGGTCTTTCCTTAACCTCATGTAACCCTGCAGTGGCCAAGAGGCCCCATGAGAAGCTAAGCCTCAGGTCAGGAGATGCCATCAAGACCTCACCTGTAATACTGGCAGAGGTTTACGATCCCTCTTTGTCCCTAAACCCTGAGCTTTTTTTTCCCTCTAAGCTGTGCTCCTTGGCTGCCCCAGACACCGTGTTCCAGGAACTCAGGACTCTGGAGCTGGATCTGCTGCTTCAGGTGCACGGACACTGTGAAGGAAGGCTGCCTTCTCTCTGGCTCACTGTAGGGAAGAACTCACAACACACTCCTGACCACTGAAGTCCCAGTGGATGATGCAGTTCCTAGCACAGGCGCCCAGTGTACTCTCCACTAAGGGCTGGATCATCTGGGACGACAGCACTAGAACATTCCACAAGCATCACCCACTCCCTGACAACCACCTCAACTTCTCACTTCCAGCTGAGTTGGTCAGTGGTTTCAGAATCTGTGGCCTTTCCTGACTCTGTCATGAAGCCCCTAGGGCTGGAGAACTCCCAGCCTGGGACAGGTGGATAAAGCATCCGGGGGGCATTCCACCTGCAAACACTGGGACTTTCACTGTAACACTGAGGCTGTACTTAGATAAGCAAGAGCCGATTTCACAGGAGTTCTTACTTCTCTGTACTTCAGCTGTTAGCGCTCCCCAGGTCAATGCCTTGAACCGATGGAAATACTCCCTGCTCACTGATAGCTCATCTAACATGGGGAAGACGCATGATGCTCTCCATGTGCAGATACTGTGTCATTAGTCAAATGAATCATTCCAGCAGGTGCCTGGGGAAGGCTGGGGCCAGCTGACACCTTTATGATGATTACATAGTCTTTGTGTCTCACGCAACTAAAAATAGCTCTCTAAGATGAAAAATTTCAATGGAAGCACATTTTTCTGCATAGAGAAAAATAGTGCCCATTAAATCTCTTTTGAATCTACTCAGTGTGGTGCTTTCTTTTGAATGTGGTTTTCTTTACCATTATTGGTCAGTAAGCAGGGATGGAAACCATCCTGTTGGTTAAGCAAAGTGTGATTTTTCAACAAACAGAAAAAAGTCTACATTGTCTCCCTAAGCACTCTAGAGCATCTTTGGTGGATAATCGCTTGTTTTTAACCTGTCAGTTCTAAAGTAAAACCCACCCATTCTCTCATCTGCCTATTAGGTTGATGTGTCAATATCAGCAGCCTAAAGAGTAAAACGTCATTTGTGAAGATTGCAGAGTAATCAAATTTTCTGTAAGTTTGATCAATATCAACATGAGTTGGGTAATCAGTTGGCCCTGCTGGCTCTGACACACAGAAGCAACATTTTAGGATGGAAATGGGGCTTGCGTCATTTTCCTGGTGCTAAACTCCCACCTTTTAACCCGGACAGGATCGACCAGGAAGCGTCTGTGTTGCTAAGAGTAGGCCCCTCTTCTCCAAGAATGGTTGCAACATAGGTGGGTACTTTCATGGCACACAGACAGCATCGACTAAAAAGTCCAAATGGATTATGGATTTTAACCAGAGAATGTGTTTTTTTAATCCAGGGTTGTAGAATGCCTCTCATATGTAGGTAAATCCTCATGCTTCATTCTAATTCAGTTCATTCCAGAGGACTAGAGACTTGGCACTGACCGTCATGGACCTGAGTGCCAATGTGTGTAAATGCTTCACTTCTGTTTCACTCCTGTGCTGTTCCAACTAGGTATTACCTACCCATCACTTATGTAATAACACGTATTTATAATTTAACATACATGGCATTTGGGGTCCTTGGAGTGTCTCCGGTCTCAATCTTAGCCACAAAATGAAGAAACAATTTATAAAAGATAAAAAAGAAAGAAATCATTAGAAAACATCAGAAAGCAAGTAGGGAAGTAACTGACCTCCACATGTTTTCTCTTCTAAGTCCTGGATCTTGCTACAGATTCTTCAGGGAGAGCAAAGAATATGGAGGGATGCTGACATTAATGCTTCTCTTTAAAAATACCTAAGTGGTTTTTATTTGTACATGACTTACAGTTCTAGAAATTTCTTTTATGGCTAAAAATTATAATCTTAAGCCAGGTGTTGAATTTTTCTACTTTGGGTTTTATGCATGTTTATTTGTACATGTGCTTTCGGTTGGGAATACCTTGAGGAAAGATATGAGCAAGTTGCCCAGCATTGCCCCTTGGGCCAAAACCATGGCACTGGCCTCAGCCAAGTCCCCATGTTTGTGCTGGTTGCCGAGTAAAATGCACACTTCCAGCTGTGGAACCCGGATGGTGCCTGCAATGGTGCCAGTGTTTCTGCCTCAGCTCTTTGGTTTTATCAAAGCCGGTGTTATCACATTTCCTGCAAAGATGGACTAATCCACGAGAGCTCAAAGGAAATCACCTGAACAAATAAAGTCCCTCTGAGGAGCCCATGCATGCTCTTTGCCATGCCAAAGACAAAACCCACAGCAAGTTGCCAGCAACAGGGCAGATCTCCTCCATGATTTAGCCCTCAAGGATAACACACCATACCATGAGTCCAGAAATCTTTTTCTTTGGGCGGATGAGAATTAAAAATGGGTCACGAGCTGGGCTTGGTGGCACACACCAGTAGTCCCAGCTACTTGAGAGGCTGAGGTGGGAAGACTGCTTGAGTTCAACATAGTGAGGGCCCGTCAATAAATAGAAAAGAAAGACCACACCCTCACAGTTTTAGTCCAATATTTAATCCAGGTGTTGATAAGGCCAAAAGTAATAATTCTCCTTAGTACATTATTATCATCACTATAAATAAAAGAATAAAAGTAAAAGGAGAAAAGAGCAAAAACTTGCTGTGGTTCGCATCAAGACCCAGATGTCCACTGTGGCGTATAGGAAATGATTTACATGTATGTGGCATTACTCCTCAGGTGGGGGTGCAATATCTGTTTGAGTTCTTTTGGAAAGACTGTAGCATAGGTGCCCTCCTCCTTTCCAAAATAAGACTGATGAAGGCTTTCTATTTTCCACATATATTAGGAACTCTTAAAGTAGGTGACTCTTTGGCTGAATAAAATTGTATAACCAAAAATCAGCACCATTTTAAAATCATTAAAGGAAAGACTTTCATTGTTAAAATCAAAATTGGCTAAAACATAGTTAACAAATCAGAAAAATCACCATTCTAGGAAAAAATAAATAATAAACTAAATTCAAGTTTTAAACTTTTGTTTTCTACATATTCACGTTCTAAAGACCAGAGGGCCACAACAGTTGATAAACCTGATTTAATAACACATATTTAAACCCAACTATTCAGCTTCATTTTGACAAATGGAGCCTCAAAAGACAGACAATGTTTTTACTCATAAATCTTTCTATCTCTAATTTTTGTGAATACGTAACAGTTGTACATATTTATGGGATATATGTGATGCTTTGACAAAAGCATGCCATCTGCGATAATCAAATCAGGGTAATTGAGATATCCATCACCACAAGCATTTATTATTTCTTTATGTTAAGAACATTCAAATTACATTCTTCAAGTTATTTTGAAATATATAATAAATTTTTGTTAACTACAGTATCTCTATTGTGCTACCAAACACTAGACCTTATTTTTACTACCTAACTTATTTTTACTATCTAAATGTGGTTTTGTGTCCATTAACCAACACCTCTTTTTCCCCGACCTTCCCGCTATGATTCCCAGCCTCTTGCAATCTTCATTCTACTTTCTATCTCCATAAGATTAATTTTTTAGCTCTCATATATTAGTGAGAACATACAATATTTGTCTTTCTGTGGTTGGCTTGTTTTACTTTGCATAATATCCTTCAGTTCCATCAAGGTGGTTACAAATAACAGGATTTTATTTTGTGGGAGTGGAGGCTGAATAATATTCCATATTGTGTGTTTGTGTGTGTGTGTGTATATATATATATATATTACATTTTATTTGTCCACTCATCAATTGATGGACACTTAGAGTGATTCCATATCTTGAAGCTGTTGTGAATAGTGTTGCAATTAACATGGGATATATATAAAATAAAATAGATATATAAAATAAAGCAGATATATAAAATAAAACTCTTACAACCTAATGATAAAATATAAAATACAGGCAACAGTTTTAAATGGATACCCTACCAGTAATGACAAGTAAACAGCTGAAAATAAGCACAACGTCCATAGTCATTAGGGGAATGCAGGTTAAAAGCACAATGAGATAGGACAGCACAAACACTAGACTAGCTAAAATCAAAAGAAAGATTGACCAGAACAAGTCCTAGTGAGGATGTGAAGAAAAAAAAAAAAAAGACACCCCCTCACACTGCTGATGGATATAAAATAGCACAACCTCTTTGGGAAACAGTTTGAAAGTTTCTAAAAACATTACCTTTACATGGCCCAGTTACTCCATGCCTAGGGATCTGCTTGAGTAATGAAAGCAAATAGTCACACAAGTTCCCGTGCACCAAAATCACAGCAGCTTGATTTGAAATAGGCAAACACTGGAAAAATCTAAATGTTCATCAAAAGGTGAATGAATCAGCAAATAATGGTATATTCACACAACAGAATATTAGCAATAACAGGAGATTAAACTACTAATTCAGGCAATAGCATAAACCAATTTTAAAAACACTTATGCTACTGAAAGAAGGCAGAAAAAGAGGAAAATACATAATGTATGTTTGAATTTATAGGAAGCTCTAGAAAACGTACAGTACTCTATAGTGACATAAAGCAGACTCCTGTTTGCAATAACAGGGGTACTGAAGTGTTGGAAAGTGTGTGTTTCAAAGGGTCACAAAAAAGTTCTTGGTGTTTGTTATTTCAACTCTGTGATATGTAGATGTCAAAAGTCGCCATATTGTGCACCTTAAACTTACGCAGGTGATGGTCTGAGTCATTGTTGAATAAAGCTGTAAAAAATGTGATTTGACAGCTATTACGGATTGAGTTATAGCCCGTTCCACGGTTTCTAATCCCCAGAACCGCAGAAGGTGGCTATGTTTAAAGATGGGGTGTTTGCTGAGGTAGTTAAATTAAAATATAGTCATTAGGGTGTCCAATATGACTGCTGACCTTAGAAGAAAAAAGTTGAATACAGACATATACAGAGAAAATACCGTGTGACGATACAAGGAAAATACAGCCAATCTGCAAGCCAAAGAGAGAGGCCTCAGATAAAGGTAACCCTGCTGACACTGATCTGTGCTTCCAGAACACTGAGAAAGTCAACTTCTGTTGTTTAAGCCACCCAGCCTGTGGAACTTCGTTATGACAGTCCTAGCAAACTAATACAATAACTTACTTAAACTTTCAGAATTCAACAACGTTTTCTCTTTCCAATGTCTATTAAACATAATATTTCTGTTAAGGAAAAATGAGGAATCCATCAAATATTTAACAAAAGTTATAATACTAGTAGTAAGAAGGCAGGCATTTGCCTAGAACATTATAATTTTCAAAAACACCCTCCCATATCTTTTTTGTCTCAATAGAATATTTGCTGGCAATTTTTGTTTTTTCTTCGTCTATACCATGAGTTAACACTTGTATAACCCACACACCAGGAAACAGGAAGACCATAGATGGAAAACTCAAGTTCATAGAGCTTGGCTGTCTGAATGTACAGAGGAGAATCAGGGTCTCGTCAAGATGGTGTCACTTGTTGAGATGGTGTAAGAATGAATGGCTTGTCAGGAGGGTGTGAGAGCTAGCCTTGGAAACAACTTTGTGATTCAAGGTGCCTTGGCTTTTAAAAAGTACATCCAATAATGTTTCTATGGAGATACGCCTGAGTGTGCATGTTCCCGCTAATTCTGTGATCATGCACATTAATGATCTCACACCAGGAAGCTGAGGCATGTAAGCTTCCCTGCAGTATTTCAAACAGCATTTATTCCAATTCACTTTTCAATACTTAAACCAATTTGTAAGTGATCTAGCCTAATAGTTGCCCTCATCCAGACTGTCCTAGTTTTATAATGAACTCCCCCAAGCAAAGCGGCTTTGCGGGGATGTGGAGAGACTAAAGCTGTTTGAAATGTAAGCAGGATGAGGGAGCCCTGGAGGTTTACGTGGGCATTTGTAATAGAATCCAGCTCCTAAATCATTCTCACATGTGTGGCTCAAGGTAAACATAACACGATACCACTTTCATTTCCAATTTAACTGCCCTGAGGGCTAGATTCTGAAAGCCAAGGAAATAGATACCTCCAGTATTAAGGTAAACTGAAGATCTTCAAATACCTCTTCAATTTCATGTATGCTCCCTTTGTAAAACTGCCTGCTTTGGGCTCCTTTTCACTTATTTCTTCTTTCATCTCCTAGAAATTACTTCCCTTTGTCTGGAGACTGGCCTTTCATTCCACCGAGATCCCAGACACCTTCAGGGTAATTCCAACTAGCAAAAAGAACCTCACCTTCCCGGACCGGGCATTGTTTGCTGAAACCTCTCTGAAGGCTCCTCCATCTTTCCTTCTCCTGTTCTAACCGTTTTCTCTGCCTTGACCCTGCCAGAGCTTGGGATGGGGACTTATCGCCTTCATCACTTCCACCTGGGCTTCCCATGATCACAGGCTCTTTAACCCAAAGCCTCACGGTCACAGGAGTACTGTTCTGTGACTATGGACACTACCTTTGATGTCTGTCAGAGGGAAAGCTCCATGAGGAGAGGTACTACACTCACCCCAGTGACCTCAGCTCCCAGGATAGGTTTAGCACACACACCTCTGGATGCTTGTCGAATGATGAGGAAATGAGAGTTGGCTAATTGATCTTCCTTGCTGCCAGAGTACACCATTAGTTCATTCCATTTCTCCAGCAAACATTTTGGGGTAACCCACAGTGTACCACTCACAGGGGTTACAAAGGCACAGTGCTATGGTCCATGTCAGAAAAGAACTTAGAGTTCAGCAGGGGGGCCTCCTGTGAATAGGGCCAACCCAGTATGGTCACTGGCTAGTGGGCTAATGACAAGATACAGTGGTTAAATCAGCCAGGAACCAACTGAGCAGGAATCATGGCAGCTACACCAAGCACCCTCTCCTGGGCTGAGTTTTGAGGGATGGGAAAATTGGCCAGGTGGACAAGCAGAAATGGGGATAGGAGTCATTCCAGACATTAGGTACAACATTTAAAGGCATGGAAGCCTGACAGCGTGGCATCTTTTTCAGCAGAAACAAGCAGCTTTGTGTTGCTGAAGTCTCAACACATTGAGACTAGGAGTGCTGATAAAACTGCCTGAAGAGACAGGCAAAGACAAACATTCTCAAAATGTTTACAGCATGACTTATCTGACAATTTATTATCTAATAACTTATCAGTTAATATAATTGTCTCCCACACTCAACTGTGCATTCTTTGCAGAACACCTGGTAAGGAACAGATTTGTAATGTGCTCAGCGAGCATTTGTTGGATGGAGGGATGGACGGATGGATAGATAAATATGTATATAAAACTGAAAACACACAGTTCCCAGCTTTGTAGCTGCGGCTCCCAATAGTGTTTCTGTTCATATAGCTTCAGGGCTCCTCCTAGGGTGCCTCTGTCTGGTTTTCTCCAACCTCAGGAGACTCCTCCTCTGCCCACCTGGCTTTCCCACCCATGCTGATGCCAAGTGGCTGGAAAAGGTCACCAAGCTGCTTTTTCCCAGCCCCAGGGGAAAGATACTTTCAAGGGGCTGAAAGGTAGCCCATGAGTGGCATCACTAGATTCAGGTCCATGCTTGTAAACTGGAACAAGGGCAGGTGCCATGGAATGTCAGGGTCCCTCCACCCACCTTTGCCTCCTGGCACTCCAGATTTGATTCCTTGTGGCCGTTAATAGGATGTGCAGATTCCTCCAGATGCTTGGGCACTGTTCTGGTCCAGGAGTGCAAAGTTTCACTGTCCATCTCAGAGACACTCCATTAACGTGACCCGTTGGTTGCCTTTGTTTTGGTTGATTTGGCAGTCAAACCAGAACATTTTCTATGTAGCCTCAATATCTTGGTACCATAGCTGTTCCTTCCCACCTCCTTTTGCTAAACACAAACTGCCCAAATAAAGACCGATAAACCCAAGAACATCCTCCTTCTAAGAATAATCTTAGACTAAATGTTTCAGAAACAGCTAAATTTAGGCTGACCCACTCACTAAGGCTCTATAAAATTTCACCCCTCCTCCTCCAAGGCAGAATATTCCTAGGGAGTGGTCAGAAGCCTTGGTATCCTCATTAATGGTTTATATTAACCATGCTCTGTGCTCTGGTTGATTTTCATCCACTGAAGGGTGCATATCCCAGATGGAACCTGTTCTGTGTCACATAGGGTAAACTGAAAGACAGCGTTCTAATACCGATTTAATTGACTTGAAACTTTGGCTCAGGTCAGCTCTGAGGCACTGAAGGAGAAATTCAGCCCAACTTCGGTACTATTGTTTTAAGAGAATAGGTCATTTACTGCTCAGTAGGGGTTTTTTAGTTTCTCAGCTACAGTACTTAGATTAGCCAGCAAGTGGAACTGTAGATCTAATATTCTAGGGAGAAAATGGGCAAGAAGTATTTCCCATTCACTTTTCCCTTATTTTTCATATTTCACATTCAATAACTTTGTCCCATAGAATTTCAACATGTGTTGGTCACTGGATCTAAAATTATTAAAGCACATCAGTGCATCACTAATTAGCACACATAGCTGCCTAAATACAGTTTATTCTTAAATCTTACTGGATCAAACTCATTCATCCTCTGGAATTTTCTAGTCTAACTCAAAATGAAAGCATCTTGAGTCAGTCCCTTTTGATCATTAGTTAATAAGGTAGAAATGCAATTGAGGGATAATTTGCTACAATTACAGCTTATCTATCTGTAGATGCTATTAAGTACAAGTGCAAATGGGAAAACAATTTGTGTCTGTGGCTGATACAGTTTGGCTGTGTCCCCACCTAAATCGCATCTTGAATTGTATCTCCCATAATTCCCACATATTGTGGGAGAGACCCAGTGGGAGGTAACTAAATCATTTGGACAGGTCTTTCCCATGCTATTCTTGTGATAGTGAATAATTCTCACAAGATCTGATGGTTTTAAAATGGGGAGTTTCCCTGCACAAGCTCTCTTCTCTTGTCTGCTGCCATGTGAGCCATGCCTTTCACCTTCTGCCATGATTGTAAGGCTTTTCCAGCCATGTGAAACTGTGAGTCCAATAAATTTCTTTCTTTTGGAAATTACCCACTCTTGAGTATGTCTTTATCAGCAGCATGAAAATGGATTAATACAGTAAACTGGTGCCAGTAGAGTGGGGTGCTGCTGAAAAGATACCCAAAAATGTGGAAGCAACTTTGGAACTGGGCAACAGGCAGAGGTTGGAACAGTGTTGAGGGCTCAGAAGACAGAAAAATGTGAGAAACTTTGGAACTCCCTAGAGACTTGCTGAAAAGCTTTGACCAAAATGCTGATAATGACATGTACAATGAAATCCAGGCTGAGGTGATCTCAGATGGAGATGAAGAACTGGTTGGGAACTGGAGCAAAGGTGACTCTTGTTATATTTTAGCAAAGAGGCTGGTGGCACTTTGCCTCTGTCCTAAGAGGTCTGTGGAACTTTGAAACTGACAGAGATGATTTAGGGTATCTGGCAGGAGAAATTTCTAAGCAGCAAAAAATTCAAGAGGTGACTTGGGTGCTGTTAAAGGCATTCAGTTTTAAAAGAGAAACAAAGCATAAAAGTTCAGAAAATTTGCAGCCTGACCGATTTGATAGAAAAGAAAATCCCATTTTCTAAGGAGAAATTCAAGTGAGCTGCAGAAATTTACATAAGTAATGAGAAACCCAATGTTAATTAGTGGGGAAGATGTCTCCAAGGCATGTCAGAGACCTCTGCAGCAGCCCCTCCCATCACAGCTCCAGAGACCTAGAAGGAAAAAATAGTTTCCTTCTAGGAAACCCTGGGTCTGGGCCCAGAGTCCCTCTACTGTCTGTGGCCTAAGAACTTGGTGCCCTGCATCCCAGCCATTCCCGCCATCACTAAAAGGGGCCAAGGTACAGCTCAGGCCATGGCTTCAGAGGGTGCAAGCCCCAAGCCTTAGCAACTTTCATGTGGTGTCGAGCCTGTGGGGGCACAGAAGTCAAGAAATAAAGTTTGGGAAATCCTCTGCCTAGATTTCAGAGGATGTATGGAAATGCCTGAATGTCCAGGCATAAGTTTGCTGCAGTGGCAGGGTGCTCATGGAAAACCTGCTAGTGCAGGGTGGAAGGAAAATGTGGGGTGAGCATCCCCACACACAGTTCCCACTGGGGTGCTACCTAGAGGAGCTTTGAGAAGAGGTCCACCATCGTCCAGATCCACCAACAGCTTGCAACATATGCCTGAAAAGCCACAGGGGTGGAGCTGCCCAAAACTATGGGAACCCACTTCCTGCACCAGAATAACCTGCATGTGAGGCATGGAGTCAAAGGAGATTATTTTGGAGCTTTAAGATTTGACTGCTCTGCTGGATTTCAGACTTGCATAAAGCCTATAGTCCCTTTGTTTTGGCCAATATCTCCCATTTGGAATGGCTGCATTTATCAATGCCTATACCCTCATTGTATCTAGGAAGTAACTTAACTTGCTTTTGGTTTTACTGGCTCATAGGCTGACGGGACTTGCCTTGTCTCAGATGAGACTTTGTATAGTGGACTTTTGAGTTAATGGCGAAATGAGTTAAGACTTTGGGGGACTATTGGGAAGGCATGATTGGTTTGATATGTAAGGACATAAGATTTGGGAGGAACCAGGGTTGGAATAATATGGTTTGGCTGTATCCCCACCCAAATGGCATCTTGAATTGTAGCTCCCACAATTCCCACATGTTGTGGGAGGAACCTGGTGGGAAATAATTGAATCATGCGGATGGGTCTTTCCCATGCTAATCTTATAATAGTGAATAAGTCTCACAAGATCTTACTGTTTTAAAAAGGGGAGTTTCCCTCACAAGCCCTCTTCCCCTGTCTGCCACCATGTGAGAAGTGCTTTTCACCTTCCATCATGATTGTGAGGCTTCCCCAGCCACATGGAACTAAGAGTCCAATAACCCTTTCTTTTGTAAGTTGCCCAGTCTGGGTTATGTCTTTAACAGTGCATGTAAACAGACTAGTAGAGTGGCTAAGTCCCTCAGCTGCAGTGGGTCTTGTGACACTAGCTCACATATTTTACAGAGAAACTTCTTACAAAGAAATTACAACTTTCTCACTTCCCCTTGAAAATACTGAAGCAAAAGAAAAACTTAATAACCTACAGATATGTTCTGAAATAAAGGCAGAATTTAACTGCTCTTATACACAGTGGAGTCATGATCTTTTGTTAAAGTCATCCACCTGGAAAAATAAAAACATGATTTAGACCTTTTCTGAACCTATTCTTTGCCTGTTAACCTTTAGAAAATGAATTAAAGCTATGGAAGGTGCTGAGTTAACTGCTACTGAATCAAGCACCATGGAGACAGATGTCTGCTCGGGAACCATGTGATGAGCTGGACACTTGCCAGGAGAACTAAAAACATATCAAAATGACCTTGTTGTACATTAAAAGTTTGTCCAAAATTCAGAGCACACCCATCAACCTGGTATTTCTCCAGGAACATTTGTAGAAGTGATAGTAGTCACGGTAATAACAGTAAGAGCAGTATAAATACTAATACACTTTAAATACTTGTTTTGTATCAGATATAGCTCTAAACACTTTATATGTATTAAATAAACTAATGAACCACTATCAAAATTCCTATGCATTTAGGTTAAAACTTCTACCCAATTACAAAGATTAATAAGACTTAATAATTTCCTCAGAATGTGGGCAATGTTACAAAGGCCTTAACACCAAATCTGCAAATTGAAGTTCTTGGCTACGAGAAGGCCAGTAGACTGAGAGATACAGGAAGTATTATTAAGCTTCATTCTTTTTGTTATATACACAGAGCCCAGCTCAAAACACAGCCAGGATTCTTTTCAGATAAAATAAATTAGTGTGGATACTGTTTTGAGTAGTACTTGAAGCATTAAGCCATACAAAATCTCCAGGCCTTTCTAACCAAGGTTCATCATATACTGTTAGAGGGAATAAAATATGTGTTTTATAAATAAGTACCACATTTGTCCTTGGCTTATATTTGAATATTTACACAAAGAGATTTTATATATATATAGATATATAAAATCTCCCATATATATATATACATATGGGAGAGAGAGAAACATTAAATAAGATAAACATTCAGAAATTAGAATGTAATTAATATATTAAGAAGTACCATCATATAAATTCTAATTTGGTGTGATTAAAAAAGATACTGGACAGTCTGCGTTGCAAAAGGATAAAGGTAGTTTAAGATTCTAAACAATCAAGAAAATGTACTCTTTTTAAGTAGCAGACATAGTAAAAGGGAAGAAATGTTCTGTTTTCTGACTTCTGCATTTTAACAGTAGAAAAATATAGAATGTTAACAAAAAAGTAAAATTTTTAAATGTTTTTCTATTATTTTTTAATAAAAACCCTTCCTTTAGAATAATAGAAAACTCATCATTTGAGACACTGTGTTATTTTTTATGATAATCCCATGTACTTCGTCTTTCAAAAGCCATGCTTTTGGTCAGCAGTGGCATCCATAACACATCTGAAACCCAAGAAGATCATGGTTTATCACCCACATCCCTTAGGTGACAAAATTTTTTTCAGTAGTAATTATATAATGAAACACATATTAATAGTGGTGGGAAAAAATACAGTCGGTAAAAATGTCCTTTTATTAAACTTTGTCTATGTATATATCATTACAGTTAAAAATAAAAAGTAAAGTAAGTGTTATAATTTAAAAAGTTAAAATGGAAGCTTCCCATTCCAAAATTGTGATATAGAAGCAAGCTGACCTCATTACCTCCTCCCCACAGCAACCCAGAAATAAATACAAAGTGCACAGATTATCATCAATAATATTCCAGGACTCAGATATGAGAATGAGACTATTCCTGGGACACAGAGAAGCTAAAAAGTTTTAAGCACACAGTAAGATTACCAGACTTCCATATTCACAATGCCCCTCCACCCAATCTGCCCATCACAAATCATGTGAAAATTTTCCCTCAACATACAGTCTCTACACAAGAAAAAGTGACATCAGTGGATAACCAGCTTCTCTACCAATTGCAGCTCCCCTAGTAGACCCTTCCCTTTTGCCCACAGAAACCATCAGTCATGTCTTAAGGGAGAAATATCCTGAAAACAACCAGAGAAAAAGAGGGAAGGTGCAACTACCATCCCTAGGTTTGAAAACTCTGCTCTGTAATTTTGCCGAAAAAGACATGAAATCAAAGTGGCTGTTCAGTAACATTATGCTGTAAGAGGTTCATTTCACAGGACCCCTGGGCATAAAGCCCCAGGCTTCTCAGGATACTGGGATATCCCCCTTTGAAACCTTCTGACTGGGGATAGGTGGTACTCTGATTGTTTACTAGAACAAGGCAAACTTTGCCTTAAGTTGTCATCTACTGCTGACCAGGAAGTAGCAAGCTAGCAGGGGAAATAAAGAAAAAATATCAAAAGATAAATTACAAAGAATCTCTAAGCAAGCATATCAAATAAAACACAAAAATGTCAGAGAAAACTAGAATAAATAACTAATTCTTCAATGAAAAAAACACAGATGTACATCCAATAGAAGCAATAGCAAACAGAGGACCATGATCTCTCTTTTAACTGGACAAAGCAAGGAACAAGTGACTGACCCTAATGAGTTGGTGATATGCGAACTCTCTGACCAATAATTCAAAATGGCAGTTTTAAGAAAACTCAGTGATATCCAGGATAATACAGAAAAGCAATTCAGAAACTTATCAGAGAAATTTAACTAAATGATTGAAATAATCATAATAAAAAATCAAACAGAAATCTTGGAACTGAGAAATTCATTTGCCAAAATGAAAAATTCATTTGAGGCTCTCAGCAGAACAAGTTGGGGAGAGGAAATAATCAACAAGCTCTAAGACAGGCAGTTTGAAAATAAATAATCAGAAGGGAGAAAAGAATGGAAACAAATGAAGATTGCCTACAAGATATAGAAAATTACCTCAAAAGATCAAACTTAAGAATTAGTGGTATTCAAGAGAGAGTTGAGCAAGAGCAAGGGGTAGAAAGCTTATTCAAAAGAAAATAATAACAGTAACAGAAAATTTTCCAAAACTTAAGAGTTAAATATCCAGCTATGGGAAGGTCAGTGAATACCAAACAGATTCAACTCAAATAAAAATACTCCAAGGCATATAATAATTAAACTATCAAAGGTTAGAGACAAAGAGAGCATCCTAAAAGCCACAAGAGAAAATAAACAACATATAAAGGAACTCCAATTCACTGGGCAACAGACTTCTTAATGAAAGCCATACAGACCAGGAGAAAGAGGGATGACATTTTCAAAGTTCTAAAAGAAAAAAATCACTTCCATTCAAGAACACTATATCCAGCAAAGCAATCCTTCAAATATGAAGGAGAGATAAAGTCTTTCTCAAACAAAAGCTGAGAGAACTCACCACAAAGAGACCCATCTTACAAGTGATGGTAAAAGATGTTCTTCAATTAAAATAAATAAAAACAAAGAAAACATTTGAAGATATAAGACCCACTGATAGAATTAAGTACATAGAAAACCAAGACTATGCTAATACTGTAATTACGGTGTGCAATCCACTCATAATTCTAGTATGCAGAAAAAAGACAAATCTATCCAAACCATAATATATAAAGCAACCTGTTAAGAAATAGGCAATATAAAATATGAAAATTGTGACCATAAGAAGTCAAAATGGAGGGATAAAGTGTACAGAATTTTTCCATTTTTTTCTTTCTATTCATTCCTGTGTGATCTAAGATAAGTTTTCATATCTTTGAAATAAATTTTTATATTAATATGTTTGGTTTTTTCTAAGCCACATAGTAACTACAGTGCAAAATCTATAATAGATTCATAAAAATAAAAACACTGGCTAGATGCAGTGGCTCACACCTATAATCCAAGCACTTTGGAGGCTGAGACAAGAGGACTGTTTGAGGTCAGGAGTTCAAAACCAGCCTGGGAAACATATTTAAACCCCATTTCTACAAAAATTTTAAAAATTAGCCAGGAATAGTTGCATGCACCTGTACTTTTAGGTGCTCAGAAGGCTATAGTGGGAGGTTTGCCTGAGCCCAAAAGTTAAAGACTGCAGTGAGCTATGATTGTATCACAGCAATCCAGCCTGGGTGCCAGGGTGAGACCCTGTCTCTACATTTTTAAAAAGTCTATAAATTAAAACATACTAACGGAGAAAGTCATTCAACCACAATGGAAGAGAGTTTTTAAAAGGAAAGAAAAGAGTTACAAAAAAAAAAAAAAAAAAAAAAAAACACAAAAAAACAGAAAACATGGGAAAAATGTCAGTAGTAAGTCCTTACTTATCAATGATAGCAAGGAATGTTAGTGAACCAAATTCTCCAATCAAAAAGCATAGAATGGCTGAGCAAATAAAGAAACAAGATTGAATTGCATGCTGCATACAAGAAATCCACTACACCTGTAAAGACATACATGGACTGCAAATAAAGGAGTGAAAAAACATATTCCATGCAATCCTAAAACCAAATGGAAGCAGGAGTAGCTATACTTATATAAGATAAAATAAACTACAAACAGGAGGCTGTAAAAAAGAGACAAAGATGGTCACTATACAATGATAAAGGGGTCAAATCAACAAGACAATTGATATGGTTTGGTTGTGTCCCCACCCAAATCTCAACTTGAATTGCATTTCCCAGAATTTCCACATGTTGTGGGAGGGACCTAAGGGGAGGTAATTGAATCACAAGGGCCTGTCTTTCCCTTGCTATTCTCTTTATAGTGAATTAGTCTCATGAGATATGAGGGGTTTCCGCTTTTGCTGCTTCCTCATGCTCTCTTGCTGATGATATGTAAGAAGTGCCTTTGAGCTCCCACCATGATTCTGAGACCTCCCCAGACATGTGGATCTATAGGTCCAATTAAACCTCTTTTTCTTCCCAGTTTCAGGTATGTTTTTATCAGAAGCATGAAAATAAAGTAATACAATTATATGACAATTATAAATATCTATGCACCCAACACTGGAGTTCCCAAGTATATAAAGCAAAAGGTAATAAACCCAAAGGGGAGAAATAGACTGTAATACAATAATAGTAGGGGCTTCAACACTCCTCCTACAGTAAGGAAAAAATCATCTAGGCAGGAAAAAAAAATTAACACCAACTAGGCCTAACTAAAATTTACAGAACATTTCATCCAATTACTGTAGAAAACACATTCTCATCAACATATAGAGGTCCAGAACAGACCCAAAAAATCCAGAATAGCCACATAAAAAGTATCAACAAATTCAAAAATGTAGAATCATATCAAGTGTCTTTTCTGACCACAATAGAATAAAACTAAAAATTAACACCAAAAAAAAAAAAAACTTTGAAAAACACACAAACACATGAAAGTTAAACAACATGGTTCTGAATGACTAATAGGTCTATGAAGAAATTAAGAAGAAAATAAAAAATTGTTTGCAACAAATGAAAATGGAAATAAAACAAACCAAAAGCCATAGGATACAGAAAAAGCAGTAATAACAGGGAAATTTATAGCAATAAACACCAATGTCAAATAAGTAGAATTACTTCCAGTAAACAACCTAAAGATGAATCTAAAGGAACTAGGAAAGCAAGAACAAATCAAACCAAAAATTAGTAGCAAAAAAGAAATAATAAATTTATGAGCAAAAATAAATGAAATGGAGACTAAAAAACAATACAGAAAATCTAAAAATAAAAAGCTGGTTTTTAAAAAATAAGAAAATTGGCAAACCTTTAGCTAAAACAGAAAAGAGAGAGAGAAAGAGAAGATCCAAATAAATAAAATCAGAAACTGAAAAGGAGACATAGGAACTGAGGCCACAGAAGTACAAATGATCTTTGGAGACTATTATGAATAGCTATATGACAACAAATTGGAAAACCTAAAATAAATGAATAAATTCCTGGACACACACAACCAACCAGGCTTAAACTATGAAGAAATAGAACATGTTAACAAACCAATGAGTAATAAGATCAAAGCCATAAGAAAAATGTTTCCATCAAAGAAAACCCCAGGATCTGAAGTTTTAACTGCTGAATTCTACCAAATATTTGAAGAACTAATATCAATTCTACTCAAACTCTTCAAAAATACTGAAGAGGAGGAAATACTTCTAAACTCATTCTATGAGGTCAGCAATACTCTCATAGCTCAAAATCAGACAGAAACACAACAACAAAAAAGAAAACTACAGGCCAATATCACTGGTGAACATATGATATGGTTTGGCTATGTGCCCCCCACCCAAGTCTCATCTCAAATTGTAATCTGACATGTCAAGGAAGGGACATGGTTTGAGGTCACTGGATAATGGGGGCAGATTTTCCCCATGCTCTTCTCATGATAGTGAGTTCTCATGATGGTTTAAAAGCATAAAACTTCTCTCTTCTCTCTTCTCTCCTGCAGCCATATAAGATATGCCTCACTTCCTCTTTGCCTTTTGCCATAATTGCAAGTTTCCTGAGGCCTCCCAGCCATACAGCACTGTGAGTCAATCAAACTTATTTTCTTGTACCAAGTCTCAAGTAGTTTTTTATAGCAGTGTGAAAATGAACTGATATCGAATTTGGTACCAGAGTTTGGGGCACTGCTGTAAAGATACCTGAAAAGGTAGAAGTTACTTTGGAGCTGGGTAACAGGCAGAGGTTGGATCAGTTTGGAGGGCTCAGAAGAAGCCAGGAAGATGTGGGAAGGTTTGGAACTTCCCAGAGTCTTGATGAATGGTTTTGGCCAAAATGCTGAAAGTGATATGGGCAATGAAGGGCAACAGAGTATAAAAGTTTAGAAAATTTGCAAGTTGACCATCTGTTAGAAAAGAAAATCCTATTTTCTAGGAAGAAATTCAAGCTGGCTGCAAAAATTTGTATAAGTAAAGAGAAACTGAATGTTAATAGCCAAGACAATGGAGAAAATGTCTCCAGGGCATTTCAGAGATCTTCACAGCAGCCCCTCCCATCACAGGCCCAGAGGTCTAAGAGGGAAAAATAATTTTGTGCAGGGCCCAACTGCTCTGTGCAGCCTTAGGACATGGTGCCCTGCATAGGAGCCACTCCAGCTCCCAGTTACAGCTAAAAGGGCCAAGGTACAGCTTGGGCCATAGCTTCATAGAGTATAAGTTCCAAGCCCTGGTGGCTTCCCTATGGTGTGGAGCCTGCAGGCGCACAGAAGACAAGAGTTCAGTTTTGGGAGCCTCCACCTAGATATCAGAGGATGCGTGGAAATGCCCGAATGTCCAGGCAGAAGTCTAGAGGAGGAGCAGAACCCTCCTGGGGAATTTCCACTATGGCAATGCAGAGGGAAAATATGGAGTTGAAGCCCCCACATGGCATTCCTACTCAGGAACTGCCTAGTGGAGCTGTGAGAAAACTGCCACTATCCTCCAGCCACTAGAATGGTAGATTCATCAACAGCTTGCACTATGTGCTTGGAAAAGCTGCAGGAAAACCCTACACCAGGCTGTGAAAGCAGCCACGAGGGCTACACCCTGCAGAGTCACAGAGGCAGAGCTGTGCAAGGCATTTGGAGCCCACCCTTTGTATCAGCATGCCCTAGAGTTGGGACATGGAGTCAAAAAGGTCATTTCAGAGTTTTAAGATTTAATGACTATCCTGCTGGGTTTCAGACTTGCATGGGGACTGTAACCCCTTTGTTTTGGCCAAATTCTCACATTTGGAAAAGGAATATTTATTTATTCAATGCCTGTACTTCCACTGTATCTTTGAAGTAACTAACATTTTTTTTTATTTCACAGGCTCATAGGCAGAAGGAATTTGCCTTGTCTCAGATAAGACTTTGAACTTGGACTTTTGAGTTAATGCTGGAATGAGTTAAGACTTTAGGGGACCATTAAAAAGTTATGATTGGTTTTGGAATGTAAAAAGGAACTGATATTTGGGAGTGGCCAGGGCCAGAATGATACAGTTTGGTTCTGTGTCCCCACCAAACTCTCATCTCAAATTGTAATCCCCACATCAAGGGAGGGACCTGGAGGAGGGTGATTGGATCATGGGGGTGGATATTCCTCATGATGTTCTCATAAGAGCTAATGATCTAGTAGTGAGTTCTCACAAGATCTAATGGTTTAAAAGTATGGTACTTCCCTCCTCACTCTATCTCTTTCCTATTGCTATGTAGTACATGCTTTACCTTCTCTTCACTTTCTACTGTGATTGTAAGTTTCCTGAGGCCTCTCTAGCAATGCAGAACTGAATCAACTAAACATTTTTCATTATAAATTAGCCAATATCAGGTAGTTCTTTATAGCAGTATGAAAACAGACTAATACAACATAGATACAAAAACCTTCAACAAAATACTAGTAAACCAAATTCACCAGCACATTAAAAAAGATTATTCTTTATGATAAAGTGGGATTCAACCCAAGGATACAAGGATGGTTCAATATATGCAAATTAATCAATGCCATACATCACGTTAACAGAAGCAAGAACAAAAACCATATAATCATCTCCATAGAGAATAAAAAGTATTCAATATAATTCAACATCCCTTTATGAAAAACATTCTCAACAAAGTGGGTATAGAAGAAACATACCTCAAAATAATAAAGGCCATTTATGACAAACCCACAAAAAACATACGCAATGGGGAAAAAACGAAGCTTTTCTCTAAGACAAGACAAGTATGCTCACTTTCACCACTTCTATTTGACATAATACTGGAAGTCCTGACCATAGAAATTAGGCAAGTGAAAAAAATATAGTGCTTACAAATTGAAAATTAAGAAGTCAGATTAGTTTTGTTTGCAGATGACATAATCTTATATGTAGAATAACTTAAATTCAACCAAAAAAAAAACTGTTAGAACTAATAAATTTAGTGTAAAGTTGAAAGATACAATATCAGCATACAAAAATTAGTAGCATTTATACAAGCCAAAAGAAAGCAATATGAGAAAGAATTCCGGAAAGCAATTCCAATTACAATAGCTATGAAGAGGATAAAGTATCTAGAAATCAGTTTAAAGACATGAAAGATTTATACAAAGAAAACTATAAAACACTGATGAAAGTAATTCAAGAAGAGACAAAAATATAAAAGGATATTAGATAGCTCATGCTTGTGGATTGGAAGAATTTATGCATTTATAGTCATTTCATTTTGTACAAAGGCAACAAAAACATACGCTGAAGAAAGGACAGTCTTCTCAATCAGTGGTGTAGGAAATACTTGATACCCATGTGCAGAAGAATAAAACTAGAACCCTGTCTGTCACCACATATGAAAATCAAATCAAAATGAATTAAAGATTTGAATCTAAGACCAGAAACCAGAAACTATAAAACCACTAGAAGAAAACTTTGGGAAAATGCCCCAAGACATGGGTCCAGGCAAAGATTTTTTGTGTAAAACCTCAAAAAACATAGGCAAACAAAGCAAAAATAGACAAAGGAAATTACATCAAGGTAAAAAGCTTCTGCGCAGGACAGGAAACAATTAACAAAATGAAGAGACAACTGTAGAATGAGATAAAATATTTACAAACCACTCAACTGAAAAGGGACTAGTAGCCAGAATACATAAGCAACTTAAACAACTCAACAACAACAACAAAATTAATTTTAAAGTGGACTAAAAAAATATAATGGACATTTCTGAAAAGAAGACATACAAATGGCCATGTGAGAAAATCAACATCACTAATCATCAGAGAAATCAAATTAAAATCATAGGGAGACACCATCTCATTCCAGTTAAAATGGCTTTTATCAAAAAGATGGAATAATGGATGCTGATGAGAATGTGGAGAAAGAGGAGTCTCCTACACTGCTGATAGAAATGTAAATTAGTACAACCATGATAGAAATCTGTATGGAGATTCCTCAAAAAAGGTAAAACTAGAATTACCATGTGATCCAGCTATCCCACTGCTGGGTAATCCTAAAGAAAGGAAATTAATATATCAAAGAGCTATGTGCCCTTCCATGTTTGTTGTAGCACTATTCACAATAGCCAAAATACAGAATTAACAAAGTATTCATCAATGAATGAATGAATAAAGAATATATAGTATATATACATACATTCAGCCATAAACAGTGAAATCTTGTCATTCTCAGAAACAGAAAGACCAATATTGCATAGTCTCACTCATATATGGGAGCTTAAAAAATGTAGATCTCATGAAGACATAGAGTAGATTGGTGATTACTAGAGTCTGGGAAGGGTAGAGGGAAGAGGAGGATGAAGAAAGGTTGATTAATGGGGACAAATATACAATTTGTTAGAATAAATAAGACCTAGTGATTGACAGAACAGCAGGGTTAGGACAGTTACAATAATCTATTAAATATTTCAAAATAGCCAAAAGAGAATAATTTGAATGTTTCTAGCGTAAAGAAAAGAGCAACATTTAAGGTGATGGAATTTCCAGTTACAGTGATTGATCTTCACAAACTCTATGAATGTATTAAATTAGCAGATGTACCCTCCAAAGTATACATTTATTTGAATAAATTAAAAAATTTTAAAAGATAAAAAGCCATAAATTCTTTTTAATTACACTAATGTGTTTTTTGGAAAAACAAGGGAAGCTTACACATACATATTGGTCTCACACCTTTGTGAATTACATTACAGTGTCTGCTTTTGATCTGTAACTTTGCATATTTATAAAAACTAATTTTTATATATTCATGTTCTATGGATATATAAGATTTATCAGTTCTTTTCACTCAAATTAAATTGAAAAACTTACTTCTTAAATTTTAATTTTGAAGTTTTTTTCACATGGAGTCATAGATATATGAAGAGTTGGAAAAAATCTTAAGTATGAGAATGAGTTTTTCAGAGATTTATAAAAATTACATTTTACAATAAGCTACAGAAATTGAAATACTATTTATTTCTTTCTTTCTTCAGAATGGATTATAATAGTTTTCAAACCCCTCTGTGCAACTGAAGAAATTCCCCTAAGATATTTTCACCAGAAAGTTAATCATAAGTTTCTATTATATTGGGTGAAAATTTCTAAACTTTTTCTTCTCTGCTAAAAGAATATGTGAAAATGACCTAACGTTAATGAACATGAGAATGCTTAATCTACCGCTTTAGAAGTAGCTAGTTCCTGGTAGAAATAATAAAAATACTCAACACATCCTACAATTCCTTCTGCTGCTGCAAGGCCAGTAGTTTTTGTTCTTTTCCCCTAATATTCTTCCCAGAAATTGTTTTTCCATCTAAATGTCACTGACTTCTTTGTTGTTTTTGCATAGTTAATAATTTTCTCCACAACTTTTTTGTGCTGCTCAAGGAACAATTTTAAAGCTTGAGATCCACTATATCATTTTTAGAGTTGATTTTGGCTGTTTGCAAATATTTTTATATCTGGCTTACTTGATTTACAATATCATACCGGAAAAGAAGATAGTTTTTAAAAAGTGCAGCAGAGGAGAAAATCTGAGGAGAAAGTCCTATGTCCACATCAACTTTCAGAGTTCACTGCCCTTGAAGTTAAGACAGGGTTTCCAACGTTTGTCTGCGGTGCATGCAAAGCTTCACAGTGAGCATATCATAACATCAGGGCAGTCTTTTCACAGTTGTAACTATATTCTGAAGCATCTATGAGGTGAGACTGAAAGAAATAAATGTTTTCCAAATGTTTACATAAAAGTCAACATGAGGAAAACTTCAAGTGGTCACACACACAATAATGAAACTAAAGTAACTCCCCTTGTATTTCTTTGTGCTGTTTATAATTTTGATGCTATCACTTTAATTTTGAATCTACTGTTAAAATGCACAGGGACTGGAGACGTGGACTGCACCAAAGCAAAGACTTAAAAATGTACTCTCAAAAACAAATCCGTGAGCTCCCATTCATTGCTCGTGGGAATATAAATGAGACAGATACATTGAAAAACAGTTGGATAGTTTCTTAGAAATTCAAAGAAAAACTTAGCATACGACCCAGAAATCCCACTCTGATGTATCTACCCAGGTAAATTAAAAACTCACATTCATGCAGAGATCTGTACACAAATGTTTACAGCAACTTAATCTTAATTGTCATAAACTGGAGGCAACCAAGATTTCCTTCAATAAACCAACGTACATCCACACAACAGAATAGTGCTGAGCAATAAAAAGGAACCAGATATCAATTCCCACAACAATGTGGATTGATCTTAAATATATTTCATTAAGTGAAATAAGTCTGACCCCAAAATCGAATGTTGTGTAATTCCAGTCATATCACAATCTGGAAAGGCAAAACTATAGGAAACATGGGAAATAGTTAAGTGGTTGTCAGGGGTTCTCTGATAAAGGGAATTATGACTTACTGGAGAAATGGTTGATTGTTAACACTGGGACAGGTGAAAAACAAGGGCAACCTGGAGCATCTTAGACTATCAAAAAAACAAAGTGCTGAAAAGAATGAAACAGAATATACATTTCTCAAAACATCACGTTGTACACAATAAGCATATACAATTTTGTCAAAAAGCCTCAATAGAATTAAAACGATGAGTTAAAAATGTGTCTGTGTGTGTGTGTGTATATATATTATATAAATAAAAAATATATATTTTTTATATTTTTTTATTTTAAATTTTTATATATATTTTATATATAATATACATATATCTTTAATATATAACATAATGTATGTTATATATTAAAGATATATGTGTGTGTGTGTGTGTGTGTATATATATATATATATATATATATATATATATATATATATATATGAAACTTTAAAAAACAAAAATAGTTCTGCAACCGCAAAGCCTTTAAGATTCTGGCCCAGCCAAGGAAGTGAGCTGTCACTGTTGTCAGTGCTTCTTTGTCTCCCTTTCCATTCCCCTTAATAAAATGGCTTGGCCCTTCTCCCCAACAAAAAAGGAGAGCATGGCAAAGGAACACAACAGTTACCCTGAGAGACATCACAGTAGCTAAATATGACAAGCAACAAAATAAGTAACATAGTATTGTACTATAATCTAAAGTATTAAATAAATATCCATGAGTCCACATTTTGAGAAATACATGACAAAATAAATAAATAAATTTGGAGAAGAAACAGCTTTTCCTTACAAAAGAATTACAAACTGTATATGCAGATACTAACCCTACCAGCCTTTAGAGCTTAATTTCTCTCCTTTGAATGTGGGCTGAACTGACTGACTCATTTCCAAACAATGAAAAGGGCAAAAGACATCATAGGAGAGAAACTGGCAGATACCACCTCAATCAAGAGATCAGGGTTAAGCTCTCTAGTGATTAATCACATTATACCTTATATTCCATGATATAAAACAATGAGAAAACAAAAACTGCTAGTGTGCTCTTCTCAAAACCCAGAACCCCAGTGCAATCGTGCATAAACCTCAGGCAAACCCAATTGAGAAATCTCCTGCAAAATACCTGACCAGGGCTTTTCAAGTTCATGAAAAACAACAAAAAATGAGAAGCTATCACAGACTGGGGAAGGCTAAGGAGGCAAAACAGTGAAATGCAAATGTGATGTCCTGGATGAAATTCTGGAACAGAAAAATGTTAGTGGGAAAAGCGAAGTCAGAATAAAGCCTGGGGTTTAACTTTGTAAAATCCCATTGAAATTAGTTCTACAACAATATTATGATTGCGTGGTTTAGTAAATTATTATTTGATAAATCAGCTAAATTCTTGTGATTAATCTTAAATCATATTTTCAAAGCAAATTTTCAAGTCCTATAAACTCATTTTTTAAATTTTAAAAGTAACTTAGGAATCAGAAAATACCTTGGGCTTGCAATAATAAAATTAAAAAAGATGTGTAAACCCTGTATAAATAAGATTATAAAATTGTATTAGAGAACATTATAAAAAAATTAATGAAATGGAGAGCAATATTGTTTTCATGAATAGCAAGCCACAATATTGCAAAAATTTCAGTTCTTCCAAGTATATTGATTCCAGGCAATTCCAATTTAAAGATCTCATCAATGTGCTTTAATAAACTTGAAAAGCTGACTCTAAAATTTGTAAAAAGTAATTGTAACCCAAGAATAACCAATACTTCATACTACTCAAAGGAATCTACAAATTCAATGCAATTTGAATACCAATGAAATTATTCACAGAAATAGAAAAACAATCTTAAAATCTATATAAAACCATAAAAGATGCCAGATAACCAAAGCAATCCTCAGCAAAAAGATCACAGCATCACACTGTCTGACTTCAAAATATACTACAAAGCTACCAAAACAACATGATATGGACATAAAAACAGACACACAGATCAATCAAAAAGAAGAGAAAACCCAGAAATAAATCCACAGGTTTACAGCCAACTTGTTTTGACTAACACCCAGAACATACCCTGGAGAAAGGAAAGTCTCTTTAAGAAATAGTGCTGGGAAAATAGGGATATCCATTTGCAGAATGAAATTAGACCCCCTTAAACCATATACAAAAATCTAATCAAAATGAATTAAAGACTTGACTCTAAGGCCAGAAACTATGAAACTACTAGAAAAAACATTGAGGAAATTCTCCAGGAAACTGGTCTGGACAAAGAATTTTTGTGAAAGACCTCAAAAGCACAGGCAATTAAAGGGAAAATAGACAAATGGGAGGGACTACATCAAGGTAAAAAACTTCTGCACAGCAAAAGAAACAATTAGCAGAATGAAGAGACAACCTGCAGAATCAGAGAAAATATTTACAAACTAGCCCTCAAACAAGGTATTGATAACCAGAAGATATAAGGAACTCAAACAACTCAACAACACAAAAAATAATCCAATTTAAAATGAGCAAATGATTTGAATAAATTTCCTAAAAGAAGACATGCAAATGACCAACAGGTATACAAAAAATGCTCAACATTACTAATCATCAGCGAAATGCAAATCAAAACCACATTATCATATCACCCCAATTAAAATGTGTTTTATCCAAAAGAAAATAACAGATAACTGCTGAGGATGTGGAGACCTCTTTCACTGTTAGTGGAGATAAATTAGTACAGCCACTATGGAAAACTGTGTAAAGGTTCCTCAAACAACAAAAATAGAACTACCATGTGATACAGCAATCCCACTGCTGGGTATTCTAAAGAAAAGAAACGAATATGTTAAAGATACATCTATCCTCCCATGTTTATTGCAGCACTATTCATAAGAGCCAAAATACAGAACCAACCTAAGTGTCTATCAGCATCAGCAGATGAATGGATAAACAAAATGTGGTACAATGGAATATTATTCAGATATAAAAGAGAATGATATCCCATCAATTGCAGCAACAAAGATGGAACTGGAAGACATTATTTTAAGTAAAAAACGCCAGGAGCAGAAAGACAAATATATCGCATAGCATGTACTCTCTCATATGTGGTAGCTAAAAAAGTTGATCTCCTGGAGGTAGAGAGTAGAATGGTGTTTATAAGAATAGCCAAAACGCCTTCAGAAGAAAAATAAGTCTCTGTAAGTTTATGGTGTCATTTTACTATTGAGTCAGAACTAACATTTGTTACATGTATTTATACATATGTAACATTTGTTACATAGATGTGTATTTACACATATGCATTTTATGAATAAAACAGTATGACACATTTTTTTAAAATAAAAGATCATGGACTTGGGAGTCCAACAGATCTGGATTTGAAAGCCTGGCTGTGATATTTACTCCCCATGACCCTGGAAAAGACAGTTAAACCTCCTAAGCCTCAATTGCCTCATCTGGAAACTAAGAATAATGACGCATCTCATGGAACTTCAGTTATGACTCTATCAGACCTGGAAACATTTTCTTCTGACAATGTGTTTAACTCCTTTGATAAGGAATGAGCACGGTGGAAATGGGCAGACCCAGTGAACTCCCTGCTTCTGAACTGAGCTTATTATTTAACCGTGCCACTCCTTGCACACACCAGAACACTCAACATAATAAATAAATACTGTAAGAAAAACTGATCAGATGATAAAATACATTCAATCTACTTCAGTCAAATCCATTTTCACATTCTCTCTCACACTAAAAGAACACATTTATAAATAAAATTTGTCCTAACCTAAAAAAGCACACTCACACACACATCAGAAACTCTAGTCATAAAAATTTAATGGATGCCAAAATCAGTATTTGGATTTCCATGAAATGTCAACCAACCACATTTAAAAAGCAAAATGTTAGCATTAAATAAAACATACCTGAAAGCCTAGAATTGATTTCAGTGACGCTAACTTAAATTTATTTACTAGATTTATTTACTCTCCATCCCTTTACAGAAAGTTCATTACCTATGAATTAAAGGATATTTTTTCTCTTTATTTCGTAAATGTGTATCATTATATCAATTGATTTTTAAGTGCTAAATCAACCTTGCATACCAAGAAAAACCTCACTTAATCATATGCAGTATCTTTTTATCTGCTACTTGACTGAATTTGCTAATATCTGATTAGGATGTTTGCATTTCTGTTATAAGGAACAGTAAATGTCCCATATTTTTCTTTTCTTGTAATGTCTAAAGGTTTTTTTAATGACAAGTAAAAATTATATATATTTATAGTATACAACATAATGGTTTGATGTGGTACCTCACCTGTAAATTTTGATATAATTGTTATGCTAGCCTCATTAAAATGAGTTTGCAATCGTTTTTAAAAAATTTTATGGAAGGGTTTAACAAGGCCCGTTCTCTTCCTTTCCTAAATGTTTGGAGACCACCAGTGAAGCCATCTGACCTAAGGCTTTGTTTGGAAAGTCTTAAATTCAAGATTTAATTTTTAAATAGGTATAAAAATTAAAAGTATTGTTTTTCTGTTTTGTCTATCAGTTTTGGCAAGGTGAATTTTTCAGAGAATTTGTCCAATTCATCTAAATTTTCAAATAACTGACATAAGAATGTTGATTGTTTTCTCCTGATTTTTAATAAGTCTGCAGGATGTGTCATAATGTTTCTTGCTTCATTCCTGATATTGGAAACAGGCCCTTTTTTCTGGTTTATTTTTTGCTAGGAGTGTATCAATTGTATTAATCTTAACCAACTTTTGTTTTGCTGGTTTTCTCTATTGTATTTTTTGTTTTTTTCTATTTCACTGGATTCTTCTTTCATCTTTATATACTTCTCTATCCCTGGTGCTTAATTTGCTGGTCCTTTTCTAGCTTCCCAAGATGGAATCTTTGATCACTGACTTTTAAGCTTTTAAAATGTTATGATATAAGCGTGTACACCCATAAATTTCCTTTCAAGCACTGCTCTAGCTGCACCATTCAAATTTGGGTATCTCCTTTTATTCTTCATCAAAATATTTTCTAATTTCCCTTGTGACTTTTCTTTGACTCATGGAAAATTGTTCTGTGTACTGCTTCTTTTCTAAATATTTGGTGATTATTCTTAGTTCCATTTAGTTCCTGACTTTCTGGTTTAATTCTCAGAAAACATACACTGTACAGTTGTAATCAATCTTTTTGAAAGTTGGTCTATGCTGGTGAGTATTCAGCATAAACTATAAGATAATTTATGTTCTGAACTTGTTGGCTTTAGAGTTATATGTCAATTAGGTTCAATTGGCTAATTATATTGTTAAAAATCTTTTGAAGGCTTCCAGAGAATTTTATCTGCTTTTCCTTTCTGCTACTAATAGTGGTATGTTAAATTTCCCAGTTTTAATTTAGATTTGCCTCTTTCTCCTTTTAGTACTGATAACTTCTGCTTTATATATTTTGAAGCTTTGTTATTAACTGCATACATAGAATTTGCATGTCTTCAATTGACTTACAGTCACTGTGAAAAATATCTCTAGCACTATTGCTTTGTGTCTAGTACTATTGCTTTTATATCTCTATTACTATTGCTTTGTGTGAACTTAAAATAGATTTTTAATTCAATCAATTCTGCTTCCGCAACCTCCCAAGTAGCTGGGATTACAGGCATTCATCACCACGCCCGGTTAATTTTTTACTTTTAGTAGAGGTGTGGTTTCACCATGTTGGTCAGGCTGGTCTCAAAATCCCAACCTCAGGGAAATCTCTGGTCCCTTTCTGTGATAACTACATCTACTTTCTTGTTTGCATGGTATATCCTTTTCCAAATTTGCAAACTTTCTTAATCTTAAAATGTGTCTCTTCTCAACAACATATTGGTAGGTTTGCTTAATAATCTTTCACTTGAACTGTTTAGTACAATTATATGTAACAGAATTACTGCACGCTTTTAGCAACATGTACTTGGTTTGCATAGGGTGCTCACTGTAAATAAATGTGAGAGGTATAGATTTATGGGACATAGCTGTCCAGAAAATGTCATATCAGCTGTCTCAATTTTGGCATATAATGCAGACAATACTTGGTATAAAATATATAGACATTTCTTGACCTAAATAGCTCCTTTATAAATGATACCCCATAAGCAATGTAGGCATCACATGGTAAATCTCAGTTAGGAAGGGCCTGCTGCAGCAAGGAAGAACTTGGGGAATGGGACAGGCAGTCCTAGAAAATTACCTGTACCTTTGATATTAGTCAAGCTTGATGATGGTGAACGTTTCTGACTCATACGTCTGATTTGATAATCTGATCTTTTGTGGTTGCCTGCTTCAACCACAACCACAATAATCCCTTTAGAATGTAAGCTAGGCCATGTTACTCCTCTTGTTACAGGTAGCCAGGCATGAGCACGGCAGAAGAGGGCTCTCCCACCCACTAGGAATGTTGCCTCTCTAAAAGTGATAAACTGGCAGCCAGTGCCAGGGAGAGGCCATTACCTGATGGTCTGCACCTGCTGCACTAAAGTGGTAATTGAATACAGACACTAGGAAGAAGCCACTTCCTGGGCACGTACATTGAGTGGCAAAATTGCAGACTGACCTTCGGGGCACTCCACAGGAAAAGGGAAGAAAGCCTCAGATGCGTTTGTGTACAGCTTCCTCAACACTGCGGGTGCTCACTTCTCTAGGGCAAGGGGGGCACTGCGCGTGCAGGCAGCCCACCCTAAGGGAAGAATCATGGGAAAAGGGCCAGCCTATAAAGTCCTAGCATCAACAGGGCACTTGACCTTGGTGCCAGCTTGGGTCTCTTCCAAGCACACTCTTCTTTCTTCCCTGCTCTAAAGCCTTTTAAATAAACTTCCACTCCTGCTCTGAAACTTGCCTCAGTCTTTTTCTGACTTAATGTTCCTCAGCTGAATTCTTTCTTCAGAGAAGGCAAGAACTGAGGTTGCTGCAGACCCATACAGATTCGCTGCTGGTAACTCAAATACCTTCTACTGTTAACACTCTGACCCACCAAATGGCTTTCTGTTCACTTAGAGTAAAAGCCAAGCTCCTATGATCATCTGAAACCATTATCAGACTTCCCCATTTCTCTTCGTAGTCATCACTTACTAGTTTCTCCCTTTGTGACTCTGCTTAATATCCAATGCTCTCCTTGCTGTTCCAACTTGACTGGCAGTTCTGTCACAGGCATTTGAACTAGAGTGACTCCATCTTGAGTAGAGGCTGGGTAAAATGAGGCTGAGGCCTGCTGGGCTGCATTTCCAGGAATTTAGGCATTCTTAATCACAGTATGATAAGGGGTCAGCAGGACTGGTATCACAAGATACAGGTGGTAAAGACCCTGCTGCTAAAACAGGATGCTGGAAATAAACCAGACGAAACCTTCCAAAATCAAGATGGCGACACGTGACCTCTGGTAGTCCTTACTGCTCATCATATGCTAATTATAATGGATTAGTAGCACCATGACAGTTTACAAATGCCTTGGCAACATCCAGAAGTTATCCTATATGGTCTAAAATGGGGAGTAACCCTCAGTTCTGGCGAAATCCCCACCTCTCCTTGGGAAAACTCATGAATAATCTGCTCTAGCATATTATCAAGAAATAACCACAAAAATAGCCATTCAGCAGTTCTTCGGGCTGCTCTATGGAGTCGCCATTCTTTAATTCTCTAATTAGCTTATTTTTCACCTTCCTCTATGGACTCACCCCAAATTCTTTCTTGTGTGGGATCCAAGAACTCTCTCTTGGGGTCTGTATTAAGACACATTTCCTGGCCAGGCGCGGTGGCTCAAGCCTGTAATCCCTTTGGGAGGCCGAGGGGGATGGATCATGAGGTCAGGATATTGAGACCATCCTGGTCAACATGGTGAAACCCCGTGTCTACTAAAGATACAAAAAATTAGCTGGGCATGGTGGCGCGTGCCTATAATCCCAGCTACTCAGGAGGCTGAGGCAGGAGAACTGCCTGAACCCAGGAGGCGGAGGTTGCAGTGAGCCGAGATCGCGCCATTGCACTCCAGCCTGGGTAACAAGAGCGAAACTCCGTCTCAAAAAAAAAAAAAAAAAAACATTTCCTGTAATCATCCTATCTCAGGGCCTTCGTTCTGACTTTTCCCTCCACAAAAGTTACTCAGGATGGCTGGTCCTTTGCCTTTTTCAAGTCTACCTTCAGAGACTCCCTGACTATAAAGACACCCCGACCCTCCAAGACTGCAGGCCATACATCCCCTTTACTCTGACCTGTCATCGTCCATAGCCTTTATCAGCTTCTCAGACCCCATGCAATTTATGGATTTATTATTTTTTGTCTCTCCTCAACATAATGTAAAGATCCCTGAGAACAAGGGTGTTTTAACTATTTTAGTCACTGGGTGCACAGTACTTTGTGAAACAGATGATTGAATCCTCCCCCTGAAATTCACCTTAATTCCATGTGTACATTTAATAATTTAAGATATGAATCATCTGCATTTGTTTAAAATTTTTCATTGTGGCCTCTGTGGGTTTTATAGTTTTTTTTTTTTATTACATCAGAGTCAGTGAATGCTTTATTTTAGGGAATTTGTTGAGTTTTCCTTTATGGCTTAGTCCATGGTCAGTTTTAAAATGGTTTAAGTGTATCTGAAATCAACATGGGTGCCCAGTTTGTTGTCAGGTGTAGCATATATATTATATAGTTTGCTGTGAAATCCAAATTCCTTTTATGATTTATCTGAGTTTATGACTACATAGAACGATTGTTTCAGTAGAACTCACTTTAGAATAATCCACAAACTCTGTTAAGTCTAAATCACAGAAAGGATCCCTTTAGGTGCAGTGAGCATTCTAATCAGAAAAGTCACATTACAGAACTGCCTACTACAAGCTCTTTAATTTTCTCACTGATCGGCATGAAGACTGGTCACTGAAAATAATGAGTGCAATAGTGGCTTGTTAGAATAACAGGTTAGAAAAGGTCCCTCACTGCTAACACCAGTGGTATTCAAGACAGGGAATCAGGATAGAATGAAGACTACTCCCTACCCTTACATAACCAAGGTTAAAGACTTTATCTAGTAAGACCCTAGGTGCTGCCTGAGGCTTACCTGTAAAATAGCATGTCCAGTCTCTAGGTGAGAGGATGGTTCAGATGATAAGAAAATCTTGCCCCTAGAATGGTCACAACCACCTTATGACTACTCAAACCTTGAGTAAACTCTTCCTGCAGAGGTGGTTGAGTGCCTAAAGAGACAGCTGGAACTTAAGCTTAGAAACTAGGTGGTTAGAACTGTTTGGTGCCTGATTACTAATAAATGTATGTTTAATAAATGTCTGTATGCACAGCAGCATTTTTAATGATATCTATTTTCGCTGTCACTAGCTGGTAAGGCTGCAGGAACAGCTGAACGATGCCCACCTAAAACTTATCTAGGAGTTATCTAGAGAAAACCTGGATGCTGTGTATAAACAAAATCGGTTTAGGTTAGTTTCCAACAGCAATTTATGATTATTTGTCAGTTTCTTTTTATAGATAGAAATTTTGGGTCATGTAATTAGACAATATTGGCAGGTAGACACAAGTTCTTGCTTGTTGTATCTTATTTTTGCTGTCTCTTTTAATGATTTCACCTTAAGTGTATCTTGGCTGCAACATACAACCTACACATATAATTATGTATGTTACACAGTATTTGCTTAGTATATTTTCCTATCCCTTATTTTTAGATGGGTTTCTATTATAAAATATACAACAATGAAAATAAAATATGAGATTAAACAGCCACAAAAACTTACCAAGTTTTAAGATGCCATTTCGTTCAGATCTTTATTTCTCAAAAGGGTCTGAAGCCTTCAACAAATAGATTTTTTTAAATGCCAAGCTATCAAATAAAAATACAATATATACTACAACAGTAAAAAAAATTATCATAACTCTTTATATTTTGTTTTGTTTAGGCAAATTTTAGAGATTAGACACTGGGAATCTAACAATACAAGGATACTAACTAAAGTCAGTGTTTCAGGCCCAGGACACAGCTTGAGTGTATCATGAAGATAAATAATGTAGGAAAAGTAAAAAATGCGCCAAGAAGCAGAAATAAAAGATGAGAGAAGAACAAGGTTGTATCTATTTACTAAAATACGTGCATATTGGTACCTGTAAATTCAATGCAAATATCCCCAAATTCCGAAATTGTAGTATAAAAAAAGTAACAGTGATAATCATTGCTAGAGTGAAATTTTAAAATACATTTCATATTTCTAGCATCATAAAAATAAATCCCTTCGTAAGAGACTATCCCAAAATATTTATCAGAAATACAGCTTGGGTAATAAATAACCATTTGATAATTATATAAACATGTAACAGATATGCTCTACATGCATAGTTTAAGTATATTAATATGAGACTTCTTTGTGGATATACATCATATAAAAATAAATTATTTTCATATTATTTTTTAAAACGTTGGCACTTTAAGTTCACAAAAATGAGCTACTCAGGGAATCTCCCTATTTCAGGAAGCCTCTGCATGTCAGGACAGTCTGTGAAGTTCCCTGGGAAGCAAAGGAGGCGCTGAGGGGGAGTGAAGGCTGCCTCTCAGCTCAGGAGAGCTCATAGGCAACAGGGCAGTTTGGGGAAGGTCACAGTCACAAGAAAGGCACGGAGGGAAGGTAAGTAAAATCAAATCAGTGAGCGCTGTCATATTGTTAAATGATCTAATCCCCACTCCATCTGCTCCAAAAAATGTTAAAAGAAAATTTTCTTTTGAACATTTAGTGTCTTGGCACTGATAAAACCGACTTTTAGTACTTTCAGCCAAAAAGCTGAATTCTCTTCTTTAAATTTCTGGTTCTATGACCAAATATCCTGAAGATAGCGTTTTTCTTCTTTTAAAGTGGCCAGGGTTTTCATTGCTTCTAGTTTGTCACCTCCAACCTCTTTGCTTATTATTTCCACAAGAGCATCATTCACATCCTTGGCCATATTCTTAGCATCTCTAGAAAAGAAAATAAGATTATTGTTTACAAACAGGAATTTTTACCAAATCCTCCTTAATTCACAAGTCGCATTTCCTTTGACTCTGCCACCACAGTTCTTCCCTCCCTCTTCTCAGAACATCTCACACAGACCTCCCAGCCTCACTCACACCCAGCCCAGGCCTTCGTCTATGATGACTGCTCTAAGAGGCAGAGCTGACCACACGGTTCCATTATCTCCCAATCCTCCACAGGCTCTGGGTCCTCAGAGCAGGCCAAGGATTTCCTAGGTGTCAGGGAAGCATCTGAGGCTCCACCTTGCTCCTGCTCAACTGCAGCTTGCCCCTCGTTTCCTGCCCTCCACTCTCAAGGCACACAGTGGACTCATTCTCCTGAAGGGAACCAGATCTCTCGCATGCTTCTAGGTCTTTATACACACAGAGTTAGTAACAGACACCTTTACTGAGCAGTTAGTATGTGCCACATCCTTTTGAAGTGCTTCTATATCTTAATTCTTCAGAGGCTGGAAACAGGTATGTAAAATGGTACCAAGAGTGTACGATGCAAGCATTAACTTTCACCACTATTTCCCTGACAATGACAACTTCTGGGCTATTAAATACGTCAAAATCATTTCAGAACTTCTATGTCTATTCCTGTATAAGAATCACGTCTTTTCCCTGCATATATAGATTACTGGCTTCTCAGTCCTTCGTTTCTTCTGCAGACATCACCAGCGGCCCTCTCCTACCCGACCTGGGCAGCACAATGGCTACTCACCCACACACGTAAATACAGCCGTTCTCATGGAGGAGGATTCTTGCCACCTGCTTGCCATGAAGCTGGATGTTGTCTTGCACATACTTTGCTGGGGCTTCCTCCTCACCAACAGCAGCATCTCGTGAGAAGGAAACCTTTAGATGAGTTAAGATCCCATGCTTAAGGAAATATCTGAGTTCTTTTCTGAAATATAATATATAACAGATCACTAAAAAGTTGTCAAGTTGAGAAAGTCTGAGAATTAAAACTGTACATTCAGTGGTTGAGTACAATACTGGAACTGTACAGTACCTGAATAGATAATCCCTATCCTTATGCCGGCAGCCAAAAAACAACCACATTGCTCCAAAATTTCCATCTGGGTGTTGTTCTTGGAGTTTCTCTCTAAGTGGAAAAGAAAAAAAAGTTTAGGTGTGTGATATAAAAAATATGTAAAACCAATCTCTTTCATTCAGAACTACCACTGACGAACTCGGATACATTTGTAAAATCCATCTCTGCAGTTGAACATTCAGTCATTTAATTCACATTTGACTCTCCACAGGCTGTCACGGCCACTCCAGCAGACACCAGGTTAGGCAAGCGTGTGGAGAAGTGGCTACATAAGACACATACAAAATGGGGACAACTCAAAGTATCACGCTGTGAAATCCAGAGAGTTCTAATTTCAATAATGTTAATAGCAGTTTAGCGAATAAATGAATTCTTAACATGGAAAAGTGGCACGGGCTGGTAGAATGTGCAGCGTGTCTAGGAAATGATGAACACACCGATGAGAGAGACATCTGTAACTATGCTTTTGCTTCCTTAAAAAAAAAATTAAAATGAAACAAAGTAACTGTCCAGAGGACTGGGCTCTACTATCTGAGGAGCAGTACCGTAGACTCGCTCATTACTTCACGAATATAAACAGAAGTATTTTATTTACTTATTCCACATCAAATACTTCTGATATAAGTTACACTTATTAATATTCTGTTGAAACTTACTGATGTTTGAGTTTAACGTTGAAACTTTTACTATAAATGGATCTGTTACTACCAATTTTATCCAATTAAGGGATAGATACAACAGCTGTGTATATCATCACAGTACCTAACATTTGTCCCCAACTATATATGCTATAAACCACAGTGTAGCTGAAAAAATAAAAACTCAAAAGTGCCACAGGAAAAAAGGGAGTTCCAGGACAAAGCAAAACCTCTATATTGTGTGTTTACTTTTCCCGTAGTGACAAATTATGTTATCACACATGGAATAATAATTTGTTAAATAAAAATTTTACAAAGTCCAATTATCCTAAAAATGACTAAATGAACAAAAAAAAAGGCTACTCAGGAATGCATTTTTCCATTAGCCAAAAAAAGAACATACCTATGTTGTAGGAACCCAATAAACGGTGCTATGCCAGTTCCTGGGCCCACCATTATGATGGGGATTGAGGGGTCATTTGGCAAGTGGAAAGCATTTGTTGTTCGAGGACAGATGGAGATCTGAAATATTAAACCAAATGTGGTAAGTATGAAAGAAAACTGAGGCAAGAGCATATAACCAAGATGATCTTCGCTAAATAAATCAGAAAGGGCAAATTCCCAACAAAGAAACATCACTAAATAGCAGCATTTGATTTTATTGAAGCCATGAGAATATTTGTCACTACAGAGAGAAATTCGTCTTGCAAATTTTTCTTTTCTATTCACATAAAAAATGCTTTAAAAACCAACAGGTATCATGTCTTTAGGTAGAACACTAAAAAGGGTAATAATCAAATCAAGTTTCTTGGTCCATGGGTAAGATCTGCTTTCTAGTGGGAAGCCAATAGTATATATTATGGAGAGATGTACCCTAAATGTGAAGATATGATTCTTTATGTTTGTAGATGAAGGCCAATAAAGATTAGTAACACAATGAGGTTGAAAAATTTTAAATAAATACCAGGCACCTTAAAAAGAAATTAAGGGGCTGCTCCAAATATTCTAAATAATGCTGTTGTATTTGCTATCCTGGGTCCAATATTACCAAGAATCCTCTTTAACAAAAAAATTTTGTTAAAAAATTCAAGTTTCACTGTTATATGCAAAAGTTATACTGAGTGATACGAGGTTTAAGAATGACAGCCCTCCCCTCCACCTTGCATGGTGGTGTAATTGTATACATTTTAACTGTTAATTCAAGGACAACTGTAGGAAGTAGTAAGAGCTTGAACACCATACCTTTTAAATGAAGGAACGGCAGAGCTGTGTCTCATTACTCCTCTTACTTGGGAATGAAATGAGTTAACATTACATTAGCCTTATTTGCTCCACTCATTTAACAGATGTACTGAAAGTATTCACTGTGACAGGCATTAGGGATACAGAAATGAACAAAACAACACTCCTATCTTTATGGAACTTACATTCTAGTGGGGGGAAAAGAAAATAAACACACGCATTATCATGTATATCCACAGAATGATAGGTAATGACTTCCTAATGTCTTAGGAAGCAAAATTACAGAGGGTAAGGAAATGACGAGTGTGGCAGTGAGCTGCTCATTCAAACACCACAGTCAAAGGAAGGCCCATGTCTACCATGAGACCCTCGGCCATGATCTGGATCAAGTGAGTCAGCCATGCCGGAGCAAGCTCTGGCAGAGAAGAAAAAACATGTGCAAAGATCTCGAGACAACAGCGCACTTTCTAGGTTCTGGGGCTTTCTTCCTCGATGGCTGCGGGCTGGCTGTGGTGCTGCTTCACTTGGGGTCTGTGTGGAGAGAGCATCATGGCAGATGGGAAGAGGAAGAGAGCCAAGCTATGCCAGGCCAGCAGGGTTAGTGCTCCAGCTCAGATGTGGCAGATGCACACAGCCAGGCTGAACATCAGTGGCAGGGTTAATCTGTGAACAACTGTACTATCTGCCACAGTAGGGCAGGGCATGTGACAGGCCTTACAAAGGTCAACATTCTCTATAGTTTGTAATAAATCATGGCACTACTAAACACAGGCAATTTCAGATAGTTTTAAATTATATTCTTGATATCTGCACTTCCAGTGCATACAGATTGGATGGTCAATAAAAATCTGTTAAAATGGGGAAGGAAGGAGGAAAAGAGGGAGGGAGAAAAGACGGAGCAGGTGAAAGGCATTCATGCTTAGTGTTTATAATACGATAAACACACATTGTTTTTAACGTTCTGAAGATCATCTGTATATAATCACCAAGTGACATATACTTTCATATCAGTACTATAATACTTCTTCTCAAAAAAGAAACAGCTTCTGTAAGGTTCCTAATATTCTGATGTATAATGAATATATGATGTTTAATGAACACAGTAAGATATTTCTCTGTTCCAGGCAGCAGATTTGAAAAATATCAAGTTAAAGGGCAATTTCAAGCAGCAATCATCCCTTAACCTCTCAAGTATATCCCAGGAACCTTTCAATACTAATAACTTTAAAAACCAAAGTGGTCCTAAGACAACACTCCAAGTGAATCACTGATTTCTTCATTACCAGGAAGAAAGAGGACTTTATGATAAAGCCTGAAATGTTGCTTTATTTCAACCATTCTTCTGGGCAAGAAGGTACAACTTTAAATTGTTCCCTATACACGTGGTCTTGAAATTCTGTGAGTGCTGTATCAAAACATAAAAAGGTGTCACTAAGTTCTGGTGTAAATGTGTCCATAATCTGTTCAGAAAATCACATAGTCCTTTACTCCTAGGTGCCGTAAAAGTATTTACCATCATAATGTCTTCTCAGTAAGAGCACAAATTCAGATACCACACACAACAGATAAAAAAGGAGATAAACAGGGATGCAGGAATCCTACTAGCCCAAACTGGACAATATAAAATTAATCTTTAGTTGCCATCAGACTCTCAGTGTAGAAGTACTTATTTGAGAGGCAGGATACAGCTTCAACATAAAATGAGACTGTCTCATCACCCCATTAAATACTTGCTGGACTCTTTTCCACTCCTCCCTTGGCCAATGTACCAAGAATATCTACAGAAAGGTCTTCTTTTCCATGGACAGGACAAGCAAAGACCGTGCTATATAAAATTCATGTTTTACACATTCAAAAAATACACACCCTAATTAAAGAGTACATGGAAGTAAACAGTTTTCTGCTCTTCCAACAGAGATTTTAAAATTCAAGAATAGCATACATTTTCTTATGAGAGTAATGAAAGATGTGGGTGAGGCAACACTGGTTTTTCTAATCAAAGAGTTTGAGTTCGCAATGCTGAAGTTAAGGTGCCAGTACCTTAGGAGCCAGGACTTGCTTGCTGTCTTCATGGGACTCATATGTGTCTGGCTGAAGAACTGAGGCAACCAAGGAGGCCAGCCAGCCTGTGCACACTCCCTTCCGCACAACCTCTGCTGTGGCAGCAGACAGAAATTCCACAATGTTGAAGACAAAATGAAGCTTCCCTGGGTGAAATAAACTTGAGCTGCAAAGATACACAGGCAAGTTGTGAACTTGGTATCAGTACTAATACATATACGGGTCAAACCAATCCTTTTTTTACTCAATTTAGAACTATTTCCTTACAGCCTCTAATCTACCTTCCAAATCCTCACAGAGGAAAGCCGTCATTATGTAATCAAAACCTGCCCCCAACCCTCATACTCACATTTTGTGGTATCATTCAAGAAAGTTTCCAATTTTATTTGCTTGCACTAGGACTGAATGAGGTTTATAAAAACTAGTATGTTCTAACGATCTTCATGTAAAAGACTCATTCACTCAATATTTATTATAAACTTGTTACCAGGTGAAGGAATAGGGATAAATTCTAACCAATACCCATATATTATCTACTGGTAAGATGATAAAACTTGAAAGTAACTGAAGTATACAACCAGAAAAGAGAAAACTAAAAATTCAAAGTAAAAACATCTTTAAAAGACATTCCTACAAAAACATATTTCTTTTCACGTTACAGGGTAAATAATGCGAAATATCTCAAATTCATTCTTAATTCCTTTTTCAACCAAAAGAACAGTGCACCTCCTTGTATTATTACTGAAAGGCAAAACAGAGCCAGATGGGAAAACGGTAGAGGCTGTGCAATGAAACAAAGGCCAGAAGGAGAATCCCATAAGCCAGTGTTCATCAAATGTTTTACAGGGGAACTTTTCTGTCTCCCCCACTTCCACAGCCGCTCAGTGAAGGTGGCTGGGCACATCAACAGAGAAGCATGTGGAGGAGCCTGAGACTCTCCTTAGTGGGGAAGCACAGTGCTGGGCCGTGGGGAGCCACCCAAGATGTTAAAATCTATGAAGTCCCAGAGGACAGGAGCTCTGTGATTCTTCTTCTGCTTCATTATGCTGGTACTGTCTTCCATAAATCAGGTAAGTTTTCACTGAATTAATTAGTAAACTAAGGATTTGGAAGCCTAAGTGCCCTAAGATTTTAGAGAAATGATGCTGCATATTATGTGAATAAATATTAGTACCTTGCACATGAATATGGTCTGGGTTGAAGTTTAGGAAGATGTTCTAGAAAAAAAAATAAAAGAAGCAGCTGTTAGTTCGCTACTGCTGAACATAACCTTACTAAAAGATAAAAAAATAGTAATAATCCAAAGGCCTAATTCATCCATGTCTTATTTAGAACACTCAAAACTATATGTGTTCAAGTAAAATATTACCATTTTTTTCCTTCAATTAGTCAAGTTAAAAACCAGATACGATGCATTTCCTTACTCTTAAATCAGGATTTCTACTCATATGCTAGATTTTTAAAGCTAAGCCTCCTAGGAACGGGTCTATGAGTAGGCTTCAGGGGTGGGGAACTCAGCAACTACCTTATTTGGTTTGTGTAGTTTTCTGCAGGAAGGTGTTCAGTTTTCAGATTTAAATAAAGTCAAGATCCCAAAAACATTCAAGGCTACCCTTTTAAGAATTACTGAAAATACGAGGCTTGAAATAGTTTCCATCTTACATTTATATCATTAAAGTGTTTTGTTTTTAAAAAATTATCAAAACATTCAGTGATTTCAAAATACACAGGTATTCTTTCAAAAGCAGGTTAAGGAATCTGTATTTAAATATCTAACTGTCCACCAATAAACTCTGAAATGTTTATGTTTTGGTATGTTTTATTTTTAGCAGTTATTTAATTGAAAATTTGAAAAAGTTTATTTGTTTGACTTAATATTAAACTTTAGATATTTTAATTTTTCTTGAAGAAATTAGAAAATAATACAATTCTTTATAAATCCCAATGACTTTAATTTTTTTATACAACTATGGAATAAGTGGTATTGTTACAAACATTCTAAAAGGTAACAAAAAAAATCTACAAAAATAATTGAACTGAATTAGTATATGATAAGAGAACTTTCCAATACTACTTAGAACTCCCCACCCTGTGTTCTGTCATCCTAATCCTGCTGACAGTTCTCAGAAACTTCATTGAAGAGGGAGAGAGGGCCAGCCTGAGGACAGGATGAAGAGAAGAGCAGCCTCATTCAGCAACACAGTCTTACCATTTTGGGGAGGTCCTACGTGGAAAGAACACTAAGAAAAAGGAGGAGAAATCAGGACCTGGCTTGCAAAGGAGGGTGCCTATAATTGTACTGGGTATCAAAAAGGATCTTGCTCGTCTAACAGTAAAAAGGACAATACACAATTTGGTGTCACCAAAGACAAATGCAAATGTTAAAGGCATGACTACTTATCACTATGGGAAAGATGATAAAATTACAAGCACAGGAAAGTAATAAAGGCTTCAAAGTCCTACAGAACTCTTAGTCTTCGCCCCTAGCAAGCATTGTCAATCCTTTCCTGAGAGGCAGAAAGGCCCCGTGACGCTGACTACTCAGGGACAATGCTGAAGTCTTTTCTGTTGGAGGATGAGAACTAGAAGAGTCAGTCTGGGGAAAGAAAAAAAAAGGGGGGTTACCTTTCATGTGAAATGTGATGGTTCTCTGCCTGGCAGTACCCTGAGTATGTTAACTTGTACTGGTATGACACAGTCCCCTTTTGTTCCTGAAGGACCCTCGATCTGGACTTGCTCAGATGGGGGCATTTCTGCATACAGAGCACAGACTGCATCGACCTCTATCAATTAAATATGATGTTCCTTAACTTTGAAAAAGATAACTTTTTAATGAAAAGCTCATTTTTAGACATTTAGCTGAACAACCTTTCTGAAAAAAACAGTTAGAATTAGAAAAGATGGCCAATTCTGAGCCAAAAAAAAAAAAAGGAATTACAACTGATTATATTGAGAGAAAATGATAGTGACACTGCTGGAAGACAAGAGGAAATCAGAAGTTTGCAAGGGGAATTCTGTGACTTCTAGCAGGCAGCACAGATGTCACAGAGCCCTCAGATGTTTACTTACCAATCACCACCACTCATTTAGATGTGTATTCTCACTACACACAGAATACAAAGGGTAAGGTAAGAGCAGTACATTTTCTTTACACAGAAAGGTGGCTCACCTATCAGTGCAAGAACAGCCACTACAGTGCTTGTGAAAGTGACTACTCACCGAGCAGGAGACTGAGCGGTGGCTGGCAAGAAGGGAAAGTGAGGAGGAGGTCCAACAAGCAGGCACAGGCGTCACGCACAAAGCGGTTATAATCGGCTGCCCCTTGTTTACTGCACAGCTCCTGTAGCCTGCGCTTTTCACCACTGTCACTGGTATAGTCCACAAGGGCTCGCAAAAATGCCTACAAAGAGGAGGCCACCTTAAATTATGACACCCTCTGTGGGCAGACCTATTAGAATATTCAGTTAAGTGTCTGCCTGGGGATGCACCCAATTATCCAAGAAAAAATGAGAAAGCCACTAGGAGTTGTTGTCAGGAGGAAGGAATTTAATTTACCATTTGCTTTAATGTTAACATTAATTATTTAATGTTAAAAATTTAAATAATGTTTAAAATTCCACAATAAATAAAAATAAAAAAATTCTGAATTCCAATTCTCAAAGTCCAAACTCCTGGACAAAACATCAAACTTGCTAATAAAAACATTTTATTTCGATGCAATTACAAGCTATTAATTACATGCATGCATAGCTTATTTCTCAAGGGCTTTTTAGGAACAAAGCACTTCAGTAATTATCTGCAGGGTATCGCTACTGTAAACCCTTGGCTCAGATGATTATGTCCTGGACTTCCTTAACAGGTGGACAAAATCACTGTTCCCAAAGGAGTCACAGGTTTCCAAAGGCTTGGCTGAAGAATCTGTCTAAAATACCCAGACACTAACAAATGACACGTGTTCCGCCAAGTGCCAAACTCAATGCTGAACAAAAACAAGGACTCAGGAAAGGCTGCTGAATGCACACCCCAAATCTCTGCATAGACCATTGGCAAGATAATAAAAAATCTACCAATAACACTTTGTAAATTCTAAAGCTAATACAATCTCCTAAACTAAAAGCTAAAACAGTGACAGTTTTAAATCCTTGCTTTATTCACTCTAGAACAACAAAAACTTTGTGGTACTAAAACAGGAAATACTGCACTATTTTTGGAGAACAAGCTGACAAACCTGACAAACATTATTACAATTTAAATTGTAAATATTTTTAAAACAGTAATTCTACTCCAAGGAATTTTTGTTTTACAAATATATTTCAAGTAAGTGTGCAAAGATTAATACAGTACAAGAATGTGTGCCTAGCTTTCTTGTGAAAGTGAAAAAGCAAAAATGACTCAACTGTCCATAATTACATCAACAAATTATGGCATATCCATAGTCACCATTAAAACTCTTTCCATCCTGAAATATAAAGATACTTGATTCATTAAATAAAAAGGGCAAGTTATAGAAGAACACATGTAATACGGGCCCCCATGTTTTTCCTCCGGAAAACAAAATTCAAGTGTTGACTCTGAGAGTTTGATTATAAAATACTTTGGTTTCCTGGGTTATTTATTTCTATATCCAGAATATTTCCAATGAGCATACTATTTAAAAAAAAAGAAAGAAAAAAGACACACACACACACACACACACACACACACACACTTTAAAGCTGAGCTGGACCACAATTGTGACCTATTCAGTAAGCTGTCATCAAGGTAGATTAATTCTAAATTTACTCACGTTACATCTCCAGCTGATTACCAGGAAAGGAATATGGAAAAATCATGTGTGCGTCTGTGTCTATTTAAAGAGCTGAGCCTCTCTCTAAAGCAGTTTACTCACCCAAGACTAGAAATGCAATAAACATATTAATACAATGACACAGACTCACACTGGGGAGATGATGGTCTAATTACAACACTCTTATGCTCATGATAATACGAGTGTGGCAAGGCACAAGTGAAAAATTTTATCCACTAATAGCCACTTCAGGGAACTGGTTGGAAGAAACCAGTTTACCAGCAGTTTTAAAGAACAGTTCCTGGTACAACACTGACATCTAGCGGCTTGTTCTACCTCCAAGTTCTTGTAAAAATTGATTCTAACCTACCAAAACTGTCCATTTCTCCTGACTACAGCAATAAATAGTTATGCAGTATTACACAAAGGAGATCTTAACAACTATAGCAAGTGGCAAGTGGTGGCGGGGAGAATCCTAAGCTCTCATTAGCTTTCTTTCTGTCACCAGCTGAAGAACCAGCAGCGATGTGTAGCTGGGTAACACAAGGTCAACCGCAGTCACCTCCATCACTGTGGAATGTGCTACACAGTTAATGACTAGTAAAAATAAGACTAAGAAAAAGCCCTATTTAAACAATCTCATTTCAATAGAAAACAAAAATTTTAATGCAAATATAACATAAAAAGATTTGTGTATGATAGTTATGACAGCACACACCCTTGGGAACTAATATTAAAAACATGCTAAGATCCTATTTTTTAATACTGCAAAGGGCAGATTCTAGATTTATTTAATCAATCCTAAACAAAGCTAAGCATATTTTAAAATAGTTACCTGAAGAAGACAGAAAAAAATACCTTTTTAGGAATTGCTCGTATTTCAAGGCACCAGGTAAAAATGAACTGGAGAGAACATCTTGCAGGTATATGCTGGGGTAAGGCAGCTCCTTCTCAGGTAAAGACAGGAAAGGGTCCATGACATAGAAGATAAAGAATAAAATGTTTTACACTCCCCAAAACATAATTACTACAGTACTATACAGTGCATCAAAATGCAATATAACTTGTGGCAATGTTTATTCAGCCAAAAAAGTTTCCTGAAATGAATATAGTTAAAAAACTCTACCTTACAAAAAAGATAAAAATAATATAAATTCAAGATAGGCCAAATAAAAGAAAGAAAAATTACTGAAAATTAAGGAACAAAAAGCTAAAATGACAGCAGAGCTCCATTAGCATTATTCTTAAAAAAACACTTAGAGTCAAGATTCTAAGCAAATAACTAATATATTTATATTTTGAAAAACAACTTCTTAATTATGGACAAAGCAATTATTTTATATAATAAATAAGCAGTAAGAAATATACTACGAGAAGTAAACATAATAGGAAAATTTTGTAAAAGAATCTAGCCTAATGCTTCTCAAAATCTACATTTACACTCACTTTTCATGTCCACAAATGTCCAGTAATCAGAACGTCTATTATCTTTGTATTCAGTGTAATTAACATAAAAGTTAAGAAACCAGCAATACCAGTGCACACCTGTGTTCCTGGACCCTGACGCACAGCTGAGCCCCAGCCATCTGTGCGGCCACCACACAGGACACTGATCCTTAGAGGCACACTCTCACAAGCTCCAGTCCTCTGGCCCACAACACCCAAACGTCACAGCATCAGGGCTGTACCTTTCTTCTTTGTGTCCGCCTTTACTTTCAAAAGGACACAGTGCTCTCTTTTATCTTCAAGCTGCAGTCTTTGGAGTAGGCTTTGTACCTCAGAATCACTGTTAGGACATATCACACTGAAGGCATCTCCAGGCTGATAGGAAAAATCTGTTTTCTAGAGAAGAACCAAAATGAAAAAAACCCAACAACTCCATTATATGTGTTACATACTTTGAGCTGTAGGGTAACAAAAATATAGTTTACTTGTATTATGAGTTTAATACATGAACTCAGAAAGAAAATAATTCTAATTCCAAAAAAAACAAACTTCGTTTTAATAAGCCCAACTAACCAAATGAATGTACTTTCATTATTAGCAGTACTATTAAAAAGAAATCTGGTAGTTATCCAGTATTTTGCCTTTTATCATTGCATACTTAATGAATGGAAGTCAGACCTTCCTTGTTCTCACAATTGTAAGGGCCTATGGTATTTTCAATAACCCATGTAAATATAAAAATCCATTTTACAAAAACATACATGCACACACACACACAAAAACATACATTCTGACTGAAAGAAACTAATTATGATCAAATGATTGGCTTTCAATTTTCTTCTCCTTACTTTCCTCTTTTCCTTTAAGGGGTAGGAAAGGATCTTTTTTCCTGAAGCATAAAACATTACACCATCTGGCTTGATATTGGTTGTAAGCAAATGTGGGTTGGAAAAGCCGTCACCTCCCAAGTCAAGTCTATTCCCAGGCCGATTGCCTCCAAGCCTCAGGGCGACGCAGATGCAGGCTATGCCTCTGGGAAGGAGCCACATTTCTTATTGGCAAAGGAGACAGACTGGACTAAGCACAGACCAACCCTTGCCTCTTTATGACAAAAATGTAAAATACCAGAATAAAAAATATTTTAGTCTACATAGTATTAATACTTAGGGAAGCAAAACCATCTATTTTTGATACATTGTATTTCTTTTTTCTGTTAGGCAGTTCAATTAAATCTAGACAGGCAACCTTAATATGCCCTTGCTTTTCTGAAAAAACAACCCACTTAACCTCAAGACTTTCATAAAATAAAGGGTTTGAGCTAAATATCATTGAAGAGGTACTCAAGCACTAGTTTTAGGATTATCAATCAGTTTCTTAACAGCAGGGTGTGGAGGGGGCCCACGGACAGGGCACACAGAGGCATATCTCACACTAAAACTGTATGCAAATGTTTCCGTAACACAGTTGGCCCTCCATATCCTTAGGTTCTCCATCCTCAGACTCAACCAACCCTGGATGAAAAATATTTGGGAGGGAAAAAGCAGTAAAAAATAACAATAAAAATAATGTAAAATTTAAAACACAGTATAGCAACTACCTACATTGTGTTAGACTGTAAGTAATCCAGAGACAACTTAAAGTGTACGGGAGGATGTACACAGATTATATACAAATACTGTAACATTTTACAGAAGGGACTTCAGCTTTGAGGATTTTGGTATCTGAAAGAGGTGCACATCTTGACAATATGACTGTTGAGAAATAAATTTTGCAACTTACTGAAATGTCCAATTCTACCAGCAGAGTGGTTTTTATGGCATCATTCGTAGTAAGCCGAACTGCCTTTGAAATTGGAACTTGAAAAACTGGATCTGCTGAAATCACAGATGCTTGGCTTTCCTACTTGAGAAACAAATGTGACAAAATTTAAGTGCAATTTTCAATTATCCCCTTCTTTCACGTAGTGACTATGCAAGATCCACAGGGTCTTACAGAACTTCCTGGCTACTTAGTATTCATTTCCAAGTAAATGAGTGCAGACTTATGGAGCTAGCTTCTCAGAAGAGAAGCTCAATTCCATTTCAAACCCTTTGTCTTTTAGACATATAATTTCTGAAATACACATAGAAAATACAAAATACTAGCATTTTCATGTAAAGATCTAGTAGTTTTCCTAACAAACTATGTAAAGGCAAACAGTATGTATGCAAATGTTTCAGGAAGGAGAGCTTAAAGGAAATGGCAGATGTTTAAGGTTGCAACGTATGTGTGTAGATGGTCGTAGGAACCCCCTAGTGTGGGGCAACGCTGTTCATATAGCTGCTGAGCAATTGAAATGTGGCTAGTGTCACTAAGAAATGGAATTCTCAGTTTTAACAAATGTTCATTAATTTAAATTTAAGTAGCTGTATGTGGCTAGCAGCCCCTGTACTGGATACAGTAGGTTTTGGAAAACTGCAAAAATACCAACTCGTTATACTACTCCCTATTCCTTTTCTACCTTAATATTCCTAAGTTTAAAAACAGAAAATATTTTATCAGTTAATTCATTGTTGTTAAGTGGCCATATGGGAAAGCTAGGAATGAGAGTCAGTTCTGGGTGTCTGGGAACCATAATGTGGGGGCATTGAGATGCACCCCTAAGAAGACTGGCCTTCTGCAAAGGCTGTGGCAGTGCTGACTAACTCCGCCACCTGCAACAACCACCTCAGCATTCTCAGGTCACTCCTCCTTCAGAGGCAGCCCACATCCAATATCCAATCAATGACTACGAAGGCCCAGCCTCTTTGTTCCAACTCAGGACAACTCCGAATAGCCACCAGCTCCGGAGAACCCTGCGGGATTGGCTGGGGCCTTTGCTGAGGCTGAACAGGAGTGTACCTTCTCACTGTGCCCAATCCTGCTTCCACCTCTCCACTCCAAAGATGCTGCTGTCAAGAGGATGCCCTAAAAACATCTCACTGTTTCACTCCTGGGAACCAGCCTAGCACAGCCAGTGCCCAGGTAGCCTGGGAAAGATGCTAAAATGGAGTCTGGAGCTGGATCATCTTCCTGACTGACAATGAGAACATCACACCAGAGAGAGAGCAGACAGATGGCGCTGGCACACAGCAACAATGCAACTGTAAGTAGCAGGGAGAGCCAGTGGAAGCAAATGCATTAGCTTGCAAGATTCATCAGATGCTTGAGAACTATGCAGAAAGGGAAGAGAAGACTGGTGGGACTTAGAGGGGCTACTGCTAAACTTCACTCACACTTGAAAACAAATGCAAAAAGCTTAAATGATGAAGTCAACAATTAAGTACTAAGTATAAAAGCCAGAGAACATCCTCCGGAGCAAGAAGATGCAGTCATCTCATGCGCCCGCAACACCTAAGGCAGAGAAAGCCAAGGACTAACCAGGAATAAAATACTGAATATCCGGATTCCCTTAACTCTTTGAGCCTGCAGCTGTGGCCAGTCCTTCCCACTGAGAGTAGGAATCCCCTCGTTACATCTGGATGATGCCTGCCCACAACATACGCTTTAGCCCCCGTCACACCCCATCCCCTCTCCTGGTTGCTAGACTGACAACTGGGGTTGTCACAACACAGCCACTGAAGCACTGGGCCAGCTAAAGAAAGTAAGGGACTAACCCCTAAGAAAGTATACGACAGAACACTATGCCCCCACGGGAACCAGGAAAGTACGCACATGACAGACGGCTGAGTTCCTGGACTGAAGAGGGCAGGACACAGATATAATAAATGGGTAGCCCACAAAGGCACTGGATCAATCCTTACAATGAAAAGAAATCAAGGAGGCATGGTCAAGGGAGCTATAGGCAGCTGCTCCAATACAAAAGATCCTCTGCCCTGTTTCCAGACCTGTGACCCACTGACTGTAGGAGAGAAGAGGTCCCTAGGGGAGGGACTGTGCGACACTAGAAACTGTTCTTGGTAATGGCTTTGGCAGCCCTTCTCCCAAAGGGGAAATGGACACTGAGCTAAGGGGAACACTCAGACATTTCAGGATCTGTTAAGGAGTTCAAATGAATGTTGTTACCCAGGTACCCAAGGCGTCAGGACAGCTCATCTACGACAGCAAGGCACATGGGGCCAGGTAGTAAATGAACTCCTGGTCCAGGACCTCCAGTGGCCACTCAGCAGCTGGCACAAGTGGCCAGTCCTGGAACAACACTGAATTCTTGGCCTATGAGGTAAGACCTAGCATAGTGAGGAAGGCCAAGAAGATGATTCTGAATTTGATGCCATCTTCTTCCCCAACCACCAAGACAGAACATGAGAAACAAAATAGCTTCCTGAGAGAAAAGACATCCTCAAAAAGCTGAGACACAGGGGATGGTCTCTATCATATCTTCACTGAATTTACCAGTTTCATCTCTGCAAAAACCATGCAAATCCTAAGGAATGACATCAACTACTGGAGACTCAAACAAGTAACAGGTCCGCTGTAGCCTCCACGCAAGGTGGTTTCCCTTGACAGAGTAGACTGACATGGCCTCATGTACCTGGACAACGGTTTAGTCAAAGTGCTGCTTCCCAACCCTATCCCTAAAAAGGACCAGAAACAGTTCACTTGGAGTCCGAACAGACAATTATGCCCCAGGGGTATAGTAAGTGCTGCCTGCTGTTGTAAGAGTCTGAATAAATGGGGAACACCTACCTGCAAAGCACCACACTAGCCTGCTCTATCAGGGGCACTGTGCTATCCAGACCTAATGAGCAATGAGGAGTGACCAGAACAGTGGAGTCTCTGTTAAGACCCATGCCTTATGCAATAAAGAGCCTGCAGTGTCAGCAAAATTTTTAGGGTTCAAACAGTTTGATGCATGTCAGGACATCCCCTCCCAAGTAAAGGCCACACTAGTGCACCTTGAACCTCACTTGTCTAGAGAGAAGGAGAAGCACTGCTAAGTCTCTTTAGGATCTGTGGGTAGCACATTCCACACCTGGGAGGACTGCTTACACCCTAATACCAGGTGACAGAAAAGGCTACCAGCTTTGCGTGGGGCTCAGAGCAGGAGAGGGCTCTACAGCAGGTCGCAGAGACGGTGATCAGTAGCAGGTCCTGCCCCTGTACCACACAACCCAGAAGACCCTCTGGTTATTGGAGAGAATACTTCCACATGGGAGAAAGATGCCACATGGAGGGGGCTGACTGAGGCCTCTGAAGAGACCGTGTCGCAGCTCAGCTTCTGTGCCCAATCCTGCTTCCATCCCCTCTGTGCCTCAAGGCGATGGTCCCAAGAGGATGCCCTATAAAACATTCTTTTTTTCCCCATTCTTTATTGTCTGTACATTATTTTATGATTATATTGTCTGCCTTAAATACTTCAGATTTGTTAAGTCTTTTAACTACATTACTAACAACTCAAGCCTATTTAATGACACTTTCTATTAAGAAAAACACACACAAACTCTAAACAGATCTTCCTCCTAACTTAAAACTACTAGTCAAATTAAGTATTCTCTAACCCCACTGCCATTAACTGACCCCTGTGGCTCCCAGATGGGGCTACTCGCTGGTGTGTCACCATGCTCTGCTCCCACCAATCCAGGCACACGTTGTGTCTGTTCCCAGACTAGCCTGAGATATGCTTATTGTAATTATCTCACTTAAACAATTCACAAAATAATGAAGTACAAGTGCAAAAACAATAGCCCACAGTTGTTTATACACAAAATCACACTTATATGAAAGCTTTAGAAAGACAGCATAAATGCTAAAAAAAAAAAAAAACTGCTATCACGCTAGGTGTTTACAAATAGTGCTAATATACTAGAAAGATGCTGCATCCAAACTATTTCTTAAATGTCCAAATCTTATTTTCGTTAAAAAAAAGAAAACAGGAAACTAAACACAGTAATAGCTGCAGTAAGGGTGTAGTTTTTGTAAGAAAATTCCATCTGGAACTGCAAACAGCCAATCAACAGTAAGAGGGCAAAGAGCGGCTACTCTGAAATCCTACTTTCAGCAGGTTAGGGACGGTTTCGGGGCACCACACACTGACTGCGGGGAGAAGTCAGCTGCAACCTGATACTCAGCTCACTGCCCACACAACTTACCACTGTTAGACTCATCTAAAGAGAGAAACCAAGTTGTTATTTTTTCAAAATAATGATGAAACTAAGCTCTTAACTATTTACTTCATCAAATACAGAAACAGTAATACAAGACCTTTTGTAATACCTGAGTGGGAAAACTTTGTCTGAAAGGGGCTAAATGCCTTAGGCTTTGTACTTCATTATTCTGTAAATTGTTTAATGAGGTAACTGCAATAACCACTAACTCTGCCACTGTAGCTCAAAAGAGGTCACAGACACCAACTAAATGAATAGGTATGGCTGTATTCCAGTAAAATCTATTTACAAAGGAAAGGAGATGGGCCACATTTGGCCAGTAAGCAATAGTTTGTTAACCTCTCCTCTAATGTGATAATAAACCCAAAGCAAACATCCATGATTAAAGAACATCCAAGGCATTAAAAAAAAAAAAAAAACTTGCTTACCTGGCCAAGAGGCTCCTGCAATTGTACCTGTAAATATTCTGGGGGTAAAGCAGGAACATTCAGAGAAGCTTGTGAGAGTGGGGATACTGAACGGCTAAGAGAGGACTCCAAGTCTTCAACTGAAACACTGGACTGATTGCTGTTCACTACATTTTGCTTCAAAACCTCAGGATCCTTTCTTCCCGAATCATCCAATCTCAGAAGCTCGACTTGAGATTCAACGTGTAGCAACTCTGACTTCACAAGGTCTGTCCTTGCGGAGGCATGTGACGCCATCGGGAGTGCTCCACTTATCTGCTCTTGTCTAAAATGCTCTCTGAGGGCTGGCCAGAGTCCAGCAATCCACGGCTCCACCACGAGTTCTAAACTGGACAGTAGCAACAGAGGAAACACAAAACCAATGCCTAAGTTGTCCATCTGAATGCAGAACAGGAGAATGGCAGTCTGTCCATCTGGCTAAGTATGCGCTTGTTAGAAACGCTATGAAGACCATTCGGAATACGAAACACGCTTCGTGATTAAGCTTTTAAAAGCTAGGTATATTATGTGCTCATTAGCACTGTGGCTGAAAACCTATGAATACGTACATAGGTAAAAGAAATGAAGAGGGATATGAAGATATTCTAGCAATAAGATGATAAGGATAGAATTCCTCTTCATGTCCTAGAATTGGTAAACTTTAAGAAGATACAATTTTAAACAGGCATGCTAAATTCTGATAATGCTAATAGAACTTAACCAAAATCCAAGGCTACCATAATGCTGCAAATGATCATTCCATCAATCAAATACACCATTTTTTTTTTTTTTGCCTAGCCAATTTGCTGACATTTTTCCTAGATTAAATTATCATCAAGAAATCACTATGGATTAATGCCAAGTTCTTGGTTAAATCAATAGTTAAAGCCTTTCTCTCAGTCCTAAACAATTTTTTCCTTTTTTGGCAAAATTCCCAGGGAGGCTGACCACAGGAGAAAAAAAAAAGCAATCATCCTTTGGGAAAGCTGAATTCATCATTAAATACATTTCTTACATGTGGCAGTCCACCTACCATTAACAAAGTATGATAACAACAGCATTCCCTGAACAGACAAGTTTAAGTAGAGTCAGTGGATAGGACCATGTCAGGGCTGTGGAAATAACACCACTTTTACTCACAACTCAAAGGAGGTATTAATTAAATTCTAATTCATAAAGGTAATGAGTATCCAGAGCAGGCACAGTTCAGACCTGTATCTCATGACTCACGCCGTAATTTCATCATGCTCAGTAACTGCTCATGTGGTACACAGCTCAAAATTCAGTTATACATTATATATGTCCTGAGGAGCCTTTGTTTATAAAATTATAGGTTCAATAATAACAGCTACATTTAAAATGTCCCTCTCATAACTCAGAAATATTAAGGTGACAATATGCAAAACCATTCACAGAGCTAGCATTCACTGAGTGAACTTTAGCAACTTTTATGTAGTAAATGAATGAATGTCATTTACTGCATGACAGGCACTGTTCTAAGAGGACATGTATTAATCCATTTGATCTTCCTACAAAGCTTACACAGTAAATAGATTACTGTTATCTATTGCATAGAGGCAAAAACCAAGGAACAAAAAGCTTAAGTAATTTGACCAAGGTCTCAGTTAGTAAGTGGGGGATGTTTGAACCCAGGTATTGAACTCAAATGTGCAATCATAACCCCATGTAGTATGGTGGTACATCAAGCAAGAATGTCCTGAAAATCATTTCAGAAAAAGAAAAATTCAAGTAAGGTAGTTAGGCTGAAAAATCTAAGCAGTGTAGTCTACTGAAATCTATGGTCAAGAATTTGAATACCTACACCAGTAAATCAACAGAGAAAATGAAAGCCGTTGAAGAGAAGTGAAATGTAGATGAGGGATGGGCCTGACAGATGACATAAGCATCACATTAACAGTTAAACGTAGCTCATACAAGACTAAGTATTTAATGTCACTGAGCTTCTGGCAGAAGAAAAAAGCTCAATATAAAGGTACAAAGCTAAAAGTGAATTCACAAGGAAATGTCACGGAGTTTTGTCACAATCAAGAATATGTGTGCTGGGATATGGAAAAAACCCACAGCATCACAGCTGAAGGGAAGATGAAACAAGTGGGCACAGGGGTGGATATACAGTTCAGTGGAAATATAGCATGCCAAAAAGCAAGACATTTGCTGAATTTGTCATTTTCTCATAAACAGATTATTGAACACAGTGAGTGAAATTTAATACATGCATCTAGTGGAAAAAAATTCAAGGGTGTATGCTGTTATTTGGCTAAAATAGTTAAAGGCTAAATACATTATAGGACAATGTCTGTAAGACCACTGAATAAACACATCAGGATGATTTGAAAGGTGGCACACCAGGTGAAATACTGAATTGTAAAAACAGTAACAAAAGTAATGAAAAGACAAAGTAAATGTCCGTATATGTGTGACTGGCATGATGGCAAATGGCCATTCAGAGGGTAGAGTGCGCCAAGCAATGCCGTCTGCAGCGAAGGCCCATAGACCCATGTTCTCTAACAGGGAAGAGGCTCGCCAGGCTACCTCCATGTGAAGAGACCAATCTAAGGGCTCCGTGTGCACAGCAGAGAGAAGTGCATGCACTATTAAAGTCCCTAAAAAACGTGGTGATTTCTGCAAATACCTACACTGTTTAAAGATAACTGTACTAGCACCTTTTCTAACTCTTGCCATTAGCATATACTGAGAAGGATGAAACAGACACAAAAGAAAATCAGCAAAATAGTCAAATCAAGCTCTGGCTGACTCTCATGGGTCCTAAAGCTAAAACAGCTAACGATAGTAAAACATGAGGAAAATTTCAGAGTTAAATGAAAAGCCAACATGTTTTATAAATTAACAAACTTTCACCATGTAGACGGTTTACTGGAAGAAACAGAGAACACAGCACTTACCCTACACAGTCATCAGCGTGTCCAGTGTCATAGAAACGCCGGGCTCCAAGCTCTTGAAATCGTTTATCAATGATTTTCCCCCCATTGCAAAAGTAGGTGTATTCTGAATTCCCGAGACCTAGAATCCAAATACATAATTACTGCACAATAAGGTTGAAATGTAAGGACATAAAGAATAGGTAAATAAAGTATCGAAAATGATACTATTCCATGTTCTTATGGATGGAGTCAATAACATACAGCTTCACTTTTACTCTCCTTGAGTAGTACCATGCATGCAGACAATTTTTTTTTTATTTTACAACATAAAAGTACCAGACATAATGAAACAAAATTCTTACTGGCCACTGTTGGAAGAAAAGACTTCACATTTTCATCCCCATGACTACGTGTAAAAATATAGAAATCTTAAAACCAGGATTGGACAGGTTGCAAAACCACAATATCTGTGATCTGTGCGTTTTTCTGATACTGAGCAGGGGTCTGTCAACCACAGCTTCTAGGCCAAATCCCACCCACTGCCTTTCTTTGTAAACAAAGGTTTATTAGAAGACAGTCAAGTCCATTTGTATACATATTATTTATGACAGCAGAGTTGAGCAGGCCTGCAAAGCCTAAAATATTTACTATCTGGCCCTTTATAGAGAGAGTTTACTGATTCCTGATACAGAGAGGTACACCTGTCATATAAATAATCATAATAACAATGTGCTATAAATGTTTCTGTGTTGGGGAAATTAAGAATTGTTCTGTCTCATGGTAAAAAATTAACAAATTCCTCAGCTGTTTAGTCATCTCCGTGTTCTTTCTCTACAACAGAGTGAGAAATGAGTGGTCCCATACATGGGCCTAACATTGACTAGAACAGTGGGATAGGCTTCTGTCTTTTCTTTCTTTTTTTTTTGAGATGGAGTTTCGCTCGTTACCCAGGCTGGAGTGCAATGGCGTGATCTCGGCTCACTGTTCCTCCGCCTCCTGGGTTTAGGCAATTCTCCTGCCTCAGCCTCCTGAGTAGCTGGGATTACAGGCACGCGCCACCATGCCCAGCTAATTTTTTGTATTTTTAGTAGAGACGGGGTTTCACCATGCTGACCAGGATGGTCTCGATATGTTGACCTCGTGATCCACCCGCCTCGGCCTCCCAAATCTGTCTTTTCTTTATACTTTTTTTGAGAGATTTTCAAACAAGTATGTATTCTCTCTTACCCTCTTCAAAAAATAATCCTCAAAGACAGGTCAATACAGGTCACAAGTCAGGAATGCAGACCTTCAATTCCCCTCTGCTATCATATTGTGCAGTACTGATCCTTGTGACCCTTTAATATTTTTAAACTGTGCTTCAAAGAGTCCTATATCAGTTTTCTTTAACCTGGGATACATGTTAGAATCACCTGGGAGCTTTTAAACATAAGGATGCCAGGGCCCTACCTTGAAATAATGACATCAGAATCACTGGAAGTGGGCTTAAGTAATAGAAATTAATAACAACTTCCCTAGCTAATCCTGATACGTAGCTGGGGGATGAAAAGCACCATTCTAGCAGAATAGTTCTTAAAGAAATTATCAAAATCACTTCAGAGTTTTTTGTTTTGTTTTGTTTTTCTAAACAAAGAAATGGCATGAGGGGTTGCTCCTTCACAGACTGTTTTAGTAGGAGTAGGATGAGGCCCAGCCACTACTATTCTGAAAATGTTTCATGGCTGCATCTGAAGTGTAGCTTTAAAACACTGCTCAAGAGGTTCTGCAGAGGTGTGGCTCTGGGGAAAGAGTCATAAAAGGTAGCACATTATATGCATTTATATACACTATATATACAATATTTACATTAAAAAGAAAACCTACCTAATCACACTTCATAGTTTTGAAAAATAATCCAGATACCAGAGATAATAATATATAGTAAGATCAGAAGAGAGAGTCCATTACCCAATAACCCATACCGCAGGTGAGCAAAGAAATCAACCGGCAGTGTTTTGTTCTGTATTTCCTTAACAAACTTGCGGGCTGTGTCTGGCGGGTCTCCGGTGCCCGTGGTGGAAATCACAACAACAAGAGGAGCTGTTTCGGTTTTTAGGTCATACTACAAAACAAGGATATCAAGTCAAGGACCTAACACTACAGACGTTTTTGACTTAACACAGCAGCAAAGCAATTAATTACCTTAGTTTCCTGTCTTGTATTTCAATTTTCCTCCTTACCAGGTTTTTTGAGATGTATGCCAGAGTGACCAACCCAATGACTAGGTGCTCTCAGCTTAATCAAGTTTCCTAATGCAGGATTTCATTCAAGGAAACCATGCATCTGATTTGCTAATGCTCAATCATCAAGAGGTTGGGAGGATTAACATGTCTTTCTCTTATGTGGTGTACCAGAGGCAGAGACCAGAAAGGCAGAGACAGGACCCATCCCAGGTATCCATCTAATCTAGTCTTTCATTTTTAGAAAAATCAGAGGAAACATGATATAGTCAACTCTTTGCAACTAAGTCATGAGCCAAATATTAACATGAGCTCTAATATGCAAAGCAAACCAGCCCTTGCATATTAGATACATAAGCATTCAGGATTAACATGGCAAGACATGGAAGTCACAAGCAGAATACTGTGGTAAAGAAAGACAGCAATAAAAACACACCAGCTCTGACATCTTCAGCAAAACATAAAACCAGCCATGTGTACTGCATGTGACACTAAGGCAGAAGGACAACAGGGTATTTAAAGCTGGGAAATGAAGTGTTATCCCTTCTAAATTAGGGACTCAGCTATCAAGAACCGCTCCTTATTCCCTCAGGTTTCTAGAGAGCTGAGAATATAATTAGCGATAAGTCTAGTTATAAACGCTTACAAATCATGTTTCTTTATTCTTATTCTCATGTTAAGTTTAAGTATTTCAAATAAAGCACTTCCCTGTCCTACTTGCAAAGACTCCACAAGCTCTGCTGCCGGTGAACACCGTCTAATTTGGCTCCAAATAATTCACTTTATTTTTCATGCTGGTAATAGAGTTAACGACTTGAGCTAACTTTTTACCAAGGCATTTAATGCTTCCAAGAGTCTGCACAGTTGTGTGTTAAACTCTGTATGCAGAGTTTGTGTAAGTAATGTCAGTCCCTTTAAAAAGGACTATGTGAACTAGGAAGGAGATTAAATCATAAACAGCTAGAGAAGCCCTTCAGTCAGGGAGGACAAACAGCATGACTAACTTGGTGTTAAAAAAAAAATTCACCATTCATCTGACTGTCAAACACCTGCTGATCAACTTACTGAGGTCAACCACAAGGGGCCAAATACTGATGTCTTTGCTTCTGTCCGAAGTAACAGATTCAGATTACATTGCATCATATGGCACTGCGATGTGAATTTAAGTTACTGTAGAATGACAGGGCCTGCTGACTGGTGGTCTCGTCTGGGAAGCTCCTTTTTCTCTAGTGTCTCCCTCCAGAATCACCATGGCAGAGCTGCATATAGGAACGAGGTGAGCCTCCTATGAGCTGGGTTTATAATTCACTTCAGCTGCGCGCAGTCTAGCATTCTGAACTAGAGTTTCAGGAAAGCCCAGAGGTGGTTGTGTAGTTGAGTGAGAGAATACTGGCAGGGCAGTCTCTCGTGGGTCAAGATAGCCAGGGGGAGACCTATATTAATTCTAGCTAAATTATAAGCTTGCTTGGTTCAGAGTACACTGAAGTCTATATACCAAACTAAACTATATTACTGGTGCAGTTAATTAGAAATCAAGCAGTAACAGGAAGCCTAAGGTGAAGACCATTTGAGAGCACAGTAACACCGGGGAACACCTTGGGGTGGCTGCAGAGCAGGCAATACTGCTCTGGTCCCATGAATGCCTTCTCAACATGGAGACTGCATGAGAGTCTCATAAAGAGGGCTTATGCAAAGATCTCTGAGAAGGGAGGCAACATCTACTCACAAGATCTGGGAGCTGCAGATGGGAGCTGGCAAGGAGGAGAAAAGCACTGCAGGGTGGAGATCACTGAACGCCCCAGGCTCTGCTTAGGTTCTGGGAATATAAGGTGATTTTAATTGCTCTATGTCCTCAATGCTAGGGAGATAAAAGCCCCCTGATGCATAGGGTGTAGTCAGACTGGGTGGCTCCTCACAGGCTATACTTTGGATGTAGATGCACCCTGGTAATGATCGGTGATGAACTCAGAGTACTAGTTTAGCATGTCTCAGAAGAATCTCAAGTGCTGTTAAATGCTCAGAGCAATCGTTTAGCATGTCTTAGAAGAATCACAAGTGCTCCCCCCACTTACCTACCCCTTCACCCTCCCCTTCCATGCCCATAAATTCAATGAGATTATGCACATAATAAAAGTGTTTGGAGCCCAGAGCTGGGGCCAAGGCATTTCCCACTGTTGCACTGATCCCCTGGACCCATGCCATAAATTCTACTCTTATGTCTGTCTTTATTTCCTCAATCCCTCCTCACCACAGGGACTAAGGACACCCACATAGGGGTTGGGGCTGGTACCCAACATCTCTGAAGTACTGAAGTGATCTGAACTGCTTAGTGGCTGGCACATTATCTTGTGGTATAAAGCCCCTGCCAACTGTTAACACCTGAATTGTCTGCAATAGTGTAATCTGGAGGTGGCAACCAAAATAAAAGAACACAGGACTGTAAAGTTGCATATACCTAAGGCAGGAACTTCTGCAGAGACTTAACTTAAACAACCAGTCCCTGAAGAAACAGCCGAGTTTCACCCAGATCCCAACACTGCTATTTTAAATTCTATTTCACAAAAGAATCTAGGCAGTCTTTCATTAGCAGGAACTCTAACAGGAATGGCAAGGCCTTTCTTTTGGGGAAAAAAGTGGGGCACTGAGATTCATGAGGCAGAAAGCACACCTGAGCACTCACACATCTCACTTGTTCTCAACAGCCACCCTGTGAAATAAGCAAGGCATATGCTCCTTCTGCCATGTATAGTTAAGGAGTTGCTACTTGCTTCAATTTGAGGCCATTTTGTCTAATTCAATTGCACACTTCTAAATTTAAAAAAAAGGCTGCTGAAATCTTACCATACTATTGAACAAAGAAGTTTCTGTTAAAAACCAAGGATTACCTGGTGGTGGTTAGCGTTCTTTTCATAACCATCACTCCCAACCAAAATTCTTCAAAGCACAGAACAGTAAAACCCACCGAGTAACGGCTCTCACCTGGTTGGACTCACTAATGCAGTGAAGATCTGCAGAAAATCCATGTGCCACAGCTTGCTCACATATTTCTTCTGCTATGGCCTTTGCCTGTCCCTGCTGTGTAGCATATAATAACAGAAACCTCCTCATAACTCCAAGACATGTAACAGTGAAGCTGAAAAATGGGGGAAAAAGAGAGATGGTCTCTTTCATGAAGTAGTAACACACACATGTGGGTATGAAACAGTCTTTTCTAAATTTGTTTTTAGCACGAATCTTACATGAGCCTAAATAAGAATTCATCAAATTAAGGAGAGTATAGGAATGAAACTCTAATTCCATGGCTCGAAATCGGAATTACTTGGGCTTGAATCTGGTTAGTTAAGTGCAACCCATTAAGGCAAGCTCCCCAGATGATCTTTAACACAGCCCCTTTACCCCAAAAATGGGACTATTACCATCTACCTGAAAAAGGATGCAACAGAGGCCAAGAACCTGAAAAAAGCTTAGGCCACAGTATCGCTCACCAGTCTTAAATATCTGTTGCCTCTTTTTTTAAAAAAAGTAAAGATTATATTCAAATGATAGGATTCTTGGTTCCTATTTGATCCTAACATTAAACTAATCAAAGTACTAAAAGTAACAACGTATTTTCCTTTGTTACTTAATGCAAATCGAAAATATGTGAGTGGATGGGCATATAAATGCGACTTGGTAAAAGTCCCATAAAACTGCATCCCTCAACCATACCTCGGCTTTCCACTGAAACTGCTCTCTGTAACCCTGATGTGACAGGCAAGCAGTCCAAACCCACGCCATCTTGGCCCCTGCGGCTTGTAATAAGTAACTAAGGTTTGTAATTTCCACCCTTCCCAGGCAATGTGTAAACTAACACTTATCTTGACTTCTGTGAACCACTTAAGTAACAATCGGAATGTCCTAAGTCCCCTGGCCCTCGGAATGTCCGGAGCCCCTCACCCTCATCTTCACCCAGGAGGTGATCGACAGAATCACTCACCCCCACCCCCGCCCCCGCCCCTCACCCTCACCCCCCGAGGTGGTTTACGCGTATAAAAGGTCTTGACACCCGCCCTTCGGGGCCACTGGTTGGAGAGACAGGAGTCCTCTGTGGCCGCCAGCAATAAAGACCCTGCAATTTGGCATACTTTTGTGTTGGTGTTGACTTTCTATGCTCTCTCCAGTACAATATACACATGCAAGCGCACATAAAGAATATTTCCAATCCACTTAAACATTTTACTAACACACGTTTTTCCTGAAGAGATTAACAGTAGTAAAACACAGATTTTTTTTTTTCCATACTCATCTAACGGCTAAAACTGGAAGACTGTCAATTTGTAGAGACAGATTTAAACGGTAAACCAAACCAAAATCTTGGTTTTTGGTGAATGAACCGCCCAGAACAGCACCGGACATAAAACAGATACTCGATAAGTTATCGGAATGAGTGAATAAACAATATAAAAACATCACACGTTTACAGCTTACAGAAAATGGTGGAAACGATAATGAAAACCTTATTACAGCTAAAATTTCTATCACTTCCCATGAAACACACACATCCTGAGGGCTTCCCAGGATCAATCAACCCCTCACCCCTGCTACTGGCCCACAGCCTGGAACCACCTTCCCACGACTCTCAGCGGAGGCCGGGGCCCCAGCAGGCCCAGGGGCGGAGCAAAGGCAGTAGGCAGAGCTCACAGCCGCGTCCCGCAGGGTGGGCGCCCGGAACGTCCCCGGTGCATGCCCCTTCCCGGCACGCCCCACCCCGTTCCTCGCGTCTCCGAGTGCGGTTTCCCTAGGCCTGTAAAGCCCCTAGAACAAAGGCAGAACAGGCGGAGGGCCCCACACCCCCCAGGACCTCCCCGAGCAAAGGCCGCGCGGGGGCCAGGCACGCGCTCCCGGCGACACCAAGGCCAACGCCAAGCCCGAGCCTGCGGCGACCCCCAGAACCCGTAGGAACCACGGGCGCAAGCTCCCCACCCCGGGCCGCCTCTCCCTCGGCATTAGTGCAGGGCTGGCGGGCGGCCGGAATCCGGGAACCTCAGCTACCAAAGCGCTCACCTGCGCCCCGCCAGCCTAGCACTAACCAGCACAGCACGACTTCCACCAACCTTGAGCCAGAGCACCCGGACGTAGCGCCCTGCTCGGTACCTAGGACCAATGGGAAGTTCCGCAGGGGACCTGGGCCAATCACATTGCTCTGCCGTGAGCCGTGAGCCGTGGTTCCGCCCCGCCCCGCGTTTGCTACGGAGGCCCATGAGGCCCTGGCGCCTCTGCGGCCACCTGGAGTGATTGGCGGGCAGTGCGGGGTAGGTGTCTACGCGGGCTCTCGGCGCGGTTGGCCAGGCTGGGTGTCAAAGACCCCGCCAGCTTTCCCTCAGGCTGCGCCGCCCGGCCGGTGCCTCAGCGCAGGTCCCCGGGGCGCTGGGTTTGGGTGTGCTTGGCCCGCGAATCCCTTTCAATTCTAGGAGGACGCGCCTCGGGGCTCCCCACCTGTCTGTCCTGCACGCTCGTGTTCCCAAATACCCCCGCGGCGTCTTTAGGTCTGGACTGGCCGCCCCACCTTCTCCCTTCACAGATGTACGCTTTGCGTTTTCTTTTCCTACCTTTTTTCGATTCCCTGAGTAAACCGTTTCCTTCAACCCTAACCGTCTCCAATCACCGAGGGAAACTGACAACTCAGGGCCTTTCCGGCGCGTTTGTTTTGAGACACAGTCTCGCTCTGTCACCCAGGCTGGAGTGCGGCGGCGCAGTCTCCGCCTCCCGGGTTCAAGCGATTCTCCTGCTTCAGCCTCCCGAGTAGCTGGGACTACAGCGATGCCACCACATCCAGCTGATTTTTTATTTTTAGTAGAGACGCGGTTTCACCATGTTGGCCAGTCCACGCGTTTTTACCCTTGCCCTGCCCTAACCTCTCCTCATTTTGCCTACTCTACCTGTTCTTGGTTTGTTTGATTTTTATCGAAATGCAATTCCTTCCTTCAACCAACGTTTAAGAGCCACGCTTAAGCGCTGCACTGCCTGAGTTTGAACCCTAGCTCTGCCACTTAACCACCTGCATAAACTGGGCAAAGTGACTTTGTGCTTCAACTTCTTCCTTGTGTAAAAAGACGGTAAAGGTACTTAATCTGTGCAGGTTAATAGAATACCTACAACCGTGCTTAGCAAGTGGTAGTGATTGTTATTGTTAGATGTCAGCCACTTTTCTAACTCTAGGATGCAGAGATCTTGCTCCTCCGGTATTCATGTTATCCATCCTTTTTTATCCGTCCACTTTTTTTTTGGGTACTCGTTTGTAGTTTTTTCATAAACATCGATGTTGGATCAGTCATGTTTTCAGTATATTTAACCATGTCTTTTTAAATTGTTTAGTTATCAAATTGACAATCTGATGGCATGGCTTTAATCACCTTGAGGAAGAACCTTTATCGTTTATCTGATTTTCGGATGCATGGAACTCTGGCTACTTTAAAAAGTCAACCTCCAACTCATGTTCACAAGGTAGTCAAGGACTGTCCGTGCTCTTGGTTCTGTTCACAACAGCCTGAGCCTTTCAAGGTCAGGTTCCATCATGCCCGTTGTAAAAAGTTTCATTTGGAAAATGGAAATGACCTTCATCCACTCAGGGGGCCAGTATTCTCTCAAGTATCTGACTGGGACAGGCTTGACCAAAACGTTAAAAATCAGGACAGTCAGAGGTTTTACAAGAGATTAAGCAACTTGACTTCATCAGAAGAAGTGTTAAGTTTTATAAGCACGATGGAAACCTTGCCTGACACTGTGGCAGCAGGAGCTTTACAACGAATCTGTGAAGTGGAAAAAAAGGATGGTGATCAAGGGCTGCCAAAAGAAATACTGGAGAATAGCATCTTTCAAGCTTTATGCTTTCAGTTTGAACAGGAACCCTCAGAGCTGTCAAACACTAGTTTGGTGACTGCTTTGCAAGCTCTGATTCTGTTGCATGTGGATCCTCAAAGTAGCCTGTTACTGAACCTGGTGGCAGAATGCCAAAATCGTCTCAAAAAGGGTGGCCTGGAAGTTCACAATCTTTGTATCCTTGGGGAAAGTCTGATTAGACTGTACAGTCCAGGTTGTGAGATACTAGAACTGATTATAAGTCAACTGCAAGGTGAAAAATTGGAAACATTTACCCCAGAGGATATTGTGGCCCTTTATAGAATCTTGCAGGCATGTGCTGAAAAAGTGGATGAACGCCAGCCATTTTTAAATAAGATAAACAACTTTTCCCTTTCAATAGTTTCCAATCTGAGTCCTAAACTGATGAGCCAAATGCTCACTGCCCTGGTGGTTCTTGATCAAAGTCAAGCACTTCCTCTGATTATAAAATTGGGCAAATATGTCGTGAGGCATATCCCACATTTCACTCACAAGGAGCTTGGGAGAGTCTTGGAGGCGTTCATATATTTTGGGCACCATGACAGATTTTTGACAAAAGCCCTAGAGCAGCATGTAGCTGCATTCCATCTCACCCTGGATCCTGAAGTTGTCAGCAGAGTCATGGAGTACTGCAGTAGAAAACTGATTCTTTCAAAACGCATCCTCAGTGCAGTCGCAGAAACTTTTGTTTGCCAATCAGAAAAATTTTCACCTAGTCAGATTTCTACATTAATGGAACCATTTGGAAAGCTCAATTATTTGCCACCAAATGCCTCTGCTTTATTTCGAAAGCTGGAAAATGTGCTATTCACTCATTTCAATTATTTTCCACCCAAAGCACTATTGAAACTTCTTCATTCATGTTCACTTATTGAATGCCATCCAGTCAACTTTATGGCAAAAATATTCCACCCTTTTTTCCTTCAACGGCTGCAAGGTGAGTTGGTTATAACTTCTGACAGCTGGAAAAAAATTAACCTTTGTACTGGCGGTGGTTTCAAGTCACTTACAAAGGCAATGCCTTGCCTTTATTTTTTCTTCCATAGTGATAAGATCTTAAGTTAACAGATGCTGGTGTAAACACAGCAAGCTAGGATGTTGCATAGAGGGAGGAAAGCTGTCTCAGATAAAGTGACTTTTGCCTTAGCTGAGAAACTGCAGCATTCTTATGAGATATGGTGAGGTGATGGCAGTGGAACTAGCCACATTAACATGTTAGAACTTTTGATGAATGAGCAACTGGATCTTTTTTTTTGAGAGAGAGAGGGTGGCATTGTTCATCTGAATTCAAGGCCACCCAAGTATTCACATTTCCACTAATTCTCTGAACATTTTTTATCTCTTTTAATTGTATTCCGTAGCTAGGAACTTGGGTTCTTGTAAGTCAGTTTCATCCGTGGCAAGAGGGGGGCATAATTAATTCTAACAAGTTAATTTCATAGTGTCATTTAAAAGTACAATACTTCTGTCTAGCCTGTGTAAGGTGATGTTCAATGTTCATGATGTTCACATACATATTTAAAATTCAGACATAACTATGACTGGGATGCTTTCTGTTTCAGGTGAAGAATCTCATTTGGACAGACTGAGTAGGGCACAACTGACCCAACTTTTTTTAACCTCTATCCTAGAATGCCCTTTCTATAAGGTAAAAGCATGAACTGTGTGTGGCTTTATTTCTTTATGGATGCAGTTTCCTTTTGTCTGCCCTGAAACTTTTCAAGTTCCTTTACTTTTGATCTGTCTCAATAACCTCATGAAAAAGCAGAATTTCATTTACCTGGAGTTAGTTGCCCCCAGATAGGCTTTTCTTTGATAAATTGACCCCATTTTTATGTTCTTGTTCTGGAAGGAACAATTTTCTCTGTGTAAGATTTCTTAGGAGGTTGTATCAGGTGCTGCAGGCATGTGTGTTATAGTATTTCTCCACTCTCTCTGAAGGTTTTATAGGGTTTTAGTACTAGGTTTAGTACTAGCTTTCCCATAGCTGTTTGTTATCAAAGCGTGAATGTCTGGACTCAACAAATACCTAAATTATTTGCAAGTGCGGTACATTTTTAAGCCAAGCTGGAAGTTTCACCTTTATCTAATAGAGTTTAGTTTACCTAGAGTTTGCTCTTCCCATAAAGTACTATAAAGATTCATTCTAATACCGATCACATTCCTTATGTAGCATCAGAAATAGCATACTAGACTATGTCATTCTTTCTCTGCTTCTCTATACTTAATTCTGAATCATAGTGTATCTGATTTTTTAAATAAGGTATAAGAATGGAAAATTACCTCCTTTTTAAACAGCTTAGACAGTCCTAAGTTATATAAAGATAAATAATAATTTACCCCAATCTCTTAACATCGCTAAAGGAACAGTATTAGAAGCAGTTTCTATGCCCAAATGTATACAGGTACATAAACGCTGTCTGTTTTTTCTCTTGTTAAGGAATGAGACTGACTCAAAGTACAGTTTGCTTTTGTGCCCAGTATATCATGGACATTCCTTGAGACCAGTGCACACAGGTCACATGCATTCTTCTTAGAAGCTATGAGATTTCATGGTGTTGATTCCACTGTTGATGCACTGTGAGGTTTTTTGCCAACTTTTGTCTCCATCAGGAATGCTGTGATAAACATTCTCGCAAATCCTGTCATACTGGAGCCTTGTTGTTTTTTTCCATATATAAACAGGATTCCTAAAGATGGGATTACTAGATTGATCTCTGATAGATACTGGCAGGTTTTTTTTCCTTAATAGTTATAGATGTCACATTTCCTCAGCAATGAATGAAGGTGGCCATGTCTCCGCCACTTCTATTACAGTGTGTTAGTCTCTTTCGTCTGTGTTACTCGACTAAATGAAAGAGGGTATTGTACCATATATGTAATTTGCATTTTAATGAGCATTAATGAAATTTAGCATATTTTCAAATATATGTTGGCCATTTACATTTCTTTTGAATTGCCTTTCTACACTTTAATTTATTTCTGTTGGATGATTTGTCTTTTTTTAAGGACTCATTGTAAAACAGATATTAACTATTATGAATGTTGTACTTATTTTCCCCTTATTTGTACTCCTATTACTTTTGAATATTACTTATGATGTATTTTTAAATGTTCTGTAGTCGAATCTGCCTTTTATGACGTCTGAGTTTCCTGTCTCACGAGCATGAATATTTTACAACATTTTTAAAAATGATATATTTAATATTTTATATAGATCTTTGATCTAAAAATTGAATTTAGTTTTACTATTATTTTTATATACATATTTTAATTAACAAATAAAGTTGTATATACTTATTGTGTTCATGTTTTGAAATATGTATACATTGTAGAATGGCTATATCAACCCAATTAACATGTGCATCACCTCCATATCTATCATTTTATTTTGTGGTGAGAATATTTAAAATGTACTCTCGCTGGGCACGGTGGGTCATGCCTGTAATCTCAGCACTTTAGGAGGCCAAGGTCAGGAGTTCCAGACCAGCCTTACCAACATGGCAAAACCTTGTGTCTACTAAAATACAAAATATTAGCTGGGCATAGTGGCACGTGCCTGTAGTCCCAGCTACTCTGGAAGCTGAGGCAGGAGAATCGCTTGAACCTGGAAGGTGGAGGTTGCAGTTTGCTGAAGTCGTGCCATTGCACTCTAACCTGGGTAACAAGAGTGAAATGCCGTCTAAGAAAAAAGAAAAAAAGAAAGTACTCAGCCATTTTCAAGAACTCGATACATTCTTATTAACCGTAGTCAGCATGTTGTACCACCTGGAATTTATTAGTCTGTAATGGATGACAGAATTTTAATTTAGTTCTTTTCCAAATCTGTTTTCTAAATAGATAACCAGTTTTCCAGCACTGTTTATTATATTGCTATCCTTTTCTTCCTAAGTTGGAATGTCACGTTTATCATATTTTTCCACTACAGATTGAGTATCCCTTATCTAAAATCCTTGGAACCAGAAGTGTTTCAGCCTTCAGCTTTTTTCATATTTTAAAATATTCTCATTATATTTACCAGTTCAGCATCCCTAATTCAAAAATTTGAAATCCAGTTTCTTCTTGCTCCCTCCCCATTCCTTTTTACCTTCCTTCTTTACTTTTCTTTCTATTTATGGTAACCAGTGACTACTTTAAAAACGCATATAAAAGATAGTTTGAACTATTAGACTTGAACTGTAACAATAGAAGTTTGTGTTGTCATTTTGAGAGAGATGCCTGTCCCAGTTCCTAAAAGTATCATGCCTGTAAGGTAATGTTATATCAAACTTTTCTACCTAGGTAACCTTCAGTTAATTCTCTGGTTTTATATCTCATTTTCCTTTCTCATCTTTGCACATATGATTTTTAGGGTCCAAAACTCCTTCCTAAGTATCAAGTGAAATCATTTCTTACCCCATGCTGTTCCATGGAAACCCCTATGGATTTTCATCTTTATAACTCTGTGAAGATTGGGCTGATTGACCTTTTAGGAGCAAGATTATATTTTGCTTCAAAAGTGTTGACACCCTATTATTATACAATAGGTAAGTAGTATAAGGAGTTTTGTTGTTTTAAACCTAAGCTTTCTATTTGATTTTGGAGATATATGGGACCTAGAAGCAATAGAAGGTCTCTGGAAATGCAAAATGGAATGGTCCCCTCCCTGAAGGCAATTTGAAGCAGGTTAGCAGAACTGTAGAGTCAAGACTGTCTGGGTTTAAGTCTCACATGTTAGCCACACAGAATGTCCTGGGCAGAATATTTAACCTTTTTCTGCTTGCTTCTTCCTCTGTAAAATGAGAGTAATAGTGATTTCAAAGTCTTATTTAAGGGCTAAATAAAATAGCACCTGGAACATAGGTAATGCTCACTAGTTGTTAGCTACTACTAAAACCTAGGCCTGCACTGTCCAACTATAGTAGCCACTAGACTATGTGGCTATTTAAATTATTAAAATTTTAAAAAATTTCTCAGTCATATTTCAAGTGCCCAGTAGCCATATGTGGCTCATGGCTGGCAGATTGGGCACCGCTGTTATAAAGATTTCCACATCCCAGAAATTTCTCCTGGACAGCACTCCCAGTTCTCTGTCCTTAAAATTCTCCTAAATTGATGAGTAGAAGAAAGCCATCTCATAAAGGACATCAGTTCACAGGCTTCAGATGGTCACTTCTCTTTACAAAGGGCACTGCAGTTTACCAGAGGGAAGGACAGGGAAGCCCTCCATGCTCGCCGACCAGGTGTCCGAGTGCAGCACACTTTCTTGGCCAACTGTGGAGGCACTGCGAGTTGGAATGATGGGAGTTCTGAGTTGCATAGATGTCTAACGGCTTAAGGGTTTTCTTCGCAGTCTGGATTAAAGGATCTCTGCCACCTGTTACAAGGGGAAAGACAAAGCATGCATGGTTTGTGCCGTACCCCAGGTAACTTCAGAACACAGTCTGTGGTTTAGTGTTGTTGAGCCTTCTTAATTTAAGGCAGACTTGATTGATCATAAAAGCCAATTAAATTACAGTTCTCACCATTGTTTGGTTGTGGTCATTACTTTGCAGCCTTCAGTCCAATTGACCAATGCAATGTGGAAGGAATCAAAACAGAGCAAAGAAATGAATACAGGAAGATAGTGTTTGTGAGGGTATCACAAGAGGAATTTTTCCTTTCTTCTCTCACCAGATGTTGAGATTAAATTAGATGAAGAAGGATTTGTATTGCCATGCACAGTTAATGAAGATGTCCATAAAAGGTACAGAAAAATGTTGTGTTTTTCACATTACAAGTCTTACTAAGGCTAATAAGCAGTGGTATCTTTTTCTTAAGAAGGTGAAAAAAATAGATACGATTCTAGAAATTAAAATACTACTTTTCAGAATGTCATTTTTGGAAATTCCTTGTAATATTTTATAAATGTTAATATTAATAAGATCAAATTCACGAGGTATTTGAAAATAATGTTTGCACATAGTAGTAGCCAAATCCCAAATAAACTGGCAACTAAAATATATAGTAAATATTTTGGATTATTTTAAAAATTAAGTTTCTTTATTCTTTTTGATTTTTCAGGATAGCACTGTGTATTGATGGTCCACAAAGATTTTGCTCTAATAGCAAACACTTACTGGGAAAAGAAGCTATTAAACAAAGACACCTACAGTTACTCGGTTATCAAGTTGTTCAGGTACGATTTCACCTATTTTTTTTCTAAAAGGAAATCCTAATTAAAATTTGTTTTTTTCCAGGTGAATGTTAAAAAGTAAACGGGCCGGGTGCCGTGGCTCATGCTTGTAATCCCAGCACTTTGGGTGGCCGAGTTGGACAGATCACGAGGTCAAGAGATTGAGACCATCCTGGCCAACATGGTGAAACCCTGCCTCTACTAACAATACAAAAATTAACTGGGCGTAGTGGCATGCACCTGTACTCCCAGCTACTCGAGAGGCAGAGGCAGGAGAATCGCTTGAACCTTAGAGGCAGAGGTTGCAGTAAGGCGAGATTGTGCCACTGCACTCTAGCCTGGCGACAGAGTGTGAGACTCATCTCAAAAAAAAAAGTAAACTGAGGCACAATAACATCTTAAAAAATTTTATGAAACAGCAGTTAATGAATTGGACAGCACAGAAATGGCTTGCAACCACATGAGAGAGGCTTTTATAGGAAGAACACAAGGACCCAAAGAATAGACTCGATTGGTTACAGTTATGTATTCTGGTTGCCTTGTTTGAATTATTCTGTGAACAGTTTGTAGTTATATAATTATGAGTTTGTGAGATGCTTCTGATTGGTTGAGCATAAGTTCTGTTTTTCTCTAGTAGAAGCTTTTACAACAAATATCCCAAATTAAATTGTGCTTAACATTTGCTCTTTAAGCAATGTGAAGCTTATTTCCAAGGCCTTACTGGCTTGGTCTGCTCAGAAATTTTCAGGCACAGGCTCCATTTTAATTTACGTTAACAGTGGACCACCAATCTTAGGTCTAGTTTAAATAGCAGCGTTGTTAATTCGGCTTAAATCTCTTGTCTTACACTTTGAAATACAGCATTTTCAGAGCTTTGATTTGTCAAAAGTGGGGCATACCTATACTCATTATAAGCTATGCTTATCTCTGCTTTTAGAATTACTCAATTGTTGGAATATGTGTTCTGTTTTAATTTTGCCTTGATTTAATAAATAATAATGGACAAGATAATCCATTATAATGAGGAGCTTCACCAATGCTTCCTATTTACGACCTTTTCAGTGTTTTCACTGTAGGTAATGTAATAAGGTCTTATGTGAGGGCTCAACAGTGCATGTGAACGAGAGCTGCCCTAATTCTCTAAGCTGTCTATACTAGGCAGCACTCTGATTTCTTATCTGCCAACTGTGTTCTCCATCTTGCACCTCCCCAGCTGAGTATTCCTAAAACGAATCATGCCAGTGTGTGCTCAGAAGCCTTCATTGTTTCTTTACTGCTAACAGAATAAAGTAAAAACTTCTCTACATTTTAACATTCAAAATCCTCCGTGGTCAGCCTGCAGCCAGGCCTCTGACATGTGGACACTAGCCGGCCTCTCTGCTTCCAGCTGAGCAGCTCTCTTCTTTGAGCCTCCGGCTCTCTCTCTGCCCTGCTGCATCCTCCAGCTCTCTGAATACCTTCTCTCCAGCAGTTCGTCAGCATCCCCCTCATCTAGTGAAATGCCCACTCCCTGTCAGCACTAGATCACCAACCTACAGCTTGTTTTTCATATTTATCGTGTAATTTAACTTGCCACCTCAGTTGTAAGCTCCTGCAGAACCAGGGATCATGTTTAATTCTTATTTACATATTCTACATATTAATTCAGCAGATATTTACCAAGCCCCTTCTCAGTGCCAGGCACTGTTCTAGACACTGGGGGTACAGGATGAAGAAGCTGGTTGGGAAATTTGCCTTCCAGGAGCTTACATTCTGCTGTGGGGAAGCCTGTAGGAAACAAGCAAGGTAATCAACAGCCAGAGTAACCTCAGATTTGAAAGATCTTAACCAGTTTTACTTTTCTACCTTTACAGATGCCCTATCATGAGATTGAGATGCTAACAAGACTCGAATTGGTGGAATATTTACAAAGAAAACTGTTTTCTCAAAACACTGTTCATTGGTGACAAGAAGGAATACTGGCTTCAGAACTCCAACAGTGAAAGAATTTGCATTTTTGTGGAACTGAATATTAAAAAAAGAATATAATGTGAATTAGCCACTTTGCAGAATATGTTCTAGACTGGTGATCTGGAAGGGTCTGTGGTTTTCCTTATACCATGTGTATATTTGTTGTGGTAAAATTTTAATTTTAATTTAATACCAGTGTCATAGATACTTTTTATACATCAAACAGTTGATCATGTGCGATAAAGAATTCAGTGAATAAATGTTATTTTAAAAAAATGTTTTGTCATGGTTACCTGCTAAGTGAAAATAGTTTGCTCTTTAGAGACCTTTTATTTTCCAGCAGACGGAAGGAAGAAATTTGGTCTCTTTGTATTCCGTGAGTGGAAGTGAGATGTACCGTAAGGAAAGGGAGCAATGAAAAACAGAGTACGGTGCTTTGGATATAAATACTGTGGAATTACACAGAAACAGTCCTTTAGTTAATACGATATGTTAGTGTGGGAACTTTTTTTAATCAACATAGAAAAGTGGAAAACCAATCTAGGTAGGCTTTTTGGGGAGGTGTTTGATTGTAGGAAGGATCTTCTAAATTTTAGATCAAGAATGAATTAAACTGTAGTTCGTTGCAGAGGCTTCATTGCCTGCTTACAGTCAGGTTACAGTTTCAGGGGAGAAGAGGACAATGAGGCCGACTGGAGTCGCAGAGCTCTGGGGTTGGACGCTCAGGCTTCACCACCGAGTAGTGCTGTGACCTTGGACCGGGCAGCTGCTGCGTAGTGTTCACCGACTGTGCTGAGCGCATGCTGAGCACTTCAGCATGATGCTTGTGTGGCTCTCACATGCCTTCTAATTTAAGTACTGTTCCTATTTTACAGAGTAGTGGCCAGCTCAGAGAGGGTGGATGCTCTACCTGATCATTCATCATGAGTGATGAATGCCAGATTTGAATCTGTCCCTAAGAAGCAATAAAACAGTGCTAAAAATTTAGGTTCCGGAATCCTACAGCTTGGGTTTGAGTTTCAGCTTCATCGCCTGCTGTGACGTTGAGCTTCAGTTTCCTGAGAGCTACTCTTAACATTAGAATGGAATTTCTGTCACGGCCCTATGGCTTCTGCAGCAAGGCACAAACTGGGTGTTTTAAAACAACAGAGATTTACTCTCTCACATTGCTGGAGGCTGAAATCACTGACCCAAAATCAAGGTGTCAGTACGGTCATGCTCCCCATGAAACCCCGAGGGGAGAGCCTTTCTTGCTTCTTCCAGCGTCTGGTGGCGACAGACATTCCTTAGTTTGTGGTAACATAACTTAACCGTCTTCCACCTTCACGTGCCGTCTTCCCTTTGTGTGTGTGTGTGTGACCCTGTGTCTTCACGTGGCCATTAATGTGCACGTGTCTCTGTCTTCACATGGTGTTCTGGTTTGGCTGTGTCCAAATTTCCCGTGTACAGGGATGCCAGCCATATTGGATGAAGGCTTACTCTAGTGGCCTTATCTTGATTACATCTCTAAGGTCTCTATGTCCAAATAAGGTGACGTTCTCACATACTGAGTCAGGACTGCCGTGTCTTTTTTGAAGGAGGGGCAAGGGACACAATCATGTTGAACCTGTAACATGTTGAGATGAGAATTATATAAGACATTAAGCAAAGTGCCGTTAGCTAGTACTAGTCCATGTCCACCCCATCATACTTCTTACTTCACTTTAGCTTTGGGGGCCTATTTACATATAATAGAAAATGGAGACTAGATGAGCTAAGATCACTTTTTGTCTCCAATGACAAAGCTTGACACTTGAACGAGAGATAGGTAGGTAGGTTCTGCTATATCCATACACCTAGGTGACCTTGCCACTCATTTGGGACCTGGCTTGGAAGGATTGTTACACCTCTCTGAAAGTAGGTCATTAGCTGATTGACACTTTTTCACAGCTGTTGGATGACTTAAAACAGGTGTTCCTGACACTGAGCCTAAGGTCTGTTCCAGATCACATCAGGCCTCAGAAACCCTTTCACACCTCCTTGCAGCTAGTCTCCATTCTAGTGTCGTCTTCTGCCTTTTGTGAACTCAGATTCACTCCCTGGCCTCCCTGGCCTCTGGTCCACCCTCACTGTGCTGCACACTGTCCCCATGACTCAGCTACTTCCTGGTGTGAAACTCATCCGAGAAATGTGGTGTGAGGTTAAAAGCATACAGTTTAAAGAGCAGAGAGGGACTTAACCAGCTTAGCCACATGAAGAGGTAATGACAGTCTGTTATAAATGCTATGAAGAAAAATACAGCCCGAACATTTCTTCACATGCGCTGTTGACCTAAGCCCATCTCGTCCATTGCAACCCCTTTCCTGCTCACAATCAGAGGCTCTTCCTTCTGCAGTTCTCTCACTTGCAGCCTCTGCTGAGCCTGTCTCATTTGACTCTCCCCAACCCTCTTCACGTATGCATTCAGCAGACACTCACAGCTCCGATCATGCTGGGCACACTCAATACTCCAGCTCCAGGGCCAAGTAGGAAAGAGTCCCGGCCCTGGGGGGCCTTGAAATGGGTGAGATTAACAGATTCGTGAGCAGGCAATGGGAATGGTGAGGCCTCTGGCACCCCTGACTCACAGACAAGGCTCCGGGAAAGCAAAGACTGCGAGCCCACCTGGGCAGTGAGAGCCTCAGAGTGATTTGTAAGCTGAGTTTTAGAAGGAGGAGAAGAGAGTCTGCGGGTGCAACTGCCATGGCTGGAACACCCAGTGCAAAGCATACAGGGTTGGCTGGGGAGGGAGGCTAGATCTGCCTCTGGCCCCGTTCAAATTTTAATCCTAATAAAGTACATGAAAATAGTTTAGGATAATAGATAGATATAAGGTTGCCGGTTTCACTAACGAATAAATTTTTTTTGACAAGCTTTGTCAAATCATAAAGCCAAGTCCTTTTAAACTGAATTCTCATGCTGACGAATTTGCATGTGTATACCCGTACAAGCAAAAGCGATGTGAATATTTCATTGCAATTACACATCCAATATGATGGATCTTGCAACTATATGTTTGACAGTATTTTTAATAATTGCATAAACTTGCTATATTTGTTTTCAAAAGTAAAGCAAAGCAAGAAAAACGAGTGAAAAATTGTTTTACTTGCTAGCATGTCTTGCAGCAACAGTGATATTCTTTGGACCTGTCAATAGGGGGCAGCAAAGTTCAGGACTTTGCGCTGCTGGGGTTGACACTAGAGGATCTCTGGAGGAAGAAGAGGATCCTCTTTGTGTGTAGATGGCAGGCAGGAGCTGTGGAAGAGCATGCTGACAGTTCTGCCTCAACGAAACAGCCAGTCTTCTTTACCTTTCCTTACCTTCCTCTAGGTAACGAGTGTGCTTCTCTTGGGTACATGTGGACACTTACTATTTTTACATGGAAGAAAATACAGGAAGGAGCAAAATTCTCAATTTGATAGAATTCTGGGGAAGCAGGGAAGTAGTCAGTTCCTTCTAACAAAGGTATACCTACTAGAAGATGTTGTGTGCAAATCCAGAGAGGAATCTTGGCTCAGTGAGGAAGTAGGCAAACTATCCCCTTAGGGCTGAGATCTCCTAAACTGGGACTATACCCAGCTCCATTACTTGGTGTGGATCGTGACATGAGATACATCTTGTAAGCTGTTTAGCCCAGTTCCTGGAAAATAGTAAACAGTGAACATGAAGTGCAATTATTGTTATTGGTACATGCGTATTCATTCATTCTCTATCACACAGCTCATGGTGAGAGCTCATGTAAGGCACAGTCTATAAGAAGGAACATGGCTGGGTTGTTGATCAGGACTTCCAGCAGTGCCACTGTGAGTCTTTGACAGCTGCTTTTGTTAATTATCAAGGATATAGTGCTAAGAAACTTTGTTCGCTAAAGCCTTTGTCGTTTGAAATCAGGTCGATAAAAATGGAACATCAAACTACAGTCTATATGAACTGAACCACCTGGCCCAATCTGACCAATGGAGAAGTAGCTTCAATATCCCCCTCAATCGCAGAGCTCTGGATGTGGGAATTTTGCAACAGCATTCTACATGTATCTTCCCTTTGAGGGACCTGAATCAGCTTCTTAGGCCAAGCTTACTGCTAACTCTTTGGCACGCAAACTGGCTGTGCTTGAGTCTCTCCAGCCCAGCTTCACTAAATTTTACTGAAATTCACCCCTCCCCATAACAGCCCTGTCTGGTCCTGTGTTTGGCTCCCTGTCTCTTGGCTCCTGGGTTGTGCAGTCTCCCTTGCTGCACCAGTCAGGAAACCTGACTTCATGTTGATGTTCTCCCCCTGCTGGGCTCCATCAAAAGAAATTTTGCCTTCATCCAGTACTTGCAATCCCATCTAAGAAAAAAGCACACGTCTCCCTCTCACTCCCACAGTCTCCGATACAGAGTGCTCACAGTGTGTGGGCTAAGCTGATATTTTGGGTTCTAATGTTTACAAGAAACAATCTCTTTTAATAACCCTACTGTTTTTGCTTGCATAACAGGAAATTTTGAACACACATAAGAATTGAAAGAAAAGTATAAGAACTGAAAGAAAAGCTGGTTCAGTGGCTCATGCCTATATTCCCAGTGCTTTGGCGGGCCAAGGCAGGAGGATTACTTGAGGCCAGGAGCTAAGATCACGCCACTGCTCTCCAGCCTGAGCAACAGAGCAAAACCCCATCTCATAAAAGAAAAAAGCATAATAAGTTCACAATTCCCCCTATTTAGCATGAACGATTACCATGATTTTCCAATCATGTTTCATCTAGCCTATAACTTTTTCTTTTTTTTTTTACTGAAATGTTTCTAGAGAAATCCAATCTATCATATGATTTTACCCTAAATACTTCAGTATTCATCTATAACTGATAAGCATTTTTTCTTTTTTTAGCTAATCATTCAGCCATTGTTACAAATAACAAAATTAATAATTATTCCCTGTCATCATTTAATGTCTAGTCTATATTCTAAATTTCCTGTACTGTCTAAAAAATAGTTTTTAACTGTTGATGTTTTTGAATCAGGATCCAAAGTCCACATATGACTTTTAGAGATTCTACCACTAAATTTAGTCTCTTATCTCTATAACTGCCACTCTTTCTCACCTGGTTTTCATGCCATTCAGTTACTGGTGAAATTAAATCAATTGCCCCTGTAGAATGTCCCACCAACACATTTGGTGTTGTCTAACTTGTTTCTCCATCTATCTGCTGTATTTCCCATTAAACCAAAGGGCAGATCCAGAGACTTGCTTCAATTCAGCTTGAATGACTTGGGAATGATGCTTGAGAGGGGTGCGACCTATTTCCTCTGTACTGCCATCATTTCTTGTGAGTGATGGTCTTTAGGATGGATGAGTGAGTTCCTGTGTTGTCAGCTTGATCCCTCCACTGTGTGGTCCCCAGGCCTCTCTCCTGACATTTGTGGTCAAATCCATTATTTGACTAGGTGCTGCAAAATGAAACAAACAAAAAAAGCAAGACAAAACCATTTCCTAATTCTATTATTCTACTTGTATTAGCTTGCAGTCTTCTACAAAGGAGGATTTTCTCCCGTTAACTATTTGTGTACCCTGAAATCAAAGTTTATTCAGAAAAAAAGTTTCCTTCTTTGTATGCATTTTGAGAACAAGGGGTTGGTGGTCTAGTCAGCTTTGTGTTTGTTCTGGGATGTCTGTGAACTCGGGAACGTCTGTGGATTTGCCGTGCATCAGTCCTCTGCAGTCTTCTTCCTGACGCTTAGATTGCTCCGTTTTAGGACAGTGGGATACCCTTCAGGTTGTCCCCTTTGTCCTTTTGACATTGTCATGTTAGTTTTTGGTATTTTCTTTGCAGAACAGAATGTCCCAGCTCATCTTATCCATTTCTGGTCTCAGACTTGGGATCAGGCCTCTCTCTAAGGAACCCTGGTTCCTGCAGGGCAGTGGCACTCATTGCTAGAGTTTCAGTAGTTTTGATGTAACATTTTGGTCATTTTTATTTCAAAATCAGTAAGATAAAAAACAAAATTAAATATTTATTTATAAGTCTCAATTCATAAAGTTGATACTTAAAGTTACTCACCATAGGGACTTTATCAATTGGCTGAGTGGTCTCCAGGACAAGCCCAATGCTAACCATGCTTTCTAAGTCTCCCGACAGTATTTATGTCTTTTTACCAAGGAGGAAGCATCCAATAAAGACCTTGTCTAATCCCACCACATACTGCTTCCCCAGTCTGTGATGCAGTTAAGATGCGTTTGCAGAATGGACAATGGCTTCCTTGCTCTAGGAGCCAGGGTCATGCTATTATTGTCACTGTAAAATAGCAGCGACAGAGAGTCTGGAGAGGAATGCCAGAGGTTATTTGGGCTTGCGCCTTTGAGTTCATAATGCGTAAAATTTTCTGGGACACTGTATTAGGGTTTCCTAGAGCGACAGAACTAATAGGATATATGTATATATATCCTTTTATTTAATGTGTTTATTAAGTATTATAATATATGTACTTACATAGTTTATTTGTAATATAAATATATATAGTTTACTTATATAATACTTGTATAGTTTATTTATAATATATAATAATTATATAGTTTATTATATAATACTTTTATAGTTTATATGTTTATTAAGTATTATATAATACTATATGACTAATAGGATTGTATATATAACTAATAGCATATATATATCCTTTATATATATATATACTATATATATATATATGGTATTTATTAAGTATTAACTTACACAATCACAAGGTCCCATAATAGGCTATCTGCCAGCTTGAGGAGCAGAGAGAACTAGTCCAAGTCTCAGAACTGAAGAACCTGGAGTCCGATGTTCGAGGGCAGGAAGTGTCCACCATGGGAGAAAGACGTAGACTGGGAGTAGCCAGTCTCCCCTTTTCACATTTTTCTGCCTGCTTTATATCCACTGGCAGCTGATTAGCTGGTACCTACCAGATTAAGGGTGGGTCTGCCTCTCCCACTGACTCAAATGTTAATCTCTTTTGGCAACACCCTCACAGACACACCCAGGATCAATACTTTGTATCCTTCAATCAAAAAAACACTCAGTATTATTAACCATCACAGACACATAGAGGGCAGTCATCCTCCTAGCTAGTTACAAACCTGTGTTTCTACACCCCTCTTCCTCTCCACCATCATGTAACATACCAGATGTAGAGGAATTCTTACTCCAAATTAAAGTCCAGTTACAGTGAGTTTACAGAGCAATTTTAAAATAAAATAATTGTAGAAGCTTTTAAATTTAAAATGCAGACATTAACCTTACGTTTAAGACCTCTGCACTATCAACAGAAGAGTTAAACGGTGGGGGGTAGGGAGTGAGTTGGTGGTATTTTAATGTCTTCGCAGGTGGCTTTCCCTCCTGGTTCCACCACAGCTAACAGAGGTTTACAAGGTGGGGTGAAGCAGGAAACCTGGCTGTCGCTGTGTTTCCCAGCTGGTGAGGTGTCTGACTGAGAATCACCGGCTATACCATCCTTTCCTTCAGGCCACGGCTCTGCCTCAGAGTAGTCTGAGAACCCTCATACCAACCCCTACTTTCAAGATACTTGTACATCTTTCAGGAGGAGCACCCACTGGCCATGTTACATGTGCCAAGTCACTTATCCTTCCTTCATGTCGGTTTTCTCAACAGCATTATGAACTAGATGGGTCTTCCCAGCTTAAAAAGTCTATGGGTTTAGGTCAACTCAGGATAAATATAACATATATGCCATGCAAGATGCAGTGAAGCCACAACTAATGGGACTTGACAGCTGCCTTCACTGGTTTCTTCTTACTGCCTCACATTAATAGAAAAAGCACTTCAAAAGCTTCTGTTTTGTTCAGATGTCAAGAGAAATGGCAGGGAATTTCAGTTGCAGGGTGGCCTCTGCTCCTCCTGAACTCTCGTGAACTATTTTCCTTCACTGATACGCTAGTGCCCCTGCAAGGGATTTGCTCACATGACCTACTGGAGAGATGCAGGCAGCAGCAGTCCCATCAGGTGGGCATCGCTGTGCTGTGGCCAGGGCGCACTCGGTCAGCCTAACCAGAGCGGTGCAAAACGGTGCACAGGCTGTCAGCTCCGAGTGCCTGTGTAAATGTGTGATGCTGGAATGGAATTTGGAGGCTGCACAACCCATAATACTAAGGTTGTCATTAGAAACACTGAGGTGAGGCCAAGTGTGGTGGCACATGCCTGTAATGGCAGCACTTTAGGAGGCTGAGGTGGGTGGATCACTTGAGGTCGTGAGTTCCAAAGCAGCCTGGCCAACATGGTGAAACTCTGTCGCTACTAAAAATACAAATATTAGCTAGGTGTGGTGGCATGCACCTATAATCCCAGCTACCCGGGAGGCTGAGGCAGGACCGATTCAACTTAGAAGGTAGAGGTTGCAGTGAGCCGAGACCATGCCACTTCACTACAGCCAGAGCAACAGAGCGAGACTCTGTCTCAAAAGAAAAAGAAAGAAAAGAAAAGGAAAGGAAAGAAGAAAGAAAGAAAGAAAGAAAGAAAGAAAGAAAGAAAGAAAGAAAGAAAGAAAGAAGAAAGAAGAAAGAAAGAAGAAAGAAAGAAAGAGAAAGAAAGAAAGAAAGAAAGAAAGAAAGAAAGAAAGAAAGAAAGAAAGAAAGAAAGAAAGAAAGAGGGAGGAAGGAAGGAAGGAAAAGAAAGAAAAGAAACACTGAGGTGGATCTGATCCTCTGTATGTGTGATGGTTAATAGTGTCAACTTGATTGGATTGAAGGATGCAAAGTATTGATCCTGGGTGTGTCTGTGGGAGGGTTGCCCAAGGAGTTTAACATCTGAGTCAGTGGGCTGGGGAAGGCAGACTTATCCGCAATCGGAGTGGGTGCCATCTAATCAGCTGCCAGTGCGGCCAGAATATGGTGGTGGCAGGTAGAAAAACATGAAAAGACTAAACTGGCTTTGCCTCCCAGCCTACATCTTTCTCCCACGCTGTATGCTTCCTGCTCTTGAACATCCAAGTTCTTCATCCTTGGGACTCAGGCTGGCCTCCTCGCTCCTCAGGTTGTAGATGGCCTATTGTGGGACTGACATAGTTTGGCTCTGTGTCCTCACCCAAATGTCATCTTGAATTGTACTCCTGTAATTCCCATGTGTTGTGGGAGGGACCTGGTGGGAGATAGTTTGAATCATGGGAGTAGTTTCTCCCACATTTTCTCCTGGTAGTAGCAAGAGCCGATAAAGTTCACAGTCTGAGGGCAGCCGGTCTGGGGGCAGCCTTCCTCAAGAACTGGAGCAAGGTCCTACAACTCCTTTATCAGGAGGAGAGGCTCTTGCCCCAAGCCTGCCATACAGCGGGTATCTTTACGATACTGAACGCTGCCACCCGGGCCATGAATTCTTGTCCTGGTATAACTGTTTTTCCCTTAAATCATGCTCTGCACTGTGTCTGCTCTAGGCATTCCTTCGATTATAAGCTGCTTATTCCTTAATTCGTGCTCTGTACTTTTTCCACTCTCGGCATTCCTCTGATTATAAACTAAGATATAATTATAGGTATATATGTAGGGAAATATTCTTTAGGCACTCATACTATCAACTATTATACGATTATATATAGAGGATTACATAAAGGGATTCTACAAGCCCTGATTCTATAAACTAATATATGATTATATAAAGGATTATATAAAAGGAAATAGCTGAGTAGTAACACTATAAAGTGAGATATTCTTCAAGCCCAAACTGTGCTCGAGTTCTGCTTAGCTCTCATTCCTCCATGCCGATATGGGGCTACCTGCATCGTCAGGCCTCACATCTCATTCCACCTTCGTCTCTGAGGGACCGTTCCAGGGGGTGTGACTCAGTTGTGAAAGTAGCATCTCACCTCTAGTAGATGCCCCTGTCTTCTGCTGCCAGCCCCAGGGCTCCTTGGACCAGTGAGGCAAGACACTGCAGGGGAGCCTGTGAGGCCCTGGGGCAGGGGTCGTAAAGCTGAGGAGCCAGCGACTGAAGGAATGAGCCTCCACTCAGCAGACAAGAGCAAGAGATGCAACACGCCTCCATGTTGCTCCTCTGGGGCAATTCTTCAAGGGTCTCTTCAGGCCCCTCAGGAAGGTCTGAGCGTGGCCATGCACCAGCCACCCTCAGCAGTGACCTGGGTAGTGCATCCTTGCTGTTTCTCCTGGGTCTCGCTCCTTTTGGTCCCTCTCTCCTGTTTCCTATGATCACCTCCGAGATAAACTCAGGCCCTTGTCTCAGACTCATCTGTTAGAGGAAACCTGAGCTATGGCAACTGCATTTATTCATTTGGTAATAAAATACTTGAGTTCCTACTGTATCCCAGAGTTGAACCATCTGTATAAGTTTGTTCTCGTGCTGCTATAAAGAAATATCTGAGACTGGGTAATTTATAAAGGAAACAGATTTAATTGATTCACAGTTCAGCCTGGCTGGGGTGGCCTCAGGAAACGTACAATCATGGCAGAAAGCAAAGGGGAAGCAAGGCACTTTCTTCACAAGGTGCAGGAAGGAGAAGCACCAAGCGAAGGGGGAAAGAGTCCCTTATAAAACAATCAGATCCTGTGAGAACTCACTATCACAAGAACAGCATGGGAGAAACGGCCCCCATGATTCAATTATCTCCACTTGGCCTCTCTTTTGACACATGGGGATTATGGGGATTAGAATTCAAGAAGAGATTTGGGTGTGGACACAAAGCCTAAACCATATCACCATCCAAGAAGAAAACGATGTAGGTAGCCTCACCCTTGAGAGCTCTTGGTCTAGGACATGACAAAATGTAATCTACTGAAATTGAAGTTAGCAGATTTACATCGGTATAGCTGCATAGACTGTACTAATTTCTTTTACTAAGAAATTGTCTCAGTCTCAGTTTTAGCTGAATTCTCAAGATAATTGGATTTGACTACCTTCACTTTCCAAAGTATGATACCAGGTCACTGAGGCAAGGCTTACAAAATCTTGTGACCATTAGTTGACCTCTCTTGTGTCAGTGGAGATACTGAGAGATGAGACGTCAACCACCACCTGTGGAAGTCTGTCTTGCAGACCCTGACTTAACGATGGATGAATGAATGCACTCTAACATCTGGTTCACTGATTCAAATGGGCTAGGGATGGGTCATCAGTGGCTTTTAGAGGGTGAAATGCAGCCAGTCGACCAAGAGCCCTTGTACATCCACACATTTATTCAGTAAATATTTCACAACAAAAGTTCTAAGTCAACACACTTGTGAATAATTAACATGGTTAAAAGAGTGGTTTTATGAATGATAAAAGCTTTAGATTCCAGGTCCAGAGGAAACACTATTAACTACTATTAACCAGTAATTCCCCTTTGATCTCCCCCTGAGAGGACCTTCCAGCACTAAGTTTACATAAGTAAACAGAGTAGAGAAAAAGGGATGTGGGGTCTTTGGCCTTTTCAGTCTTCCAAAAGGTTTGAGGCTAATCTGTAACATTCCCTAATATTTTCCTAATATTTTGCCAGCCACCCCTAGTGAATTCCAAAAGAGAGAGGTTGAGAGAAGCAGATTATAAGGGCTTTAAAAAAACCATGGCTGATGCTTTAATGAGGCTAAAAACTTATGAGTCATGCCTTTTATGATTTCAGCCCATGGGAGAAAAATAAGATCCCCTCTTTCTTCACATCACATGTAGGAGAGATGGTGCTCCATCTCCAAGCACCAAGGATATGTCACCCTCTCCAAGTGATTCCAATGAGGTTGATAGGTCTGCCAGGCTTAGGGACATGGTGGGCAGGTGTCTGATCCTTGACTTGTGATTGACTCATGTTCTGCCTGCTCATGGAGCAAAGAGCTGTGTCCTTGGGACAAAGAAGGCACATGGATTTCTCAGGAAGCTCATAGGGACCTATGGGGCCGGGGGAGAGGGGGGAGAGAGAGAGCAAGAGCGAGAGAGAAAAAAAAAGTGGCAGCACCAGGATGTCTTAAATCCTGCCCAGAAGGATCTCTAGGACTCTGGAGACCTCTACAGAGTGAATCACCAGGTGCCTTGGATTGACAGAGGCATCTTAAGCCACCAACCTGCATCACAGAATTGCAAACAAGAGATTCCTACCTGGTTGCAGGGGTGGGGAAGAAGGCAGTGCACAGCTCCTTCCATTGTCCCATAAGACCTCTCCATCAGGACCCTGTCTGTCTGTTCACCTTCACCAGTTTCTGGATTCATGAGGCCACACCACCCCACTTCCTGCTGCCCTTCAAACACAAGATTGCCTCTGCTTCAGAGGACCAAGTCGGCTTGGGAGAGATTTCCAGACTCACGGAACTGGCTTTTCATTATTGCTCTGTTTCATCTCAATCGTAACCTCCTCAGCAAGGCTGGCCTTCCCAGGAACCCTGGCTAAAGCATTTCCCAAGCCTGGGTCATTATGTTACCTTTTTTAAAAAACAAAAAACAAAAAACTTTTTTTGGCTCTACACCCACTCATCAGGAGTAAAAAACTCAATATATTTTCAGTAAATGAAGAGCAGGTATTGACTCAGCATTCAAATCGAGGTCCAACAGATCCACATTGGTGAAGAGTTGCAAGAGCCCTGCCCAGAGCAGCTGAATTCTGCCAGATTCTGTAACTTCATGCAGCTTTACACCTGCACTGGCCAATACACTTGGCCGCCGAGCAACCGAAAGGCAGCGAGTGCCATTTGTTGAAATGATAACGTTTTGGACATGCTGAGTCAAATAAGAAATGACACACGTGGTTCTCATCATGTGTCTATTGGACAGCGCTACCCCAAGCCTAGGCAAGTCATTTGGCTTCTTGCTGTCTACTGTCTTCTCCAGCCGACTGTAAGCTCCCTGCGGACAAGGCCTGCTCCGTTCAAGGTTGGATCTCCAGCTCCTGACACACGCTAGGTGCTCAGTCACTAACGGTCACGCGAAGGAGTGAGGAGTGAGTGAAGCAGGGACTGCTGCCTGGAAAAGGTGAGGGGGCTGGAAACGGGTGGTCCCCGAGGCATCTCCCACCCGGGACCTCGGCCGCGGCCGCTCTAGCAGCCGGGCTACTCCGGGTCAGAAGGAAGCAGAGACCTGGGGTGCAGCCGAGGCGCCCGGAGGGAGGAGGGAAGGGAGAAGGGGAGGGAGAAGGGGAGGGAGAAGGGGAGGGAGAAGGGGAGGGAGAAGGGGAGGGAGAAGGGGAGGATCGCCCACCCCAGCCCCAGCCTGGCCCCATCTCCGGGCAGCTCGGGGTCTCCAGGCGGCGGTTTCCAGGCAACGGCCGAACACAGCCGCGGGCTAGACGCGGGCGCTGCCAACCTGAGGCCGGCGGACTCCGACTGGGCACTGGGCGGGCAGGAAGGACCTCGGTCAAGGCTAGCGGCCCCGGCGCTAGTCCGGGGCGGCATGGAGGACGAGGAGGAGGAGGAGACCACCGCGTCCACGCTGCGGGGCAAGCCCAGGCGGCTGCCCGTCTCGGCGCTTTCCGCCTTCAGCTACATCCCGCCGCGGCGTCTGGACCCCAAGGAGTACAGCTACTACTACCGCCAGGCGCGGGTGAGGACTGCGGGCGGGGTGCAGAGGCGGGGAGGCGGGGCAGGCGCGGGCGGCCGCGGAGGGGCTGGGAGAGGGGATCACCCCTGCGGAGGGGTCCTGGGGGCGGGGCTCACCCAGGGGGAGAGGGCGCGGGAGCGAGGCTCACCTTAGGGGAGGAGGCCTGGGGGCGGGGCTCACCTTAGAGGAGGCGGCCTGGGGGCGGGGCTCACCTTAGGGGAGGAACTCTGGGGGCGGGGCTCACCTTAGAGGAGGGGTCCTGGGGGCGGGGCTCACCTTAGGGGAGGAGGCCTGTGGGCAGGGCTCACCTTAGAGGAGGGGTCCTGGGGGCGGGGCTCACCTTAGGGGAGGAACTCTGGGGGCGGGGCTCACCTTTAGGGAGGCGGTCTGGGGGTGGGGCTTGCCTTAGAGGAGGCGGTCTGGGGGCGGGGCTCACCCTCGGCGTGGGGGCGGGGCTCACCTCAGGGTAGGCGGCCTGGGGGCGGGGCTCACCTTAGAGGAGGGGTCCTGGGGGCGGGGCTCGCCTTAGGGGAGGAACTCTGGGGGCGGGGCTCACCTTAGGGGAGGAACTCTGGGGGCGGGGCTCACCTTACGGGAGGGGGACTTCAGGGTGGGACTCCCCTTAGGGGAGAGGAATGGGGCGGGACTCACTTTAGGGGACTTGGCCTGGGAGCCGGGATGCGCCGCCACGATCACAGCGTGGATGGTCCCTGGGAGGGGCTGCAGCGCTAGGGATTGGGGATAGAGCTCCCAGCGTGTAGGAGCCCTAGAGGAGGAGAGCACCTTCGGGCAGGGACCCTGGGGGCAGGACTTCACTTCACTTCCAGGGGTGGGTTCCGAGGGGCGGAGCTGGACAGCCTGTGGAGGGGGCCGGGTGGGAGCAGTCGTGACTCTCTGCACAGTCAGCTGGGGAGACAGGCTGGGCGAGCTCCCATCAAGGCGCCTGGACCTCAAAAAGTACAGCTAAGGCGACCACCAGTGTCAGCTGAACTCTTTGGAACCAGGGAGGAGCCGGGGGTGAGAGTGGATGTCTCAGCTGGGACTAGGGGCTGAGGGTCGCGGGAATGCTCAGCTGGGACCCGGTGCTCTTCCGGAAAGGGAGTAGGAGCCACTAGGTGTCAGGATCCCTCAAAAGCTCAGTGGCTCTGCCGGGACAGCAGGGCGCTTTTTCTGCCCAGGTTCTGGAGCGGGTCGCGGGAAGCTGGGGCCGCCCAGCGGGTCTTTCTGCAGGTCTGTCTGCGGCGGGCCCAGGGTAGCAAGGAAACAAGGCCTTGCCCGGATGGTCCAGGGCGCGGGAAACCCGCCGCCCTCCTGCAAACCGAAGACCAGGAAGAAGAGCTGGAGAGCCGCCTGAAGGGAGGGCTGGACTGAGAGCGGTCACTCTGTTCTGTCCCGGCCCCAGTGGTCCGTGCCCTTCCTGGGATGGGCTCTGCGGGTCTGCGAAGGCCACCTCCCATCAGCAGCCAAAGTAGCAAAAAGTAGCAAATTCAAAGCCAGCTGGGGGTCATCTACTCCTTTCTTCTCACCATTGTTCCTAAATGTCTCCAGTATGTCTTGCTCAGGATGCAGAGGCAGGGGCCTCATTGCTGAAAAGGAGCATTCATTGGGGACCCTCAGCCTGCGGGCATAACTGGGACAGGCCTTTCTAATTCAAGTTGTCCTGGTGGCTTGAGTGGCTAGAGAAGTGGCTATAGATTAGCCAGGTGTCTGGGGGGAAGGAGATCGTTCCCTTATGGTGTACAAGGTATTACCAGAAAATGCATCCTTCCTTTTCCCCCTCCCGTCCCCACGATCCTAGACCTCAAATAAAGCCCTCTTCTGATCGGGTCGGCACATATTGGCCCGCATGCCACACATAAAGTGTAAGCACTCATGGACAGCCTCAATGGAAGCAATCGTGTTTCTAGTTTAGACAACTGCTGTCAGTTGAATTGTGTCCCCTTGAAATTTATGTTTTGGAGTCCTAATCCCCAATACCTTAGAAGTTGAACTTATTTGGAGATAGAATTTTACAGAGATAATCAAATTAAAATGAAGTCATTAAGATAAGCGCTGTTCTAGTATGACTGGTGTCCTTGAGAAATGGGCAAATTTGGATATAGAGGCAGACATGCATGTGTTAGTCCTTCTCACACTGCTAACAAAGACATACTTAAGACTGGGTAATTTATAAAAAGAGGTTTAACTGACTCACAGTTCAGCATGGCTGGGGAAGACTCAGGAAACTTAAAATCAGGGTGGAAGGGGGTGCAAACAGGTCCTTCTTCACATGCCAGCAACAAGAAGAATGAGTACCCAATGAAGAAAGAAGACCCTTATAAAACCATCCAGTCCAGTGAGAACTAACTCACTATCAGGAGGACAAGATGGGAGAAACTGCCCCCAAGATTCAGTTGTCTCCACCTGGTCCCTCCCAGGACATGTGGAAATTATGGAAACTACAATTCAAGATGAGATTTGGGTAGGGACACAGCCAAACCATATCAGGGAGGATGATGTAAAGGGATAGAGGGAGAAGACGGCCGCTTACAAGCTGCAGGGAAAGGTCTGGAATGGGGCATTCCTTCACAGCGGACTGCTTGATTCCATACTTCTGGTGCCAGAACTGTGAGACAATGAATTCTGTTGGTTAAGCTACCTCATCCGTGGTACTTAGTTTGTGCAGCCACAGCTGACAAATACAGCTGCCATAAACCTCAGCCGGTTGCCAGGAGGATCTCTGGTATCTGATAGCTCCTCTCTGCTTGGCCTTTAGCAATATGCAAAGACATGGGGGGGGAAGGGACATTTGCAATCAGATCTGTCTCTGCAGCCCTGTTTGCCTGTTCTCCCAGGCTCGACTATCCACTGGGTATTAAGACAGGGGAAAGGACACGAGGGGATGATAAATTCCCAATCTCATTGCCTCCAGGGACTTCAGTTTTTTCCTCCTGGGAGCAGTATGTTTTGAAAGAACTGCTACCTATACATAATTTCATTTATTAAATGAATTTTACATTTTAAATATTAAATACTCATGTGACTGCCAATAAAGTCATGATTAATGCATAGCAGTAATGCACAGCATGAGATAAGCAGCTGAAAGAGTAAGGAGTCTTGTTGTGTTAAGTTGTTCTACGTTGTTTTGCTAAGAGGAAATAAAATTCTTCTGACTGTTGGTCAGAATAAAAACACTGGTAGTATGCCACTTTTTAGGGGTCCTGTAAATAAGATAAAATATACATCTGGGGGCACCAGGAAAAAGAGCAGCACCCCCATCCCTGTGGGCCAGTTAACTGCCTAGGGAAAGAGGGTGGAATTGAGCCTGGCAGGCCCAGTTCATTCTTATATTTACTAGTCCAATAAACAGCACACCTTCCTGGGACCAAACTAACCAAAGGGCAGAGAGATGGCCGAGGTGTGAAGTGACAGGGACTCCGTCACTTAGAAAGAGGTCATTTGGGAGTGGGCCAGAAATCTGTCCCTTTAATGCAGGGGTCAGTGAACTGAGGCTCCTCGGCCAAATCTGGCCAGCTGCCTATTTTAATAAATAAGGTTTGACTAGAACACAGCCTCACACCTATGTGTTTAGCGTGTCTATGGTTACCCCAGAGTTGTGTAGATTTGGCAGAGACCACGTGATCTGCAAAGGCTAAAAAAAAAGTTACTACCTCACTCTTTACAAAAAAAGCTTTCTGCCCCCTGCTCTAATGTATCACTACCTTCTGGAAGGTAGGTATGGAACTTAAAACAAATTAATGCAAAGTGGATTTTTGAAAGAAAAGGTAATTTTTTTCCATGCAGTTTGGATAGTTGAGGTCACAAACAAATTTAAGTCCTGAGACCACACAAGATAGTGATGTAACATAAATGTTAACATCTAAGTTAAAACAGCCTTGAAAGCAACAAGAATAACAAAAAAACATGTTGAAGCCCATTTGACAAATAGCTACCAATGGTAATAATCCACTCCTCGGGATGATATAAACTGGCATTTAATCAGCTGCAGGACCAAAGAACCAGAGTCTCTGACCTGGAGATTCTTTGGAATAGAGAGGGTAAATTCTGTATCACAGGTTTGCTAGAGGACTCAGTTAAACCTAAATTTACTGTAAATAATTTCAGGCCTTAATTTGGAAGGCCAAGGAGGGTGGATCACTTGAGATCAGGAGTTCAAGACTAGCCTAGCCAAGATATGGTGAAACCCTATCTCTACAAAAAATGCAAAAATTAGCTGGGTGCCGGTAGTCCCAGCTACTCGGGAGGCTGAGGCAGGAGAATCACTTGAGCCTAGGAGGTGGAGGTTGCAGTGAGCCAAGATCATACCACTGCACTCTGGTCTGGGTGACAGAGCAAGACTTCATCTCCAAAATAATAATAATACGAGCTGACTGGTAGAAACAGTATGGAATTAGTTCTTAAGCCAATGCTATGGTCTGAATATTTGTGTTCCCCCAAAATACATATGTTGAAATCACAACCCCCAACGTGACAGTATTAGGAGGTGGGTCTTTGGGAAGTGATGAGGACATGAAGGTGGAGCCCTCATGAATGGTATTATCACTCTTGTTAAAAGGACTCCAGAGGCCGGGCGCGGTGGCTCAAGCCTGTAATCCCAGCACTTTGGGAGGCCGAGGCAGGTGGATCACGAGGTCAACAGATCGAGACCATCCTGGTCAACATGGTGAAACCCCGTCTCTACTAAAAATACAAAAAATTAGCTGGGCATGGTGGCGCGTGCCTGTAATCCCAGCTACTCAGGAGGCTGAGGCAGGAGAATTGCCTGAACCCAGGAGGCGGAGGTTGCGGTGAGCCGAGATTGCGCCATTGCTCTCCAGCCTGGGTAACAAGAGCGAAACTCCATCTCAAAAAAAAAAAAAAAAAAAAAAGAATAAAAGGACCCCAGAGAGCTCTGTTGCCCCTTCCAGCATGTAAGGACACAATGAGAACGTGCCATGTAGCAACCATAAAATGTTCCCTCACCAGACACCAAATCTGCCAGCGCCTTGATCTTGGACTGCCCAACCTCAAGAACCTTGGGAAATAAATGTCTGTTGTTTATAAATCACCCAGTGTATAGGTATTTTGTTATAGCAATGTGATGGGACTCTTCTGTTTAGTTTATTTCTGTGTGACACACAATAGTGTGTGTACTGATTAGCTAGTAGCACAGGCTGAGCAATCCTAGGCTGAGCAAAATATTGGCTCCATGTTGACCAGTCATGCCGTCTTGCCATGCTACACACACACTGTTCCATTCTGCCCATCTTTAAGGCAAATGGCACCAACTTCACAGAGCTCTTATGTGAATGACTTTAATTAATCAATGCAAAGTGGCACAAAGTAAGCCCAATGTAAGTACAGCTGTTATTACTATTTGCTTTTGTTGGTGACTCTTAGAGCTGCTTTTCACTAAGTGCTAGGTCCCAGTGGCAAATCTCATATCCCTGATCCTCGTTTGCTGTAAGAAATTAACATAAGTGAAGGCAAAATGTGAGGGTCAATCTGTGACTTCTAATCCTCTAAAGCAGTTCACTTCAGGGAGCCCACAGAGTGGATGCACTGAAGGCTGCACACTTATTTAAAGCCCCAGTAATGCCTCCAAATCGTAAAACAAATTTGTCATCTAAAGCTGCCAGCAAAAATGTGATTGGCTTCTGTACTGCTCCCTAGGGAGTTCTAGTAGCATGGGCTTTGCCCATAAAATATGGTTCCTGTGGCAGCAAAGCAGATTCTGTTCAACGGTGTTTTTCAATTACTTTTTTCTTCTTCTGCCTTGCGCAGCATTTCTGCTGCAAAATGAAAAAGCAGAGCCAAGCCCTTTTATGAAGGTTTTGATTAAATTTTTCAAAGTCGAAGAGCTGCATTAAAAAAAACTTATAAGTGGTTTTAGAACTGCTTTCCCTCATGCTGAGGGGGCTTGTGGATAGCTCTGTCCTGAGTGAGGCTTTGCTGTAAAGGCCCCACCTTAGGTTTGGTGGGATTAGCTGGCTTTCCTTCTCTATATATGGTGGAGACAGAAGCTGACTGTTTCATTATGCATCAAGGACTCTACCTCCCTGAGCACTGAAGTTCCCTTTGCCAAGTGCAGCCAAGCACCTTACACAGGTGCATGTTGACATGGTTTAGCAATATGTCCCCACCCAAATCTTGGCTCCAATTGCAACTGGCACGTGTTGAGGCAGGGATCAGGTGGGAGGTTATTGGATCATGGGGCAGTTTCCCCATGCTATTCTCATGATACTGTGTGAACCCTCAGGAGATCTGATGGTTTAAGAGTGCACTTCACCCTTTGCTCTCTCTCTCCCACCAGCATGTGAAGAAGGTCCTTGCTTCCCCTTTACCTTCCGCCATGATTGTTAAGTTTCCTAAGGTCTCCCCAGCCTTGCAGAACTTTGAGTCAATTAAACCTTTTTTTCTTTATAAATTACCCAGTCTTAGGCAGTTCTTTATAGCAGAGTGAAAATAGGCTAATACACATGTTAACTGTTCAGAGCCACAAAGGAGAATCTCTGAAGGGCCTGTCAGTATACAGACAGTGCTCAATATGAGCCTCTCTGGGTCCTCTCTATGGAGCCTCTCCCTTAGCAACCAAGCACCTTTACCACACACACTCAGCCACTCCAAAGGAGCTGTCCGGGGAAGGTGAACTCAGTTCTGCTGCTGGTCTGACTGTCAATATCTAGGCAACTCTCCATCATCCAGCTGACTTTTAAGCTCACATGCCTTTCCAGGAGAATTCATACCAGCCCAATTAAATTATGAGCTCTCCACATGGATACTTTGTTTTCTCTCCCTATTTTTATCCTTTCACCAATTAGTATCTAAACTACTAAGCATTTTCCTTAGTTATCTTGTTGTTTTCTCCCACTAAATGTGAGCTTTGTGAGGGAAAAGATTTACCTTTATCTCAGCTATGTCTTCAGCAGTCGAAGGAGTGCCTATCTGACAGCTGGCACTCCATAAATAACTGTTGCATGAACAAATGAGGAATGAACAATTGGAAAGCCACATTTTTAAAAGAAAGGGATAAGTCACTGATTCACAAAACTAGCTTCTTGGACTAAGTAGGGGTTTGGGTTTGGATTACCTGCTGCTTTGGTTATCCTTGTCCTCGTTCACCTCCTCTGGTATCGTCGATGGCAGTGGGCTATGGTTTCTTCTCTCACTTTGCTAGTTGCATTTTTCGCCATGCTTTGACCTGCTCCTGGAAAACTCAAGGCTTGGGGGAATGGGGCTGAAGGTCTTCCTCCAGAGCAGGTAGCTCTTTAAAAAGGGGTTGGTTGGGAGGCTGAGCCCAAGGCCCAGTTTCTCTTACAAACCCATCTGTGAGGGAGGAATAAATAAAAGGGGAGGTAGGCCTGTTCTGGCGGAGGCCTTTCATATGGAATGAAATACCAGGAGTGAGGAATCCATGTTCCTGTAAATCAAAACTCCCATGTGAGCATGTGCTCTGTGTCTTCATTGAGTGCTTGTTTGTAGTGATATGCATCTAATTTTTTTTTAATATTAGGACATATTCACACACAGATCACACAAATGTGGACACATATATTTGCAGCTTGCCCATTTCATTTAACAATATATCTTAGTTTTTCAAAATCACCCACTTTTTATTGTACTTTAGGTTCTGTGGTACATGTGCAGATCATGCAGGATTCTTGCATAGGTATATACATGACAATGTGGTTTGCAGCCTTCATCCCCCTGTAACCTATATCTGGCAGTTCTCCCCATGTTATCTCTCCCCAACCTCCCCACCCCCTGCTGTCCCTCCCTTAGCACCCCCAAACAGACCCCAGTGTGTGATGCTCCCCTCCCTGTGTCCATGTGTTCTCATGGTTCAACATTCGCCTATGAGTGAGAACATGTGGTGTTTGATTTTCTGTTCTTGTGTCAGTTTGCTGAAAATGATGGTTTCCAGATTCATCCAGGTCCCTACAAAGAACACCAACTCATCATTTTTTACGGCTGCATAGTATTCCATGGTGTATATGTGCCACATTTTCCTTGTTCAGTCTATCATTGATGGGCATTTGGGTTGGTTCCAGGTCTTTGCTATAGTAAACAGTGATGCAGTGAACATACGTGTGCATGTGTCTTTATAATAGAATGATTTATAATCCTTTGGATATATACCCAGTAATGGGATTGCTGGGTCAAATGGAATTTCTATTTCTAGGTCCTTGATGAATCACCACACTGTCTTCCACAATGGTTGAACTAATTTACACTCCCACCAACAGTGTAAAAGTGTTCCCATTTCTCCACATCCTCTCAAGGGTCTGTTGTCTCCAGATTTTTTAATGATTGCCATTCTAACTGGCATGAGATGGCATCTCAATGTGGTTTTGATTTGCATTTATCTAACGACAGTGATGATGAGCATTTTTTCATGTTTGTTGGCCTCATATATGTCTTCTTTTGAAAAGTGTCTGTTCATATCCTTTGCCCACTTCTGAATGAGTTCGTTTGTTTTTTTCTTGTAAATCTGTTTCAGTTCTTTGTAGATTCTGAATATTAGCCCTTTGTCAGATGGGTAGATTGCAAACATTTTTTCCCATTCTGTTGGTTGCCGACTCACTCTAATTTGTTTCTGGATTGTTTCTTTTGCTGTACAGAAGCTCTGAAGTTTAATTAGGTCCCATTTGTCTATTTTGACTTTTGTTGCCAATGCTTTTGGTGTTTTAGTCATGATGTCCTTGCCTATGCCTATGTCCTGTATGGTTTTTGCCTATGTTTTCTTTTAGGGTTTTTATGGTGTTAGGTCTTATGTTAAGTCTTTAATCCATGTGGAGTTAATTATAGTAAGGTGTCAGGAAGGGGTCCAGTTTCTGTTTTCTACATATGGCTAGCCAGTTTTTCCAACACCATTTATTAACAGGGAATCCTTTCCCCATTGCTTGTTTTTGTCAGGTTTGTCAAAGATCAGATAGTTGTAGATGTGTGGTGTTGCCTCTGAGGCCTCTGTTCTGTTCCATTGGTCTATATCTCTGTTTTGGTACCAGTACCATGCTGTTTTGATTACTGCAGCCTTGTATTATAGTTTGAAGTCAGGTGGCATGATGCCTGCAGCTTTGTTCTTTTTGGTTAGGATTGTCTTGGCTATGTGAGCTCTCTTTTGGTTCCATATGAAGTTTAAGGTGTTTTTTTCCAGTTCTGTGAAGAGCTTGATCAGGATAGCATTGAATCTATAAATTACTTTGGGCAGTATACCTATTTTCATGATATTGATTCTTCCTAACCATGAGCATGGAATGTTTTTCCATCTGTTTTTGTCCTCTCTTATTTCATTGAGCAGTGGTTTGTAGCTCTCCTTGAAGAGATCCTTACATCCTTTATTAGTTGTATTCCTAGGTATTTTATTCTCTTTGTAGCAATTGTGAATGGCAGTTCGTTCTTGATTTGGCTCTCTTTAAGTCTGTTGTTGGTGTATAGGAATGCTTGTGATTTCTGCACATTGATTTTGTATCCTGAGACTTTGCTGAAATTGCTTATCAGTTTCAGGAGATTTTGGGCTGTGATGATGGGGTCTTCTAAACATACTATCATGTCATCTGCAAATAGAGACAATTTGACTTCCTCCTTTTCTAATTGAATACCTTTACTTCTTTTTCTTGACTGATTGCTCTGACTAAAATCACCCCTTTTTAAGGGGTATAAGCAAGTGACACAAGAAAAGAGACAACATTTTCCCCAATAGCTTTGACCAAGAGGCACATATAAGATTAAATTCAAGTTTCAGCTCCTGTGGATTGCTGTTTCTTCCTGAGTTAGGAATTGCTGGGCCGGTGGTGGTGGGGTGAGTAGAAGCTAGTATCAGTGGAGAAGGAAAAACAATTAACTCCACAATCACCAAATTTCCAATTGGTGACAAGTTTAACACATAGGTAAATGCAGAAATCTCTGAATCAGAGCACTCTTAGAAATTGACACAGAACCAAGATCAGAGGGAAGAATAATTTTTACTTCAGTCAAATGGCAAAATATCTAGATTACTTGAAAATTTATAAGAGTTTCAAAACTTGTGATATTAACATACCAGGAGAAGACACAGAATCCTTTTCACAGGATAAAACAAAAACCCAAAGAGAATAGTTGAGTATTCTCTTTTCAGAAAAACCTAACATTGTGTCCTTGGCAAGCAACAGTCCTCTGAGATACAGAATTTTGAATGCTGTTAAAATTAATGAAAATGTCCTCATTAAGCTTCACACAATACCAGACCTCTAAGGAGATGCTCTGGATTTATCAGAAGTAAATTGAGGCCCTTATGAATCAAAGGAAACTATTTTGGATCACCTTGAGGATTTTCAGTTTTAAAAGTAGGTTCTTTATCCCTGGACAAGCAAACTGACAGGAAGCCTCAAGTTGAGAGGCTTTGAGAGGTTGCAGTTCTGTGGTTTCTGAGGACAAGAAATTAGGTAGCCCACTCATAGTTTGATTAGCATATGAGACAAGGTGGGCTAGGATGTGCTGTGAAGACACTTCCTAAACTGGAAGAGACTCAACCCGCAGTGTGCTGGAGCTGGCTTGTATGACTCACAAAAGCCAACTTTCAGCATTTCTTCTAAGCTCTGCATTTAATTGGTAGCCTAAAATTGACCATGGTTGGAGGATTTACACCATAGGAATCATCAAACGCTACACATCAGATACCTTTTTCTCTCCAGAAAGTGGGTTGTTCAACAGGTGCACCAACAGGCTTAACATAATAACCATGACATCATAAAGGCTTATTTTTTTTTCTCATGCATGGCCCAACATTTATGTTTCTCCCAGGAGGCTTTTAGTATAATTTCTTGGAAATGCAAGCTCCTTCTTTTTCATGGTTTCACTATTGCTAGAACCTGGGAGTCCTTACGATTTTAGAGTCATTTGTTGGATGCTCTGAATTTATCAGCCAGTGACTCGGGGGAGAGGGCTTGGAGGACTGCCTGGAAGTTTTTCATGGGCCAGGACTAGAAGTGGTATTCACTAGAGTCACCCACATTCCTGGTCCCAACTTACCTGTGAGGAAAACTGGGAAATGCATCTTCTGCTTGTTCTGGAAGAGGTAGTATGTGTGATGAACGCATAGCATCACCCCTGCCACAATTACATGACAAAGGGTATTATTTTTTTTCTCTTTCTTTTTCTCTCTTATAGAACTTACTGGTTTAACCTTATGGTGGAGAGTAAATTAATGCTTTAAATAATCTGAAGGGGAGGAGAAAATAAAGGACCAGGGCCCCAGTTTGCTCAAAACCTTACACCAGTTATTTGTGTGAGAGTGTGTGTAACTTCTGGGAGTAAGAGTGATTCACAGGTTTGGAGGAGTCATGGGCATAATGGCTACTTCCAACCAAGTGTGTTTGCCTGGTGGCTTAAAACAACAGAAATTTCTCTGTCTCTTTTTTTTTTTTTTTTTTTTTTTTTTTTTTTGAGACACAGTCTCGCTCTGTCACCAGGCTGGAGTGTACTAGCACGATCTCAGCTCACTGCAACCTCCCAGGTTCAAGCACTTCTCCTGCCTCAGCCTCCCAAGTAGCAGAGACTACAGGCACATGCCACCATGCTCAGCTAATTTTTGTATTTTTAGTAGAGATGGGGTTTCACCATGTTGGCCAGGATGGTCTCGATCTCTTGACCTTGCGATCCGCCTACCTTGTCCTTGCAAAATGCTGGAATTACAGGCATGAGCCACCACACCTGGCTAGAAATTTCTTCTTTTAGTTTTGGAGGCTAGAAGCCTGAAATCAGGGTGTTACCAGGATTTTTTTTTCGAATTTCCAACTTTAAATTTGTGAAGGATATGTAGGTTTGTTTCATATATAAACATGTGCCATGGTGGATTGTACAGATCATCCCCTCACCCAGGTATTAAGCCCAGTATCCATTAACTATTCTTCCTGATCTCCCTCCTCTCACCTCCCGACCTCTGACAGGCCCCAGTGTGTGTTGGGTCCCGGCAATGTGTCCCTGTATTTTGAACATTTAGTTCCCACTTATAAGTGAGAATGTGAGGTATTTGGTTTTCTGTTCCTGCGTTAGTTTGCTGAGGATAATGTCCTCCAGCTCCATGTATGTCCCCACAAAGGACATGATCTCATTCCTTTTTATGGCTGCATAGTATTCTATGGTATATATGTACCACATTTTGTTTATCCAGTCTATTATTGATGGGTGTTTAGGTTGGTTCCATATCTTTGCTATTGTGAGTAGTGCTGCAATGAACATACATGTACATGTGTCTTCATAATAGAACAATTTATATTCCTTTGGGTATATACCCAGCAATGGGATTGCTGGGTCGATGGTATTTCTGCCTCTAGGTCTTTGAGGAGTCAACACACTGTCTTCCACAATGGTTTAATTCATTTACACTCCCACCAACAGTGTAAAAGCTTTCCCATTTCTCCACAACCTCACTAGTGTCTGTTGTTTTTTGACTTTTCAATATCCATTCTGACTGGTGTGAGATGGTATCTCACTGTGGTTTTGATTTGCATTTTTCTAATGGCCAGTGATATTGAGCTTTTTTTCATATGTTTGTTGGTTATATGTATGTCTTTTGAGAAGTATTTGTTCCTGTCCTTTGCCCAAGTTTTAATGGGGTGTTTTTTTTTTCTTGTAAATTTAAGTTTCTTGGAGATGCTGGATATTAAACCTTTGTCAGATGCACTGCTTGCAAAAATTTTCTCTTATTCTGTAGGTTGTCTGTTTACTCTGTTGATAGTGTCTTTTGCTGTGCAGAAGTTCTTAAGTTTACTTAGATACCATGTCAGTTTTCGCTTTGTTGCAATTCAGCAGGATTCGTTCCTTCTAAGGCTGTGAGGAAAGGCTCCGTTCCAGGCCTCTCTTCTTGGTTTATTGATGGCCATCTTTTCCCAGTGTTTCTTCACATCATCTTCCCTCTGTACATGTCTGTGTCCAAATTTCCCCTTTCTTTTTTTTTTTTTTTTGAGACAGAGTCTCACTCTGTAGCCCAGGCTGGAGTGCCGTGGCATGATTTTGGCTCACTGCAACCTCCACTTCCTGGGTCCCAGTTCAAGCAATTCTCCTGCCTCAGCCTCCTGAGCAGCTGAGATTACAGGCACATGCAACTATGCCCAGTTAATTTTTGTATTTTTAGTAGAGACAGGGTTTCACCATGTTGGTCAGGCTGGTCTTGAACTTCTGTCCTCATGGTCTGCTAACCTCAGGCTCCCGAAGTGCTGGGATTACAGGTGTGAGCCTCCGTGCCTTCCCAATTTCCCCTTTCAATAAGGACATCAGTCATATTCGCTCGGCGGTCTACCCTACTCCAATATGACCTCATCTTAATTAACTCTTCAATTACCTTATTCCAAATAAGGTCACATTCAGAGTTCCTGGGAGTTAGGACTTCAACATTTGAACGCTCGGAGGACACAAGTCAGCCGATCACATCCAGAGAGGTTATTCCGCAGTGGTTCTCACCATAGCAGTGCGGCGCCACCTACCATCTCTCCTTCAGTCACCTGCGCTTCCTACCCGCGGCCCAAGCAGTTGCTCATCATCCATTCTTTTCCGCTGCTGTACCTGTGCTTTTCTTTTATTCCATTTGCATTTTTCTGTGGTTCATAACTAATGGGCTAGTCTCTCTTCTCAGTCTGCGGTCTTTTTAAAGGCAGGGACTCCCCATTTCTGTTCTGCAGTCTGCATAGTGTCTTGCACAATAGTAGGCTGAATGAGCTGTGTAGGCTGAAAACTGGCGCATTCAGCCTACTATGTAGGCCCCCACTCTACTCGTGGCATCTGCCCAGGCCTGTGGTCCACAGTGATTTCTCAGGATCGCGGTGGAGGTCACTGTGAGGGAAACTGAGGGTAGGTGACCAAGTACCATAACCAGGCTAAGCCCATGCGACATTTTAACAATATTCAAACCCAAGGGGAGCGGTCACAAGGTAAGAAACAGATGTTCTCTGCTGTGCTCTGTTTCTTTTTGAGGGAAGCATCATCTGTGAAATAGAGGTAATCCCTTGAGGGATTGTGATGGCAACATTTCAGAAGCTCTGTCTTGTGATAGCATCTAAATCCCAATTGGTTTTTATTAATATCATTTTGCTTCAAGCCATACAAGAATAAAGGGAAAATAGAAGAAAGATTAATAATTAAGGAAGGCCGGGCGTGCTGGCTCAAGCCTGTAATCCCAGCACTTTGGGAGGCCGAGGAGGGTGGATCATGAGGTCAAGAGATTGAGACCATCCCAGTCAACACGGTGAAACCCCGTCTCTACTAAAAATACAAAAAATTAGCTGGGCATGGTGGCGCATGCCTGTAATCCCAGCTACTCAGGAGGCTGAGGCAGGAGAATTGCCTGAATCCAGGAGGCGGAGGTTGCGGTGAGCCGAGATCACGCCATTGCACTCCAGCCTGGGTAACAAGAGTGAAACTCCGTCTCAAAAAAAAAAAGTCCAAGGAAAAGACAGATTTTCAGTTTGATTAGGTATTAAATATGGATAGTCACATTTCATAGTGAGGGTGCCTGCCTGCGAATGACTTTTTAAAAAAATCCTTAGTTTTCAATGCTAGAAAAATTCAATTTTACTCTGGAAAGTTCTGATTATGTAAAATCTGCACAAAAATAAAGCTTCCTAAGATTCTGATCATTCCACACCCACAAGCAATACGATCCCTAGGAAACACTGCGATGTAGAAGACTGTTGGCAACTCATCCAGGGACTGTGAGGCAGGCACGGCTGCCCAGAGGGGTCACTTCGATAGTGTGTTGGGAGACCTGATTAGAATGAGAAGAAATAAGCTTCTTCAGTATAAGGAATACAATGAATGAACAGTTCCTTTCTTCTTCCGATAACAGTGATGCATTCTCATTTCTATTCTTAAGTCCATTCTTCCCTCTTGAGAGTTTTTCTCCCAGGATAATCCAGGCACCTCAGCGGGGGCTCACTCGGTTTCGGAGGGTTGAGCCTGATTAAAAGCGTTGTGCAGAGGAAAACACAAGCCTAGGCCGTTCCTGAAGATCTCTTTTCCTTGCTATTAGTGTTGCCCACTCTGCGGGGCTGTCCTTCAGACCTGGGTGATATGGTTTGGCTGTGTCCCCACCTAAATCTCGAAGTGTAACTCCCACCATTCCCACGTGTCGTGGTAGGAATCTGGCAGGAGGCGATTGAATTATGGGTGTGGGTCTTTCCTACGCTGTTCTTGCGAATGACTCTCACGAGATCTGATGGTTTTAAAAAGGGGAGTTTTCCTGCACAAGCTGTCTCTCTGCTGCTGCCATGTAAGAAGTGCCTTTTGCCTTCTGCCATGATTGTGAGGCCTCCCTGGGCAGATGAAACTGTAAGTCCATTAAACCTCTTTCTTTTTTAAATTGCAAAGTCTTGGGTATGTCTTTATCAGCAGCATGAAAATGGACTAATACACTGGGTGAGGGTGGCTGCCCACCTGCAGGGAGCATTATAGGATCTGAGGGGCCACCAGTCACCTCCACTTTGCCACAAGACTCTCGGGGTGCAGAAGAAGAGAGTGCCTCCTGGCCATCCGTGTAGCTTTCTCCCAGGGGTTCAGTTCTAGACACTGGGTCTTCATATTGTGCACTGCAGCTACTCTCCCCAAAACTCATGAAACAGGGTCAGCCAGGTCAGGAGGGATTTCAGAGGCAGTGGAACACCTAGATGATGAGAAGATTCTGGCTACTACTGAATATCTTAAAATATTGCTTGTATGTGGGGTGGCCTGGGGGTGATGGAGATTAAGCTATTGGCTGGCCAGTGGCTCTGAATCTCAAAGGAAAGGTCTGACGGCAACGTCTTTACTCTAGAGAATTTATCCTCTCTCACCCTTGCAGAGCGTGTGGTGTGCATGACTTCCTGTGTGTTACTGGGTGGCCCATCCCAAAAAGGTTTGCTTAGCCTCTGCAGGCCAGCAGCAAATCAGCCTCTGCATCAACAGCTGCCTATGTTATGGATGTTACAGATATTGAGATTTCTCTATCATGTCTTAGAATGGTTTTTTAAAGTTTTCATTTTACTTGATAAGCAAATGTCTAATTTGTATGTAGTCAAAGTAATTGACATTTTCTGACTTTTTCTATTGTTTTTACGAGTACAGTTTTTCTAATGGGTTTTCTTTTTGAAAACTCATGATCCAGAATTTACTTTTGGCTGTACTGTGATGTGAAGACCCAAATAACTAGCCGGTTGTCACAATATTAAATGTCGAATGGCTTATCAATTCTCCATTGGTTCAGGCTTTTAAACAATCCTATGGGCACATAGCTATATGGTAGATTGCCATCAGGAGACATGAGGGCCAGGGTGCTTTGACGTGAACACATCCTGAAGTTGAGTGAGAGTGAAGACAACAATGAGAGACGCTCGTGTCTGGTGAACTCAGAAAATTGCCAGCACAGGCCCAGAGGCAGAAGCCACAGTTCCCGGTTGGAGGTTGTTTCCCTCCTTCATGCTGACTAGAGTGGCTCTGAACTAAGACATGCCGGGATTCCTGCAGTGGCTGGCCAGGTGCCTTACACATGTTGCTGTTGGAATTCTTATGAACCTTCAGGTAATGATTCTTAAAGATCGTGCTGCTTCCTTACGAGATGGCTTATTGAATGAGGACAGTAGCCACGTCTCAGTTATCTTCTAAGTTCCCTCAGCAGAAGCACAGCATAATGCACATGACAGATGACCTGTGAATGATTTGCTAAGGATTGGCCGAAGCTACGCTGTGCTCTAGTTATTCCATTACTGGCCAGAGTGCCGCGTTCCTGCAGTCAGTGTGAATGGGCATTATGTGTTTTTCAACATACTATATATATGTTTGTCTTATGTCCTTTTCACTGCCTACTTCCACCTCTGTATCCTCCTGTTGGAGGAAATCATTCTAGCCTCGCTATCTGTGAAAACAAACAAAACTAACCAAGCACAAGCTAGAGACCTGCTGCTCCCAAATCCCATGGAGACGTGTCTGAGTTTGCTGCTGGAAGATTTAAAGCAGCTGGAATAACATAAATGACAAGCCGGACTTACAAGGTGAAGACTGAAGACCAGCTGACACATGCATTCTTTACTAGATACTAGACAAGGAAGGTTTTCTTTTGTATTCAGAAAAAGTTGGGATGATAAAATGGAGATGATACAGATAATAGCTCTGTTAATGGGTCTTTACTAGTACATCAGAGTTGTGTGTGTATGTGAATTATATACATATGATATCTATGTGTATATTATATGTAATATATGTATTCATGTGTGTGTGTGTATATATATATATGGATTGCCAAGTGTTACACTTAACACATATGATTAAAGAAAAAAATACATTCTCTCTCAAGAGAGGGTTTTGCACATAGAGAGCCTGACTCTTGGCTAGTGTTAGAGTTGGGGAAGCAATACACCAAAATGTGGTGCTTTTACATTCTGCTTTTAAGACGAAGGCTCAAGGTCCCTCTGACCACCCCCTACCGGTGTCCCCCACTCCTGTCTCTCAATCCTTTGTCTCTCCCAAAGCACTGGATGAAGCTGATTTCTAAAGAAGCTGAGTTCCCTTATCTGCCTAAATCTGGACTCACCAAAGAAGAAAAGCATAAGGGTGGCCGGGAGAAAGGAGAATAGACCAAACTCAGGCAAGCCAGTTTTATGAACCTGCAGGGCTGCTCCACAGCAATCAGAGGAGGCACCATATTCCTAACGTTCTTGCCTCTTAATAGGTAATAGAGAAGGGGCGCCATTCTTGTCTGGCTGCTTCTTGCTGGATAGGGGTGATGTAGGGGAGAGGCTAGATTGTAGGGTTTGCTGTTCCCAGAGCTGTTGGTATTATTGAAATGGCATTATATTTCATATTGTTTCATTGGTGAAAGCTTTAATGCAGTCCTGTAAGAACTGGGTGAGAAGTTATAAGAGGCAGGGGCCAAATGCTAGAAGGAGAAGAATAGAAATGAGAGGTCCAGCTAGTGGGAGGAGCCAGGGTGCCCAAGTCCAAAGCTTGGTCCAAGAGTTGGAGAGGCGCTGCCTGATTTCAGAAGCTTTTTTATTTAACCATCGAGCTGCATCTTGTACTAGTCCTGACTGCATTTTTCCCCTAAAAAGGTACACAGCCCTCCTTTTTCGGCAGTGAGGAGGTTTAAACTTGCACGGTTTTCGAGTGTAACTGCTGCTAGAGAGTTTATTTGGGACTGAAGAGTGAGAGTGAATTCTGCCGTGTCTTGCCGATTGTCTGAGAGGTCTTTGGAGAGGGTGTGATAGTAGGACGGGGAGGTGGCCAGATCTGCTCTTCCTGTTCCTGTGGCTACAGTCATTCCAAATCCCATTAGCAGGGGTATCAGCTGCACGGCTCAGCGCTGGCAGACTTGAGCCTTGATGGGGACTAGTAAGTTTTGGTTCCCTGGGGCAATGCCCATTTTGGGGCTTAGAAAGACTAGGGTGCAGGTGCCAGTCCAATTAGTGGGGAGGCATAGGTAAGTTGAGGCCCCACACATGAAAAATATGCCTTGGCTGGGCAGACGGAACTGGTAGTCTATGTTAAAAAGTGTGTGTGAGATTATCGTTCTTCTTTTCCCGTGCTCCCAGGGTGCCGGCTAGGGCGGCTCCAGTAAGCAGCTGAAAAGGGGTTAGCGCGGAAAGGTGAGTGGCTCCGTGTGTTTTGTTTTCCCATTGACGAAGGAATCATTTTGTACCTACTAAGATTCCTTCAGAAGGATGGCCAAATGTGGGTATAAGGAGGCATTTATCAGGGGTGGGGGCTGCTCTGCAAGGGGTCCAGGGGTGTATAGTAATGCCTTCCATCGCAAAATCCTGATTGTTTTTTAAGTAGAGACTTACTAATGACTTTAGGGGGTCCTGAAAAGCAGACAGGTGCCTAAAGGGAGAGGCCTGGAAGACTTGAAAGTTTTGATAGTTGGCTGGGGCCTGAAGCTGTAAGGTATAATTGCGCTGATGGGGCGGTAGGTGCCCCGGAGGTGCCCCAGAGGTAGACCTGAAGGTACATTGCCTTGAAAGCAAACTGGGGCTTGGAGAGCTAACTCTGTGTTTATGGCTATGGGGCCGTGTGTGGGCTCATTATTATTGTTTGTATGTTGGGTGGGATTGGAAATAGAGGAATGCAGAAGTTGTACTGTGCATTCTGTTATTTTTCGTTGTTTTAGGGAAGGGAAACCTGGCTAATGACTGCATGTTTAAGGGCTGGGAGAGGCTTATACTTTCAAACTGAGGATGATAGGTTAATTTGGTAAAAACCCATGTTTTTGCAGGGGCAGGAGTGGCAGTATACGTGGTGGAATAGCCAGCAGTCTTTTGCTAGGGTTGGGTTGGATTGGTTCAGCAGTGAATGGGTTAAGCTGAGGGTTTTGTAGAGGTAGTTAGGGATGAGAGGCAGCGGGGTTGCAGACAGAGGAGAGGAAGAGGGTAAAGCAGCGGATAGGCGGCGGCAGGGCATTTACATTTCTTTCTTTTTTTTTTTTTTCTGAGACGGAGTTTCGCTGTTGTTACCCAGACTGGAGTGCAATGGCACGATCTCGGCTCACTGCAACCTCCGCCTTCTGGGTTCAAGCAATTCTCCTGCCTCAGCCTCCCGAGTAGCTGGGACTACAGGTGCGCACCAACCATGCCCAGCTAATTTTTGAATTTTTTTTAGTAGAGACGGGGTTTCACCTTGTTGACCAGGATGGTCTCGATCTCTTGACCTTGTGATCCACCAGCCTCAGCCTCCCAAAGTGCTGGGATTATAGGCGTGAGCCACATTTACATTTCTTTAAGGATTTGGGGAGTAAAGAGGAGGGAGACAGCAGTGGGTTGTTTTCGGGAACAGGCGTGAGGCGGAGTTTGGCTAAGCTGAGAAGAGAACTGGAGAATCGGCGGAGGATGGAGCTGGTGGGTTAGTGGGCACGTCAGGAGCTCTTTTTAATCTGGAAAGATGGTACCAAGAGACATGTCCTGAGAGTTTCGCTGCAGTGGGGATTGTGAGAAGAACCCGAAAGGGACCTTCCCACTTTGGCTTAAGGCTTGCTGAGTTAAGAGTTTTTAGAAAGACATGTTCTCCTGGTAGGTCTGTTTGGTGGGCCTTTGTGGGGCTGTGGGAGGGCTTGGTCTGCTTGTTCACGGAGGAGATGGCAGATGAGGGAAAGTGTTGGGAGGTATTCTCCTACATGAGTTAGAAGCGGGTATGTTTTGTAAGAGAAAAGGCCGAACGTGGTGGCTCACACCTGTAATCCCAGCACTTTGGGAGGCCAAGACGGGCGAATCACCTGAGGTCGGGAGTTCAAGACCAGCCGGACCAACATGGCAAAACCGCATCTCAACTAAAAATACAAAATTACCTGGGCATGGTGGCTCATGCCTGTAATCCCAGCTACTCAGGAGGCTGAGGCAGTAGAGTGGCTTGAGCCCAGGAGGCAGAGGTTGCAGTGAGCCGAGATTACACCATTGCACTCCAGCCTGGGCAATAAGAGTGAAAGTCTGTCTCAAAAAAAAAAAAGAAAAGAAAGAAAGAAAAGGGCGTCTATACAAAGGGGTCGTGGTGTCCCACACTGTTGGATTAACAAGAGAAGTGGGGAGTGGATATTGGGGGCAGGGTCAAGGGTTGGCATGGTGGCAGAGAGGAGTAGGAGAGAATCTGGTTGTGGGGAACAGAAAAAGGTGCTGGAAGCTTTGATTTTAGGTTTTTTGCCTAGATTGGGGGTAGGGCAATGAAGCATGATAAGGAAAGAGTGTGAGAAAACAGTATCAAATAGGGAACAAGTAAGAGGTCTGGTGGCACATGAGATGGATTCGCCAACCCCCACGACTGAGACTTGAGAGGGATGAGTGGGTCCTGAGAATTCAGGCAAAGCTGAGTGCGTGGCCCCGGTATTGATTAAAAAAGAGATTGGCTTGCCTGCTACCTACTAGCAGAGTTACTCTGGGCTCTGATGCAGTGATGGCAGATGGGGTAGGGGCCCTGAGCCTCGGCAGTCCTCAGTGGCTAAGCCGAGGAGCTGCAGGAGTGCAAGTGATTCTTCACTTTTTGTCTTGCTGAGCGGATGATGGCTCTGAGGTGCAGGCTTTTCTGTCCGTCTGTTGAGAGGAGTCAGACTTCCAGGTGCCTGTCTGCCAGCAGACTGGGCAAGGGCTTTTTGGCACTCTTGGGTTAGGACACGTCCTCGCCCAGTGACCTTTGTTTGCCGCTCTTAAAATAAGGCCCAGGAGGGCCACTGCTATCGGATCTTTTGTGCCCTTGGGTACCATGGCTAGGCTGACGGATAGCTGCAGCTCGAGGCTGGTATTTAGCATGATCTCTTTGGACTTTATCTAACTTGCTCTGCTTATTTCTGTTATTGAAGACCTTGTTGTGGGGTTTGAGGGCCATCTTCAGCCTTTTTAAGTTTGCGCCAAATGTCAGGAGCAGATTGGGAGATAAAATGGGAATTAAGAACAATAGTTCCTTCTCGGGAGGCAGGTATATTTTTAGAGAGCCTCTGTAAGGTGAGAAAGGAATTGGGCAGGATTTTTATCTGCCTTTTGGGAACTTTCTTTAAGTTTTTCAAAATTTATGGCCTTATAGGTGGTCTTGTTAAGGCGTGAAATAAGGCAAGTAATCATATGGTTACAGGATGCCTGACTGGCGTCTGTGGGTTGGTCCTCTCAGGAAGGCTCTTCCCGCGGGTGGCAGTGGCTCCGACGACTTAGTAGGGTCTCCCCAATGAAGATCATCCACATGGTGCCTGGGACGTAAGCCACACTCTTTCCAAGTGTGTTCATAAGATCATGCCAAGTGAGTTCATAAGACTGGGTCATGTAAGTATCAGGATCAGAGGAGAAGGACCCAAGACGTTTTTCAATCTGGGAGAGATCGGAGAGGAAGAAGGGGACATGGACACGAACAATTCCTTTAGCCCCTGCTGCCTCCCAGAGGGGAAGCAAGGGAGCCCAAGGGAGCCGGTTGCCGGGCATGTTGGGCTTGGGAATGGGTACGGGGCGGAGACCGGGAGGATTCAGAGCCAGAAGTGAGGTGGCTGGCGGGGAGGTAGGGCTGGAGTGGGGACGTACGGTGGATTGTGATGCTCCCGTGGGAATTATAATGTGGATGAGGAGGAGGAGGAAAATCGGCGAGGTCAAAGGAAGTTGGATCGTTGGCTGGGGCTGTGGGGGGTGTGGCAGGAAGAGAGTTGTCAGCTGGGGCTGTGGGGGGTGTGGCAGGAAGAGAGTTGTCAGCTGGGGCTGTGGGGGGTGTGGCAGGAAGAGAGTTGTCAGCTGGGGCTGTGGGGGGTGTGGCAGGAAGAGAGTTGTCAGCTGGGGCTGTGGGGGGTGTGGCAGGAAGAGAGTTGTCAGCTGGGGCTGTGGGGGGTGTGGCAGGAAGAGAGTTGTCAGCTGGGGCTGTGGGGGGTGTGGCAGGAAGAGAGTTGTCAGCTGGGGCTGTGGGGGGTGTGGCAGGAAGAGAGTTGTCAGCTGGGGCTGTGGGGGGTGTGGCAGGAAGAGAGTTGTCAGCTGGGGCTGTGGGGGGTGTGGCAGGAAGAGAGTTGTCAGCTGGGGCTGTGGGGGGTGTGGCAGGAAGAGAGTTGTCAGCTGGGGCTGTGGGGGGTGTGGCAGGAAGAGAGTTGTCAGCTGGGGCTGTGGGGGGTGTGGCAGGAAGAGAGTTGTCAGCTGGGGCTGTGGGGGGTGTGGCAGGAAGAGAGTTGTCAGCTGGGGCTGTGGGGGGTGTGGCAGGAAGAGAGTCGGGTTTGGAAGGAGGGAGGAAGCTTTGGAAAGTACAGCAGGACCGGCAGAGGGAAGGGCGGCTACGGAGGGTGAGGAAAGCCTGAGCATAAGGAATCTCAGACCATTTCCCATTGCAGTGGCAAACGTTGTCTGAGTCTCTCAGTATGTTGAAATCAAAAATACCATTTTCAGGCCATTGGGAGCCCTTGTCTAATTGTATTGAGGCCAAACGGTATTACTGTAAAAGATAAGCCTCTTAGGACGATCTTCTGAATGGAGGCCAAGAGTATTGATATTACGCAGGAGACACCCAAGGGGGATTGTTTTGGAAGGGGTAGAGTGACAAGCTCCCATTGCAAATGGGGAAGGCAGGGAGAAGAAGAAGAGACTGCTGATTGACAAGGACGGCAGGAGAGGGTGTCCCCTGTCCGGAATATGGGAGGCATCCTCTGAGTCGGGCTTCCGTGAAATGGAGGAACCAGAGGCCTGGAGGCCGGAGGAAGCCCTTGGCCCAGTGCTGGGTCTTTTGGGAAGGCAGAGACAGTCAACAGTTACGGGTAAAGGGCAACAGTCTCTCTTACTCACCCTGGCAGAGGCTCTGAGGGTGGATGTGGTCACCAGCAATTGGAGAGTCTGGGAGATCCTCCAGATCTTTGGTAGGTTCGGGAAGAGGAGGATGGCTGGGAAAGCAGTGATAGAAGAGAGAGGGAAGGAGAGAGAAAGAGAGAGAGAGAGAGTCCCTTAAGGATGCCCAGCTGGAGTGCACCCCTCCTGGGTTTCGGCACCAATAACGAAAGGGTAGCTGAGAGAAAGGAGAATAGACTCAAAGTCAGGCAAACACGTTTTATTAACTTGCCTGGCTGCTCTGTAAGTATCAGAGGAGGCAGCTTGTTCCTAACAAAAACGAGGACCGCTGGTACCTTCCCTGAGTTTGCATTAACTGCACTCCTATCATGGGAAGACAGGTCAAAGTCTGCTAAGACACCTGGACAGACTTTTGTCACAGACCATTGACTGCTCTGTGGGCCCAACAGACTTTGTCCCAGACCACTGTTATCTTCTCCAAGCCCATTATATCCTCCTAAAGATAACTTCCTACCTCCCTAAAATCATCCACATTTCCCCATCTTCCTTTCTCATACGAAGAAGCCTGTACAAGGATCTGTAGCCTATTGCGTGGCAGGGTAATCACCCTGAGATTTCCCTCATGCACATTAATAAAAATTCACATGCCTTTCTTTAAATCTTCCTTCTGTCAGTTGGGTTTCAGGCAACTGTCAGAGAGCAGAGACGTTTGCCCTGAGGTCCTGCACTAGGGACTCCTGTTAAGTTTCATTATCCTAGTATGTGGGTATTGTTTGTTTTTCAAAGAAGCTCAAGCTTATTATAGAAAACTTGAGCAACACAAAACAAGTAGATTCAAAGAAAAAAATATACATAACCTTAGAGATGTCATTTTGCTACGGTCTGAATGTTTCCGTCTCTCCAAATTCATATGTTGAAGCCTCACCCACCATGTGGTGGTATTGGGAGGCAGGGCCTTTTGGAGGGGATTAGGCCTCTCAGGGTCATGTTCCCATAAATGGGATTAGTGCTCTCATAAAAGAAACCTGAAGGGGCTTGTTTGCCCTTTCAGCATGTGAGGATACAGGGGAAAAGACACCATCTGTGAATCATAAATTGGGCCCTCACCTGACACTCAATCTCACAGGGCCTTGAACTTGGACTTTGCAGCCTCTAGGACTGTGAGAAATAAATTGCTGTTGCCCGTAAGTCACCCAGTCTATATGGTATTTTGTTACAGCAGCCTGAATGGACTAACACACATTTTTATTTTAAAGTTTGAGCTCTAGCAATGGAGTCAGACAGCAAGAGAGCTTGGGGACCCACTTCTCTCACCAAGGGAGGAGAAAGTTGAGAAGTGCCATGAAAATGTTCCTACTTCATCTGGGGCCTCGTAGCAACCATCTCTGCTGGTAAGGCCTGGGCCTCTCCTGGCTCCGGGTCACAGCTGGTCCTTCTTGGTGAGATGACCTTTCCTACCACATACTCACCACATGCACCTCCGGCCTTCCTTGGGAAAGTACCGGCATCTGTGCTCCGCCAGGCCTCAGTGTCTCAGCCTTCAAATTAGCCCATGGCTTTCTTCCTCTTTTTGTTCCAGACAGGAATTACTTCCCTCTACGACTGTGTTTTTAAGAGGCGCCTAGATTATGATCAGAAGTTGCACCGAGATGACAGAGAACACGCAAAAAGCCTGGGACTTCATGTTAATGAAGAGGTAATATTAAGACAGAATATTAACAGGTTGTCAACAGATTAGCAAAACTGTACAGGCATATCTAGTTTTATTGGACTTCACTTTATTGGCTTTTATAGATACTGCATTTGTTTACAAATCGAAAGTTTGTGGTAACCTTATGTCAAGTAAGTCTGTTGGTGCCATTTTTCCAATAGCGTGTGCTCCCTTCCTATCCCTGTGTTAGCATTTTTTAACAATAAAGTATTTACAAATTAAGCTCTATACATTTTTCAGACATAATGCTATTGCACACTTAACACACTATGGTGTGGTGTAAATATAACTTATATATGCACTGAAAACCCCCCAAAATTTTATGACTCACTTCATATCGATAGTTACCTTATTGCCATGGTTTAGAACCAAATCTGCAGTATCTCTGAGGTATGCTTGTACGTGTGTGTGTGTGTGTGTGTGTGTGTGTGTGTGGTGGAGGGTGCATGAACAGTCATGCATCACTTAACGACAGGGACTCATTCTGAGAAATTCATTGCTAGGCGATTTTGTCATCGAGTGAACATCAGAGTGTACCTAACACAAATCTAGGTAACACAGCTTACTCCATGCCTAGGCCATATGGTACAGCTTACTGCTCCTAGGCCATCAACCTGTACAGCACGTTACTGTAGACAATGTCGTAGATGATTATAACACAATGGTAAGTATTGGTATATCTAAACATAAAAAGGTACAGCAAAAGTATGGCATAAAAGATAAGAAACGATACCTTTGTGTGGGCACTTACCTCGAATGGAGCTTGCAGGACTGGAGGCTGCTGTGGTGAGTCAGGGAGTGCGTGCTGAGTCAGGGAGTGCGTGCTGAGTGAATGTGAAGGCCCAGGGCATTTCTGTGACTACCGTAGCCTTTATAAACACTGCACACTTTGGCTGCAGTAAAGTCATTACATATTTTTTTCTTTAATAATAAATTAGCTTACTATAACTTTTTAACCTTATAAAGTTTTTAATTTTAAAAACTTGATGACTCTTTTGTAGTAACACTTAGCTTAAAACAAACACATTGGACAGCTGGACAAAAACATTTCCTTTATCTCTTTATAAGGTTTCTCTCTTTATTTTTTTTTTAAGCTTTTAAAGTTTTTGGTTAAAAACTGAGACACAAACACACACCGTAGCCTAGGCCTACTCAGGGTCAGGATCGTCAGTATCACTGCCTTCCACCCCCACACCTCGTCCCACTGGAAGGTCTTCAAAGGCAATGGCACACAACACGATGGAGCTGTCATCTCCTATGCTAACAATGTCTTCTCTGGAATACCTCCTAAAGAACCTGCATGAGGCTTTTCTACAGTTAACTTTAAAAAATAAGTTGAAGGAGTACACTGTTAAAATAGCAATAAAAAGTATCATAAATACATAAAGCTATGCATAATAAATACACAGTCAAGCACTATGAGCTGTACAGAATTGTATGTGCTGTATTTTATGTGACTGGCAGCACAGGTTTGTTTTCGCCATGACTAATGTGCTGTGCTACAACTTGACAACAGTTACGGCATCGTTAGGTGATAGGAACTTTTCAGTTCTATAAGATTTTGCCATTTTAATGGCAAAAACAGCAATTATGTTTGAACCAACCTAATATTACAACCTTATTGGGACTACCATCATATATGCGATCCATCATTGAGTAAAATGTCATGTGGCACACGACTGTATGTGTATATGTGTATGCATGTATATAGGCATACATGTATGTACACGTATGTATGGATGTATGTATATGCATATACATATATGTATATTTTATATATTGTACATGCTTTGTGTGTATGCATATGTGTATCTGTGCTTATACATGTGTACATGTGTGTATATGCATGTATGTGTGCATATGTGTTCATGTGTATGTGCCTGCTTGTGAATGTGTATAAATGTGTGTATAGGTGCATGCATATGTGTATATGTGTGTATATACGTGTGCATACATGTATATGTCATGCACATGTGTATATTGTATTGTGTATATGCACGTACATTTATGTGTACATGCATTGTGTTATGTGTACACCTACACATATATATTTAGTGTTGTGCTCAGCTGCTTTATTTAATTTTCTTTATGCAGCGCTCTATTTGTGCCAACAAGCTAAGGCTGAGCTACTATTATAGCTCTCTTTGTTCAGTCATGTCATCGTGTGTTTTTCTTGTAATATTTTTTGGTTCTTTAGAATTTAACAATTTAAGGACAGCAAAGCTAAGATGTTCTCTTCAACAGATAAAACAAGTGTCTGCTTAACCGCTGAGTCCTGGCTTTCATAATTGTTCTGGAAAAGTTGATTTTGCAGGGCTGAAGTTGCACACACGAGAACATTTCTTCCAAGTTTAGTTACCAAGCCACCATCACCAGCACATGTAGTGCGTTCTAAGTTGACAGCAAAGTTAGTGTTTTCCCCAGGAGAAAAATATGGCACATTGTTTTTTAGAAAAAATCCCCATCCTCTCAAAGCTGTCATACCTACAGGGAAAGAGATAAAGTAAAGGCACAGAAATCATGGGTCAGGTGTGGTGGCTCACGCCTGTAATTCTAGCACTTTGGGAGGCTGAGGCGGGTGGGACACCTGAGGTCATGAGTTCAAGACCAGCCTGGCCAAGGTGGTGAAACCCCATCTCTAATAAAAATACAAAAATTAGCCAGGTGTGGTGGTGCACTCTTGTAATCTCAGCTACCAGAGAAGCTGAGGCAGGAGAATTGTTTAAACCTGGGAGGCGAAGGTTGCAGTGAACTGAGATTGCGTTACTGCATTCCAGTCTAGGCTACAAGAACAAGACTCCATCTCGAAAAAAGAAAGAAATCATGAGCAAATTCTAGGTAGTGATGAGTGGTGGTATATAGGAAGAGTAAGCCATGTGAGGATGTGAGGAGATGCGGAAAGTGAAAGGGATGAGCAGGGAGCTGGGGAGAGGCGGGGCCAGGGAGGACCTGGACATCTGAGCCAGGATCTGGGTGGTGGGAAGGGACCAGCAGCAGCAGGAGAGGGAAATGACCAGAAAGAGCCCAAGGACAGACAGGTAGAGCAAATGGTCTGGGCCAGTTGATGGAGCCCCTGGCTTCAACATGGAGGCATCCTCTTGGTCCACCATGGGAGAAATAGCTCCCAGGACCGAGGCTGACGGATGTGCGGGTGAGTTGTGCTGGTGAATGCAGTGGTGCTGACCATGTGCTTTGACAACTGTCACCAGGAACAGGAGAGGCCGGTTGGTGTGCTGACGTCTTCTGTCTACGGGAAGCGCATCAGTCAGCCCATTGAACCCCTAAACCGGGACTTCGGCCGTGCCAACCACGTACAGGCTGACTTCTACAGGAAGAATGACATCCCCAGCCTCAGGGCACCTGGCTTTGGGCACATTGCTCCAGCCTGAAGCATCCGTGTGGCCCACAGGGCATGTCACAATACCCCGCTGGCAAATACAGGGCTGGCAAAGTTGTACAGTGAGAAGGTGGCGTCTGAAACCTTCTTTCCCATCTCATGACACCTAGGAGCTTGGCTATGCCTGTGTTATATCTCTACTGTGGGCACATGAACACATTAGCAGGAGCCTGAGCAAACACCTGTAGTACATGTGAATCGTCTCTAGTGGGATGATTTTCAGCTGGAATTATTTTTGATCAAATGATACTGGAGACTGATTCATTGTGAGCACTTAAATAAAATGAAAACTTTGTTCCCCTTAGTAATGGTTGGGTTGGTTTTTGTTCACTGGCTGTCTACATTTGCCAGGATTCTTTGGGGAGGCAGTCACAGGAGTGAGGTGCAGTTACGTTTCCCAAGAGTTATGGGAACTCCTGCTGCCTCGTAACACAGACAACCCTGACATGTTCCCTCCTCCAAGAGGAGATGTAATGACAATTGTCTGTCGGCACAGTCAGACTCTAGAAACTACATTTTTGTTGTTCCAGACGTCTGAACCACAAATAACAGGATTTTTTGCAACCAGGACTGGGAGTCCTAGTAAGGATGGGTGGCCCTGTTATCCTGGTGGCCAGCAGTGCTCACTGTCACTGCTCAGGGAGAGGGGGCCAGTCATGGAGAGAGACTTTGGTGTTCAACGAACTTGGGTAAAATTCTGGCTGCTGCATGTTCTAGATTTGTGTTCTAGGGCAAGTCATGTCCTCTATTTGAGCAGACAAGTCCTCATCTTTGAAGTGGAATTTCCAAACCTAGAAAAGTTCATCTGGGAGGCAGCGAGCTGCTGGAGTGCAGGCATAACACGAGCGTAATGTGCGTGCCCCGGGCAGGGTCCATCATCACAGCAGTGACGACTTTAAACAGTCTTCTTTTGGGATGCACTTGCTTTTAACCCAAGTTAAAAATACTTACTTCGGAGATAATTTGAAACTTACCCACGTATTAAGGTATCAGCTACGTTTTTAATGAATGGATCCCTTGGAAGAACTCATCTCTCATCTACCATGAGATTCATGATTGAATTTCCCCCAGTTTAGCAGTGAATGGGCAGGTGGTCTAATTAAGTTCAATGCTGATTCCTCCATCACTGGTTTTATCATTTGGAATCTGCCAAGAGGATTCTCTAAAAATAAATGACACTGAATTGCCAGCGATTTCAAGGCTGAGTGACTCCTAAATATTTATTTTTCTGAAAACAGTTTTTCAGTGTAAGTGTCTTTTATTTATTTCAAACAAATGGCAGTCGTTTATTTCGAATGCCTTTGGGTGCATTATACCACATTTATAATAACATAATAGAAAATATATAAAGTTTGGGTTATAGAAATATTTATAAATTATTCAGACTCGATTTCAACAAAGACAAGGCATCTGTAAGTGACTGCAATAAATTAATGTCAAACTAACTTATTGTCATTTACTTTAAGCCAGGCCTTACTCCCTTCACCCTCTGCTACATACTGACTTTCAACAGGCAGGGCTGTAACTGGCCAAGATCTGAAAAGATCTCACATTTGTTAAGCAGTAAGAGAAAATTCAGTGTATTTATCTTGGTATCCCAATGTTTATCATTTAAAGCCAATGCATGAATGCTTGTTAAAGTCATCGTATGTAAGAGAATATATTCTTACAGTATGATTTGCTTTGTTTATACAATTTTCATCACTGGGCAATTAGGTTTTTCTTTTCTTTTTTTTTTTTTTGCCAAAGTCTTGCTCTGTCACCCAGGCTGGAGGGCAGTGGTGTAATGAAGACTCACTGCATTCTGGACTTCCTGGGCTCACGTGATCTGACCACCTCAGCCTCCCATGTAGCTGGGACTACAGGCACATGCCACCATCCCCAGCTAATATTCTTATTTTTTTGTAGCGATGTGGTCTCGCTATGTTACCCAGGCCAGTCTCAGACTCCTGGGCTTAAGTGATTCTCTCTCTTTGGCCACTCAAAATATTGGGGTTACAGGTATGAGCCACTGCACCTGGCCTGATGATGTTTCCTGGTCATTCATGTATCCGAGCAAAAGAAAGATGAATGGTTCTGCCTTTAGGAGCAGACTGAATTGGGAAGGAAGAACAACATCGCAGATTGATGATAAAACTTAGACATTTCTAAACAGATACATAAAACACTGGGGGTTTTGGCAACTGGACTAGAGGCAATTTTCACGAGAGGCTTCCTGTAAGACTTAAAAGGTTAAAGAGAGCATTAGGGAGAGGTTTTTTCTTAAACCAGTGGCACTGGGACCTGGGCTGATGAGCAGTGCCCATCAGGTTTTCTGCCTGGCATTTTTACTCACAGGGATGCTTTTAGCTGCTCAGAGCTTTAAGGAGCTTTGACCAGGATGAATGCTCTTTCAGATTCAGGGAACAGGCAGTTTTCCACTCTAGCTTGGCCTCGACTGCTAACCAGCTGTGGAACTCTGAACATATGAGCCTGAACTACTCTGCCCCTGTTTCCTCATTTGCAAAAACACTGGGGAGGGAAGGAGGGCGTGCTCAAGCTTGATCAGGGATCAGCATCACCTGGGAAACCTGTTCAGATTCGGGGTCCTCCTTCAGGTTGGGGCCTGGGAATCTGCATTTCTGACAATTCCCAGGTGATGCTAAGGCTGCTGCTATGGGTCCACACCTAGAAGGGCCCACATGGAGCTTCCCACAGTGGATTCTGACAGTGACTGATTGCTTTTAAAAGCCTATTGTTTGGTAGGGCTGGTGACATGGCTTTGAGAGAACACAATTCCCCTTTTGAGTTCTTTTCAGCCCAAACCCAAGTTCAGTGCATCCCTTGGGGGAGTGGGAGGGACTCTGTTTGTGAGAACTTGGTGGATCACTCAGCTGGGGGTGTTCACTCAGGATCAATGACCTACGGTGACCTGAGGATGAGTGCAGTTAGGATGGTAAGGGAGGAAGAACCTGCAAGGCATGGCTGCTGCTCATCTTATAAATTCCACATCAGTCTGAGCTCACAGAAACACAATGGCGTCCCAGTCCAGATTTCGGTTAGAGGGAACAGAAATGCCTTTGGAATAGTTCTCTTGCTTCAATAACTGTTACTGGAGATTTGGGCATATTAAGGCCAATGCCAAGTTGTGATTACAGGATCAAAAAATTCTCGATTGAAGCAGAATACTGAATAAGTCATGCTCTATTCACACTTTGGTGATGAGGGATGGTTATCAGCTTCTATAAGTGCCTTTTATGGGAAATGAGTCAGTCCTGGCACAGCAGCCGCGCTGTGCTGTGAATGCCACAGGGCACCTGCCAGCCTCGCTCACAGTCATTACCTCATTTAATGACTATCAATCCCATGAGTTGCCAATAAGGAAAGTACTCCTAAGAGGGGCTAAGAGATCTGTTCAAAGTCACACAGCTAGTAAAAAATCAGAGCCAGGAATCAAACCAGGGACTTGTGCTTCAAGTTCGCATTCCCACGAATAACAGGCTTCCTATGAGATCACCTGGGTCCTCTGCCTCTTACAGATGCCTGCCATGAGCTATAAAAAGAAAACAAGTTTGACCAAGTAGGCTATAATTTGCAGTTTTGCTTTTAAACATTAGATTACACACGATTGCTCTACTTTTCACTATTTGGCAAAGTATGATTTCTTTATGTTAAAAGTACCAAACAACTTGTGTTGGATTGACAAGAACAAATTCTTCAAGGTCTTCTGTCTTTAAAAATGCATAAACGTTGGCTGCGTGTCTTCTTTTGCCTTCTCAGACGTAACAGGCAGTTCGTGGGACTTAGTACTTCTAGCAGTTAGTTTACGCTGTTGTGAGACTGATTTGCATAGCTGGTTCCACATTATTCTTTTACAGTCTGTGTCTGCTGGCTCTAGCAAAACATTCTTCCCGTAGACAGGAGCATAGTGGACGGAGGGGGCACTGTTGCTCGCAGAGAATCTTTTTACTGTTAAAGTATTTTTCCCTGAAAATGTTCTCTAGAGATGCCCAAATTAAAATCAGACCACTAGGTACACTGAGCATGCTTGTCTACTTTCCAGGGAGCTGAGTAACCAAATTATCTGCGTCACACACTGTGTCCTAATCTGAATTACATCTCAGTGTTGGCTTCTGGAGAGCTCTTTTTGAATCAACTGTGTCAAAAGGGAGAATGGATGGAAAACAAACTTGAATTCTGGAGCAAACCACAGGAGAAAGAAGACAGGAAAATAAGATACAGGCACTGTAAATCAAAGTACATAAAACTTTTAATGGATTAACTTTACAAAAGACAAATGGCATCAAAACATCAGACGAATCTGGTACAAAACTGGTCCTAGGCTGTGAGGACTAACTCTGGGGATGGATGGTGACGTGCTGCTGGCATGAGGCACATGGAGCAGAGGGACGAGAGCCGTGGGTCCCAACGGGGGCCCTTGGACACCATTGGCAATGAGATGATGGGTAAGCACAGACTCCATGTGGGGTACAGAATCAACTTATTCACGAATACTGTGTGTTTGAGTATCAGACGAGCGGATGCGGTTGGCGAGCTACCGTATCTTCCAGAAAAGAACATGCACCAGAAGATATTATACACCCCCTAGTTTTATTGCCTTAAGAATGTGTATGTGTGTTTCACCTCTCTCCTCTTTGTTAGTTCTCTGGATGCTTTTCTTCCATCACACAGCCTCCTTTTCCCTTTTGCTTAGGAGCAAGCACAGTGCAAGTGGCAGAACGATCTGGGCACACGTCAGACACCAAACGGTATGCCACTGGGTCACAGGAATGAGTCTGCAGAGGCTCCATAGGACAGACAGAGCACGCACATCAAAAGTGAGGGACAGAAGTTGCAGTCAGAAAGTGTGTGGTACCTTCCTGGAAATACAGTCTTCTTGCCAAAATGAAGGTGACTCTTCAGGACGCCACGTTGCTCTGGGAAAGGGACCTTGACATTTCTGTGTTTACAAAGTACGTCTTCAGGTCCCCCTTTCCTTTCACATTGATTATTCCTCGACAGGTGCACGTGTATCCGAGGGTCTGCAGGACGAGGCTTGTTTCCTCAGTGACCTAGAGGCACAGGAACACAGGAAAACGGGCTTACTACTGACATCGATACAACCCATCTGCCTTAAGGATGAAGGGCCAAAAAAAAAAAAAAAAAAAAAAAGCACCATACTCTTTGACCCAGAAATTCCACTCCTGAGACGTTAGCAGAAAAGACAGAGAGTAATTCACAAGAAGGAAATTCCAATATTGTAAAGGACAATATTGTTTAATTCAGCGCTGTGATAGTGACAACCTGAAAACAACCTGAAATTCAAGTAACTCCAGTAAACTATGGTGCCACCATGACTGCTGTCATGGCTGAGACAATAATGAACCATTTGGCCCGGGACCTCCAGGCTACGATTTCAACCACATGATGTTATATATTCACATGGAACAGACCTGGAAAAAAGAGAGTACATCAAACTAGGTTGGAGTGGTGGGATTCTGGATGATGTTTATAAATTGTCATGAATGTCCTTTCACGAAATCATCAATATTAACAAAAGATTTCAATGTAGATGGGAGAAACATCCTGAGAAACAGCACCATCAACCCCGGCAAGCGGCCACATCTGACAAGTTTGATGCATGTGAGCACTGGCATCCGCAGGAGCATGACGCTCTCAGTCGAGTGTCAAAGGTCTCACTTCACTGCACTGACACAGGGGCCGAGGTGAGCAGCCCTCTTGCACGCTGCCGACTTGACAGGACTACCAATTTCCTGCCATTGCACTGACAGGCGAGGGCCGGGCTGCCCTGTCCCGGCCCTGCAGGTGGGATAGCAGTGAACTCGCTGGCTGGGACGCTTCCTCCTCAGTGGAGATGCTGTGTCTCATACTGAGCGTCGTGCGCTCTCAGCCTCCCAACATCTGGTACTGAGCCTCGTGCACTCTCAGCCTCCCAGCCTGGTGCTCTCAGTCTCCAGCCATCGGATACTGAGTCTCGCGCACTCTCAGCCTCCCAGCCTCGTGCTCTCAGTCTCCAGCCATCGGATACTGAGCCTCGCGCACTCTCAGCCTCCCAGCCTCGTGCTCTCAGTCTCCAGCCATCGGATACTGAGCCTCGCCCGCGCTCAGCCTCCAGCCGTCGGGTTCTGAGCCTCGCGCGGGCTCAGCCTCCCAACGTCCGGTACTGAGCCTCCCGCTGTAAGGTACTGAGCCTCGCGCGCGCTCAGCTTCCGGCCGTCTGGTACTGAGTCTCGGCGTTCGGCTTCCACGTGTGCTGCGCCTTCCTTGGGACACCAGGTCTGCGACTGCGGCCCACGCCTGCCCGGGCTTGGTCTGCCTGAGGGTGGGAGGAGGTGCAAGAGCCGAGAACCAGTGAGGCACACAGGCGAGGTGTGAGGGCGAGGCCTCCGCTTCTGAGGCCAGGGCAGACCCCTTTATGGGCTACCTGGTCCTCCACGCAGACTCCGCTAGAAGGTGTCTGAGTTCGGCCAGACAGAAAGCCCTGGTACTGCTCCTTCGGAACCATGAGAAAAAAGCACAAAGGAGTGACCTCCTCCCACTTCATCTGGGAAGGCCACCTGGCAGCTGCAGCAAGGGCACCTGTGAGACCCTGGCCACCAGGTACTTGAGTGACAGATCTGTGCCACGTGGGTGTGGCACGGCTGGGCAGCTTGCAAGCACACAGCAGTGTTGTGGCACACAGCAACACTGTTATGACACAGCAGTGTTATGGCACACAGCAGTGATTTTGTGGCACACAGCACATTGTTGTGGCACACAGCAGCGTTGTGATGACACAGCAGTGTTATGGCACACAGCATTGTTGAGGCACACGGCAGAGTTATGACACACAGCAGCATTGTGGTGGCACACAGCAGCGGTGTTATGACACAGCATTGTTATGGCATACAGCAGTGTTTTTGTGTCACACAGCAGCATTGTTACGGCACACAGCAGCATTGTTGTGGCACACAGCAGTGTTTTGTGGCATACAACAGCACTGTTGGGGCACACAGCAGCATTGTGATGACACACAGCAGCGTTGTGATGACACACAGCAGCAGTGTTTTTGTGAAACACAGCACCATTGTTGTGGCACACAGCAGCATTGTGGTGGCACACAGCAGCATTGTGATGACACACAGCAGCGTTGTGATGACACACAGCAGCAGTGTTTTTGTGAAACACAGCACCATTGTTGTGGCACACAGCAGCATTGTGGTGGCACACAGCACCATTGTAATGACACACAGCAGCGTTGTGGTGACACAGCAGCGTTGTGGTGGCACAGGGCAGCGTTGTGATGACACACAGAAGCACTGTGATGAGACACAGCAGCATTGTTGTAGCACACAGCAGCATTGTGATGACACACAGCAGCATTGTGGTGGCACACAGCAGCATTGTTGTGGCACACAGCAGCGTTGTGGTGACACAGCAGCATTGTGGTGGCACAGAGCAGCGTTGTGATGACACACAGAAGCACTGTGATGAGACACAGCAGCAGTGTGGTGGCACACAGCAGCATTGTGATGACACACAGCAGCAGTGTGGTGGCACACAGCAGCATTGTGGTGACACACAGCAGCGTTGTGGTGGCACACAGAAGCACTGTGATGGCACACAGAAGCGTTGTTGTGGCACACAGCAGCGTTGTTGTGGCACACAGCAGCGTTGTGGTGGCACAGAGCAGCGTTGTGATGAGACACAGAAGCGTTGTGATGAGACACAGAAGCGTTGTGATGAGACACAGCAGCATTGTGGTGACACACAGCAGCAGTGTTTTTGTGACACACAGCAGCATTGTGGTGACACACAGCAGCATTGTGATGACACACAGCAGCATTGTTGTGGCACACAGCAGTATTGTGATGACACACAGCAGCATTGTGGTGGCACACAGCAGCATTGTGATGACACACAGCAGCATTGTGATGACACACAGCAGCACTGTGGTGGCACACAGCAGCATTGTGATGACACACAGCAGCATTGTGGTGGCACAGAGCAGCATTGTGATGATACACAGCAGAGTTTTTGTGGCACACAGCAGCATTGTAATGGCACACAGCAGTTTTTTTGTGGCACACAACCGAACTGTTGTGGCACACAGCAGCATTGTGATGACACACAGCAGCATTGTTGTGGCACACAGCAGCATTGTGGTGAGACACAGCAGCATTATGATGACACACAGCAGCATTGTGATGGCACACAGCAGCGTTGTTGTGGCACACAGCAGCATTGTGGTGAGACACAGCAGTGTTTTTGTGGCACACAACCGAACTGTTGTGGCACACAGCAGCACTGTGATGACACACAGCAGCATTGTTGTGGCACACAGCAGTATTGTGATGACACACAGCAGCATTGTGGTGGTACACAGCAGCATTGTGATGACACACAGCAGCATTGTGGTGGCACAGAGAAGCATTGTGATGATACACAGCAGAGTTTTTGTGGCACACAGCAGTGTTTTTGTGGCACACAACCGAACTGTTGTGGCACACAGCAGCATTGTGATGACACACAGCAGCATTGTTGTGGCACACAGCAGCATTGTGGTGAGACACAGCAGCATTGTGATGACACACAGCAGCATTGTGATGGCACACAGCAGCGTTGTTGTGGCACACAGCAGCATTGTGATGACACACACCAGCATTGTGATGGCACACAGCAGCATTGTGATGACACACAGCAGCATTGTTGTGGCACACAGCACCATTGTGGTGACACACAGCAGCAATTTTGTGGCACACAGCAGCATTTTGATGACACACAGCAGTATCTTTGTGACACAGCAGCATTGTTATGGCACACAGTAGTGTTTTTGTGACACAGCAGCATTGTTATGGCACACAGTATTGTTTTTTTGACACAGCAGCCTTGTTATGGCACACAGCAGTATTTTTGTGACACAGCAGCATTGTTATGGCATACAGCAGTTTTTTTGTGGCACACAGCAGCATTGTTACAGCATACAGCAGTGTTATGTCACAATTTTGGTTGTGGTGTGGCCTAGGGTTGGTGCAAAGGTGGGGCCCTGTCAACAGCAAAGCTCCAGCCTCCTTGGGCTTGGAGACAGAGAGGGGCCTCAAGGGAAGCCCAGAACCAGGCAAAGTCCATGCACAGATATCAAGGGCAAGCTGTGGGAGATGGTGGAAAGAATCATCCACCTTTCTGCAATGCGATGCGAAGGACAGCCCTGAGCACAAGGCCCACATGTAGGTCCTTGGGATCCTGATGAGCAGGGCAGAAAGGAAAATGAGGCACAGGGGACAGATGCCATGTCCTGCTGCTCTAGTCCAGCCCAAGTTCCAGGAGGAGGGCAGTAGCCCAGGGAGTACTTCGTGTACTGGATAAGAACTGAAAGAAGATGGAGAAAACCTAGAAACTCAGGTTTGGAAATTCTGCAGGCATTGGACGAGTGACCTTCCACACAGAGAACAAGCCAATCTTTTGGTGCTTCGGGGGTTAACTGTTGAGGTGTTTACCGGTGCTAACGTCACTGGCATTTTTAAACTATGCACTGGTGTTCATGATGCCAAGCCACCCGCCGATCAGGACCGCGGGATTGATGGGAATGGGAGGAAGAAGCCGCTCATCTCGACGCACAGCGGTTACCATGCCTCCAGGCCCCGGAGAAGCCCGCAGGCTGCTGAGTGGGCTTGCTCCGCTGTTCTTGGGTTTTCCACGCTAGAAAGCATGCTGGGAGTTAAACGCTCTTTAATAAAAAGAACATGTTCCTCAGGCCTAGGAGGAACATTTTTTATTTTCCTGGCATCTCACTACTATTTTTTGCACATAAATGGAAAAGAGAGCTTACTGGAGTGAGGAAGCCAGCCATGCCACACCCTTGGGATAGAAAAACCCACCCAAGTGCAGCCCTTCCAGCTCTTGTACTAAGGAAGCAAACACAGGTCTACAAATACAGCTCACTACTGACCGACAGAAACCTGTCTTCCTTCTCTCTGGGGATCAGAGGCCATGGAGCCGGGGCAGGTGGCTGGCCTGCCCTGAGTCACATGGGCCTTTAGGAAGCCCAGTATCTTCTTCAAGACACACATGAGCTCAAACTCATTTCAAACACTCACCTGTAGGAGATTTATAATCTCCAGGAGGGAGCACTCTCCCTGACCTGCCTCACTGAAACTGCTTTTGATACTTATCCCAAGTGCTTGAAAGCTGCTTGGGGAGCTAGAAAGCATATTAACTGCTGCCATAAGTCTTCGGAATATTCCGGGTGTGTGCTGAGGATATGGGCTGGCCGGCAGGTGGGAAAGTGAGTCTTTGGAAGGGGCAGGCCCCTCTTCCCTGCCAAGAGAAGAATCTGGGTTGTCCAGGATTGCTGGAGCGTCCCTGGGCATTGGAAGTGGATGTTGACGCAGAAAGTCCTGGAAGCCTTGGTGCCATCAGGAAATGATTAGACTAGGCTCCAAAATGCCCCACAAGTCTAGTTCTGGCTGGGCAACTGAGCACTCTCCACAGATGACGACCACAGCTCCAGCCCCAGGGAGAAGAGCCTCATCCTGCACCCTAGCAGTTAGAGGGGAGGTGGCCGGAGCAGGTGCTGAAAACTCACTCCAAGTTGGATCTCGTGAGCAGATCCTTGGCAATGGCCAGTTTGGGTGGAATATTTCCTCCCCACCTCCCATGGGTTTTCCCTTTCATCTCTGCCTTCTCTCTGTTGGACTTTTACTTACTTTGCAGCAAGCGTTGACTCATAATCTGAGTAAAAAAAGGCAGACACTTAGAAGTAACGTTTCCTCTATTCCACACAAAAATTAAAGCTATCCTTTAGAAAGACTACAGGAACAAATAGGTGGGGTAAATATGAAAGGCCGGTAAGTAGGGGTCTAATAAAAAACCCCTTCTGACAACAATGGGGGGGATAGTGTTTCACAGAGGAAAGGACTGTGCCAGTCTGTGTGGTCGATTTTAGGAGGCAAAGCTATTTGCACACCTTGGCTAAGCTGAGATGCATGCTATAGGGATTCATCAAGAGCCTCGGAGAGGACCACCATGATAAACCTACTGTGAGTCCAGTGACTTTATATAAATTTGCCATTTAGCAGGAATTGCTCTTCCAGAATGTAACACGACGGGGGTGAAATGGAATCCACTGCTTTGCGAGAGTGAGGTCAATAAGAGTGTTCAGCACAGACACACACACACGTGTACACACACATGCACACGTGCTTCTTAGTGGCAGATCCCAGCCCTTCCCTCTGGGTGTCTGCACTGTGCCCGCTCAGGTGCACCTGCAAGGAAGGACCCTAAAACCTTGGTACCTCCAGGCCCTTCACTGGAACACCGTCTGTGTTACTGGATGTGTGTGCCTCTGAGGGGGACACATATTACACCGGCGTGTCATGTGTCCCTATGATGACTGGCTTCAGCATAGCTGCTTAGTGTAACAATGGCAGAACTGAAAGAACTTCTAGTATTAACTGAAACATGCTAAGCGGATTTGGGTTGAATGATGATGATTAAAAAGATAATCTCTAACCACAGTTTAAGCAAAATTTCCAAACCATGGTACAAAATGGCTTTTGCTGTAAATAAATGTAAAGTTACATGTAAACCTGGTGAACACGTTTACCATTCTACGTATATTATCCAAGAGTATAAAGTAATTGTAGATTAAAAACATGAGGACATGCGCCTCTTTATCTTGTTGTTATTCTCTTCGCTGAGTTCCTCTTCGTTTTTTGGAATACTGGAAGGAAACGTAGCTTCCTGTTCCCCCTCGTGCACCCTTCCTTTACTTTTCTCCAGGAATGCGGCCGATGCTGCTGCTCAGCTGTGAGCTCACACACTGCTCTAGTCTCCCTCCTTCACCGGGAACCTCAGACCACCTTTATTTGCACTTCCCCCTCACTCCGTTCTTCCTTCGGGCACTGCCTGTGTTCAGGACAGTCCTTGAACGCAGCCTGGACTCCCTTCCCCTTCTGCTCCGCCAGCTCCCGCCACGTCTGAAAGGTGGTCTTCACACGCTGTCTCCAGTTCCACACCGTTCTTCCTCGCACCGCCTGTCGTCCGCAAGTCCAGTTCTCCAGAGCCTTCCCCAGTCACACAGGAAAGCTGAAGTCCTCTAGCACAGTCACGCTTGCGGTGACACCACTGTGACTTCTGGGGATAACGGTCACCTCCAAGAGAACATTCGCCGTACAAGGGCAGAGTTGAGTCTGGCTCGCGCTCTGGCTGCAGCACCTAATCAGCACACGGGAGGAGCACGGGACGCGGGTGCTGCACGACCCAAAGAGCAGACTGGACAGAGTGGCCGTCTTCATAGCCTGCCTTCTTCCTCTTTCCCGTGCTTCCTTGATTCTGTCACTGCCAACCTGGGCTGAACCACTGCTCTTCTGTAGCTTGGGCATAGTTTCAGCATAGTTCTAATAACACACTTTTTTTCTATTATCTTTTCAGTTATTTCAAAATGCTTTTAAAAGTATGATATTATGAGTGCTATTGTAATATAGTTACTTTAACCATGATTATAATTGATTCAATGAGCAACAGGAATAGTAACACAGAATATTTTCAGTTTTCTCCAACCACTGCTTTTCATTTGTCAGACCTTCCTTTCTCCCCGTTGGGCAGAGTCCAGAGCCGCCGTTCAGATCGACCCTACTTCATGTCTGGCTTCTCCCCAGCCTCCCGCTTTCCCTCCTCCCAGTTCAGCTTGCGTGAAGAAGGCTGGGGATTATATCTGGGTTTGGTTGCCTGATCCCTCTCGCTTGCAAACTCCTTTTCAAGGTACTGGCACCAGGAGAAGTGATAGAGGTGGAAGAGGCGCCACCCCCGTGCTGAATGCTCAGGGCTGCTGTGCCATCCTGCTGGTCACTGCTGGATCATTTGTCTTCACAAGTGCAGTAGCCTTTATACTCTTAGAATTTTGTTGTTGTTGTTGTTGTTAACAATTAATGCAGAAACATTTCCCCAGATGTTAGTAAACTGTTCCCCAAAAGATTTAAGTAAATTTCAAGGTTTCCTTTTTCCCTTTGTGTTGATATGTTAGTATATACTTATGTATGGTTCCCAAGAAAACAGACATGGCTGATGGAGGCAGCACAGACCACTCACTGCATTACCTGTATTTTGTCCAGGACTCCAGTGCTGTCCATCCTACTGGCCACATTGACGGTGTTGCCCCAGATATCATATTGCGGCTTCTGAGCTCCAATGACACCAGCTATTACAGGTCCGTGGTTAATACCTGTGCCACATCAGAGATGAGTTAGCAAGATTCATCTTATAGCCACTGTCTTTTTTTTTTTTTTTTGAGATGGGGTCTTACTCTGTCACCAAGGCTGGAGTGCAGTGGCACAATCTTGGCTGACAACAACCTCCACCTCCCAGGCTCAAGAGATCCTCCCACCTCAGCCTCCCAAGTAGCTGGGGCTAAAGGCACACACCACCACACCTGGCTAATTTTTTGTATTTTTGGTAGAGAAAGAGTTTTGCCATGTTGCCCAGGCTGGTTTCAAACTCCTGAGCTCAGGAGATTCACCTGTCTTGGCCTTCCAAAGTGCTGGGATTACAGGCATGAGCCATCAGGCCCGGCCATGGTATTGTCTAAGCAGGAGGGTTTCCTAGGACCATTCCTGAATTGTCATTATTAAACAAACGTGAGCCCAACTCATGGAATTCCAGAGCAAAGAAAAATAATTCCTCTTATTTTATCTCCTCAAAAATGTTAAAATATTTGTCCTCTTTTTTCTTCTAGACGTTGATTTGTATTTATATGATCATTTATTATTATTGCATAAAATAAAGTGGGTATGATTTAAAAAACTAAACATGGCTAGGTGTAGTGGCTCACACCTGTAATCCCAGCACTTTGGGAGATCAAGGCAGGTGAATCTCTTGAGGTCAGGAGTTCAAGGCCAACCTGGGCAACATAGTGAGACCCCCCCCATCTCTACCGAAAATACAAAAAAAATTAGCCAGGTGTGGTGGCACATGGCTGTAGTCCCAGCTACTCAGGAGGCTGAGGCAGGAGGATCCCATGAGCCTAGGAGGTGGAGGTTGCAGTGAGCTGAGATAGAACCACTTCACTCCAGCCTGGGCAATAGTGGGAGACCCTGTCTCAACAACCACCACCACCACCACAACAAAAAGACCCCAAAACTAAACATCATACAGTGGTTTTTCTGTGTTGCTATATACTTTAACGCAAGAGACAACTACGATTTCCCAAGAGTTTTAGAGTAAATGTTGATTTTAAAATAAACATATTTTTATTTTAAATGGCTGCTCTGCATGGAGGTATGCCACTGGCAATTCTGACACTGTTGGACTTTAGGGTTCACCTGATTCTGCACTGAAAGAACAGCCACAGGGACCCCCCAGCCACGCCAGCACGGTGCCTTCCCGCAGCCACGCCAGCACGGTGCTTGCAGCCACACCAGCACAGAGAAAATGCCAGGGCAGTCAGTGGGAGGGCAGCTGAGCTCCCCAGTGGGAAGGAAAGGGACACACAACCAGTCTCCCGGGCAGCCTTAGACAGTCTGTCAGTTTTTGCTGCTTGAAGCTGGGCTTGACTGCTCAGCATTCATCAGAGTGAGGAATGGCAATCCCGGTGACACAAGCCTGCTCACATATGGTATTCTCTAAAGAAACTTCACCACCAGGTTGCTGGAGCCATGCTTGAAGCCAGCTCTCTTCAGCCCAGCTGGCCCAGTTCTTGCCAAGGCATGAGTGGTTTCCTGGATCCCTATCTAGGCATTACGTGTTCTTTTCCCAGGTGAGCAGGTGCCCTGGGCCACTGCTAACTACAGAGGTGATAAACATTATGCTGACCTCCCCCTTTTAATAAGTGCAATTATAAAACCATGGTGATTCCATGTCTACATCTGGGGTCGGTGAGCTCTGACCCTGTGTGGAAGGTGGATATGGCTTCTGCTGTCAGGAGCTGAAGCTTCAAAAGATTAATCAACTTCTCTAATCAAGGAGAAGCCTGGGCTCTTCCCTAACTCCTTTTAACAGGCAGGATCGATCCTTGTCCCACAAACCCCAAATGCGTAGACCTAAGAATGTTCTGGGGGTCGGGGAAAGGAGGACCACAGAAATAGAAATAGGGATACTGACATTGATCGATTCTTCCCCAAACGTTTTCTCCTGGGTCCAGGAGCCCCACTTTCCTCCATTAGTTGGACTGTAGATTGATGAGGGTGTTTCTGGAGATCTGATTTCTGACTGCTGAACTGCTTAGTCTGCTACAGCTGACTGTAGATCTGAAGCAAAGCTTCCCCTTTGCAATGGAAAATGAGGTCAGGAAACAGCCCCAGTGCTATTCCAAACAGTACCCTTGCAGGTACAAAAGAGGTAAGAAATAAATTCCCCTTTGGTTTTGTGGTGTTCTTAGGAAAACACACTTCTGGTTTAGACATCTCAAATAATCTATTCCAGCTCTGGCATGGGTAAGAGCACCCAGGGGTCAGCTGCCGGACACCAGCCCCGTGGCTCCAGCCCTGCATCTGTCAGCTCAACTCTTCTTCCAGGCGCTGCTAATTCCTGCTTGGTCAGCAGCTCTGGGGGTGGGGAAGAGCCTGGACTTGATAATTGCCGGCAACGGGGCAATCTCTAGTTAGTGCAGAGTGGGCTCGATTTGTGGTTCCAATTGATTCTACAGCTTGATATGCAGAAAAGGATGTTAGGAATGAATTCACCTCATTATTGCCCCCACGCTTTTGTTGGCAATATTATTCTTCCGCATGACTATCCCTGAACTGCCTCTCGATGTCGTGGTCGAGCAGGGAAGCCCCCTCCTGGGAGAGACTGAGGATCTGGGGAAAGAGAGACTCAAAGGCCAAGGGAAATGTTGAGTTCAGGCTTCCTTAGAAATCTAACAGGGCTGACATATGGGGTTGAGGGTAGAGGCCTTCTCAGTTACTGGACAATCAGGGTAAAGTAGGCATTTAACTTGAAGGAGGCCCATTCAATAGTTCATGTGAATCTGAACAAAGTCACTGAAGGCTAGACCAGGAAAATGGCACTTTGGACGTAGCACATGTGACGGGCAAATAGCCATCCTGTTCCCGTGCTGCAGTGCAGGGCTATGTTATTTTTATCTACGTAAGTTTGACAACAGAAGACGTCATTCTCCCATTTCGATAGTTAATACTGAGTGTCAACTTGATTGAATTGAAGGATGCAAACTATTGAGCCCGGGTGTGTCTGTGAGGGTGTTGCCAAAGGAGATTCACATTTGAGTCAGTGGACTGGGAAAGGCAGACCCACCGCAATCTGGGTGGGTTCAATTTAATCAGCTGCCAGCGTGGCCAGAATACAAGCAGGCAGAAGAATGTGGAGAGATTAGACTGGGCTACTCTCCCCGCCTGCATCTTTCTTCTGTGCTGGCTGCTTCCTGCCCTTGAACATCGGACTCCAAGTTCTTCAGCCTTGGGACTCGGACTGGCTTCTTTGCTCCTCAGCTTGCAGATGGCCTAATGTGAGACCTCACCTTGTGACTGTGTGAGTTGGTTTTCCTTAATAAACTTTCCTTCAAATAGACGTCTATCCTATTATTTCTGCTCCTCTAGAGAACTCTAATATACCCATGTAATAGATTTTTTTTTTAAAGAGGCATAGTAGCAAAGTTTGAGGAGCCCATTTTCCAACCTGTCAAAACAGTGTAGAGTCTCTTGGGTCAAAGGGACATGCCCATGTCTGATGTGGTCAGCAGGCTACCCGGGGTGTGCCCTGCCTGCCTGGTCCATCTCTCCTTTGTGCAAGGTAGAGCCCCTGATAGAGGCTTACTGTGCACAACAGTGAGAAAGTAAAAAGAAAAATATGGCATTTTTGGAGTCTGAGGTAGGCAGATCGCTTGAAGTCAGGAATGTGAGACCAGCCTGGCCAACATGGTGAAACCCTGTCTCTACTAAAAGTACAAACATGCTGGTGCCCTCCTGTGATCTCAGCTACTTGGGAGGCCGAGACAGGAGAATAACTTAAACCAGGAGGTGGAGGTTGCAGTGAGCTGAGACTGTACCACTGCACTCCAGTCTGGGTAACAGAGCAAGACCCTGTCTCAACAGAAAAGAAAAAGAAAAAGAAAAGTATGATTAGACACTGACAACTAATAGTGCAAGAGAGAAAAGAATCTCATTTGTGAAAGAGATGTAACATATTTTGGGTTTAAATGAAATTCAGGACATACCCATCGCAAAGGAAGAAAATGGCTTTACATATTCAGATTTCTTTTTAAAGTTGAAATTTGTATGTAAGACAAAGTTACAAACCATCAGACAGAATTTGTTGCCGGAACTGCTCTTACATAAACCGACTCTCAGAAGCAGCAAAATGTGTTGCCAAGAAAACCGTAAAATGGTCAAGGAAGCTCTTAGAAATCTGAATGGTTGCAAGTAACTGTGTACATTGCAAGTCAGCTGTGTGTGGACTTGATGGCTTAAAACACACATTTTAAAAAATGAGAATCTGTAAAAGGCAAGTAATGAAACATGCTAAAAAATCAACTGAAACCTTGTTAAAACTTAGAAATTGGGAAGCTTTGTTTTCGGCGAAGTCAAGGTTACTTTTTTTCTTTTTGTGGTGACAGGGTCTCTCTTTGTCACCCAGGCTGTGTTGCAGTGATACCATTATGGCTTGCTGCACCTTCAGTCTCCTGAGTTCAATCAACCCTCCCTCCTCAGCCTCCCAAGTAGCCGGGACTACAGGCATGCACCACCAAGCTCAGCTAAGTTATTTTTTGTAGAGATGGGGTCTCAAACTCCTGGACTCAAGTGATCTTCCACCTTAGCCTCTGAAAGTGCGAGGATTGCAGGCATGAGCCACTGCACCAGGCCTAACAGTTCAGGCCTAACAGTTATTTTTTAGCAATATCATAAAGAAAGCTGGGTATTTTTTCTCTAGGATTTGAACACAATCTGAAAAGTTGTCACTGTTTCAAAACCTACGACATGTTTGGTGTTCTTACAGCTTGTGGCCCCAGGAAGGTGGGACCGTATTGCCACAATTCTAAGATCCACTTTTTTTTAAGAAAACGTTTTTATATCTCTCAAATCTGGATGTATCCTACAGCTACTGGCAGGTCCCAGTTTCACTGATAGGAGTTCACAAAACAATGCAGCACCTCTTAGTGGACCTCTCACAGTGAATCGGCAATGCGGGATGGCTCAAGGCTGTGCATGCTGCGCTTGTGGATGGGATCTTGGCTCAGCGCCGGCAGCCTAGGTCCAGCCAAAGGGGTGCTTTTTTCTAATTTGCTCAAAAGTGTCCTTCCCTCTGTCATCCAGTCTTGCAACGGGATGCATTTTTAATTGTTCTACTCCAACATTGAAAGGATCATCAATGTCTCCTAGGACTTACTCCTTATTCCACACCTTTGCCACAACTGAAACTGAGACCTCTTTGCAGAACGTACCCACTCGCAGTTTGAAGTCATTGAAGGAGTGCTTGTTGATGGCATCCAGCTTTGCTACCAGAGCAAAAGCAAACTCCACCATGGTGCCAATGTGCATGTACTGCCGCTCGGGCTCCTGAGAATGAAAAAACACAGGCGGATGGAAGTTAGAGCATCCCAAACTGGAAGCTGTTCTCCTTTGTCTCAAACCTGAGCTTTAGGCCAAGAGGAATGCTGGCAAATTCTAATACCACAAGGCACTGCAGATATTCTATAAGAATCAAATCCCATCTCAAGGAAGCGCTGTGTGGCCAAGGGGAGACAGTAGGCACTAGAACACACTGACTTCCATGTCTCAGGCCCCCTCAGACCAAAAGCATCACATGGGCTAAGGCTGACCAAGCGGAACCTATATTGTGTTAATCCAGAAATCACAAGGGAAGCTGGCTTTGAGGAGGGGCTGGCACTTTCTTCTCCCTTTTCCTCTCAATAGCCTACCTTTGCCCTTCTCTGCTGAGTTCTAGCCCTGGGGGACTGACATCTAGAGGCTACCTGTTTCTTATCCTGGTGGCAGCTACTTCTTATCCTTCAGTGGCAGCTACTCTCTCTGCACTGCAGCTCTCTCTGGTGGCAGCTACTGGGGCTGCCAGTGGGAGGTTCCATGAAAAAGAGAGTGGAGAGGAGGCTTCAGGTCTCATTCCTCCTCTTCCCTACTCAGTTGGGGTCAGTCTTCTTCACAGAGGACCAGGGCTGCTGTGCCATGTGGCAGCTACTCTGTCTGAGCTGCAGCTATCTCTGGTGGCAGCTACTCTTTCTGCACTGCAGCTCTCTCCACTGGCAGCTACTCTCTGCACTGCAGCTCTCTCCACTGGCAGCTACTCTCTGCACTGCAGCTCTCTCCCATGGCAGCTACTCTCTGCACTGCAGCTCTCTCCACTGGCAGCTACTCTCTGCACTGCAGCTCTCTCCGGTGGCAGCTACTCTCTGCACTGCAGCTCTCTCCGGTGGCAGCTACTCTCTGCACTGCAGCTCTCTCCAGTGGCAGCTACTCTCTGCACTGCAGCTCTCTCCCATGGCAGCTACTCTCTGCACTGCAGCTCTCTCCAATGGCAGCTACTCTCTGCACTGCAGCTCTCTCCACTGGCAGCTACTCTCTTCACTGCAGCTCTCTCTGGTGGCAGCTACTCTCTGCACTGCAGCTCTCTCCACTGGCAGCTACTCTCTGCACTGCAGCTCTCTCCGGTGGCAGCTACTCTCTGCACTGCAGCTCTCTCCGGTGGCAGCTACTCTCTGCACTGCAGCTCTCTCCCATGGCAGCTACTCTCTGCACTGCAGCTCTCTCCCATGGCAGCTACTCTCTGCACTGCAGCTCTCTCTGCACTGCAGCTCTCTCCCATGGCAGCTACTCTCTGCACTGCAGCTCTCTCCACTGGCAGCTACTCTCTGCACTGCAGCTCTCTCTGGTGGCAGCTACTCTCTGCACTGCAGCTCTCTCCTATGGCAGCTACTCTCTGCACTGCAGCTTTCTCCAGTGGCAGCTACTCTCTGCACTGCAGCTCTCTCCTATGGCAGCTACTCTCTGCACTGCAGCTCTCTCTGGTGGCAGCTACTCTCTGCACTGCAGCTCTCTCCACTGGCAGCTACTCTCTGCACTGCAGCTCTCTCTGGTGGCAGTTACTCTTTCTGCACTGCAGCTCTCTCATTCTAGAAACATCTCCCTCCTTTTGCCTTCTTATGCCTTGAAAGGGGGGATTTTAGGCTGAATTGTGTCCCTCCAAGTTCCTATGTTAATGTCCTAACCCCAGTCTCTCAGGATATGACCATATTTGGAGATAGGGTCTTCACAGACGTGATTAAGGTAAAACAAGCTTATATGGGTGGGCCCTAATCCAATATGACTGGTGTCCTTTTAGGAAGAGGAAATTAGGACCCAGTCACCCACCAAGGGAGGGCCGTGAGACAGGATCCAGCCACCTACACGAGGAAGGCTGTGTGAAGACACAAGAAGAAGGAAAGTGGCTGACAGGGGAGAAGAGAGGCCTCAGGAGAGATCCACCCCACTAACGCCTTGATCTTTCGTTTGCATCTCCAGAACTGTGAAGCAATACACTTGTGTGGTTTAAGACACCATCTGCAGTACTTTGTTATGGCAGCCCTAGCAAACTGACATGAGGGGGTCACAATTTCTTCATTTACTCATCCCTGAGGGCTGTGTCATCCCACAGGCATGAGGGAATTATGGAGCTGAAGGGGAGAAGTCCTGAAGATTTTCCCACTGCTAAGAAGTGAACATTTTTATGCAAATTTCCTATTAATTTCGATTATTCCTGTTACCTATTTATATTTAACATTAATTTGTAGCACTTACTATATTTATATTTTAAATTTCACCTTTTTAAAAGTTTCTATTTTTTGTTACATTATTAGTCTAGGCATAGAATTCATTTAATTCAAGTAAATGTTCTGAAGGTTCCTGCTCCCCCAATACTTATTGATTCTGTGCACCAAAATGGTGTAGAGAATGGTTTCTGTTCCAGCCTGCTTGGTGAGCCACTGGGCCTTTAAGATTTCATCAAAATGTGGTCCCAGGCCTGCCGGGCATAGCTGCTGGGCCGAATGGACATCAGTGTTAGCGCCAAAGCCAGTGCCGTGTGTCTTTGAAGTCTGCATCCCTCAGTGGTTTGTGAGCTCCACCAGGGTAGAGACCTTGCTCTATTAATCTGTGTCTTCACAGCAGAATGACGTCCCTGACAAAGAAGAACTCAATACATATTTATTGAATGACTATACTTAGGTTGGCAGTGGGATCACCAAGAGGAAATGGCTGGGAGGAATGAAGACCGGGTCTCATTAAGCTTTGGTGTAAGGTCAAAGGTGATTGTGGTGCATTTGGAAAACACAAGCCCAGGATCATGAATGTGCCTACTACAACGGGTGAGGGCTCTGAGGGAAGAAAGGAGAATAGGATAGTAGAGGGTTGGTCTAGGGATATGTCCTCGACTAGGACATGGGTCGGGGAAAGGGAGCCAGTAAGGCACACTGGAAAGCAGCTGAGACACCAGGAGAGACGAAACATGGGGCTGTGATGGGACTTAGGCAGAGACATCTAAGATGAACGTTGGATCCCAAAGGGAGCTAAATCAGAGATGAAGAATGGCTGGGGACAAAGGGGAGGCACCTGGTGACCTGGTGGGAACAAAGCCAACTCTTAGAGACTCAGAGGGGATGGATGAGAAGATAGATGGAGACTGTAGACATAAGCATCTATTCAAGGTGACAGCAAGGTGGAGAACACCAAGGTGGCAGCTAAAGGGGAGAGGAAAACAAAGAAGGGGTTATTCATCTGCTCTACACCGTGTTTAATAAGGACCATGCAGGGGTATTGCACTAACGCAGGGTTTCTCAGCCTTGGCACCATGGACATTTGAACTGGGTTGAACTGGGATGAACTGGGTTATGCTGTGTTCTGTGGGCTGTCCTGCACATCACGGTGTGTTTAACACCATCCCCAGCCTCTATCTACTGGATGTCTACTGGATGTCAGTGGCATCCTTCACCTCTCATTGTGACAACCAGAAATGTCTCCATTGAAAATGCCAATGCTCCTGGCAGGGCGGGGGGGGGGGAAGATATTAAAATTGCTCCCAGTTGAGAATCACTGCACTAAATACTATAAATATGAAAAGAGAAGAAGAATTAAATCTCTGGTCATGAGGGGAAGACATCTTCCTATCCTCAGTTGAATCACAACATTCTAGAAGAAGGCAAAGGAACTAGAACTACTGTAGTAAATTCTTAACTTAGAGTCATGGAAGAAAAGCCACATGGCTACAGAACTGGAACTATGAAATGGACTGTCAGCTAACTGTGGTGGAACTTCAGGATATCACGTCATAAGAACAGCCAGCCTTTTCCATGATAGCTCGCTAGTATGTTTCGTTTCCCGACTTATGGTGGGAAAAACCTGACTTGGAGGCTTGTGCAGTCCGTTGGAAAACATCTTGCTCCTTAATCGGAAGCACAAGCTGTTAAATCAACAAGCAAAATCTTGTGTAGTAGAAATGACAACTGTCCACGTAGGGAGGACATATTTGCCACGGGAGAAATGATTTTGCTTTTCACCAAACCATGGTGCAGCAAACGAGCCCCACTCCTTCATAAATTATTGCCCAATCTGTTTTCACAACATTGGTTTAAACTGAAGGTCTAAAGTGACCTCAGCAATGAAAGAAGAGATTGAGTTCTGGGAATGAAGTTTAATTCCGCGTCAATAACTCATCTGGCCTTAGCAAGCCCTAGAAAAAAATTCTAGGAAAAATGTTCAGTCCCTAGAAGGACTCAATTCATTTCAACAAGTCTTTATACGTGTGCTCTTGATAAATATCTGATGGCAGTGTGAAGCAGTTATTTCTCCCATGATCCGAATAATTTGTTATATATCCCCAGATACTGAATGGGCTTCCAGCCAAACACAGAGACGACCCACTGAGTTCCATGAAACACATTTTTATAAACTGGTTGTTTTGGAATTTTCACCAGCAAGGAACATTGCTTAAAGCAGTTGCATCCGAAATGATTTTATAACCCAAGTATCTGGTAATAATAGAGGTAACTTTTTAGGCTAACATAAACATAACCTTCTTCTTCTGTTCTCTCTTCTCCCTCTTCCTCCCATAAATATTCACTGAGCATCTGTTATGTGCCTGGCACTGTGTTCTATGCTGGAAAGCTTCTGGTGTCCAAATTCCCCTGTGTCTGATTTGGAAGGGAACTGAGGATTGTTATCTAGGGAGCATTTTGTTCTCCTGCCTGGGGCTCCTGGGAGATCTGATCAGACTTCTCAGCTTTTATGTTCAGCCTTCTCCCAGTCAAGCATAAAAGCTGCATACTGTGATAATCAGCTTACCTGGGAGAGGGTTCCCAATGGCTACTGACTTCCTTACACAAAAAAGTGGGGTCAACTCCAGTTTCTCCACACAATTGGCTGTGTGGCCTTGGTAGAGTCATTTAACTTCTCTGGGCCTCAGTTTTCCTAACCTGTATAATGGGACAATAACTCCCTACCATTTTTTTTTTTTTTGAGATAGAGTCATGTTCTGTCACCCAGGCTGGAGTGCAGTGGCACCATTTCATCTCACTGCAACCTCCGTCTCCCAAGTTCAAGCCATTCTCCTGCCTCAGCCTCCAGTGTAGCTGGAACTACAGGTGTACAGGTGTGCTCCCACCACACCAAGCTAATTTTTTGTATTTTTAGTAGAGACAGGGTTTCTCCATGTTGGCCAGGCTGGTCTCACACTCCTGAGCTCAGGTGATCTACCTGCCTTGGCCTCCCAAAGTGCTGGGATAACAGGTGTGAGGCACTAGCCAACTCCCTACCTCACTGGGTTTCAGCTAAGATTGAATGAATGGATATAAGCAATACATTCAGCCTGCATCCCTGGGACTTGGGACTCAGTTTCCTCCATGAAAGTGTAGAGATGTATGTCATTCTGCCTGACATGAAAGCCATCTGGGAGGAAGATCTCAGTATTACTTTACGGCTAAGTGTGGTACTTTTCTGTCTTATGTATGCTTTAACAATGACCTAGGTGCCTGACCTTTTAAGTGTCTTTGAGATTCTCTTTATGCATAGTGAAGAGGGACAGTTCATTTTCTTTCAGTTTTGAGTCTCCTGTTAGCAGCGTGAAAGCAGTAGGAAATTTCTCTCTTTTGATGACACACCATGACAGCTTTGGTGTTTGCACAAAAATACAGACTTGGGATTTTGCTTTTCATTTCAACAAACACCTAAACTATTCTCGATTCTTACCAGTGAAGGGAACTGGGGTTATCGTTTCAATGGACCCCTTAGTATTATGACACTGGCAGGGAAGGTCTCTGAATGACTCCTGGCTTCCTCTCTGGCCCTCTGGCCGGATCCGTCTAATCTTCCCAGATTCTCTGTGCCTACCTCGCACAGGAATTGCCGTTTGTACTCCCTGTTCACTCCCAGACTGTAAAACTCTGAGATAAGTCACCAGCATGTACCTGGAACTTGGCTCAGGCAGTAGAGAAAACGTCTGTTGGCTGACCTAGCAGCCCCATAAAACTCCTAACAGCCGAGCTGGACGGAGTGGTCCTCGACAGTCAGTGGACGCGGACAGCAAATGCTTCCTGTCCATTGTTTTGTCAGCTCAGTTTTGCTAACACGCTAGAGGGGTGAGGGTGGGAATCTCAGGGGTGGCTCGGCGGAGCCTAGGATCTGATTTGGGGGCTGGAGGGAGCAAAACAATGGAGCAAATTCAGCAAGAGCCAGTGGAGCAGGAGGTCATGCTTGGGAATAAGTGACGGACCTTGGCCCACAAACCTGGGCCCGCTGTTGAATTTGTTAGATATAATCAGTATATAAAATTATATATTTATTTTAAATAATATTTAGATAAAATAATGTTTTAAAAAATAATTGGAAATAAAGCAATGACGTAGATGTTTTTAAAAACGGACCCTGCATCAGTGCTGACCCCTTCCTGACAACAGCCCCGCCTCCTCTTGCTCCTCTGCTTTCCCCTCCCTGTCTGTTTTGGGAGTGCAAGGTCTTTCCTTCCAGGGTGCTGGGGGTGATGGGCATCAACTTGTTAGAAACAGTCCACGACAGCTAGGGGTGTTGCATATTACAGCAACACTATGACCAAAGCATGGGTCTGAATGAAAGTTCTCTTCCCTACACTTTGCTTTTGACTTCAGTTCCTAGAAAAATTTGCTTGAAGAAGATCAAAACTATTTACATTATTGTTAAGATCACGGTTCTCTCTAATATTTGCTTAAGACATGGCGGGGGGAATCCTTCTACATGGGGGCCTGAAAAGCCCCTCAGATGTGGAGCAGGTGAGGCTCTGGAGTGCAGCAGGAGGCATGTGGCAATAGGGAGTGGAGTGGACTGCAGTGGTGGAGAGAACACTCCCAGTGTGATGAACATTTGCTTCTATGCTCCAGCTGGCTGTTTTCATCAGGAGGAAGATCAGGTAGATAAACCACCAATCAAGCAGATCACCCACCTACCAAGTAGATAATTCACCAATCAAACAGATCACCCACCTACCAAGTAGATAACCCACCAATCAAACGGATAACCCACCTACCAGGTAGATAACCCACAAATCAAACAGATCACTACCTACCAGGAAGTAACCCACCAGTCAAACAGATCACCCACCTACCAGGTAGATAACCCACAAATCAAACAGATAATCCACCTACTAGAGAGCTAACCCACCAATCAAACAGATAACCCACCTACCAGGTAGTCCACTAATCAGGAAGATAACCCATTTATCAGGTAGATAACCCACCAATTTTCAGGAGATCCTGGATCATTTTCCCGTGAAATATTCTTTTTTTTAAAAGCAAAATTCTACACGTCAAGGAAAACATATCACAGCCACCAGTTTTCTCTAAAGTCCATGGAAAGAAACTAGCATGGGCTGCAGGTATGAGGCTCAGCAGAGAGTGAGGTCTTGAGGGCAAAAGAGGGCCACTGAGATGGGCAAGCTTTCTACCAACCACTGAATCCAATCCGGGGCATCTACACCTCAGCATTTCAGGGAGTGTGTTCAGGGAAGGATGAAAGCAGGCTGGAATGAAAACCCATTTCCAGTTTAATATTTCCTTTCTTGACAAATGCCTGTTTCTTTTAAAAACAACAGTAAGTTCTTACATGTAATGCAACCATTTAGCCACACTGTTGACTTAAGCTTAAGATTGGAACGGATCATTTCATTTAAAAAGTACAAATGAGGCAAAACAGAGCCAGGCGCAAAAGCCCTGCCTCACCAGGCGCTAATGTTCTCCTAGGCACTTGTTTCTCCGTGGGTAGATATGTTGTTACCGCAAACAGAAAATGCAGACGTAGTTACAAATAAAGGCTATATTTCAAAAGGCTATTACCCAGATAATTTGCCTCTTTTTTTGGATTTAAGAAAAAAACATTAATCCTTGGGTTACCCTATATATTTTGTAAACTTTTACAAAAGGTAGAAGTAATATTCATTTCTCATAAAAGTGACTAATATTAGCATGAATATTTACAGCCATGTTATTTTACCCGAATTAATTGTAATGAACTTTCCTTTCACAACACATTTTTTGCACTTCAAAATATTTCCAGGATGCCCATGCAAAGAATCTAATTAAATGCTCTAATCACAAATAGCACACACAGTACTGAGAGAATTTCCCTCCTTGATATGATGATATGTCATATTTTAATGTCATAAAACCCTTATCTCTGTTCTATTGGAGGCAGCAATGGTACCAATATGCAAAACACAGTACAAACCACAACTCTGTTATTACTACTGTTAGCATTTTTCTTACTTATTATGCCCATGGAGTCTATTAAGTCATCTGCATATTAAATACAGTCTTCCCAACAGCCTCTTGTAACCGGCGTGATCAACATTTCATGCATAAGGTAACAGAAGTGCAGAACACTTAGCTATAAGAGTAAGTAGTGAGCAGCTGCATTTGAAAGTCATGCTCTTTCAACCCTACCCTGAAAACAGTCATGTGTTAACAGCAGTGACTGGGTTTGGAGTCAGTAAGCAGTTCAAGGGTAACTAAGAAGACACGTTTCATTGCTGGGGCAGCTGAGGGTGGAGGAATGGGGCTCCTGGGAAGGGCTCTGCTAAAGAGCTGGGAGCAGAGATGAGTGAATAGGATGGATACAAATGCAGGACTGCAGGGATGCTCAGGAAAGGGCAGGGGCTGGTGGAGGGGCAGGTAAGCCAAGGACGATAGGAGGCAGCACCAGAGGCTGCCATGCAGAGCTTGGACAGACAGGAACACCCAGAGCAGGAACACCCTGCTCTGTGGCTACTTGTTTTCCCTAGGACATGGAGAAAGGTACTTGACTGCTCTGTGACTCAGTTTCTCCATCTGTAAAATGGGCAAGGAGTTTTACTACCTACCTCCTAGGCTTGTCGTAAGGGCTCAGGAGCCATTCTTAAGGGTTCAACAAGGTCAGAGAAAGAAATCAGAGGGCTTGCATTGGAAGTAGCAGATTTGTAAAACAGAGTGAAGGAAGCTAAACACTGTCTGAGAGGTGGAGTAGGCACAGGTGCAATCACTCCTTGAACACACATGGGTGACTGCTTCTTAAAGGCCCTGCTGGGAACTTTGAAGGCCACTGTATAGGATATGGCACCTGCTATAGTCTGGATGTTGGCTAAGAAACATACATACCCAGGCGGGGTGGCTCACGCCTGTAATCCCAGCACTTTGGGATGCCGAAGCGGATGGATCACCAGACCATCCTGGTCAACATGGTGAAACCCCGTCTCTACTAAAAACACAAAAAATTAGTTGGGCATGGTGGTGCGTGCCTGTAATCCCAGCTACTCAGGAGGCTGAGGCAGGAGAATTGCCTGAACCCAGGAGGCGGAGGTTGCGGTGAGCCGAGATCGCGCCATTGCACTCCAGCCTGGGTAACAAGAGCGAAACTCCGTCTCAAAAAGAAAAAGAAACATACATACATTTCTAAGAAAGCTGAAAATGACAGGTAGCAAACAGTGAAAAAAGAAGTAAGACCTGGACCCAGACAGCCAGGTGAGGCAAAGCTCCCCCAGGTCGGGACACAGGAAAGCCTTCTGTGAATGTTGGAGCCTTGGCCTTGCTGATGGGTGAGATTCTGAAAGGCTCCTTGACCAGACAGGGTATCTTCTGTGAGCATCAGAATCACCTGGATAAACTAGTGAAAATGGGGGTCCCCAGCCCACCCCAGAGATACAGCAGGCTTCGGGCTGTCCCTGGAAACCACTGTAACAATTGCCACAGTGGTGCTGCTACAAGTCATGGGTGCACCACACCTGGGGAGGATGAGGACAGAACCCAGGCTGTTCTGGACAAAAGCACACGCATGTTTGAGGGCAGGTGTGGAACTGTAGGGAGAGGTGGGGGACGAGTCAGGGCTTAAAATGGGAGTGGATCATTTCATTTAAAAAGGACAAATGAGGCAAAACAGAGCCAGGCACAAAAGCCCTGCCTCATCAGGTGCTGATGTTCTCCTAGGCACTTGTTTCTCCATGGGTAAGTAAGTTGTTACTGCAAATATGCAGAGGTAATTACAAATAAAGGCTAAGTTTCAAAAGGCTATTACCCAGATAATTTGCCTCTTTCTGGATTTAAGCAAAAGACAATCCTTGGGTTACCCTATATATTTTGTAAACTAGATATCTTTTGTTGCCAGCCTAAAGATTTGGAATAGAAAGTATTTTGTTTATAACTAGAGATGCAAAGCCTTAATCCCATTTTGGGCAGGTTACAAAAGGTAAAAGTGACATTCATTTCGTATATAAGTAATTAATATTAGCACGTATATTTATCAGGCATGTTATTTTCCCGAAATCAATTGTGATGAACTTTCCTCTGCCTCTGCTGGAGCAGAGGGTTGGGGCCCTGTTTTCAAAGTGGGGAGGACAAGAAGAAAATGGCAGTGGTGTTAGAAAACGGGGTGTCTAGAGGAAGCTGGAAGTGACACAAGTCTGGACCAAGTCTCTATTCTATTGGAAGCAGCAATGGTACCAACACGTAAAACATGGTACAAACCACTACCATATTATTATTACTGTCAGCATCTTTATCACTTACTCTGCCCATGGAGTCACTTAAGTGTTTTGCATATTAAATATAGTCTTCCCAACAGCCTCATGCAACGGGCGTGATCACCATTTCATGCATAAAGTAACAGAAGTGCAGTACATTTAGACAGTGGATAGAGGTTTTGGTGGAGACTGAATGTGCAGAGGTGATGGATCAAGTCTTGGGAGAGGTCCCTGATGGAGAGGAGGGAGTGGGGAAAGAATATTACAATGTCCCACAGAGAGGGACCACAGGCTGGGGCTAGACAATGGAAAGGCTGAAACGCCAAAGGAGGATTTCTGGGCAACGGTGATGGCCACCCATAATCAGGGCACCACCCAGGATGAATGCTGAGGGAATTTGATTGGACTTGAATTTTGGAATCTGGAAGCGATTTTTGGTCATCAAGGGTAGAATTCCTGATGGCATTAGTGAGGCAGGATTGGGGAGGTGTAGAAAGAGAAAGTAGAAGGTGAAAGATAACGGCAGTGGATATGGACCATCAGTCTACAAAGTATGGCTGCAGAAAGAAAGAGAAAAGAACTGAAGACTTTTCTTGATGATCCAGACCAGGTCTGATGGAGGCAGAGTCAGGGTCAGGAAGAAGAGGGAGACACACACACACACTGGGCTGTAGAGTGATGGAGGGTGAACCCACAGGTCCACACACACACACACATTGAATGTGGAATGGGTCTTCATGTGGTGGTGCCTCAGAAGATCTCCCACTCCATGGCCCTGCCAAAGGATCTGTAGTTGGCTGTTCAAGAGCAAAGGGCTGGAGTGGATGTGATCGGATGAAGTGCTCCTGACGGCCCTCCTTAGATGAACTAGAGAAGCCTCCAAGTCATGGCTGTATAAGGGTAAGTTAAGTGAGGCACTTACCTTGGGGGTGAAACTTCAGAAGGTGCAAAAAGTTCAGCAATCATGAGAAATGATATTCTAGTGTAATATTTTTAAAAATCAAAATTAATGTAGAAAAATTCAAGATGAACTAAAATAATGAAATTTTAACTGAAGATACTGGTGTGGACAGGATTGTGTCCTCTCCAAAATTTATATGTGGAAGGGCTGACCTCCCAGGTGGCTGTATGAAGACAGGGCTTTGTAAGGAGGTGATTATGGTTAACTAAGAGCATAAGCAGGGAGCTCTTATCCAACAGAACTGGTGTCCTCGTTAAAATGGAAGAGAAACCAGCTCTCTCTCTCTCTCTCCCTGTCTCTCTCTCCCCTCCATGGGAGGCCTAAGAGAAGTGAGAAGGCTGCTGTTTGCAAGCCAGAAGGGGAGCCCTCATCATAAATCTAATCAACCAGCACCTCGGTCTTGTATTTCCAGCCTTCAAAACTGTAAGAAATAAATTTCTGTTGTTTAAGCCACCCAGCCTGTGGTATTCTGCCTGGCAGGCCAAGCAGACTAAGACAGATAGGTCCTGCAGTGTTGTGCTGACTGTCTCAGAGCCTGAGGCAATAAGAAAAATGTCTGTCTCTATACATGTTTTAATGTTATTTTTTTAATATTCAATGTTTTCCAGAACATTAAAGGCATTGGAAAAGTATATACTTGTTTCCATAAAAGCCAGGAAAGTAAAATTATAAATAGTTCTGGTTTGGGTTATAAATAGAATATTTAAAATTAAAAGGATGTTGTACATTTTAATATCTCTATTTTACATTTTTTTAAAATTTTTTTAACACTTCAATGTACTGGAAAAAACCCTAGCTATTAAAAATATACAACACCAGGCAGAAGGGACAGCAGTTTTTCTTTGGTTGCAGGCTCCATGATAGCTTGAGACAGTGTTGCTCAGAATCCAAAGGCAAGTTTCTTCTGAGATTTCTTTTATTGCTTGTTTCTTTTATTTTCTTTGTTACTGAAGTAATACATACTCACTAAGAATAATAATCTGAAGGCAACCACCTAAAGAGGAGAACCAACAGAATATATATTACTCCATCCAACTGGAAAAATGCTAGGGTTCCATCTTGAGTCAGATGTCTATCTACTGCTATCCTTTGCCCATGAATGTATAAATGTTAAGCAGGAAACTAGGACCCTCTCCTGATATTCCTGGAGGAGGAGGCTATGTTACAGTGCCTACTGCCTCTCTCCCCACTCTCACTCTTCTCATGGGAGGTGGGTATTGGGAGAGGGTCTCATACACAGTGCTCAGCCCTTCTTGTCTTTGGGAACCTGCCTGTCCACAGAAACTGTGTTCTGGTAAGTTCAGTTCCTCTGTACTCTGCCCAGCAGAGAGCAGACTCCACAGCAAAGGCCACTGTCCTGAGGGGAAAGGGGTTCTTGTTTATGGGCCCCTACTGATATTCCAACAGGTTATACAAGCTTGGCTACATATATTCTCTCTCTCTCTCTCTCTCTCTCTTTCTCTCTCTCTCTCTCTCTCTCTCTCTCTCTCTCACACACACACACACACACACACACACACACGAGAAAATCTTGAAAACCTTAGTTGACTGAAGATATTCAATTTTGTCCAAATCAGCTTTTCAATCAAATTTTCATGTGGCCAACTTGTTTTTTGACCACATTGTCTTATTTGATTTTAATTCATCTTTTAGATGGGGTGTCACTCTGTCACCCAGGCTGGAGTGAAGTGGCAAGATCTCAGTTTACTGCAACCTCTGCCTCCCAGGCTCAACCATCCTTCCATATCAGCCTCCCAAATAACAGGGACCACAAGTGTGCACTACCACACCTGGCTGATTTTTTCTATTTTTGGTAAAGACGGGGTTTCACTCTGTGGCCTAGGTTGGTCTCAAACTCCTGAGCTCAAGAGAACCACCTGCCATGGTTTCCCAAAGTGCTGGGATTACAAACATGAGCCACTGCACACGGCCTTGACAACATTCTTTTAAATCAAAAGACCCAGAGCCATCCTTACTGAGTCTCTTTTACATAACTAGCTTTCATCTTCTACTTCACTGTGTATCTGGTCACAAGCAGCTACCGATTGTCTTTTCTTCTCCTGTTGGCCAGCAGAAGTTCTGTGAACAGATCCTTTGACACTAAGAAGTGTGGAATTTTCATCTTCCTTCATAGGACGTTGACCCTGAGATTTAGGTTGTACATAATATACAGTTCTTGGGTCATTGCATGGCTGTTTTGGTCCCAGGGTGGCTTGTGGATGGGGCTAAGGCTCACCTGTGTTGTTAGGTGGCCAACACGTCTTACCTGGGCATGCTCCTGGCTGGGCACAGCACTCAGACCTGTCGCTGCCATGTATGTGCTGCCAATGGTCTTGATCTTTTCAACTCCACTGAATTTTGGCTTGGACAGAAGCTGTGAAATAATGACAACCATCCAGTTATTCAGTTGAATGCTGACCTGAAGCTGAGCACTTTATAGAGACATTCTCAATTGCTGGTTCATGTGAGGATTCACTCAAGGCAGTGGCAAAAATATTAAGAGAAAAATATTATAGAAAGTTATAGAATATACTCATGAACCTTCTTGGAAGGCCAAGAAATTTACATAATTTCAGGAGACATTTCAGCTGAAGGCAGCCTAAATCCTCTTTACATTTAGTTAATAAAAAAAGCAAATAACTAAAGTAGATAGAAGAGTTTATCTGAATAATTTGTTTACTCTTGTAGTCTTAAAACTAACCTTTGAGCCAGATAGCTCTTTCAGAAAGAAGTCAGCCAAAGATACTACCCACTAATAGTGTTTGCTTTAGGCATCAGAACCTGTCCTTTAATCTTCAACCTGCAGTAGTGTTGCTTCAAGCCTTTGTCAAGTAAACTTTACTAAGGAAATGCAAGTCTCACTAGCTGAAGAAGGCCAACAGTTGCAACTGTTTACAGCACTCTCCAAAGTGCCTGTAAGCCACCCAGACACACTCAGTCAAACTAGCAAATTATCTGTGTGTTAGTGTACTTTATTCATCCATTGCTGAGTCAAAGTCTGCAGGGCAGACCCTTGCAAGTGGTAACCCTGACAGATTCACAAGAGGGCCGTGACTTGTTTCAACCACTGCTTATGCACCTTTGGGCCTTGGGATTTTCCAGGAACAAACACTTCATATATTTCATACAGAGCATGTCCTTGGAGGAAAGTGCAGCAGCATGATTTACTTCCAAGGAACATGAATTGCCATTCAAACTTTGCTAGTGATGGAACAAAGATGAATTATGATGCAAATGACAATGGGCTTGAATAAATTTCCTGACCACACATTTGAAAGGCATAAATATAAAATTATGATTTGATGAGTAAGGTCTTTTCTTGCATGGTTAGAATGATTTATGATCAATTATTCATGCTGAGGATTGGCTTTTGCCCTCTGAGTGCTTGAGGGGGGATGGAATAAAGATCTAGAATGGTTGTCATCAGCCCTAGCTCAAATATATATATATATATTTGAGACAGGGGCTTACTCTGTCGCCCTAGCTGGAGTGCAGTGGTATGTTCATAGTTCAGTGCAGTCTCCACCTTCCAGGCTCAAGTGAACCTCCTGCCTCAGACTCCCAAGTAGCTGAGACCACAGGCATACACCACCATGAACAGTTAATCTTAATTTTTTTTTTTTTTTGCAGAGACAGGGTCTCCCTATGAAGGCCAGGCTGGTCTCAAACTCCTGAGCTCAAGCTATCCTCCTACCTTGGCCACTTAAAGTGCTGGGATTACAGGCATGAGCCACCACAGCTGGCCTGAGTCCTAATATTTCTTGTCTACAAATTAGTTATCAGCGTCCCACTTGACTCCTCCTTAGTCTATTGATTAAGGCTTTCAGCTGGGATGGAAGAAAGATATGAATAAGTACAGAAGCTGTAGGAAAGAAGAGGAATGGGCTTGCAAGTGATGGAAGCCCTGGAAGGTCTGATCTTCTTGGGAGGGCCGGGCTCAAACGGCGCTGACCAGAGACCAAGAGCATTTTCTTGCCCCTTCCTTGGAACTCCTGATTTCAGAGGAGAGTCCTCCAGGATTACATATCAAATATTTTAAGACAGATGAGCAAATCCCTGTATCACTTATCCACATATCCACTGTTACTCACCCATTAGTACTGGGAGTGTTTATTTCACTGAAGAGCAGCTGAGATTCCCAGCCACTGTTTGTCATGACGTACCCAGGATTGCAGTGGTCATCTCTGGTGGTCATGACTTCTCCAGGAATTTCTAGCATCAACCTCATAGTGATGATGATGGTGAGAGAAAATGTACAGGGACCACAAGACATTTAGGTGGTTTGCCTGAAGCCTCTGTGTTATATAATCTCGCCACATCACTGTATTTCAAAATTCCATGAATCATCACTAACATATGCTCCCAGACAGATGTCAATTTTCTCCTATTTTGCAGGATAGTGATAAGAATAATGTGGCTTCAATATCCTTAAACCGAGGGGTGTTTGTTTTTGCTGGGATGTAGAACATAGTATTCTCTATGCAGAAAATTGAAAAACAACACCTATTTCAAATTCTAAAACAGACACTTTGTCCCTTCTAAAGTGCGTTGTATTATTCCCCCATACAGATTGTATTTTCAATAATAAAATGTCATCCAGGCATAGTGCAAGTTGATATCTGACAAAGGCATTGAAGTAGGCACAGATACAGCAGTGATCTATTTTAATTTATCATCTTTTTTACATAGAAAGAGATGGGCAAGTATTTTACCTAGAATTCAAGCCTTTGTAGAAAATCCATGAGCACACTGGATACACATTTGATTCAACAGATTTTGGTAGCTGTTCCTAGCAGTCATACCAGCTTCAAAAATACAATGTATTTGTCTACCTCAAATTAGTCAGAGACCTAAATAAAGCAAAAGCCTTTATTGCCAGCTGCCAGAAATCATGCCCAAGGACAAGTTGTTTTAGGTTATGCCTCTATCCGGAACTAACTTCAAGTGCACAGGAACATCAAGGTGTGAGGCTGGGTGTCCTCCTGCCCTTTAAGGCAACTCTCAGTACCTACATCATCAAAGTCAGCAATGATCTCGTTCAGGAGCCGAAGGCATTCCAAGCCCTCCTTGTTCACGTCGGATTCTGTATAAAACTCTTTGAAATCCGGAATGGAGGCAAACATGACGCAGACGCAGTCATAGGACTGGTGGTACAGGTCCTGCTTGGGAGAAAAGCACAAGCTGATCACTAGGAGACTGACCTTTAAACAGAAACACTCCACACACAAGTGGTTTGTTTATGCCGGGATTCACAGAGAAATCACCCAAATGCCTACTCCACCTGCCCCACCCCAGCCAGGGCCCAATCTACACGCTGCTGCTGCTCTCAGGAGGAGGCTTCTAATGAGCTGGATTCAAGCCACTACCAGTTAAGAGGAGGTGCCTTGCCAGTTCAACCTCTCTATCATATTGACCCTACACAATGACAAGAGACCACAGAGTTCTGGCTTAGGAAAAAGCGTCCTTTAAACAACTGAAAGGAAACAAAATATTTTCCCAAACTATCAGATTGTCCTGAAATAACTCATTATGGCTCTAGTATTTGGATGGGAGTCTTGATGAATTTTCCTCTTCGGTGCCTCCTGAAAAGAGCATATAGAATTCATCAAGTTACTTGTTATTACACCAGAAAGAACCAATAGAACTCCTCAGTATACTTATTTATATTATATTAGACACTGACTATATTTACTAGGGATATTCTTTTGTTTTTAAATAGAAAGAGGCTCATAGCTCTTCATCCATAGACATGAGTTAAATTGCAATGTCTTGTAAACACAATTTCAAGGTGTTTCCATCATTTTCCCAACACAGTGACACCTTCGAATCAATGAAGATTTCAGAAAGGAAGAGCTGTTAGGTGGTCTTGGGGGCTAGTCCTAGGTGTGGAGGATCTGCCTGTCACTGGCAAGGGCTACTGAGACTCCTGAGATGGCCCCAACACAGGCCGGGGCCACTGTGGATGCAGTGCATCATGGGAAATGCTTTCTTCCCCAGGCAAGGTGAGGAGAGTTCTGTGAGACAAGATGGCTGACTTCTGAGTGGAGGGAAAAATGCTAGTGGTGGGTGCTTCCTGTGTGTTTGGCAGGGCAAAGAAAACCATTGTACATGAACATTATCATTAAGCCCTGCTCTTTGGGGCACCCAGGTGAACTCCTTTGCAGAGAGCAAGCACTTAAATAGTCTTATAACTCCAAGGTTTGGTGGCACCTCAGAGGAACAGTTCTTCCCCTAGTGAGGTCCCCTCACAAAACCATCAGAGCCAGGGAAACCCAACTGAAGGCCACACAGTTTTGAGAAAAAGATGGACTCATGTCCTCTTCTGGGTCTCAGGACCAGCCACTCTATAACGCCCACTACTTCCTCCAGATCTGTACAAAGTACATCAGCAATGAAATCAAGGTTTTCTTGTCTATTTTGTGCTCAATATGATTGAGCTACTTTCTTGTGCATAACTGTGTTTTCTCTCTCTCTGCAAAGTTGCCTTTTTGAACATTTGTCCTTGGTAGGCAGCCTGTGACAGGTAAGGCATAGTGCTGGCAATGCTGATTGCAGCCAGGGGGTCAGAGTAACAGCGATGAGAACCCCCTAGGATCTTGTCAGTTTTGCCACCAGGCACGGTGGCTCACGCCTATAATCCCAGCACTTTGGGAGACCAAGGCGGGCAGATCACTAGGTCAAGAGATCAAGACCATCCTGGCCAACATGGTGAAACCCCATCTCTACTAAAAATACAAAAATCAGCTGGGTGTGGTGGTGCGCACCTGTAGTCCCATCTACTCAGGAGGCGGAAGCAGGAGAATCGCTTGAACCTGGAAGGTGGAGGCTGCAGTGAGCCTAGAGGCCACTGCCCTCCAGTCTGTGAAAGAGCGAGACTCCATCTCAAAAAAATTCAATTTTATAAAAGTGGTATAAACGCCCCTGGCTTTCCCTTAAGGAAAGGGTGCATCTAGCAAGGCAAGGACATATTTTCTGTAGCTTGTATTTCCCCACTGTCTGCTGACACTGGCCAGAGTGTTCTTTGGGGAATGATAATGATGACAAGACTAAGCATGACAATAGCCAGCACTTACTGTGCACTTAGCACATGGTAGGACGGGTACCTCTCTGAACACTTTACCTGCATGAACTCACCCCAACTACAACCCCATGAGGCTGGTACTGTAGTGTTTCATCTACAAATAGAGAAACTGAGGCACAGAGTGGTTCCGATACTTGCCCAAGGTTGCAGTTATCATGTCTGACAGTGAATCCACCCCTGTGTATGCTGCACTTTATATTTTATCACGTCTCCCAGAAGATCACAGGCTTCACTGCTTTGTGTGGGGACAGCATGGGGCCTCCAACACTTGCAGGTCCTGTCACTTTACCTTTGTGTTTTCTTCTGGAGTCTTTAAGGGTATCTGGGACTTGGAGATCATGAAATGCAAGACTGAACTGATGGGCAGTTTGGATCTGACATGTCATTTCATTACACAGGACCAAAACGGGGGTGCACAGGAGAGTCTCTAATGGGACTTCCAAGAAGGCAGGTGCCTGGGCCTCCCCACTCACCAACTGACCCTCATCCCCTAGGCTGGGCTCCAAGTATGGGCATTGTTTTGAAAAGTTCCCTGAGTTATCCTGCTGTGCAGCCTTGATTAAGAATGACAGACTACATGAGGAAATGGAGCTCAGGGGAGCTGGGGTGCCACCAAGGCTCCCAGCTGGCCCAGGGGAAGGGCCAGGACCAATCCCTGGATTCTCTGCAGGCCGTGAACACTGCTGGAAAGCTTGGACTACAAACTGATCACCCACCTTCTTTGGCAGAGCGTCACTTGGAACCTCTGGGGGAATGCCTGGGGTGAGCTCCAGTCACTGGTCACCTGGTCCTCAGATTCATGGCTTCCATAAAACTATAACTACTGGAAAACCATGGAAACTTCTAGGCTTCCCAAATTCTCTCGAGCCTGTGAAACTTTCAGGGCTGAGAACCATGCCCTGAACTCATTAGAGGTTCCCTCCCATGGTTGGATTAGGCACGGGGCCAGAGAGGATTACATGCTGATTGGCAGATGACTTGAGCTTGTCTTATGCTTCCAGAGGACCTGGGGTTTGGGGTAGGGCAGGTGGGCAGCTTTTGAAGATAATTTGGAATTCAAGGTCTAGAGTGGGTAACCCACGTCCAGCATATAGTTACCCAAAAGCATTACCGAGCTTTAGAACTGAAAGTAAGTTTAAATGTCACCTTGACATTCATTCACATGCAAGCTTTCTGTTGAATAAGTTCAAGGAATGAAAACATAGTCACAAAGCAAATGCATTTCTGTGCCCACTACCCCTTTCAGTTTTTGGAGCATGGGTAGATCTTCCCCTATCTTGGATGGACACCTGGGAGTACCCGTGGCCCTTCATGTCACTGTGTGTAATGCAAGGTCCTCTCATCGATAATTAGAGGCCCCGGCCCCAGAAATCGGCAAAGCTCTTGCCCTCATTGTACGTGTGGCTTGTGCCCTTCACCAGCGGGGGCCTCCTGCAGGGGGAGGAGGGAATCCATTGGTTTCTACTCTCTCCACCTCTCTTTCTACTTCCACTCTTCCTAACTTGCTAGCTGGGTTTTCCAAACCATCCAGAACGGAGAACAGGGGAAGGAAGAAGAGGCTGTGAGGCAGGACAGCTTCCTATTAGCTGCATCCCGTTCCCTGAATATTCAAAGCTGGTGCCCCCTTGGATGCTTTCATGGATTTTTGGAAGGCTCCCTGCTGTTTCGCCCATCCCTGGACATCGCCCCATCCCCAAGTCTTCCACAATGGAGGCCATGTGCATCCCCCCTGCTCCTCATCACCCTCTCAGGTCCAGGCTTTCAGGCTACTTCTTTGAGTTTCTCGGCCACAGTCCCTTCACCCCGCCCTGCCCCCACTCCAGGCAGCTTTGTAACATTGGATCTAAAATAACCTGACACCACTTCCACTTCTCTTTTTCTTGCTTGGTTGTTTAGCAACACTCAGTACTCTTTGCCGTCCAAGCAACGGACAGTCCAGCCGTGTCCTGAACCCCAGCTCCCCACCCTGTGTGCCCAGATGCCCCATCAGTGCCTAGGTTCAGCATTTCCAAGTGTCAGAACCCGCCTGCCATACATGTCCCCCAGCTGGAGATGCTTCCCAGGACCACTCAGAGACTCAAGGCCAGGCTGAGCAGTTCTGGCCTGTTCACAAGGCCGGAGGTGAGGGGGGATCCCCACCGTCCCCTTTAGGAAGGGGCTTAGCCCCACTACATTCTGTCCAAACCCTCTTTCAACCTCTAGTCTTCTGGCCAATTCACAAGCTCCCTGCAGGTCAGTAAGTCATTTGTACGCTCTGCACACCGTCTGATGCCTCCTTTGGAATAAGAGAGCAAGTGTCTCTTAGTGTCACAGGCTGAAATTCCCTTTGACACCCTATTACACACACACACGTGGCCTCTCAAAGGGCCTGTTGTGTGTCAGGCTTCATACCAGGTGTTAGGGACACAAAAACAACACAGGCCCTGCCCTTAAGGAGCTTAAAGTCTGGTTGAAGAGACAGAGAAAACAAAGAAAACATCATAAAGTGTGATTGGCGCTGCGGGCCAGGTGTGGGGATGTCTGGAGCTTTTCATCCAGGTGAGCACAGGGTTGAAATATTCTAGAAAACATTCAAAGCTGCCACTGGCACTCAGGTCTCCAACCTTCCAGACCAGACTGGTGCTTTGTCTCACTGACTCGGGCTGCATAAAGGCTTTGGATCTTGCACGTTTCCTGAGTTGACCTATGTGGGAAACATTAAGCTCTGCTGTCCCCACCTGTCACTTAATGCCTAATTTACTCAGGGGAGTCAAATGACTAGAAGTACAGAAGCATCTGTTGAAACCCCAGGGGCATGCCAGGCTGACCTCCTGCAGAGGACGCGTGCGCATAGAGCTTAAAACTTAGCGCTGTTGAGGGATCTGCCTGGTTGTCACTGGGAGGGCTCTCACAGCAGAATGCGAGGTGCTGTTTGCATAGGACACATGTTTTCCAAATTTTTGTGGTGGCATCTGTGGCTCATGTGGCTTGTTTTGATCAAGCATTTGCTCCCTCTGAATGAGGCTTTCTGGCTCACAATCCTCTACCACCTGGGGACTTGGCACGGGGTTGATTTGGTGACAAAATGCAGTGTTCTCCACAAGTGATGAGAGCTGGCTTTGACGTCCTTCTAAGGGGCTTTTCAGAAATGTTCCTGCCACACACAGAGGTGGGGAGAACAGGCTTCCGAAACAGAGAAGGTTCCCATCTGGGTGCACAGAACTCCCTTGATGAGCCTGAGGGTTGTGTGGGCTGAATCTGGCCATGACAGTTAGCAGCTGATGGAGAAGCTTCAGGAAGTTTTAAGTAAAACAAATGTCCAGGAGAAGGAAGAGGCACTGCAAAGCTGGCCCGGACACTATAGCCAGCCCTATGCCCATGCACCCGAGAACAGGCCTATGAGCACTTTTCCACTGAAAGAAAACCTTTTCAGAATTGATTGTTAGAGTGATTACATCATTCTTGACTCTTTGTGGATTGATACAGTGGGTAGGAGAATAAAAATGACATGATCTGTGTTAATGCAGGCCTTGGCATAAGCTGAGCCATCTTCCAAGGATTGTTCCAGAAGCCACAGAGTGGAGGCTGTCCAAAGATCCCCTGCCCCGGATTCAAGAGGTAATCAGCAACCACAGGTTGTGCCACAGAGAGGAACAGAACTGCTTCCGGGTCTCTCCCAGAGCCCCGACTATCGGTTTTGGTCCCCGGAGGCCATTCACCCTCAGGGAAGTGACTCTGTTAGTCTGCAGGGCAGCAGCGCCCATCCTGTTTATGCATGAAGCACTTTACTACTTAAGTCGGAAAGGAGACAGGTGTAAGCTGGTCCCATGCAGGGAAATCAAACACGACTTCAGGTCCTCTTTCTCTGTTGTTTTTCGGCTTAGAGGCAGACCTTGTTTTATTGTGCTTTGCTTTACTGCACTGCGTAGATACTGCGTTTTTCATGAAGTGAAGGTTTGCGGCCACCCTGCCTTGACCAAGTCTAATGGCACCATTTTCCCAGCAGCATGTGCTCATTGTGTGTCTCCGTGTCAGTATTTTTTGCAATAAAGTATTTTAAACTTAAGGTATGTACATTTTTTTTACACATAATGTTATTGAATACTTCATACATATAGTGTAAACATAACCTTCATATGTGCTGGGAAAGCAAAAATTTGTGACTCTCTTGATAGTGATATTTGCTTTTTTGCAGAGGTTTGGAACCGAACCTGCAATATTGGCCAAGTATAGCTATATTCGCTTTTGCTGAAGTCTTGTTTTCCTGCATTATTTCCAGAAGACTCTCAGAGCAGTATCACCAGGGGTTTCGTGGAAATGGATTCTGGGGTAACCTACACCAGGGGGCTGAGGGCCTGCTCCCATCTACCCCACGCCCCAGAAGCTGCCCCGCGCCTCTGCATTCAGAGGCACTTAGCACTCAGCCTTAAGGCTCAGCCCACCCTGCTGAGAGGATGCTGGGAAGGCAGACACTGCCCACAGTGCTGTTTCTCCAATGCCAGGAACAGGAGCGAAGTGATTACATTGGATTTTGCTTTCCACTTTATTCAGGCTCTAAAAAGGTCAGGCAAGAGCTTTTGAAAGCTTCTGATCAATTCCCAGGGACACTGATTCTCAAGTTTTGCATAAATCTGGGATATTTGCTTAAAAGACAGCTAATGATATTTATGACACGCCATGCACCTTTCTGAGAGATTCATCCAAATTATTGCTTCTAAAATTGGTAATGGTCTCTGTGAGGACTCTGAGGCCCACAGCCAAGAGGTGCCAGGGCTGGGGCAGATGCTTCGCTCTCAGTCACCTTGCAGGGCCCAGGAGGTCAAATGGCCTGTTTAGCAGGGGCTGCAGGTGGGCCTTCACTGGGAGAAGTGCTGCTCTTGTCTGCAGGGACTTCTCTTGGTCCCAGCATCACCAGGCTCGGTCATGCAGGTTCAGCAAGGGCTGGAGCTTCTCTGGGAAACCTTAGGGAGGAAGAGAGCTTAGGCAGGATGCCACTATTTGGTCCTGACACTGTAGAGGGGACAGAAACTTGGATGAGCTATGCTATTAAACAGCATTACTGCACTGTTATTGTTCAGCTACTCAAGGTCACATAGTGCTAGTCCCACCTGGCTTGGGCATCATTAGGTCAAGGACTTGGGTATAACGTCTTTTTTGTGGGAGACTGACTTCTAAGTACACCATCTGATTTCTATTGCTGTTCAACAAGTTACCATTAAAGTGTTTTGAATATGTTCAAGCTTCAAGAATACCAGAGAACTGAGAGAAAATACCAAATGTAGTTGTATTCTACTTCCAAAAAACAGGACTGGTGAATCACGGACTTCTAGTCAACCTACAGCTTAAGTATTCAGGATTGGAGTTACTGAGCTCTTTATTATCTCTAAGTAAACAAAGTTTGTTTTGGACCTAAAAGAAAAAAAAGATTCTTCTGTCTGGTGAGGAGGCTACTTTGGGGCAGGAAGTCCGATGGCTGTAAGGGACATTCTGCAGAAGGGAGGGGCGGGACTTTGCTATGTTTTATGCACACAGGTGACTCTCCTTATAATACCCTCATTATGTGTTTTCAGAAGCAAGCAAAACGAAAACAAAGCTCTCCCTTTCTGAGACTCTCTGAGGGAACTCTGAGAACCTCTTGGCAGCGGGTTGGTGCCTCTCTTTCTTGCCCAGGTCCTTTGTGTGGGTTCTGTTTTGAACGCAGTGCTGTTCCCACGGGGACTGAAGCCTCCAGAATCTCCCACACTCACTGCTCCAGCAACTGGCCAGCAAACCTCCTTTGGGGGAGTACAGGGTCCTCGAAGAGATGGCAGGGCGCCACTCTGATGGTGGTGGGCCTTGGGGATCGTTGTCATCATTTAGTCCCCAAGTCTTACCATGGCTGCTAGAGTAGCCATCACCCCCTTTACTTACCCTTTAAGACAGAAATTGGCAGTAAAATTGGAAATGTTGCAGCCAAAGGAAGTTGTGTGTTGTATGATTAAACACAGAGAACCCTGCAGCCTGCATTCCCATCACCCTGGGAATGATGACGCCTTGATTTAAGGTTCAGTGTCCACTCTTCTCCTCTCTGATGTCAGGTCGGCAGTGAGAGCGCAGGCCTAACATGTAGGAATCATCACCCCTGAGTGAGTCCAAGCACCCTTGGCATGCCTGCTATGGAGCGTGCAGGTCCAAGTCTGAAGAGCTCTGAAACCAAGCTCTTTCATCTTCCTACAGGGCGGGAGGCTGGCCTCAGTCAGGTGTAGATTTGAGGAACCTGTGTTTCCCGAATGAAGGAAGGAACTGTCTTCAGGAGCCGCCACGGGGAGCTTGGCAGGCAAGCACTGGTCATCTGCTGGGGGAATTATTTCAATGCTTGAAGATGAGTCTCTGTGGACACACAGGGCTGCAGTGGCTGTGACGACACCACAAGAAGTTCACCTTCTTTATTTCACAAATACAGAGACAAGGCACAGAACTGGCCGCATCTAAATGTGCCCATTCCTGCTTTGTTCCTGGAAAGTCTCCAAGCTGCCCACACAGTGAGGCAGTGCCAAAGCCAGGGCTCACCCCCAGTCCTGAGTGCCCACTCTGGGCTTCTGCTAGGCCATGCTGCCTGCCCCGCTATGCAGCCTTACACCATGGAGCCCATGGGGTGGTGAAGGGTACAGGAGACGCTGCATGTCTTTAACCTGACAGCAGCAGTCCTTAGGAGACTTGGAGGAAAATGTCATGTCATCTTCAGGAGCACCAGATGGCTGCGTAGTGGCATGAAGGTCCCTGGTACACAGCAGGGGCACACAGGAAGTGGAGGAGTCATTGTGAGCTGCCAACACCCATATTTTGCTGCTGTCTTCCCTCCCAAGCGTGTCCCCCCTGCATGGACGTGGGCCCTGTGCCTGCCTCTGTGGAATGCCCGCCTCACCTGGAGGACTGCAGTGTGAAGGCACCATGTGATATCCATCACCCTGCCTCCAGCAACTGCAAGGCAAAGCATCGTGCTTCTTTTACAGATGAGGACGGCGAGGCTCAGACAAGGAAGTAACCATCTCACGTTCACAGGAACAGACAATGTTGGGACTAACATTTGAGGCTGCACTGGGTAGCTCTAGGTTTTATTCTCCTTCCCCATCTTGCCTACTTGTTATTTCCAAGGGGGAGAACTGTATTCTGATGCTTACTTTGAATAAGCCCAGCAAACAGGAAAGAGCAGAGAGAACAGCCCCTCCTGGAGGTCTGGCCAGGGAGGCTGTCAGGGCTGCGAGGCTGAGCCCTGGGGCCGGGGTGCCTTCTGTGCTCCCCACAGACCTGCACAGAGCTTCTCAAGCTCCAGAGCTTTTCCTCTGAGCCCATGTTGAGGAAGAAACCCTCCTATCAGTTCCCAGATTCTTAAAAAAAATTTTTTTTTATTTAAAAACATTTTTTTTTGAGAAGGAGTTTTGCTCTTGTCAGCTGGCGTGTGATGGTGCGAGCTCGGCCCACTGCAACCTCTGCCTCCAGGTTCAAGCAATTTTCTTGCCTCAGCCTCCCAAGTAGATGGGATTAAAGGCACCTGCTACCACTACCATGCCAGGCTAGTTTTGTTTTTTGTTTTTTGTTTTTTTTGTAATTTAGTCAAGACAGGGTTTCACTACGTTGGCCAGCTGGTCTTGAACTCCTGACCTCAGGTGATCCACCCGCCTGGGCCTTCCCAAGTCTGGGATTACAGATGTGAGCCACTGAGCTCCCATAGTCATCTCCCTTTGCTCTCTCCCTGCCTGCCCCAGTGGGCTCTTCTCAGGTCTTGAATTAGGCACTTCCGTGGTGCCTATGGAAAAGTAGCCCCTATAAGCCTGGAATATTCTCTCCCTATTCCTCTCTCCCCCTCACCCTCTTGTCCTAGCTAGTTTCTAGCACTTTCTTTCCAGATTCAAAAGCCGCTTCCTCACAATGGGAGTCTTTCTGGAGTACCATATTTACACCCCAGTGTCCTTGGAGATAACGGGATCTTGTCAGGAGGCAGCCAGGGAGGGTGAGGCCACCTCTAGGCCCATTCATCTCTGTATCGTGCGCCACCACCAGCCTGGCTGCAGGGCAGAGAAAACATGGGACCCTGCTAAATTTAAAAATGGGCTGGAGACTCCTGTTAATGAGAACAGAGGGCTCTTTAATAGACAGTGATTTTACTACCTGCCGTCAACAGGAAAATTGGGTGCTGAAGAAGCCACCAAATGTAGAAAACCCCAGAAGAGACAGGAAAGCCAGTGGGTCATCAGACCTGCTGTGTAGCCCTGGAAGGCTCACTGTGCCCTGACCATTTCCAGGAAGATGAGAGCAGTGACGTCTAGCACCTCATCTGCCACCTGGCGCCTTATTCTTAATCCAAACTTCAAATCTGCTACAGAAAAACACTGTTCCAAGGCTTCTCACTGGAGGTTGCTTTGTATTCTGGTACCATCATGGGTGAGCTTATCCATTAAGGAGTTCATCCGCCTACAGGGGACCCCTGGCTCCTTCCTGCATGTACTCCCAAGCCTCAGTGAAAATGTCCTAAGAACTTGGATTTCTGACATATATAACAAACCTGCATGCTCTGCACATATACCCCAGAACTTAAAAGCCAATAAAAAAAATTCCTAAAACTTATTAAACCCTATTTTAAGTGCTGTAATAAATATATTATTGATCCGTTATACTACTTTAAAAAAATAGAGATTACACCTCTGAAAAAAAAACTCGGGACCCCAAACTCACTAAAAGTTAAGCCTGGGAACTGAGTTGTGCAAGAAATGGCCTGTTTTTTGTTCCCACATAGATGGCTGCAACGTAGAAGGGTCACATAGCTCCCTAGGTGGCCTCCCCCGCAAAGGCTCAGGAAAAAATTCCTCCTGGGCCCTGAAATCTTTCAGAATAGACACCCCCCCGCACCCCGCAAACTAACCCAAAAACAAAATTCTGTTGACTCTCATCCTGGCAATGCAAATTAATAGCTGATCTTCACAGGCAATGGACAAAGACAAGACATCATCCCTGGGCCCACGGCAGAGGAAGGCATCATGGAGTTTCCTGACTCCGTTCTTTTCACGTGTAAAATGTGGTTTCAATGAGCATGAATCAAAGCCTCACAAGAATGTAACCACCTCCTGCCTAGACCACTTCTCTTTTTGTTCCTTTTCCTTCTTCCCCTACTGTCTACTCTTTCTCCTCTCAGTATTGAAGTCCTTAAAACTCTTTTTGGAAAAAGCACAGGTCACGGATCCTCCTGTAACTCATGTTTCTTTAAACCTCTAATGTGACTGAGACCTGTCTCAGGCACTTTGTGGTTTTCACATCTCAGACATCTGGGAACCTTCACAGCACTAACCACACGGCTCTGCGCATGGTGGATACTCAAGTACATGTTTCTTACGTTAAGTTCAAACGTAGACATGTCTGCTTCCTCCTGCACTTTAGCAATACTGAAGACACCTCATGACATCTCGCTTCAAAAGCCATTTCAATATTTAACTGACACTGTAGTCTTTTCAAGTCTAGCTAATCCATTAGGATAAACACTCCATGACATTCCCATTTCCATCCATTCTAGTGGATGGACTCAAGTCTTCGGTCTGCTCTTGTGTAGATAACTCCTAAATCCTGTCACACTCATGATGTATCTGGTGTCTCTGAAATTCTAAGAGCCTTGGAAGGCTGTCAGGGAAGCGGAGTGCAGGGAAACAGTGGGCTTGTGGGATGCACGGTCTAACGCTGCCTGTTGGTTTGAGGCTCCATCCCATGCTGGCCAGGCAGGCCTCCTCCCACAGTGGGGAGAGGGCAGGGGCTAATTTGGGGACATATTTGGGACCCTAGTGCCTCATAACGGACATTCAGAACTTTACATGACTGGGGAAGAAATCTTCTCTAATAATGAATCCAAGTCCAAGCTCAGACTTTTAGAGGTCCTTCTAACCCACTATATGCCTCTCCCACCAATCAGTATCTTCTTGAAAACTGAAAAATTCCAGCCAATTTTGGCCATTTTGAACACTCAGGAGAGTGAAGTGTTCAGCCCTCACCCAGGTCATCACCGCATCCAGCCCCTATCTCCCAGCCCCCAGCCCCGCGTGGTCTGACCTCATTCTTCAGACTCCTGGCCAGGAAGTGCTCAGCCACGTGCGCAGGAAGCACGTTCTCCAGCAGCACGCGGTTCAGGTTCTCCATGGTCTCTATCTCCTCCCGCTCTTTTTTGAACTTGTTCTTCCATAAGAAGTCTAACCTACAGTAATATTCATTCTGTTACAAGAGGACACAGAGGTAAAGAAACAATAGGCATCTTGTCCCGCCAGAGAGTGGAGGTTTCAAAGAGAAAATAAAAAGAACAAAATGCAACCGAAAAAAGAACCACAAACAGAACTGCCACCCCCCCCTCAGAAACCCCTCTGTTTCTCTGAAATGTCCTTCAGTGCCCCTCTGGCATGGATTTGCAAAAAACAAGAACCAGCCTCGAAACACAGAAATCAGCTATATTGAGGCTTAAGTTCAAAGTGCTATTAAGGCTTCCTGGAACGTTATGCTAATAAAAGATGGCTCAAATGATTTTTTGAAAAGAGGCATAGAATATAAATGATGAATAAATGAAAAATGAAGAATGCATCAGTAGGGAGACTGCATTTCTTGATGATTTGCATAAAAACAGTAGTGTTCGTTTATGGCAGTTTGCCTTTAGCATTTGTAAATTAGTTTTTCCAACACAAATTATATCATTATGTAACTGTTGCAAAATATGGACTTTTTTTTTCACCTGGGATTGTGCTGTTCTGACAGAATGCCATTCATCACATGTAGAGAAAAGTTCATTTTGATATAATTTAATTAAGATAGTGCCTGCTAATCAGAACATGTTTTCTGCTTTATAATGTATTAAAATATAATGTAGTTTAAAATGAGTTATTATTAACGTTGTAGGAATAGAGAGGCCCAATTACTGACAAAGAGTCTTTTGGGCCTTGGCATCATTTTGTGCCTCCTATGATGTAAATAATTTAATATAATGAAATAGTCTTGAGTGGATCCCCCTGTAACTGAAGGGCTTAGTGGAGAGTGTGTATTTCACACAGATAGTCACTTGCTGCCAAATACATGTGAAGAAGAGCTCACTGCAAGTTTTTTGTTTTGTTGAGTTGTACCAATGACAGTAAAAAGTAAAACAAATCACACACACGTGCACACCAATGGCCTCTCATACACAAACGGGAAATGTCTTTTTAAAGTTACAATCCACATTTTGTAATTTGAAAGAACAATGATCATTCATTAGTTATGTTTGATTCAAATTATCTGCCATACATTAGGGAAAAGTTCCTCCTCCTCCTCTGATGTGGAGTTTATCTCAAGTAGTGAGGCATTTTCAAAAAACTGCAAAGAAGATATTTTAAAAGTCTATTTATGTTTGGCCAGGCATGGTGGCTCATGCCTGTAATCCCAACACTTTGGGAGGCCAAGGTGGGAGGATCACTTGAGGTCAGGAGTTCTAGATTAGACTGGCCAACATGGCAAAATCCCGTGTCTACTAAAAATGCAAAAATTAGCCAGGCCTGGTGGTGTACACCTGTAGTCCCAGCTACTCAGGAGGCTGAGGCAGGAGAGCCGCACGAACCCAGGAAGTGGAGGTTGCAGTTAGCAGAGATTGAGCCAGTGAACTCTAGCCTGGGCAACAGAACAAGACTCTGTCTCAAAAAACAAAATCTCCAAATTAAAAGTTTGTATTTGAAGTTTCATGTTCACGCCACATTTTCAAAACCATGGATTGATAGAAATTAAGCTGTACACTGACTAGAAAAGCCTTCTCACTTGAAGAATGGATTAAAAAAAATAAATAAATGGTGTGTCTGGATTTAAATTGAAATGATAGATGCAACCATCTGTCAATCATCTAGCTTCTCTGCCCCCACCAGTGGCTTCTCAGTGCCCCCACTCAATGCCCCGACAGGTGCACACTCAAGATTAGACAAAAGTGAAGCATGGGATGAAACCATTTCCAAGGCAGCATGAAGGCAGTAAGTCTGACCCAAGGGAGCAGGAAAGTTTTCCATACGCCACACTAGGATGTTGCTCAGGTTTTCAGAGCCATTGTTATTGCATAACCGGTAAGTATTTTGTAAGTCTCCTACTAAAAAAAAAAAAAAAAAAAATCACAGACTTTTGGAACCAGCTATACTGAACTGAAATGACACTGCCAAATCAATCAATCAATCTCCTACCTACTACCTATGTTTCTATCCATCTACCACTCATCTATCACCTTCCCAAGCAATGCAGTCTGTTTAGAATCCTCTGCGTTATGTAGCTGGCCCATTGCAACTCACATGAAGGGCGCCTCAAAAAAGACTTAAAAAAAATTTGCAACCAAATGTAATGGATTGAATAGTAATCCCCCAAAAGATAGTTGCAAGTCCCAGCCCTTGGTATTTGTGAATGTGACCGGATTTGGAAATAACATCTTTGTGGATGTGATTCAGTTAAAGATCTCAGGATAATATTGTCCTGGATTTAGGGTGGGTCCTAAACCCGAAAAGCATGTCCTTACCAGAGAAAGGGGGATTTGACTCAGAGACACAGTGGGAGGCCATGTGCAGATGTCCAGCAGAGGCCAGGATGAAGCCCCTGCTTGGGTGACTTGGGGAGGGCAGTGCTGCAGAGTAGAGCAGAGGATTCTGTGTGCAGAAGAGGAGCAGGGAGGGACCAGCAGCCTTCCTCAGCTTTGGGCCTGCTTCGAGAGCTTCCCATTCCTCGGACTGCCACCCACCTCCTGGATTCTGCCTGGGGCTACTCTACAGGTTTTCAGGAGCCCAGATCCCATGAAGAGACATAGAATTTGCTTTTTATTGGCTCTGTCAACAATGAGAGATCGAGAGCAGGAAGAGCCTGAGGAAATCCTCCAGGACATCCTCCAGGATTTTTTTAAGGTTTAAAAACCCCGTGACCCTCCCTTCTGTGGCTCATATCTAGCACAGCCTCAAGGGCAGTTCTGAGCTGTTTCTGGTTCTGAAAACAACACGAGGAACTAGAGGGCTTCACATCTTTCTATATGGACAGAAGAACCTAGTATCAAGTCAAATTCTCCCAATTTTGTTATTGGTCGTTGAGATGATACACAGTCAAGACCGCTACATAATTATGGTTAAGTCCAATGGCTGACAGTTGATCCATTACACTCTAATTGATTTGAGATAAATAATCAAAAGTATTCAATATTATGATCAAGCACTAATTTTACACAATTGGTTTGATATCAGTCTTATAAGGAGTCATTCCATTTTTGTCTTTAATGTAGCAAAAAGTAACAGTTACATCTAGAGGCCTGGAAAAATCATTACTCCCTTTACAGGATTTATCATTCTCCCTAACCATTCTTTAACACCAGTTACAAATCACTGAATGATTTTTTTCCTTGGCGCTGTCAACAAGGAGAGAGAGAGCAGGAAGAGCCTGGGCAAATCCTCCAGGACATGCCTGGGACCCCATGACCCTCCCTGCTGTGGCTCACTGGGCTGGGGTACAGGGCAGTTTGTGGCCCTGCAGATTCTTAGGTTCAAGCCCTCCTGTAAAACAACAGCTGCATCTGAGGTCATGCAGACTGTCCCCTGGTTTGATGGTATAAATGTATCTCACCTCAAATGCAGACCCAGCATGGAACGTGCTGCTGTTTAAGCTCTGGTGAGACACCAGGCTTCTTTCTTTTTTCAAGAGACCCAGAGTTGGCTAGCACATCTATCGTAAGCCAGACTTTAGTACAGCAAGTAGCACTGGACTTGTACAAGGGACGTGTTATGTTTTCATTGAGGCTACTTCGATACCTAAAGCAATATTTAGTATATCGATTTTCTCAGAAAGCAAACGTATCTCCATCATTTCAAAAAAGATGGTCATGGAGCATCACAAATAACAATAAAAGTAGGTTGCAAGTGCATATACTATCATTTAATAAACCAATCGGGAAACACAGTAACTCTGAGGCCATGAATGCTTTACTTGCGGCCCTTGAAAAATCTTATTTCAAAGATGGGGTGTTTTGTGATATACCTCCCCTCCCTTTGGGGAAGGAAGTACTAAAGCGCCACGTCGCAGACTTCAGAGTTCTCACCCCGGAAGGCTCGGGGCCTCAGTAATCATCCACTCAACGATTTTGGACTGCAGGTCAGACTCCTGGCTCACCTTGGTATTTCCCATGGTGCTTTATGTAGAGGTCTTAAAGAATGGTTATGAGGAATGATAAATTCTTTAGAGGGACTAATAATTTTTCTAGGTCTCTAGATGTAAATATTACTTTTTGCTACATTAAAGACACAAATGGAATGACTCCCTATAAGACTGGTATCAACCCAATTGTGTTAAATTAGTGCTCAATCATAGTATTGAATACTTTTTATTATTCATTTTAAATCAATCAGAGGGATCAACTGTCAGCCATTGGACTCAACCATAATTATGTAGTGGTATCGACTATGTATCATCTCAGTGACCAATAACAAAGTTGGGAGAATTTAATTTGATACTAGGTTCTTAAAATTTGCTGCTGTGAAGGAATCTGAGTGATGATTCTAGCAGGAGAAAGCATCCCCGGTATGACATGGAGAAACAGGTGATCCCACGGAGAGAATGGCTGAATGTTTCCGGAGAAATGATCATCTAGGTGGAATGATGCAGGGAAGCATAATTCCCTCACATCTAAATTATAGGGTACTCAAGGGAGAGCATGCCCGCCATAGGAGTGAGAGCAGAAAGAGGGCCAATTGTGAGAAAAGAAAACCAGGTTGCAGGAGAAATCAGGGGAAAAGAACAAGACATAGTGCAGATTGTCAAAACTGCAAGTCAAAGAATGCAGAACAGAGAACATGCAAGAGGGGTGGTGCAGTGGGAAGAAAAGACCTCAAACAGCTTTGCAGCAGGACAGGACAGCTCTGTGCTGGGGAGATGGATGAGGGCTGCACCATGAACTCCTAGGGAGGATGCAGCTCACATTGCTTGGGAAGCTAGAGGAGGACAGTTGTCCCAGACTGCTGGCCTGAGAGCCAGATCCAGACTCGGTCCAACTGACTATGCAATTACTAACAGCTTTCTGGTGGGGAGAGCTGGAAGCCTTGGAAGCCAGACCCAAACTCATAAGTATATAGTGCACCTCTTGGATACTGGACAGATTTAATTTCATTGGCATCGCTTCTTCATGAGTTCTTTCCAAATACATAAATTACTGCTTTTTGTTTGTTTCCTATCACCCTTTGCAGAACTTTAAACAGCCTTGGGATGAGGCAGAGGTGCTTGGCTTCAGATGAGTCTTGTATTCTTTGGGCAATTATCTTTGCTGAAGGCAGAGGAAGAAGAATTGTCCTTAAAAATCCAGCCCCCACAGCCTCGACTAGGAGACCAGAAGGTTGGAGGCAGCAAAGAAGGAAGAACAGTTTCATTCACATCGCAAAAATAAAACTTTGAGCAGGGGATCATATTTCTAGGAATGATTGCAAATGACAGCAAAGGAATTCAGATCCAGTTCAAAGGACTGTGCTGTATATTCTGAAATGCAAATGAAAGCCCCAGTCAAGGGGAGATTTTTTTTTCAAATAGTGTCAGTTATTGAAGGAACAGTTTTGTAAGTTTACAAAGCCTATAAAAATTTTTTGAAATTTAACAGGAAATTAACTGATGAACATCTTGGCCTATAAAATTTGCCTTTTGTGGAAAAAAAGAAAGATATTTTTCCTTTTGTCTATATCCGAGCACCCACACCTTGTGCTAACTAATTTTGTCTTCAGTGACAAGACAAATCTGATTCTTAGGCATTTGTTTCCAAGAGAGTTAACTAAAATGCACGGCGAAGCATGATTAATGCAGCACTTTAGAAAAGGTATACATACATATATATATATATAAACAGACTTCTTACCTGTCTACCCAGAACAAGCAGAGTGATGAAGAATATAGAGAGAGACACAGAGCCCATGGTCTTTAGGTCTTTCCAAATGCCTGGTCTATTAAAAAAACAGACAGACAGACAGATAACAATGCAACACAGCAACAGGCGCACAGGACTTAGAATCTGAGCATGAACAAATGTCAGATTCTCTAGTGCCTGTCTACAGCATACACCAGCCAAACGCACAGGTTTCAAATCTCCTTCCAAACCCAGCTTGCATTAAAACAAAATAACAATCCCTATTTTGAGAGCACAGTATAATAATACAGACTTCACACTTTATATCAAGCTATACCAATATTAAAAGAAAAACTAAAGGAATATTAACATTTCATTTGTAGTTCTGGGATCAATATGGGTAACTGCGTATATAGTTTCTTCAGTGTTTTCATGATTAGTCTCACAAAGAGACAGTATGGTTGAAATGAATAGTCACACAGGTATAAACATGAAGTAGGGAACTTAATTTCTGCACGCTGCTCTCCCCTCTGAATTACAGTTTCATATAACTTTCAAGCAGTCATCCAATCTCATTCACTCTTTCATATGATTTTGTAACACGAAGTTATAACAAAGATGTAAATCCTGGATACACTGATTGAGTGACCTCAGGTTCAAGGTTACCATAAATGACATCAGTCATTTATCCCTGACAAGATGTCACTGCACGGAGTGGGATCCCCCAGACCTTGATACCGTGTTCCACGCAGTGAGCACCCACACATCCTACAGATGCTGACACACGAACTGTTCCCACATAGGACTGTAACTAAGACCTGAAAGATAAATTGGATTATGCATGGACACCATGTCACACAAGCAGCATAGATGGTATCTGATCAACTACAAACAGCAGGTCGTCACTTTCTGCTTGTGTGCTGTCCTTGCTTTTTGATTTTTCCAGTTTCTCTGTGGATTCAAGGACAAATGAGATAACAAGAGGCTTCGGTGTAATACTAAAAAGCCCAGGTGGGCTTTCAAGCAAAAGAGCCTGGGTTTGAATCCTCAGCTACGGGACGTGGCATAAACCCCTTCAAACCTCACTTCCTTCATCAGTGAAAGGTGGGCACCAACGCCTTGCAGGCTGTTTTAACCCCTCCATTTCATATCTATATACCTGGCACGGAGCCTGACAGATGGGAAACTCTTTCCAAATGGTTCTTGTGATTTTTAACATTATTACAGAATGATAAGGAAGAGGAGTGGGGCAGGGCTAAGAAACTAGAGAAAAAGATAAGGAAACACAGACTGGAGAATATTATTAACAGAATGAAAGACTCAAGTGCAATGAAAAGGTGGATTCCTGCAGGAATGAGGCAACATGATCGCCTGGTCCCAGCGGCTACGGGCTTAGAGCCACAGAGAGCCCTCCAGTCAGGTTGTGCTGGCATCAAGAGCTCTTTCCTCTCCATCAAGCCCATGGCATCTGGAAGAATCTGAGCTCATGAAACTTAAAGAGGTCACCGTTTCTCTCTGAGAATGAAGCCAGGGGAGCAGTGCCGCCTTCCTGTTTCACTGGCATTGATTTTATAAAATGAAGTTGCTCTTTTCTGAGCCTGTGACTGCAGTGTCCAACAGCACAGCTGAAGTGACCGACAGGTGAAGTTGTTTGAAACCAATTCTGACTCTGATTTTCATGAATTTTAAACTCTTTTACCCTATGTTGACCATGCTGATGCTATATTGAATAGTTAATAAAAACAGTACCACACAGCTAACGTCCTCAGAAGCTGTTATAGGCTGAGTTTTTAATTTTCATATTGCTTTGTGAATATCACATTACTTTACAATTCCAAGGGGCTAGAGAAAGCATCTCTGACATCCCCTTCTTCCACCCACCATCACTGTAATTCCTAAACTAAGAGTAAATATCAGGTCAGAATTTATAATAGTTTCATCAGCACAACAAATCGGAACACAAGTCCCCTTTGCATTTCTAGCTAAAGGACTAGATGCCTGAAACATAGAGAGACAGCTCAGGGCCCTCTCACTGACACAGTGATGTTGGTAGGACTCTGTTAAGCAGTTCAAGACCTGGCTGGGTTTTCAGTTAATCATACTGAAAATTCACACAAGCAACCTATTGGAAGAAATCCTGTCTGGGGAGTACTCACATTAATGCATTTGAATCTTGGTTTATGGGGTAGAAATACCCTGCTCTACCCGTCTCCCAGATCTTGAGTCTTCTGTAGGAATAGCAATGGGTGGAGGGAGAGCTTGGAGGAAGGAAGACCAGCAGAGGCTCTCCCTGTAGCACCAGGGAGTAGATTTAAAAGTGCAGACCTAGATGGATCTCAGGAATCACGAGGCACCAGCAGCCCACAGAGCCAAATGGTACACCAGTACCCGGCTGAATTTTCTCTTCTGGAGCTCTCTGAAAACTACTAGGGACTCCATCTGGCTTCTCCAGATTTCACTTGGACTTCTCAGGACTTCCTGCATTTAGTTAGTGAAAGAGAACTGCCAACCCCTGCGGAAGGCCTTCTTCTTGTATGGGCCACTTGTGGATGGATGCTGTTAGGGTCCCTCTAGTGTCAGTGACTGATGTCTCCACCTCAGATCCGTTCCTAGATCACCTCACTCTGTGTGTGTTTGTGGGAGAGGTTGGGAGAAGGAGGGGCAGGTAGCATGCTGGGAGACAGGAAGAGGAACAGAAAAATCCCAGGACATCTTTCCAGCACAGTAGTCAATTGTGTTGATCTCTGGATTCATCTCCTAGAGTTGCTGTAATGAGGTAGCACAAATGAGGTGACTTAAAATAACAAATAACTTAAAATAACCTCTCACAGTTCTGGAGGTTAGAAGTCTGAGAGTAGGATGCTCTCAGGGCCAGGTCCTTCTGGAACCTGCAGGGAATCCTTCCTTGCCTTGATCTCACTTCAGGTGGTTTGCCAGCAATCTTCGGCCATTCTTAGCTCTCCACCATGTAACTCCAATCCCTGCCTTTAACATCACGTGTCATCACGTGGCTTTGCTGTGTGTCTGTCTCTTCACCTGGTTATCTTCTTAGGAGGACATCACTTATATGGATTAGGAGTCACCCTACTTCAGCGTGACCTCATCTTAACTAATTCCATATGCAATGGTTCTATTTCCAAATAGGGCCACATTTGGAGAAACTAGGGGCTGAAGCTTTATATCTTCTTTTGGGGGACACAATTCAGCCCACCAATCAGGTCAGCTGTTTAGAGAAATACGAGCTGCACAGCTAGTTGTGTATGAGTGCGCTCTCTCTCTCTCTCTCTCTCTCTCTCTCTTTTTCTCACCTCTCTCTTTCCTTCTCTTTCTTTCTATCTCCTTCATGTTTTAAGGATGAAATCTACTTTGGACTCTCATGTGTTAGGGTTGTGCCGTCATTGAATTATGAAGTGGGGAAGATACAGCTAATAGAACTGAGAAAAGTTTCTAACTCTGTGATTTCCCATATGACGACAATGGTAACCAAAATGTGACGGAACACACTTCCTTTCAAATCTAAAAACCAGACACTGGGGACCCAGATGCCCACATGCCTCAGCCGCACAGGCATCTGCAGTTGGCCCCCCCACCTGAGGTTGTTGTTAATGGAACAATCATTTTGCTCATCAAGTTTCAGAGTCCAAAAGAACAGCACACTTCAACATACTGAGTGATGGAGACAGAGGAATTGCTTAGTGAACCAGCCTCTAACTTGAAGGCAAACACTTCAGATGGAGTAAAAAAAAGGACGTTTTCATGATTCTCGGGAGGGAAAGCAGTCCAGGTGCGTAGACACAAACATTATCTTACCTGCAAAAACTTTACATTTCTGTGGGTGAATATTTTCAAGAAGAAAAGTACCTGAAGGGGGACCCTAATTTCTGTTGCATTGTTAACAGTGGCTGGCTCAGGTAAAATCATGTCTTCTCAGGCCACTAACTTGGATAAATTAAAAAATCGGTTCACTGATCGCTGAGGGCCATGACTCGTAAAGACAAGGCTAACAGGGAGACACTGATTTCCGTCCCTTTACCCACACAACAGCCTCCTGGTCTTCAGCTAATCTTTTCTCTTTCTCTCCTGCCTCTGGTTATACCATTAAGTTAGGAAGTGCCTGGCTTTGTCCATAAGACATCCCCTAATCCTCAGGAATCGTCAATGTCAAACAACACAGAAAGCAAATCTCTCGTCCAACTTGTTAATGCCACAAAGATGAGTATGCTCATGGAACCTCACTCAGCAAGGGATTGGGACCTCGATCGCAGGGCCAGAAGGCAGCATTGTCCTGCGTAAAACAAGACAAAACACCCCAGAAAACGAATCTGAGGTTAAGATGTGCAAGACAAAACAAGTCCTCCCATTCCTTGTCAGAAAATCTTCATCAGCTCTGGCTTGAGAAGCAGCAGGGAAACGCTAAGACACACTGGGTCTGCTTTCATGGTGCCCTCTCCCGCTGTGTCAGTCGGAAGCGTGTGAAGATCCTGTGGTTACTTCTTTGGGCTCTTCCAAACATGAGTCCCCGAGGCAGTACCTTCCTTCTGGCTGGTGAAGCGTGAGGTCAACGGCTCAGCCAGGGTTCCCATACTTTGGATCAAGAGCATTCCATGCAAGTGTGTCATGAAAATGAATAAATGAGCGGATGAATGATTGTGTTGGCTTGGAAAGGGCTCATCTTCCCTAAGTGGTTTCTGGGCATTCTTTCCTCCCCTGGCTGGACACAGATACGCAAGAATCCCGTGTGAATTTGCAGTGAAGATGGCCCAATTATCATCCAGGGACAGATGGCTCAAAGGCTCCCGCTTTTTCAGAGTGGTGTTCATAAATGCGAAGCCAAACATTCCAGTGCTGCAGCAGAGCCACAAAGTAAAGAAGGCTCCGGAGCCAGGGGCAGGTCAGAAGAGATGGGAAAAGCATGCGTGGGTGGGGGTTGCAATGGGACTGGGGCCCTTTGCTCTGGAGACAATCATGTGTCCTGATTAACGTAGTTGTTGTTTCCTTTTGTGGAGAAGAGTGATTTTTAAGTCAGAAGCCACTGCTGCATCAGCACGATCTGAAGTGGTTGGGCTGGGCGTGGCTTTAGCATCACATGGAAGAACTGATGATTGGCAGCGTGGCACATTCTATGCAATCTACGCCACAGGCCCTGTGAGTCCCTTCCCCCATTCTAAAATCAAACAGAACAAAACAAAAGAGCCTAAATATCGAGCATCCTCCGGCAGACGAGTCCAAACCACAGGACATTTTCTGTTTTAGGTCAGACAGAGAATCACTAAGGGTTGCTTTTTGTAAAAGGGAGGAAAGCTTGTTAGACGCTGCATAGCCCTAGGATGCCTGGCTTTGTTAAAGTTAGGCGGCTGGGATTGCTTCCCCCTCTGCTGCCCCACTCGTGGGTGTCAGACACGAAAAACGTGCTGTGCTGCTTGCTTTCTGAAATGGCACAGGGTACAGCAAATAGGCAGAGTGGGGGAAGCTGAGATGCTAAATCTGAAAGGAATAGAAAATCCTTTCAATATTAACTTGACTGTATCACGTGCTTAGAATGAAAATTTGAAATATAGTTTTCATTTAAAGAAAAGACATGAAAACAATTTGAGGTGCTTGGGAAGACCCACAGACCATCTGCCCCAGGGTGAGCTGGCAGCTCTTTCTGACCTTTCCTTGAGGGGTGGGTTTTCCTGTTCTTCCTCAAGCCTTGCCTTCAGTTCATCATCAGTCAATCCCTAGTTCATACATTGTCAAAATACATCACAATATCCCAAATTCCAGCCATTTGGATTTCCATGAGACACGGAAAAATCAGGGAAAGCAGAAAAATGCCACAAGGAAGGTGCCTAGTTCAGGCACCTCAGTGACAGGTGCAAGTCCGAGCATCTCCAGTGCTCTTCCTGATAGGAAGCTGTTGCTAAGGCTGGAAGGTAAAGTTTTGTGGACTTTTCAGCCAGCTGCAATCTAGAGCTTCTGGATAATGCTAAGCACTGGCTATCACTGCTGCTTAAACACCGTATTTATGCACTTTCTGAAAGTACTTATTTTACTGGGCTAAAGTTCCAGCACAGAACTAGTTGGTCGTCAGGGATCCTTGTTAGTTAGTTGCTCTCTTCAAGCCTCTCTAGAATTAAAGGTACATTTCTAGCCCTCAGGCGAGCTAACATAATGGCTGGGTCCAAGTGAAATAATACCCATCCCTTGAGACTTTTCAGTTCTGCAAGAAAAGAAACTCAGGAAAAATCTGACAGCCTCTTGCAGACTCGGTAGCAAGCCTTTGTCACAGGAAGGATAAGTGTCTTCAAGACAAAAACAGCTTCCAGCAACATCAGCTGTTATTAACATCACCAACACCTTGAAGAGCAGTTGGTATCTCAGCAGCTCTGGCTAAGGCTCTTGGGACACAGTGTCATGGATAGGAACTGCAACCATTATTGACCAATTCACAGACACTATGGACGACTGTTGTGAGCACCAAAGAATAGGAAACATCTGAGAAACTCCTGAGCTCTCTTCAGCAGGAGGTGGTTTATCAGAATCACACCCCAGCAGGTCACGTTAGATACCGGGACACTCCTGGCCTCCATCCTAATGGATTTTCGATGGCACATTCTCTCTGAGTGACCTTTTTTTCCTCCTAAAAAGTCTACTTTTCACATTCTTGAATGTATAAGAATGTCTTTAATATCATTTTCTTATTCATTGATATGAAGCTTTTTCTGGTGCAAACCTCTCCTTTCCTCTCTGCCAGCTCTATTGGTCAATCCCTAGTTTGTACATTGTACCATCTTGTTGGCTTGCCCATGAGCAAGGTCATGTTGGCTCTGAAAAGTTTCCACCACAGGAGTCATGAGGAAGTCACACAGAGGAAAAAGTAGAGGGGAAGACGGCCAGCACTGCCTTTCAACAGAGGTGCCCTCTCTGAACTTTACTTTGAAATATAAGATATAAACAAAACCTGATGTGGATCCTAACAGACAATGTCACCCGTGATCTGGAGTTATGCTCTGTCTTCAGGGAAGCAGGTGAGGTGAGAGATTTCAGGAGGCTGGTATCAGGCTCTTCCCATTGTTCAAGAGCACAACCTGCTTTTGTTTATTCATTCAACGGATGCTTGTTGAGCACTGGATGCCAGGCACAGTCACAGCCATGGTATTTGGTTCACGTCTTCTCTTGTGCTTGATTCGGGAGAGTGTGTTAAAGTAGTCAGTACATATGTGTATATCACAGAAAAGGGGCTCTCTGGCAACAGAGGCGATGTCCACTTCATCCAGGATGAGTACCTTCCACCTTTCCAGTTTGAAACAGAACAGAAGAGCTGCTTGGTCTTCAGGTGCACTGAGGGGTGAGCGCCAGAAGCTTGAGGGAGGTCTATGTATTAGTTGAAGTTTTCCAGAGGGAAATAACCAATAGGATATATGTATTTATAGAAGGGAGTTTTTTACTGAGGGTTGGCTCACTGGATCACAAGGCGAAGGCCCATGACAGGCAATCTGCAAAGCAGGGAAAGAGATGCTGGGAGCAACTCAGTCCAAGTCCAAAGGTCTCAAAACCAGGGAAACCAACAGTGTTGCCTTCTGCACTGAGAACGCTGAAGATGCTGCTGTACAGGTCCCAGAATCCAAAGGCCAAAGAACCTAGAGTTCTATGTCCAAGGGTAGGAAGCATCTAGCACAGGAGAAGGATGAAAACCAGAAGATTCAGCAAGCCAGCCAAGCTGGCTTTCTCTCACCTGCTTTGATCTACTGGTGCTGGCAGCCGACTGGGTGGTGCCCAGCACATTGAGGGTGGGTCTTCCTCTCCCAGTCCACTGATTCAAATGTCAGTCTCCTCTGGCAACGTGCTCACAGACACACCCAGGAACAATACTCTACCAGCCATCTAGGCAGCCTTCAGTCCAGTCAAGCTGACACCTAACATTAACCATCATAGTCTCATCAGAGGACTCACGGCTGACGAGGAGCAGGTCCAGGGGCCTGGGTGGACAGCAAGGACATTAACCTGCCACAGCCAGGCAAGGGTCCCAGAAAGAAGACTGGGGCAGAAGAGAGAAGGCCAGGAATAAGAAAGGGCAAGAATGCGATGCCCAGAAATAGGTCACCAAAGGGATGGGACCAAATGCTGTGACTTTAGTGGCACAGACTGGCTCAGTCAGAAAAGGAGGTGCTGACTGGCTGTCCTGTGAGCCAGCTCCAACCTTCAGGGGCACCTCTGGCTTTGCGATTAAGCGGTGTTCACTCTCAAGGCACCATGCTACACAGCTTTTTTTTCCCTAAAATATCTTACTTTCAATTGGGAAGTGTGTGTCAGCATCAATAAATGAGGCAAAGGGTGAGAAAACTGATATCAATTATTGTATGGGGAAAAGCTCTTGGATCTCAGAAAAAACAAAGGAAACACTGACCTTGATTGCTTTTACCTCTGGCATGAATCACAGGGTTATGTAAAACAGGCAGGAGTAAGAACGAGGCAAGAACAGCAGGAGTAAGAATGGTGGGTGGATCATGAGGTCAGGAGTTTGAGACCAGCCTGGCCAGCACAGTGAAATCCTGAGTCTACTAAAAATATAAAAATTAGCTGGGCATGGTAGCACATGCCTATAATCCCAGCTACTCAGGAGGCTGAGATAGGAGAATTGCTTGACCCCTGGAGGCAGAGTTTACAGTGAGCCGAGATCACACCACTGAACTCCAGCCTGGGTGACAGAGCGAGACTCCATCTAAAAAACAAAAACAAATGAACACACACAAAAAAACAGGCAATGAGGCTGAAGAAATCGGGAGGCTTCTAAACCCCACTCTTAAGAGTCTCCCATGTGGTAGTTTTAAGTGGACTTCATAGAAGATTCATTGATTTTTGAGCATTATGCTTTTTTGCTATTACTTTACATCAGTAAGACTCATCTTTCCGTAGAAGATGCTTCTGAGAATACTGTGCAGTCAGTTCAGGGTTCAGTTCAAGAAGTGCCAGAACTTCTGATCAAAATTAGGAAGTGGGAAAAAATAATGAGTAAAACATATTATTTGATAGCACAACAGGTGACTCTGGTTGATAATAACTTAATTGTACATTTAAAAATAATTAAGGCTGGGCATGGTGGCTCATACCTGTAATCATAGCACTTTGAAAGGCTGAGGCAGGCTGACCACCTGAGGGTCAGGGATTTGAGACCAGCCTGGCCAACATGGTGAAACCACGTCGCTACTAAAAATACAAAAATTAGCCAGGCGTGGTGGCAGGTGCCTGTAATCCCAGCTACTCGGGAGGCTGAGGCAGGAAAATCGCTTGAACCTGGGAGGCAGTGGTTCCAGTTAGCCAAGATCGCACCACTGCACTCCAGCCTGGGCAAGGGAGCATGCTCTGTCTCTAAAAGAAACAAACAAACAAACAACAAACAAACAGAACTAAGAAGCCCGGTACTGAGACTCATGTCTGTAATCCTGGCACTTTGGGAAGCAGAGGTGGGTGGATCACTTGAGGCCAGGAGTTTGAGACCAGCCTGGCCAACGTGACAAAACCCCATCTCTACTAAAAATACATTTTTTTTTTTTTTACAAATCTACTTAGTTTTTCAATATTTTGCTTTGAACTGAGGACAATTTTGCCTTCCTGAAGGCAAAAAATGCAGCCAGGCATGATGGTGGGTGCCTGTAATCCCAGCTACTAGGGAGGCTGAGGCAGGATAATATCTTGAACCCACGAGGCAGAGGTTGCAGTGAGCCGAGACTGTGCCACTGCACTCCAGCCTAAGTGACAGAGCAAGATTCTGCCTCAAATAAATAAATAGAAAGTGTAATTGGATTATTTGTAACACAAAGGATAAATGCTTGAGGAGATGGATACTTTATTCTTCATGCTTTGATTATTTCACATTGCAAGCCTGTATGAAAACATCTCATGTACTCTGTAACTAGGTATACCTAGTATATATTCACAAATATTTTTTAAAAATTAGGAAGTGGGACAGAGGCGTGTGCCCCTGAAGAGGATGCTGGCTTTAATGATGGAAGCGAAGGCAAGTCGTGAGGCTTCTCAAGTGGGTCTCCCTAGCTTCAAGGTCATGACAAAGACAAACCAAGAGAGCAGACACAAAAGAGCTTTAATAGAATGCAAGTGATCTAAAAGCAAAACTCCTTTTCTTCAGCCTGATAAGTACTCTCCTGCTGCTGGGGTTCTACTGAGAGAGCACGTCCCCTAAGGTGTCTCACTGAGGTCCCCAGAAGCAATTCTCTCCACATCAGATACCTGCTAATCTGATTTCGTCTTTTGCTTCGGATATGTAACATATTCAGGCGCTTTAAATGTAATAAAGGGAAATTTAGTAGGGTCATCAGCTGTGCATGAAAATCAATAGTGCTACATTTATTTAGGAATACAACACAGGTTTTCTGGATACAGCAGAGCAACAGTAAAGCATGTTTAGATGGCAATTTTGGGAATTTATTGGAAAATTAACTTCCATTCTTATCTTGGCTAAGGAATCATAAATATAATTATGCATTTTTGCAACTCCACTGCCTTAAGCCTGGTTACAGATTAGTAGAGTTTCATTGTGTGGAGGATGATGAAAATTAGATTAGGTGAAAAAAACAGGCTGCACTTGTATTTTTGCAAAGGTTCTTATTGGTCAGAAATGGCGACACAGTGTGATGACTGCCCTTCCTAACCCCATTCTCCAGTGGAGAAATAGGTGGCCATGTCCTGTCAATATAAAACAACTTTTTGGAGTAATAAATCTATGCAAATTTTTAAGGCATTTATATTATTTTAAAACAAATCTAGAAATAAGATGGCGGACAGTGCAAAGCTCCTTGAAAATACTGTGACATCTGGTTATTTCTGGTGGGTTCAGAAATAAACCTAACAGTTGTTATAAAATGTTGTTTTGCTTTTGAGATGTGATGTGGAGAGTATCATAATGATTACAACAATTTTTTCCAAACAAATGCCCATTAGAGGCCTAGAGAAGTAATTAGATAAGAGGAAATTCATTATAAACCAGAGTGAGTGCCCGTGGTAGAGCCATTCTTGCTCCATCTAGGCTTTCAGTTAAAAGACTTAGAGCAATCATATGTTTTCTTGGAAGTCAAGTTCTTCATAGGACAAAAAATGTTCAGGGCTGGTAGTTCTCCTTCCGCACAACAGTATTTTAGAAAATCTCTAGTGAGAAATGTAACACTATAACTTGTGAATATGGCTACTTATTTTTTCAATATTTTGCTTTGAACCAAGGGCCATTTTGTCTTCCTGAGGACATCTGGCAATTTCTAGGGACATTTTTGGTTGTCATGACTTGGGACAGAGGGGATTGTGACTGGCATTCAGTGGGTAGAGGCCAAGGATGTCCCTAAACACAAAACACCCTACCTACCATGCACCATGCACAGGACAGCGCCCCCCCAACACAGAATTATTTAGTACAAAATGTCAACAGTTCTGAGCTGGACAATCTTAGATTACTTTTATCAACACAGTTCAGGTTATAACACAGTTCTTCTTTCTGAATCGCTTCACATCTTCTATGTATATTTGAGAATACATAATCAGATATCATCTGTAACAAAAATACATCTCTTTCTGAGGCATCACTTCAAAGAACTTCTATCAGAATGATTTATCAATGACAACGAAGTCGCAACAGACACTCACTCGTTCCACATGCCGAGAAAGAACTAACGTAAGACAAGGTAGAGGCTCACCTCTCAAACAAGACCTGGCTGTAGTCACCCAGGACGTGGGCGTGGGTGTGGAGCAGGATGCTGTTGTAGCCCACCAAGGCCACCATCATGATCAGCATCTTCAGCTCGTAGTTCACCCGCAGGAACACGGAACAGGATATCAGTCCCAGAATGCAGCTGTATATAAAGTACTGAGACAGGAAAAGACAACAGACAGATGCTTAGGATCTCTCCTGAGAAACGCTCAACCACAAGTACCGTCGGGGCCACCGTCAAGCTCCTGTGGTCAACACATAAGCTGGCTGTGAAAACAGAGCCCTGTTTCTTATCTTTGAGCCAGTGGTAAATGCCTGGATCTGTTAAATTCGGAAAAAAGAGTATCATCCACAGATTTCTGACTCGATCTTGCATGATAAATAAAAATAAGCATGTATATTGCCAGATACTTTTTAGAACTAAAATTGTAAAAAAAAAATTATATGGAAGGCACATGATTATAAGCCAATGGCATTTATTTCTTGAAAATGAAAATGGTGTGGCCTCCTATACATTCCTTAAATATAAGTTGAAGTGAATAGAATGTCTTTTGGCCTTTCAGCCCTTTCACTCATTAAGAGAATATAAATCATTCCGGATAACTCTGTTAAAAGCATAAGGAAGCCCAGTCATTTTATTAGAAGAGAAAGTTCGTGTCAGCGGGCCTATTTAAAACAGAAGGATTTAAGTTAAAAGCCTAACCAGGGTGAGTCATGAATCCCCTGGGAGTGGGACAGGCACCAGAAGAAAGTGGAAGAACCAAGTGGGAGCCAGAACTAGCACCTCCCATCTGAGGCCAGAGCCAGCTGCCGGCAGCCTCCCCCAGGTGAGCCATTTCTTCACCATTTACCACTGCAGGTAGGTTCAGGTAGGCTTTGGAGAGCTCTGAATTCAACTCTTTACTCACACATTAGCTCACTTACTTGCAGCCAGTGACCTAACTTGCTTATATCACAGTGTCTGCATAACACTGTAAAATGAGGGTAATCATATTATCCTTGTCGGTCATTGAAAACAACAGAGATAAAAGAGTAATGTACAGAGCCAGAGTCCTGCACGCCAGGAGGTGCTCCCTGCAGTGAAACAGGTGCCAGCCTCAAAACGCTTTATGTGCTACATCACGGGGTTTCAGTGAACAAGGGGTTGTGTTACTGTCTTAGCATTCCTAGAACAGAAAAAAACGCTAAAGAAAAATTAAGACTTTTAGTAAAACCCATATCTTATTGATATATTTTCTTTTTTATACTGAGTCTTGGTCTGTCGCCCAGGCTGGAGTGCAGTGGCGCAATCTTGGCTCACTGCAACCTCTGCCTCCTGGGTTCAAGCAATTCTCTTGCCTCAGCCTCCTGAGTAGCTGAGATTACAGGCACCCACCACTACGCCTGGCTAAATTTTGTATTTTTAGTAGAGACGGGGTTTTACCATGCTGTGTTGGTCAGGCTGGTCTCAAACTCCTGACCTCATGATCCGCCAGCCTCGGCCTTCCAAAGTGCTGGGATTACAAGCATGAGCCACTGAGCCTGGCCCCTTGTTGATGTGTTTTAAACCTTGTCTCTAAAAGATAGCCTAGCTTTTAAACTACTCAATTATAATGTCACCATACTGAGTAAGCCAGGTATGAACTGCTTATTTTTGTCATTCCGCCTCTTCCTGTGATTTCCCCAGCTAAAGCCATCTACATGAAGCTATGTGGAAGGCGACTGATAGTAGTTCAACAGTCCTGTTCTTGCAGAAGAAAGACAAGTTGGAAATATGAGCTTGCAGTGATCATACGGCAGGCTTTCTCTTCGTAAGAGGCACGCTTGAGGGGAGGAACCCAAGGAGGATGAGTAGACATTCCATCAGTCAGGACTTCGACCTGGCATTGAGGCTTCAAAGGAAGACCAACACCTCGCACTGGATTACACACCAACTAAGTCACTCTTCAGCGGGTGAAAGTCTTCCTCTGCATGGGAATGTGAAGGCCACTCTTCATTTCAGGTGGCAGCAGTTTAAAGAATACTGAGTGTTGTAAGCACTGTGTCTCAGCTGCAACTGCCAGATGGCAGCCCTCCATTCTTCTGTCTCTCATGCTCTCCCACAACAGAGAACAAAAAAAAGGGAAAGAAGAGACAATGGGGGTGAATGTAGTAAAATGACAGAATCAATAGAGCTGTGAACAGGTGCACGGGCAGTATCTCAGAGGCAGGCGAGGTGTAGCATACCCTGTGAAAGGACACCTTATTTCTATGAGAGTTCTGCCCATGTCACCTTAGATAAGTTACTGAGTACCTACTTCAGGGCAGGTCTGAGGACTTTGATACAAGGTACACTAATGCTCTATGTCGCTTAGAAAAAGAGGACTCAAAGTAGAGCAGTGAGTTCTGCAGAACAGGTACACAATGTGGACTGAAATTTGGCAGAGTAAGCTCGTTTCTGATGAATATAATAAAATATGAGCTTGCATTTCATACAGCTGTCTTTTTAGTTCATGTTTCTAGTAATTCATCATTATATTTTTCAAAAGCACTAGTCTATTATAGACTAGAAATTACAAAAACAAAATGAAGCAAAATGAAGAAAGGGCCTTCACAAAGAGTTTGAGAGGCCCTTATTTATAACCTAGTAGGACTTTAATCAACACTCTTGAGTATTATAAAACTGCTCCTTAAAACCCGGGAAATTGCCCCAGGAACTGGTGGGGGTAAGGCTCTTATTCAGTAATTCTGTCCCATCGGATCCCCCAAAGCAGCTGAGCCTAACGAAACAATCCTGTGTTTTCCATAGGTCATTCAAAGTAAAGTGATGGTAATACCCACCTTGGAGAATTCTCATGAAGAAACACAAGTTCAGAATAGCCGAGACCATGAGAAGCTCTGTAAATTTTGCTATTATGACTATAAAGCTCTTGGTCAGCTTTTGTTTTTGAAAGAGCTCTGTTTCTAAAATTATGCTTGAAAACCACTGTTATAATGAAAGCTATCAACCAGTTCAGCCTAATCCAACAGAAGGTAGAATAAGGAACCACTTAGAAGCATGTGTGTGTATGTATCAATGGGTATTTGTGGATTATTTTGGTGTGTGGGGACCCGGGGTAAAATTTTAAAGGTTCTCACCGTTTGAACCTTTGAACTATGTGTCAATACTTATAAACTATGCTAAGGTTTCACATTTCAAAAATTATTCTGAGGCTTTAATTTTTTTTCACATTTCAGGAACATCCACTCAAATATATATGTTCATGGGAAGTAGACTGTTCGTCTATTTCTATTAAATGGCTTTCTAGAATGCTTGGAGGCTGTGCAAGAGGTAATCAGGCATGAAAAGGTAGGTGGGGAACCTGCAGATTGCCCCCGAAGGATGTGCGGGAGAGAACACTACAGGATGGCCAGGCTGGGAGCCTGTCCTGCCTCCACGGTGTAGCTGACCAGGGAAGGCACCGGCTGGTCAGCGGTTCTGGCGGAAGGACATTGAACTGACTCCTATTGGACTGTACTTACTGGTAATCCGATTGCTAGTAATGTTTACCCGTTCGACATAATCTTTGAAACCAACTTGCACTTTACAGTAAGGTAACAGCCACTGTTACCGTGGGTAATTTCTTAACACTAAAGTCTCTGGGTCTTACAGCTTCTTCACCTGCAAAATGAGAGTCCAAATAAGATCTGCTTCACCAGGGTCATCTTTGGATGAAATGACATAATGCATACCAAGTGCCAGCTGTGGTATAAACAGCTTACGTGGCAAAGATCCTTTATGGCTAATTTTGGTATTTTAAAAGGACTGTGTTTTCCTGCTGCAGAAATCATACATCCAATGTCAAAAATTGGGAAATATACAAAAGAATCCACATAAAAATAAGGATCTCTGATAATCCCCAATATCCACTTTAGCCACTATTCATTATTTGTATATGTATTTCCTGCTATTTAATATTGGTAGTATTACTTTAGAAAGTTAGGATTATACTGTTTAGAATTTTTTAAATAATTCTTTTCAATGAATAATTTATTATGAATATGTATTTATATGTCATTTTTTTTACAACACCTTATATGGTGGTTAAAATAAATTTTGTTATAACTTATATGGTTGTTAAGTATAACCACCATGCCTTTTCAAATTTTTAGGCTGTTTTCTTTCTTTCACTTTCTTTTTTGTTGTTGATGTTTTATAAACACATGCAAACACATTTTTGGTAAACCTTTCCACCTTTAAAATTAATTTCCAAAATTAGTATTACAGGGTAAAAAGTATGTCTGTCTTGTACTTTTTTTTATAACGATTGAAATTTATATCACTTTATATCACCACCAGCAGTGAACTGGGCATGCTTCTCAACTTGCTGGTCAACTTCAGACATCACGTGACATGGGGTTTGAGAGAAACGATGCCTGCCTGGTGCACACCCACAAAATGGCTTTTCCAGTGTTCCCTGGATCCATGAGGGAGGAAGCCAGGATATCTCCAGGCTCCTTGGGGACTGCTAAACCCATGAGTTCATAATGCATTTCTGTACAGCCAGCCCAGGCAGACCTGGGACTTCCTTGGCAATGCCGGCCAGCATCTTCAAGGCCCCATGATCAGAAAGACAGCAGTCCGTTTACTACATGCCATGTAGATTGTGCTTTTTCAGAATCCTTTAAGGCTGAATAAATGTTTTTAATAATTTTCTTTGGGCCGGGCGCGGTGGCTCAAGCCTGTAATCCCAGCACTTTGGGAGGCCGAGGCGGGTGGATCACGAGGTCAACAGATCGAGACCATCTTGGTCAACATGGTGAAACCCCGTCTCTACTAAAACTACAAAAAATTAGCTGGGCATGGTGGTGCGTGCCTGTAATCCCAGCTGCTTGGGAGGCTGAGGCAGGAGAATTGCCTGAACCCAGGAGGCGGAGATTGCGGTGAGCCGAGATCGCGCCATTGCACTCCAGCCTGGGTAACAAGAGCGAAACTCCGTCTCAAAAAAAAAAAAAAAAAAAAAAAAAAATAATTTTCTTTGATTGCAAATAAGGTATTATACAGATTTACCTAAATGAAATTCATAATGATTTCCTTATTCTTTTAATGATGCCAAGTGATCTCAAACTAGTGGAAGGAGAGATTTAAAAGGATATTGCCAGCTATACAATTTTTTCCTGTCAAAATGCATCTTCACATTAAAATTTTAAATGTAAAGTGCTACGTGGATGTGAAAGGGGACTGCTCGGTCGGTGCACTCTCTCCCCAGCATCCAGCCTATGGATCATGTGGATGCTAACGCCATTGGTTCAAGGTGGAAGAGGCAGGCCACATGGTTAATTTAAATATTTCTCTAAAACAGAGGGCTCCAAATGGCCCACAGTGAGATTACAGTCAATAAGCTCTCAGGAAGACTCCAGCTTTTCACTTTTCATATAATTAAACAGAGAAGTCAATGCCTAATCCTCACTGGAGTTGATGATAATACCTAATTTGAAGGACAGGATCTCCTGGGTAAGGGATGAACCTACACCACCCCCTCTTCCCAATGTCCCCACGAGGACACTGCTTTTAGAACATGGTCATCTTGCCCTTGACCCAGTCAAGGCCTCAGAAGCCCCTTCTTTCTGTGCACAGAGCTGTGAGCTTCCCAATAAATTAAATGATGGGAAGGGAAAAATGACCGGAGCAAAATATCAAGGAAGCAAATCAGAGAAGGAGAAATTAGAAAATCAATCCGCTTTATTGCCATAGCTACTGGAGTTAAAATTTTCGGTATTTTGAAAGCATACATATTGAATTTACCAATTTGAGTCTCCAAAATAGTTCACTTAGCCTTCTCAAAACTGGTTATTTGGGCCAGAAACTAAATGGGCAGACTCTGCACCACTTTTAGGTAATTATTCAGAAAGTGAAAAGGAGAGCATAAAAACTTTTTTTTCCCACAAACGATTTGTGGAAGAACAGAGTTGTTAAGGAGTAAATAACTGACTTTCCTCTCCACTTAACGGATTAATGGGTTAATAAGTTTTGAAATTTCAACCTAGGTCCTTTGGGACACTGGTGAAGATGAGTCCTTTAGCAAGAATTACTGAGGAATAGAATCACTGGGTGGCGTATGTTGCCTAAGAAAAGGAAGGAAAATGAGGTGTGGGCAGTTTTATCACAGCTTCAAGGGGATAATATTAATTCACGGGAACAATTAGCAACGTCTCTAAGTAAAAAACCCAGAAACATAGTGATGTATAATTGAATGCCATATGGTAGGATATATGCTAGAAATGTTGTAGTGGTTAAGAGAATACGGCAATCATTACTGGTGAAAGCATGAAAATAACATTGTAAGTTTGCAAATGTGAGTTTCGCCAGTCCCCAAGGGCCTGGACTTGTAGCAGAGGCTGGCATTTGTAAATTCAGGACTACTCAGGGATCGATATCAGAGAGGAAATGCAAACTCTAGGACAGATCTAAGACTAAAGAATATATGTTATACAGACTACTAGCATACAGGAGAGTCACCAAAGCAGTCATAATTGCAATGTTCTTACCGGGAGGAAAAATAAATTTTGTGCACGCAGAATCGCTGCCTGATTATTTGAGGCTGAAAAACTTGTGTTTGATGTATTGGCAGTTGGAGGGATTGTTTCCTCAGAGTCACTCAGGAAAAACTGCAAAGAGAAGGTTTTTTTTTTAGATGAATTCATAGTGCAAATTAGAGGAGATAACTAGCAGGTGGCTGCTAACTTTATGAATTCTGTGTACCTTATGCACAGTAAACAGGATTGTTCATGCGGATTTGGGAATTTCTATTCAATAAGTAATAAGCAATTTACTGTTCTATACATTCCATAAAGAATTCCAGAACTTCTAAATTCACATTAAAGAAATTGGAGGCACCTCTCTCAAACAATAAAAAGTACGCAAAGCCCTTGGCAGAGAGCATGGTTAGAACGACATTCGAAACCGATATCACCTTTGAAGCCGATATCACCATGCATACATTCACTCCTCCACCACCAGATTGGAGTCTTCAGGATGTTTTTTTCCTCCAGCATCTTTTCCATCTCAGCTCAAACATTTCATGAGTCAATATAGTTCTATGAATTATTGATTTTTAGAATGAAAATTAATTTTCTGGGCAAAATGCAATCACCAGCCTCTACATTTATATCTATCATTTGTGAGTGGTTGGCAACTCAGATCATCAGGGGTGAAAAATTTAAAAGGATGAATGTTCTCAGGACTGCTGGAAAGGGGACTTGAAAGAAACAAAAGGTAATGCTGAGAAAATAATTAGCTCTTATGTAATGGTCTTACATAATATAAGCATCAGAAGGACAGCATCAACCTATTAGCAAGGCAGGAGAAATGTGTATCTCTCTCTCTCTCTCTCTCTCTCTCTCTCTCTCTTCCTTTCTCTCTCATTCTCTGTCCTACAGAAGCTGCACACAGACTAAATACCCAAGGACCAGACAGTTTTTGGTCATGTGGCTTAGGGTCAGAGGCATGTTCTGGAAACACAAACCAGAGAACCGTGACTTGAACCAGTTCCTTTTACGGAAATGAATTAATTTCATTCCTAAATCTATTAAACAACGTTTGATTTCTGCATAGGGTTAACCACACATATTCAAGGTTTAAAAACTAAAACTTCCCTTATAGTTTCTATGGTTGCTTTTGTTCATTTCTATCAAGTTCTTTCTCTGGATTGCATAGTTCTTGTCAAATACCTAAACTACTTTATTTGGACAGATAAAAAGGCATTTGTTTAATCTATTATTGGGAACATTCTTCTCATGGTCTATAGAAATACTAGATACAGTATTTTTGCCCATTATATCATTTGATTAAATTAGGCAAAATGCTGATTTGAGAATCAAAGAAATGAGTAATTTCTATATGTATGATGAAAGAATTTGTAAAAATTGTCACATCCCTGGCTGAACTACAAGTGTGCTGATATTTTGAAAGAAATTATATCAGGGATTAAAAAAAAATAATGAAGTAATGGCTTGGCAAACAGCAAGCTCCAAAAAAGTACAAAGTTAGATTAAGATTTGATAGGCCAGAAATTCAATTGATTTAAATATTTTAACAAATCAATAAGTGGCAAATAAAAGGAGATTGTTTAGCTTGGTGTATTACTAGTCTTAAGTGCCAAGGATCTTAAAATATTTTTAAAAATTTCTTGATCATATCACCACATAGACAAAAACCCAGGTAAAATCAAGTATTACATTCTTGACATACAATGAGTGAGTAGTTTACTTTGTGAAAAAATGTGACTTGCAAGGGGGTTTTGCAATAAATATGATGGTTGAACTTGAAGAACGGAAAACTCCAATCACCATACACCATGTCTCCTACCCCACTTCTGCTGTCTTTCCATTAACTACCCGTAAATTCAGGTCTCTTCATTCTGTCTAAAATCAGATTACCATTTGGAATCAACCTCCCTTCCTCTGACTTCTTTGCATTTTCAAGTGACAAACGCATGTCATTCCCTAATTAGAGCCAGTTAAATACTCGTCAGTTATCAATCCCTTGCCCCCCTTCCTTCCAGGCAAAGCGGCCCCAGGTTTCTCCACTGAAAATATTTTTAGCATCATAATGATTTAGGAAGTGCTTCTCTGAACCTAATTTAATCTTCTACATGCTTTGTCATAACTGGGACAGTGATGTCATCATTCTGAGCAATGCATCCTGAATAAAATGCTAATGAACACTGCATATTTTTAGTTTGCTTGCAAATTTTACATTTCTCAGGCAATTAAAAACATATCAGAATGATATTTTTCTAACCACATTAAATTGTAAACAGGTGCATTTTGTACTATGGTTTTCTGCCTGATGACATCATTGTGTTTGTCATTTGGTTGAAATTAGACTAGTAGTCCAGTCTACCTGACCAGCCTACTAGTTAACTATGGCTGACTCCTTGTCTGGGTGGCTCACAGATTTATATATGCTTTACTTAGAATACATTTCTTGGAAATTTCTCAGAAGAAATTGCAAAATGTTGCAAGGAATCAAGTGACGTCATTCTCAAAATGTCAGGAATAAAATGGGAGCACGTTCGGCCGCTCAGACATGATTCTCAACAGCCAGCTGGAGACTAAGATGGAAAAAACACTATGTATAAAACAAACGTGGACAACTACTTGTTTTTCTCCACTTTTTACTGAGGTGCTGGTATCACGTGGATAAACATCAAATGTATAAAGTATCCCGGTAAAATTGCACACTTCGCTGAAGATAAAACTGACTTGGACGTTCCGGCATTCAATATCAATGAGTAATGAGACTTAAAACCAGTCCTCTGAACACACTGCTCCCGTTGACCCTGACTCTTGTGAGGATCATTAAAATGCAGGCTGAGAATAAATATCAATGACTGGAAATTGACATAGAGCCATCAGATGAGCCGGCCCATCCACGCAGTCAATAGCAGAGGCAGGTCAGGGCAGCCTCAAACCATCTCACGTTACTCCTAACGCATCTCTCCCCTTTGAAATATAGAGTCATGGCAGGTGATGACAGAGAAGCAGTTAATAAGGGCTGCTTGCCACTAGCTGGAAAAACGCAGGGCAAACTGAGGCTCACTTGCTGCAGAGGAACTGAGGAGTCTGCAGAAGAAGAAGGAGTACCCGAGGGCACGATGCAAGGGGCAAGGAGGCACACACAGAGGGGCAGATACCGTGAGACTCACTCACGTGAGGTCCCTAGAATAGGCAAATTCATAGAAACAGGAAGCAGCACGATGGTGACCTGGGGCTGGGGGAGGTAGGATGGTGAGTGAGTGTTTCGTGGGGACAGAGTTGCTGTTTGGGAAAATGAAAAATGCTCTGGAGATAGAGTGTGGTGATGGCTGCACCACATTGCAAATGTATTTAATGTTACTGAGTTGTATGTTTAAAAGTAATATACTTTATGTTATTTATATTTTACATGACCAACATGGTGAAACCCCATCTCTACCAAAAATACAAAAATTAGCCAGGCATGGTGGCTGGTGCCTGTAATCCCAGCTACTCAGGAGGCTGAAGGCAGAGAATTGCTTTAACCCAAGAGGCAGAGGTTGCAGTGAGCCAAGATCATGCCACTGGACTCCAGCCTGGATGACAGAGCAAGACTCTGTCTCAAAAAAAAAAAGTAACAGGGGCTTTGCATAAAGACATGAATGAGGCTCTGACTTTAAAAACTTGAGTTTTCTGAGAGCAAACGAAATGTTCTTCCCAGTGCCTTGAAGCATATGTGCTCCCACAGCCCCCAACCTTCGCCAACACAAAACCTGGCATTATTGCTGAAATGGAAGTCTGATGCCTGGATTCTTCTTACTGGGTTAACAACTGCTAAGAAATGGAAATACAACTTTGGAATGGGACTCCATCAGTCTGGAATACATGTTCAGAAAAAAAAATACTGAGAAAAACATCAAAAGCTATCCTGCTTTAAATAGAAACTGCCCCAGGATGGACAGGTTGAAGTGGGGCTGGGTAAAAAGAGACAGAAACAATCTTGGGACTGTTGAACTGCATGCAAGTAAAGACTGGGTTTCACTGGCATCCTTGGCAGAAAGTGTCGCCTTCCTGATGTGAGTGACAGGAGCCCGCTTCCCTTGCACCGCTCTGCGCAGGTGCTGTCTTCTAACCAGCCTGCCTGCTTCAGCAGTCTGCCTGTGGCTTCAGCACCACCTGGTGAGGCATGTGACGACAGGGGGCACTGCCTCTGCCTCACTCAGTCAGAGGTCAGGAGCCCGAGGCATCTGCAGATCCTCAGGTGTGGCCAGAGGCACAGTCCCATGGACAAGTCCTGCCTCTCCAGTGATTAATAAGACATTATAAGAAAGGCTCTACAGCCAGGTCGTATTATTCCCTTTCTGTACCTAACGTTGGCTTCCTACAGTTTTATGATTTTTCCTTGATGTAAGTACAAGTGGAGCACCTGCATGGAAAAGAACCGCTAAGTTCACGGCACCAGGTATCAATACAAATGGGGCTTTCCTGCACTCTTGGAGGAATTCAGCACTTGAGCAGTTCTGATCTCTTCTCCTGCATCGACAGACAGGAAAAGTGAGGAAAAGGTAATTTAGCTTCTTTCCTGCCTCTACTGCTACAGAAGGCAGCTTGGCATGTGGAAAATCTGCAGAAGACACATTAAAAGTATTACAAAGTGTGATGAATGGTCTTTGAGAAGAAATACATCTCAAGGGTCATCCATCATACTTTTAATGTGTCTTCTGTAGAGGAAGAAAAACAACATTGAAAGACACATTTCTGTTAGTAAAGGCAATTGTCCTCTCTCTAAAGGATCATGACTGCTGTGGAAAGAATGTCTCCTCCTAAATGATCAGCTTGTCAAACTTTTATAGACACTGGCTGCACTGTCTGTCAATCATGACTAATTATGCTATACAAAATAGAGCTGGCTCCCAAACCATAATTGCCTCTCAGTTACATTGTCTTTACGAATCAGGTGATACATCCTGGCTTTACAAGCTCAAACTAGATTTTACAAAAAAAATTTTTTTTTTATTTAAAGGGCTGTATACTTCCCTATTCATTCACCCATTCTTTCATTTAGTAACTTAACGAATGGAAGGCACTTTCCTAGGGCATGTGAAAAAACAAAGAAAGATTTCCTCAATGTTCATCCCAGCATTATTTATAACAGCCAAGATATAGAAAAAAATGTGTCTATTGATGGATGATTGGATAAAGAAATTTTGATACACACACACACACACACACACACGTGCACGCTATGGAATATTACTCAGCTTTAAAAAGAAGGAAATCTTGTCATTTCCAATGACATAGATGGAGCAGAATATTATGCTAAGTGAAACAAGCCAGGCGCAGAACGATGAATACTGTGTGATCTCACTTCTATGTGGAATAAAACAAGGTTGAATGTACAGAAACAGAGAGTAGAATGGTGGTTTCCAGGCGTGGGGAGGGCAGCAAATGGGGAGATATAGGTCAAAGGGCACAAAGTGGCAGTCCTATGGATGAATGCATCTAGATATCTGATGCACAGCTGGAGGACTGTGGTTAATACTATTCTGTTGTATTGAAGATTTGCTAAGGGAGTAGATTTGGGTGCATTAATCACACACACAAGAGGTTACTGGCGAAGGTGATGGATTTGTTAAATAGCTTGACCGTAGTAATCATTTCACTATTTATATCAAAACATCATGTTCTACAACTGAAATCTATATGAGAGAGAGACAAAAACTGATCTCACTCTGACGTGTTTGTATATGATGTTAAAGGTATCGTTCCTTAAGTGGTGTGAACTGCTACTGGCCGGTGAAGGTCAGCTCTCAGGAAGTGTGCTCGATCTGCTTGCATGCGCGGTGAACACATTCCTGAGGAGCCAGGAGGAGGCTTCATGATCCGGGCACGTGTCAGTCACTGGAGGTTTCTGAGATCTTGGGACCCCGGGCACCCTGCTGCCTTCAAATGCGCTTTCATCCTCTGCCCCTTGGCTATGGAGTTGACTTCCGACTTGGTCTCTCTCGCGGCTTTTGTCCGTCGGACTCCACCTGGTGCTTGGCAGTGTGCTCACCCGGGGAGCTGGATCTTGGAGCAGCAGGACTAATGCCCAGGTTACAAAGTCAAGCCCAAAGAACCCATTTTAGAAAGCACTCGGCTGGGCATGGTGGCTCACGCTTGTAATCCCAGCACTTTGGGAGGCTGAGGCAGGCATATCACAAGGTCAAGAGATAGAGACCATCCTAGCCAATATGGTGAAACCCTGTCTCTACTAAAAAAAAAAAAAATTTACAAAAATTAGCTGGTTGTGGTGACCTGCACCTGTAGTCCCAGCTACTCAGGAAGCTAAGGCAGGAGAATCACTTAAACCTGGGAGGCAGAGGTTACAGTTCAGCCGGGATTGCTCCACTGCACTCCAGCCTGGTGACAGAGTGAAGCTCTGTCTCCAAAAAAACAACAAAAAAAGTAAACACACTCATACACTCATGACGCTTCTGGAGTCTCGGCCCAATGCCACTTGCCTGCCTCTCCATCCAGGTTCCTCCCCTGTTATTTCTTCACATCCCTGCAGTATGCAGGAAATTGCCTATGCAGAGAGCTGAGGCATTCTTGCGGCTCCTGGTGTGTCTGCAGAAAGGCTCTTTCAGGAAAACCTCTCCAGTCTGTCTTAAATCTCTCATCTTCGGCTCCCCACCCTGAGGCTGTTCCCCTGAAGAGAGCTCTGGGGCCACAGCAAGAACACCACTCCCCACTGCCACCCCTAACCCTGTTCTTCAGACAGAATGCCCCTGGCTGGCCAGCCCAGCTCCCGCGAACAGGTGCCTCAGGTGGACTAACACAGCAGGTCTCCAGCTGAGCCCTGGCACTTCCGTCCTTCTGGAGTCCGGTGGTACCCGAGGGAATTGCTTGTTGTCTAGACTTGGCGTATTTTCCCTCCTCAGCTGTTTGCCATTCACTCTGGATTAAGCCCTAATTGGAAGTAATGAGGTCACCATCTAGGCACACCTGAGACCTAGAAAAAAAGGCCTCCTCCCCCAGAAGGAGGCCCCATGATCCCTGCAGCAGAAAATGAGCCTCAGGTGATGCAAACATCCAGGAAGAAGGGGAGACCTGCTTTGTACCACTCTCCCATCTTACAGAAGGACAGGAGGAGGGCTTCCAGCGCTGGACCTGGCCCATCTGGACCTCTCCACAGGGGACTGTGAGCCAAGGGCCTGCATTAGCCCAGGAAGGCTGTGTCCTGGGGTACTTGCCTGCTGAGCACCTCCTTTCCCAGCAACAGATGCGACTGTTTAACTAGCTGCCATGGAGGCTGAGCTGGTGGCTGGAGGAGGTGGCTGTGGTGTCCCCTTTCAGCTGTCCACATGCCTGCAGAGACCCACATCAGAACTGCCCGCATGTCCTTTCTTGGGGAGCTCCTGAGAGGGAGCTGGGGCACACAGGCAGGTGAGGTTGGGCTGTAGGCTTGCTTGTCCCCAAACTTATGATACAAGAAAATTTGCGGGAATGGCACACACCCACTTTCAGACAGGCAGGGAGGACAAGCCACAGCTGCTCTCTGAAGGCCCCTTCGCAGGTGTCTCTAAAATCAATTCTAGGCAAGGCAAAACAGATGGAGAGGCCATCCCACCCCTGCCACAGGGGCTTGGACCATCTGGGGTCCAGGTGACATCACCATCACCTGAATCTGCAGATGTCTGAGAGGAACTGTAGGATCTCCAGCGTGACCTGGAGGACTGGCCCCATTAAACATTCGAGGTCCTTATCCACTTCTTCATCTTTGTTTTTCAATCCTTCTTAGTATGAATGTCTCTCTTGTCCCAGAGGCAAATGTCCCTCCTTCTCAGGACCTTCCACCCACCTGCCCTTGCCCCTCACTTCCTCTGGGTCCACGTGGCAGACTCCTCCTCTCCGCCCTCCAGGGCCTCCATCTAGCCCACCCTGCTCTCCCTTCCCCTCATGCCTCTGTTGCTGTCTTCGCCTCCTGGTTTCGGGATGACTTGATGATGGGGTTACCCAGCTGTCTGTCTCCCACTTCTACTCCTCCTGGAAGGCAGAGAACTGTCTTTGGAGTCTGAGCATCCAGCATGTACCAGGCACATCTTTATATTCAATCAATGTTACATTTTGCTACACGAATGCTTTGTACTTTAAAGAAACATGTTCTTATTATGAAATCATACACAGCCTGTCACCACAACCTGGCTTCAGGCCCCTGGAAGGCAAGGACTGCAGCTCCTATCACTTTGCGTGCCCCACAGGCAGTGAAGCGTCCACTACAGGAAACATCAGAGTTCCTTCGGCTGCTGCCGCTGACGGGAGAGCAGTAAGGACGCGTCTCAAAGCACCCTGCCCAGCCACATATCCATTCTGGGGGAGATCACCAGTAACGATGAGACTGACACAGTACGAGTGGCCATTGGTTCAACAGTCACAAATTACAGTGGCCAGCACTGTCCTCAGTGTGCTGCGAACATTGGCTCACTGAGTCCTTAGAACCCCCTTGGTAGAGAAGTCTTGGTTCTCACTTTCAAAGAAGTGCAAATGGAGCCCGCAGAGCTCAATGGAAACATCTTTCTAGTCTCGTAGCTGGTGAGAGAGGAGCCCTGCGATCAGGGCTTTTAACACCACGCTCCTTCGTTTATGACCATTCTTCAGACACTGCAGTCATTTCTGTAACCCGTTGAGGAGCCACCATGAGCAAGGAAGTGGGGAGCTGCTCCAAGGACTCGCCCAGTGTCTCAAGGTGGCTCCGTGAAAGCACCCCTTTCCTTAGAGAAATGACCGCGGTTGCCCTGAGATGCTACATTTAGTGGGCAGCATTGGAGCTAAAAGCAAGTTTCCAAAATTCTGCAGGACAGGTCCCAGAAGGGAAGAGCGCCCTGTGTGGCACGAGCACTGATTCACCCCGGGGCTTACCATGTTGAACACAGCCATGGTTAGTATGATGGCCGTGGTGACGATCGTCAGAGAAATCCGTGGCCAGGGGCGGTTGGCAATGATGCCGGAGGACTTCAAAAGCCACATGAGCAGGGGAGAGGCTTTTTTGCTGCATTGCTAGAAGGGAGAAAGAAAAAGAAAAGCATTGCTGGTTTATGATTTCCCTCCAGTTTCTTGATGACGACGTTTAAGACCACAAGAAGCACCAACATGTTCATCGACTAAACATGTCGAGTCTGCCCAAGTCACGAACCTCATTAAAATTATGTTGGCATCATTGCTACCAATTGAGGACAAGTTAAGTGCCTCCAACAAAGGCAGGATGTGCTTGTATGTCTTTTAAAACAGACCTAAAGTTATGTTGTTAAGTGATTCTTTTCTCAAAGGAAAACTGTCAGTTAATGAAATCACCCTGGGGGATGTGGGGTCTCTGATCACAGCTACGATGAAAGTACCCTAAGTTCAGCCGATTATGTGGAAAGAGACCACCACGTCTCCCGACCCTTCTAATGCTACATTAGCAGATCACAAGAAGGCAGCGCAGGTCGCAGACTTAGTTTAGTGACCGAACTTGCAAATATGGAATCTGAAAGTCTCAGGCACGAGGCGTGATGGCTTGTTTGATCTCATCTGCTCTTGTGGGGGTTTTCTCCCACACAGAGAAGATACTTTTTTTCCCTCCAAACAATTTTTAACAGTGTTAAGAAACCCATAATATAAAATGTGTCCTTTAAACCATTTTCAAGTGTACAGTTCAGTAGTGACAGCCATATTCACATTGTCGTTTACCATCTCTAGGATTTTCAGTCTTACCAAACGGAAACCCTATGCCCATGGGAAATCAACTCCCTGTTTCTCCCTCCTCCCAGCCCCTGGCAACCACGATTCCCCCTCCTGTTTCCATGATTCTGACTATTCCAAGACCTCACGTAAGTGAAACAATCTAATAGTTCTTTTGTGACTGGCATATTTCTGTCAGCATTATGCCCTGAAGGATCCTCATGTTGTAGCATTATGCCAAGATTTCCTTCTTTTTAAAACTTGAATAAAATTCCATTGTATGTATCTACAGTTTAAAAACAAATCCATTGGTAAAATGGACACTGAGTTGCTTCGCCTCTTGGCTGTTTTGTATAATGCTGCTATGCATATGGGGGTTGGGGAAGCTTTATTGATACAAGAAGGAATTGAGGTCTTTAGAGGATGACAGTCAGCATTTGCTCCCCATTCACCGTGGGGTCTCGGCGCACGAGCCCAGCCGTCCTGAGGGCCACCGTTCCAGGGAGGCACTGCTGGGATTCTCACCATCTCCCAGGTGTGAGTGAGCTCCACTGAGGTGTGGGTGACATCAACTCTGCCTATGTAGATGCTGTGTGGGTGTAATTTGCATATGTCATCTGACATGACAAGCAGGACATAAGAGTCCTCCAGGGGTTAACATTTTTACTTTTATGCCGAAGGGACTGTGGTCCTAAGGCTATGTGTCTTGGAAAAAAAAAAGTGGTGATTTCAATAAATTCAGAAGAAGGAATAAAATAAATTACACCCATTGATCAGTACTACCAAGTTAATCTATTGGCAAACAAAGCTGGTGTGACATCTGTGAAATTCGAATTCAAATAAAAAATATTCCCGAACAGCACTAATAGGCTGTGCTTTTACTTCTCTATGTCTTTCACATCTTCCTGTGTTATTACTGAAAATATTTTTGCCATAAGCATTGCTATTTGTTCAATGTTGATACAACAGTTGAGTGAGAGTCTAAACACAGAACGAGAGTTCAGAAGGTCAAGAATCAGCCAGTGGCTTAGCTTCAAAGCTCCACTGCTTCGAAACTTGCCGCAAGCTAATGATCCTCTCTGAAATGGGGTCTCAGTTTCTTCCTCTCTCAAATGGGGCTACTAACAGTACCTGCCTCCTCTGTTTTCAGAGGTTTAAATGAGTTAGAGAAGGCGTGTGCAACAGAACTTACAAGTGGACATCTGCCTGTGAGTGGTTGTTATTGTTTAATGCATGCTACTTCTAATCACATTAATATTGCAAAACAGACAAATCTGTGTTCTGTAGGAGCTCTTCCTGTTATTTCAATGAAGAAAACACAATATTTCTTAGAAACATTTTAATGACTAAAATATAAATTCTTTATATCTATGTAAACAACAACAAAATTTCCTCCTCTCTGCTCCTTGCCACCGTGGAGTTGCGTTTTGTTTTCTTCCTTCCAGCTCCTGATAGAAAAAGATAGAATATTTGCACACAGCGCACATTCCCCTGAGGGAGACACAGGACCAGGCTCCAGGCTCACTCCTTGAGCTGATTTTCCTGGACCCTCCTCTCATTTCTCTGAGTACCTGCCAGGAAGCTTGAGCCAGTGCTGCCCTCAGCCGCCGAGTGCCCAGAGCCGGGCTGCTGGCTGCCGGCAGGGGGCGCCCTCGGCCCAGCTCTGCAGGGCGTCTGATCACTGGCAACAGATGATCAGATCTGCACTTTCTGCTTGTACTCAAGAGCAGGTTTGGATAGGGGGTGGTGGTGGCAGTAAATGTGTCATGAAGTAAGATGTCCCCTAATGTTCCGAACATGCAGCATCTTAGAGGGTCAGGTAGCCAGAGAACATCCACCTGCGAACGGTTATCATTATTGTTTGATGCATGCTACTTCTAATAATATTAATAAGACAAAACACAATCAAATTTGTGTTCCATAGAAGCGTTTTTTTTTTTTTTTTGCCATTACATTTAATGGCAAAACCTGCAATTACTTTTATACCCACCTATAATAAACTATGAAGAGCCAAGTTTCAAATGGAATATAATGCTCATCTGGCTCAGATTCCATTACATGGTGGCATTTGGTTTGATTCTCTCGAATTAAGACAATATTTATATATTCGTATCCAGATTGACTACAATTAGTTCCTTTAAGAGAAAATTATTAAAATCAATGCTTTTATGTTTGTGAAACTGTGATAATTTCTGTATACAGAAATTATCAATAGATATAATAAAAATGTTTAGAGCAGGAAATTTTTAAAAAGTTTATTACTTCAAGAGAAAATGTACATCTAGCTAAGATTGCACATCACTGTCAATTAGGAAAAATAGTATGTAGTTATTACACAAATTTTTGAAATTACAAAAATAAAACAAATTACTGTCTTTGAAGTTTTAGAAAAATACATGGTGACAATCTTGCCAAATACGCAGTCTAATAAGAATATGTTGTATTCTGCTCATAGGCTAGTCATTTACTGAAAATGATCCGGGCAGATATGTAGGAATTCTTTTTCTGCTCATGTCACATGCCAGGCAAAATGGCAAATCGGCAGCACTTGCAGCGACTGACTAGATGCCTGGGGGTTTGGCAGACATGGGGTTCGGCACAGTAGATTCAGAATGCACTTGGTTCAAATGCTTCACCCATGCAGTTTCCATGCACATCTCAAAGCTCCCCCTCACAATGATTTTAAAACTTATGCCAAATGCATTGTTCTTGAGGTCAGGGAGACAGCCAGCTATCTTTCTTTGTCACCAAGCAGTGGCAAAGTAAGCAAGCCTGTTCTGAAGTGTAAATGTTGGTAAGCAGTGCTGCTGGCAAGGACAAGAAAGTAGAAGAGAACAGAGAGGTGACAGTTGCAATGACAATGATGAAAGAGGAGGAGGAGGATCGAGCTGCGGAGGCGGGGACAGAAGAAACCAGTGATGGGGATAAGAGGAGAAACAAGACTAAGATTCTGAAATGGAAGGAATCTAATTAAGAAAAAAGGAGTCCCTTGATGAGGTTCCTAGACCCATAGAGAAATTACAGCTTGGCTCTTGATACGATCATTTGCTTCAGTGTATCCTGTTTTTGATGAAGTATTAAAGGCCCTGGTGGAAACATGTTTATCAAAATTCAGACCATCCCAATTAAACGTTATAAATGATAACATCTCAAAGAATATTTTGGCCTTCATTTGGAAGGGACTATTCAACTGAGAATGAGAAAAGGCCTGCGTGAGCCCAGAGTGCTGCAGTCACTTGCTTTCATCTTTGGTTCAACTCCTGGCCTCCTTTCAGCCACATCTGTTTCCTTTCTTACTGATCTCACTGAACCCCGCGACCAGCTCTTACAGTGAGCTCACCGTGTACCTTCTAGAAATGCTCTTGGATGTGGAAATTACATTCATCCACTGACAGACAAGGGACTGGTACGCAGTGTACTGGGAGATGTAATAAAAGAAGAAGTGTAAATTTATAGAAAAATCCTGGCCGGGCACAGAGGCTCATGCCTGTAATCCCAGCACTTTGGAGGCTGAGGTGGGCGGATCATGAGGTCAGGAGTTCGAGACCAGCCTGGCCAACATGGTGAAACCTCATCTTTACTAAAAATACAAAAATTAACCAGTGCGGTGGCAGGTGCCTATAATCTCAGCTACTTGGGAGGCTGAGGGAGGAGAATTGCTTGAACTTAGGAGGCAGAGGTTGCAGTGAGCCATGATTGCACCACTACACTCCAGCCTTGATGACAGATTGAGAATCTGTCTCAAAAAAAAATATAGAAAAATCCTATCATAGAATTGGTGGTGAGGACAATAAGCAGTGGGGTGTGCTAGGAAAAGTGTGGGATGAATCCCAATGTTCTTAATTCAGTAAATGCAGATCCTCCTCATAAAGACAAAATGTTCATACATGTTATTTGGATAAAAAAGAAGAAAAACCTCCACCAAAAATATCAGCCAGCTTCTCTTCCTTTCCTCTCTTTTTCTTTCTTTTTTCCTCCCTGTTTTTATCCATTTGCAATGGAAATGACTGATAGTCTCTCAAATTAAGTTAAATCTAAATTCTTCACTCTAAAATTAATTCTTCACAATTTAACTTACTCATTATAAAAGTAGACTTCATTTACAGTTTCATTAGTATCAATTTTAACAGTAAGTTGAGATACCTGAAGAGAAGTGGAAGCTCATATTAAGTGAAGTTAATAAAATGAAAAAAAAAATCCAGAAAAGTTATAAAGATAACAGAGTGGCTGAGCAGCAAACTTTTAGTATTAGGAAAACAGAATCCATACTAAAATCTTGCTTGGAAAATATGGCGGTTACGTGTTTTATAAAAAGATGCGCTTTTGTGTATTTACCTAAACGAACATCCACTTTGGCTTTTTAATTAGCTGAGGACCGTCATTCTGAATGGCAGGAACAAGTTGGAGCAATAATTACTTGTAACATTTAATGTCATAGAGACTGTGATGTGTACTTTGATTGTTTAATTGTCCTTGAATTTCCCACGGGAAGGCTTCTTTATGTCAATCAATCGTATTTTACAAAATCGACCTGGGTGAGCCTCATCCCTGCACTGGGGCTCCACTGTGTACCACACTGCACCATTTTTGCTGACATGCTTGTCTCTGGCCAAATGCAGAGCTGGTTCAGGACAGTGACCACATCCCAGAGGCCAGTAGAGTGTTTGTTAAATGGCAGGAACTCACCAAATATGTGCAGATTCTGTTTGCTGTTTTCAATGATAGACTCAAAAGGAAATTATCAGGGCACAGAAACAAAGAGGGAGCTCAGTGATAAAGGGACTGAGGCTGTGGGGTGGGTCCAGGAGTGCCCTGGAGCAGGACTCAGGCCACGGCACTTAGGGGGTGGGCTTTTAACTCCTGTAGGGAAAAGAAGATATTGCCTGCAAAGGGTGGGCAGCTGAGACTAGACTCTTGAATAAAATCCAGAGCCTCAAACGGCTATTCCTTCTCAAACGGTTCCATTCACTAGCTCAGGGAAGTATCACTAAGCTTCCGAGGATCAATCCAAACCTAAAGTGTTGTGTTTGAAATTACATTACCTGATTCATAATGAGAATCCCAAATTGAGGGGTTATTAATTAGGTCAAAACCAGAGAAAATCCTTGAAGCTGTGGCGGAAGCAAAAATGACACTGAATGTAAATGACACTTTAGACCACACAGTGCAGGGATGTCCCATCTGGGGGCTGCAGCAGTTCCTTCTGAACATAACCTCATAATAAAAGCAAATTACGAAGTACCTAAGGCGATGACTCATATGAGGAGGAGTCAACAGACATAACAGGTAGTAGAATTAGCACCACAAGATCTGCAGATATTACAACAATCTGAAATAGCTCCTAAAATAAGATTAAAGTAACAAAAGAGGGATTAGAATCCGTATGAATGAGCAAGTTAAGAAAAAATCACAAATATTTTTAAAAATGAGCCACATAAACTTTCTAGAGATAAAAATGTAGATTTTGAGATTAAAAACTAAACAGTTACTGAGGAACTGGATGAACTGCTGGTGAATGGGAGAGGCTAAGATACATCTCAGGAAGTAAACCGTGAACAGCACAGAAGGGCAAAGAAGTGGAAAATAGGGGCGGAAAAAAAGACTAAGACACAGAGTTTGGATAGAATGAAGAGATTCAACACACCTCTAATGAAAGTTCGAGAAAAACAGAACAGAAAGACCAGGGAAGAGACAAAATACAAGCAGATACTGGACAATGACATTGCAGACCTAGAGAGGATTATGAGGTCTGTGGTTGAGAAGACACAGCTGAGTCTCAAACATAGAAGTCAGGCTACACTTTAACATGCAGAATCTACTGCCCGCAAGACAAAGAGCAAATCCTACAAAAACTCCCTCCGAGGCAAGGGACCAAGTCTCCACAACAGTTAGACAGACAGGAGAGTTATCCTTGGTCCCAAAGAGGCCAGGCAATTATGGAATCCTGTTTTCAGAATGTTAGAAAAAATTATAAATGGTCACAATGAGGAAAATATAAAGACTTTTTAAAATACAAATCTGACTGGGTATATTATATTCAAGCTCTCACGGGAAGGATTATAAAAGGAAGGATTTTAGTAATATGGAAACTGGGTCCAGGAAGATTTGGAATGGTATTTGGAAAAAATAGTAAACTAAGAAATTGCTTAAGAAAACAAGAATAAACAATGAATAATTTGAGCAGTTTAAATTTAGAAAAATCTAAACAATGCTAGTATAGAAGACAGAAAATACTACCAGACTCACAGCATGGTCCTTATATTGCTCAACAAGACGGTGGAGATATTATTAATAATATACTTGGTTAATCCCGTGTACATGTTATCTGTTTTAAGATAATAACTGAAAAAGCAAACTAGACTATATAAGTTCCAAGTCACTAGAGAGAATAAAAGAGATAAACTCCAGGAGTTCAAACGAAGGCAGAAAAGAAGAAAAAACAAGCAAAGCAAAAAATACACAAAATGGGTTTTCAAGATTATGGTCATAATTATAATACATGTAAATGGATCACACTTGTCAAATAAAAGAGAGGGAGATGTCTGGATCAGAGAATCAAGCACAGAGCTATGCGCTGTTCACCAGAGACACACCTAAAACCGATATCCTTTTCCTTGACAAGGAGAAGCTGAAAGTAGAAAGATGGGAAAAGGAACACGAGGCAAATACTAACCAAAAGAAATAAGGTGGAGTTACACTGACAGCAGAGAAAACAGACTTCAAGGGGAAAACACTGCTGCGGGGTGGAAAGCTTTTCTATTAGCTGGGCGTTTGACCTACTTTTCCCTTCCCAAGGCGGCCGCTCTGTTTGCTCTTTCATCTCTGCGCGGAACAAGGTTGCTGGGCTGGCATGGGAAGCACAAGGTAACAACATGGAGAGAAAAATTTCTTCTAATATTTTCTGGCACTTTCACTTGCTGTATCCAGCATAGGAGTTCTGAAGGTGTTTTGTGGTTTGTTTGGTGAATTTCTGGTTAGAGTCACTCTCTCGTGTTTATGACAGAGATGTAAGTCCACCTCAGGTAGTGTAGAAAGTTAAATCTCACTGAACGTGCACTTATCATTATACTGCTACAATGACAACTAGTACTATTTTTAATCGCTACTTGTAACGAAAAATGTGAACTTGAATCTCTTATTCTAGTCTTAGTTTCTGCCTGGATGAAATGGATTATTTTCATTATCAAATAAAATAACATGTATGAAAACACTTTGAAGCATTATTATATGCATAAAACATTTTGTAAAGTGTTACAATACTGAGTACTTTCTTACTAGATTATTTTAATCTAAATACAATTATAAATTAACTTAAAAATTATCAAATGTCTTTTAAGACAAATTTGCACTTTGCCCAGAACCTAGTTTTTTTGGTTTCTTTTCTTTTCTTTTTTTGAGATGGAGTTTCACTCTTGTTGCCCAGGCTGGAGTGCAATGGCATGAACTCAGCTCACTGTAACCTCCGCCTCCTGGGACCAAGCAATTCTCCTGCCTCAGCCTCCTGAGTAGCTGGGATTACAGGCATACACCACCATGCCAGGCTCATTTTGTATTTTTAGTAGAGATAGGCTTTCTCCACGTTGGTCAGGCTGGTCTCAAACTCCTGACCTCAGGTGATCCACAGGCCTTGACCTCCCAAAGTAAAGGGATTACAGGCATGACCTACCACTCCCGCCCAGAACCTAGTTTTAAATAAATGGGACCAACAGCTGAATAACAAATTTTAGAAAACTAGACTAGAGAAGAATAGGAATAGGTACTGAGGTTACCATGACTTACCAATGCGGTTTTGATCAATGGGTGCTGAGCAATTGCCACAAGGTAACTTTGGTGCCATGCTGGTCCATGTCCATGAACATGGGCATTCCTGCCTAGTGCTGGGCACTGTCTGCCTGTGACTCACTCCATACCCAGCCTGGTACCCTCTGTAACCTGCCTCTACTATAAGGTTCCAAGGCTTGATTCCCGTTCTGGTTCCAATACCTACTTGCTATGTACCACTGGGAAGGCAAGTTATGCAGCACCTGTGAGCCTCCATTCTATTGAACTATTAAACTGTCAAATAGATATTGCCTCCCAGGGCTCTTGTGAGCATAAATGAAACAGTAGATGCTAAGTGTCTAGCAGAGTAAGTAGGTACTTTTAATAACATTTACTATTTATAAGCTACGATGAGGCTGGAATCAGAACAACTCATTGGGGTCTTGCCCACCATAATTAGTTTGGATTTATTCCAAAGATTCTTACCCAAGGATATGAAGCCTTTGCAGACCTCACAGTCATCCTATTCCTGATTCTACTCCAAAGCCTCCATTTCCATCCTCAAGAGACCTGATTACAGTTTATTCTGCAGTGTGTGTGTGTGTGTGTGAGAGAGAGAGAGAGAGAGAGAGAGAGAGAGAGAGAGAGAGAGAGAAACATTTATTTTAAAAGACTGGAAATAAAAACTGACTTAAGTGGATGGCACCTTTGGAGTCCTGGGTTCCTCATTCACAAATTAGGGGCTGGATAAGGTTCTCTCTCTGCTGTTGAGTTTTACAATTCTGAACTGTTCAGTAGCATCTGATGTAGTAAGCATGTCAGCGTCAAGGAATCACGGTGAATGGGAGCAAGAAATTTCAATGCAGTGTGATGAAGGCTGCCAACTCACCATCCCTTCTCTCAACCACACATTCCTTTACACATAGAACCCATCCTCATGCTAAGACATCTGGAGAAGGTCTCTTAGTGCACGTCTTACTTTGCCTGAGACTCACCGGCAATGGTAAGATGAAGGGGCTGCTATATGACCCATGAAGGTGCCTGAGGAAGAGGTGTCTAAGATGATCCAACCAGTGAGGACATCAGGATGCCAGGCCAATATGCAGAGGCTGGGAACCCAGCAGAATGCAGAGCAGGATGCCACAACTGGGAGCCGGATTCAGAGCGTCAAGTTCAGAAGGAGCCCAGTTGCGGTGAGAATGGGGGTGGAACGTTTTCTGAACGGTTGCACCAGGAAACCACACTTGGGTGCAAACCAACATTCCTTCAAGCAGACTGATACTAAATATTTGTCTTGTGTTTCAAGTGCCGGAAGAAGTACAATGAACAAAACAGGGCTACAGTGAACTCACTGAAGATCTTTCCATCCACAAGAATAAAAGTAACAATGCAACAGGGGAATCCCAACCCCCAGTCAGCACTAGGGGAGTCGGTGGGAGAGGCGGGCTCTTGAGAGTTGGATTGTGAAAGTTAGACAATGATTTTCAACCGGGGAGACGGCTGGAGGCACGTCAGAGTCAAGGAATCACCGTGTATGCGAACAAGGCATCTTGACGTGGCATGATGAAGACCACTCACATTCCTCCTCTCATCCACACCATCATTTAGACAGAGAACCTGTCCCCACGCTGGGACAGCTGGAGAAGGTCCTGTAGGTCACATCTAACTCAGCCTGAGAAAGACTGGCCTCCATGAGATGAGGGAGTGCTAACCAGGGCCAGATGAGAGAAAGTGAGAAAGGACCCATCAAAACGCTACAGTACATGGAGTCCACTAGCACTGAGTCAGCACTTGCTTATTAAACACATTCATGGGATCAGGGTGGCACTGGATTCAGTGAGGGGGCAGAAAGCATGTTTACCAAGCCATTCTGCTTTTAAGGAACTCAATATATTTAAGGGGAAACAGAAACAATGTAGAGATCTCGAGGAGATGTTATATGATGCAGGCGAAGCTATGTAACACAGATCATCAGTCTCACGGTGAAAAAAGAAGGGCTTGTTGGTGCAGTTTCCAGGTGTCTTGGAAGGTGCCTGGCGGTTGGACCCACCCGCATGCACAAGAACTGAGGCGTGGGCAACGTGGGGGTAGGAGGGAGCCAGCACTCCAGCGAAGGCATGGGGCATGCCTGGGGTGGGAGTGAAGGGCAGAAGGAGGCGAGGGCTGGACTTCTCACAGAAATAAGGATCACAGAAAAGGAATTCCTGCCATGGGTTTGAGAACATGTCACGGAACGAATATCTGTATGATTTTTCTATCAACAGGAAAAAATCTGCCATTCATTATCACTCTTATTTCTTTTTGCCGATTTCAACATTTTTCGACCTTTTTATCAAGCCCAGTGGTAAAACAAGCAAGCAATTTGATTTGTTGGTGTTATACTTTTTGTACAACAGAGAATGACAGAGGCAAAGCTCTTGGAAGAAAAACATCAGCCAGGCTGACCTCCCCTCAGCTTCCTTTATAAAGTATTATATTCTGTGTTAATTCTTCATAGTGAGAACGGAAAACTGGCATTAGAGCACAAATATTGCCTCTGGCACTGAAGTTTTCAGAAAGTTCCCATACGTTAACAGAAAGTAAGTTTGGAGTATTAAGTACTCTTTAATAAACTCCGTATTTAATTCATAATGAATGCAAATCATTACAAAACCTTACACAATTGGGAAGCTATTCAGAAGCCAAGGATTGAGCACTTAGGATGTGGCAATGTTTCTCCATGACCGCAGTGGAATATTTGTGATAAGCGTAGTTTTTGACTGAATTTGGATGGCAGAGTGCAGAGTACACTTAAGCCTTCTTAAATTGGCTGTGCACCAATATGTTTGATGTTGAGAGGTAAAATAAAAATCCTTACAGAATGGTTTAAACAGTAAACAAGGACCAAGCGAAAAGAATTCCTTCTTGAATTTTTCATGGATTACATCCAAGAAGGAAGGAGGAATGGCAGCTGGCCACTTGGGGGCGCCCACTTCATGGATCTTACGGAGTCAAGTTTAGGAAGACCAAGTATCACAGTGTTTAGCCTTCCTGGGCACACTTGTAGACACCGTACAGGCTTCTTGTGAGGATGAGGTAAGCATCAATTTATCTGTAGCCTTGAAATCTTCCCTTTGTGATTCCACAGAGTCGAAAAGAACTTCCTAGCATGTGGCCTGTGAGGGCCAGGGTCCCGGGAAGCTCCAGGGATGGGAGGCAGGAAGAGCTGTGGGTGTCATCCTGACAGCTTACCAGGGCCCCAGGCTGGACACAAGAGGGAACAAGAGCCAGAGCAGGGGCAGCAGGAACCGGGATTCCAGCGAGGCTGAAAGGGGGCCTCATACAGGAGCAATGCTTTCCCACACACGCAGCACAGCTGTTCCTGAGATACTTTTTTCTGTCCCCAGCTCTATGTCTATTTAATGTAACAACTTAGACACTAGAAAGAAACAAGTCCGCTTGATACCCTAAATGTACCACATGCCCTCACGTCCAAGACCAGATTCCCGGGAACAGAAAACGACAAATATGGCTAGTTAGGCACAATCATCTGAACTGACTTCATTTAGAACTAGGTTGGGGTTTCCAGTGGAACCACCAATGATGGTTCTTATTTTGAAAACCTGAGAAACGGGCATCAGGAGACTTATGGGGGCAAGGAAAAGAGCAGGGAGCCTGTGCACCTTCCACCAAGGGGTGATTCTGGGAACACAGAAAACCAGGCTTCTTCCTACAATAAGCATTTTCAACTGTTGCCAAAGAGTCCCATCAGGGCCTTTCAGAGCGGATTAATATTAACCAAAGGCCCCCTTCCTTTCTATAACCCATGATGTCTTCAGGGGGTTTCAGAGAAATGAGATGCTATGTGTGCATTAGGGTAAAGCAGAAACCACAGTCCCATTTTTGGAAGAGTTTTCAATGCAATTTGAAACATCGAAACTATCATACGGTAAAGAAAATCCACACAAGTTTGCAAGGCTTAGGCACAAAAGGCAAAGTGCTTACTGTGGAAAGGCAGAGACAGGCTTTGGAATCTTAACCAGCCTTGGCCAAAGGCTTTCAGCAGATCAGACTGGAATGCAATGGGCAGCTTGGAGGCTTTTGAAGGGAGCACGAGGATTTTTTTAAATTGCATTTTAGGTTTTGGGGTGCATGTGAAGAACATGCAAGATAGTTGCATAGGTACACACGTGGCTTCCTCACCTCCACCCATATCTGGCATTTCTCCCCATGCTCTCTCTCCCCAACTCCCCCCCCAGCCATCCCTCCCCTACTCCCCCCATTGACCCCAGTGTGTAGTGCTCCCCGCCCTGTGTCCATGTGTTCTCATTGCTCATCACCCGCCTATGAGTGAGAACATGCAGTATTTGATTTTCTGTTCTTGTGTCAGTTTGCTGAGAATGATGTTCTCCATGCTCATCCACGTCCCTACAAAGGACACGAACTCATCATTTTTGATGGCTGCATAACATCCCATGGTGTATATGGGGAGCACGAGGATTCTAAGAGGCCACTACCATGCTGTCCCGATGTTGTTGCTAGCCGTGGTAGTGTGTTTTATGAAAAGCAAAATGACATTGCAATAAAGTCACAGATGAAAACTGTAAATCCAGGCAGAATTAGAAAAAATTCTTTCATAGAAGCCACAGTAGCCCTGAGAGGTAACAGACAGACCACAATCCTCAGGAAGCTTCCTTGGTGGTGTCATCTAAATGGGCTTGTCACAGTCTAACTAGCAGAAGAAATCATGATTTGGACAATGTGAAAACATCTACACTACACTCTATAATTGCAGAACTCATATAAAATGCATCCATTAAAAATATTTGAAAGAACATTTCTATTTATTTTTTATAATAGGTTATTATTATGTTAAAATTTTTATTTAACAAAATCTCTGGAGCCTTTCTTGAGAGTGTGCCATGGTGGTTTGCTGTACTTATCAACCTGCCATCTAGGTTTTAAGCCCCACACTCACTTCTTCTGGGATGTGATAAGGATGCTCAACGTCTATGTCTTATGAATTTTTGAAAATTATATGTATTTCTTATGCTGGTAACAAAGTGTTTCTCTAAATATAAGTATTGAAGGAGCCTTATGAGTTAGTCAAATCCCTAATGGGCTGGCTTACTTGATCTGTCAATGTTAGAATATATTAACATTTCCAACTAGGACTGTAGGTTTGTCAATGTATTTGAACATTTTAATACTTCCTGTTTTATTTATTTAAAGAGATTCTAGATTCAGAGTGGCCTCATCACAGCTCATCTCAGTTGAATAAAACGAAACAGCGGCTTATCTTCCCAGCCTTCTCTTCCATCATTTGCTTCCTTAGGATGTTGTCCTAGAGCCGTGGCCAGCTAGCAACATTGCTTTATACTTTCAAATTTAGATTTCATCTGTATATCCAGAACTAGCATATAAATCATAAGAGTTTACACTGATTGGCTTAAATTCATAAAAATATTTTAACATATGCTTTCTTCAAATACTCCACCATTTTATAGCTTGAAAGTGGATGTAACAATGTATTAGGGTTACTTTTAAAATAAATTTTACTTTAAGTTCTGGGGTACATGTGCTGAACCTGCGGGTTTGTTACGTAGGTACACAGGTGCCGTGTGGTTTGCTGCACCCATCAACATATCATCTAGGTTTCAAGCCCTGCATGCATTAGGTATTTGTCCTAATGCTCTCCCTCCCCTTTTCCACCCCCTGACAGGCCCTGGTGTGGGATGTTCCCCTCCCTCTGTCCATGTGTTCTCATTGTTCAACTCCCACTTATGAGTGAGAACGTGCGGTGTTTGGTTTTCTGTTCGTGTTAGTTTTAATTCTCCTGTACACTGAAAGTCTGATATTCTATTTGCATTTGCTGCTATAGATACTCTGAAAACTTATAGGAAATAATAAAATATATTGACAGAACCAAATAAGCAAGAATGCAATCTTATAATGGGACATCAAACGTTTCAAATCATCTTAGTATTTGTGTGTGGGTTGTGCATGAGCTGCCCAGTCTATATTTCTGGCTATAGATTGGAAGGCTGCATGTTTCCTTAATGGGGATCCAGAGTTCTTGAAGTGGTAAAACAATAAGCTCCTTGTTTCTGAAAGTTTTAGGCAAGAAGTCAGCTTTCATGAAATGAGCATACTTTTCAAAGAAGCGCCACATTTGTATACCTACCAGAAGCTGTCCAGCGAAGCAGACAAAGAGGATGAAGGCCAGCAGGAGAAACGCAGTCCCAAAGGAGATGCCCAGGACGGATGTTCTACCAGGAAACAGAAAGCAACAAGTCAGGGTGGAGATCGAGTCCATCATTCTGGAAAGCTACCAGTAATACTTTTGGGTTATTTAGGACTTCATTAAGTGAAGACTGCAATCCTCACTAAATTTTTGAGGAACAAAAATGGAGCTAAAATACCAAACACATGTCCATAGAAAGAAGTCTACACAGGGATGGCCAATCAACTTGTTATGACACAATAAAACTACCCCTGCTGGGCGCGGTGGCTCACGCCTGTAATCCCAGCACTTTGGGAGGCCAAGGCGGGTGGATCACGAGGTCAAGAGATTGAGACCATCCTGGTCAACATGGTGAAACCCCGTCTCTACTAAAAATATAAAAAATTAGCTGGTCATGGTGGCTCGTGCCTGCAGTCCCAGCTACTCAGGAGGCTGAGGCAGGAGAATTGCCTGAACCCAGGAGGCGGAGGTTGCGGTGAGCCGAGATCGCGCCATTGCACTCCAGCCTGGGTAACAAGAGCGAAACTCCGTCTCAAACAAACAAACAAACAAACAGAAAATTCTACCCCCGTAAGCATCAGTTCTTCGTGAGGGATAAACAACCTTTTTAAATGACTCGCCCATGTGCCTGGCAGTTTCACGCCGCACTTGGCCACATCCTCCATCTCAGTGGTCTCCTCACTGCCAGTGAGATCCTGGCAGCTCCTGCCTTCAAGACAGCCTCACCTTCACAGCCTGGAAGTCTTCAAGCTCCGCCCTTGCCCCTGTTGACCCAGGAGACACTGAGTCCTCACCCTCCCCAATCTCATGCAACCAGATTCAACCTATTTAGTTCAAATGTGTAGTGAGGCTTTTTACATGCTTGAGCGAGCCAATGAACTCAAAAACGTCCCATGATCACGTGAAAAACATGCCTAGCAAGTTACAAATTCTGCTATGGACAGATGACAGGTTTATTTATAAGAACTGCATACATATCCGGAAGGTCCTTTAAATAATTAAATAATTCAAAGCCTTTTAAATCTGAGTTTAATCCAAGGATAGAAGTTTCAGAGGTATAAAAAGGACTGAAACACAGTGAATCATCAAAGATGAAATGCAAATGGACCATCGAGGGAGAGGTTGGATGGTGTCTGAGACCAAATGGAACCTCATTCCAACGCAGTTGGCTAGAGCCAGTGAAGAAACAGAGGATTTGGCTAAGAAGAGGAGTAACATCCAGAAACGATGACGTATGGGGTGGAAGTTACCGGACACAAGTCAGCCACAAGCTGACGTTACCCTGCGAGTGCACCCCTGTGAGCCCCCTGGAAAGCGAAACAAATTGAACAGTTAGTGTCCTGAGTAAATCCCCTGATGTTGTCATGGTGAGAAGGCATCCTCAACTCTCTATCTCAGAGACCTGCTCCGTTAAGAGAGATGACTACAGGGACACACATCAAACAACATCTAAAAAACTGGAGTTCAAACCAACAATTGGAACTGACCCAATCAACCACTTTTGGGCACTGAGTCATGTCCTGGACATGATTCACAGTGCTTTCAATCACCTGGCCTGATGATAAGGTTTGTTCAGATTTTATGAGTGATGATGAGACTCTGTAGGATGGTGTGTATATACCAAGTACACCTGGATTGTTGATGAGCTTCATGGGCCAGGCTCATGCTGGGGTGTTCTGACACAAAGATGGATAAGATGTGATCCTGCAGCAGCCGGAGGAGTGCCAGCCCACACCTCAGAGCTATGGAGGGCGCCTGCCATTATCCTCATGACTAAAGGAGACCGCAGTGATTCATCTGCTGAGCTTTTATTTGCTATCTTCTCCTCTGTTTTTACGAAGAAGCTCTGACAGGTTTTTTTTTTTTTTTTTTTTTTTGAGCACTATGCTCTCCTAGCTTTTCTCGGTATCAAGGTAATGCCAGATTCATAAGGCTGAGTTTAGAAACAACATTTCATTTTTTTTTTAGGCCCCAAACGGTTTAAATACTGAATGAATGATATCTTCTTGAAGGTTTGATAAAACTCAACTGTAAAATTATCTGATGATGATGATGATGATGATGATGATAATGATTAGGATGACAGTAATGATGATGATAATGGGTGATCCGGTGATGGTGACAGGGATGGTGATGGTGATGATGATGATGGGTGATGGTGATAGGGATAGTGACGGTGATGATGATGGTGATGGTAATGATGATGGTGGGTGATAGGGATGGTGATGTGGATGATGATGGTGATGGTGACAGGGATGGTGCTGGTGATGATGATGATGATGATGATGATAGGGATGGCAATGGGGATGATGGTGGTGATGATGGTAGTGGTGGTGGTGATGGTGATGATGATGATGGGTGATAGGGATGGTGATAGGGATGATGATGGTGATGGTGATGGTGACGATGATGATGGTGGTGACAGATGGTGATGGGGATGATGGTGGTGATGTGGTGTTGGTGATGCTACATCCTAACATCTATAGAGTATCCACTATATGCCAAGTACTGGGTATGTATGTACATATATATTTCACTTTATCTTCACAATAATCCTATATAGTAGTTATGATTATTACTTCATTTTGCCAAAGAGACACTGATACACAGAGAGGCTGAGGAACTTGCCTAAATTCTAACTCTATTAAGTGATGCTGTTGGGATTTATGTTTACCAACTTGTATTCCTGATCCAGGTTCTGTTTTAGAAATAGACAAGTCACATTTCTGCCATGTTTATTGGTTCTGTTTCTTGAGTCAATTTTGATAATTTTTCTAGAGAATTATCTATTTCATGTAGATTTTCAAATGTAAAATATTCTATATAATATTTTCATATAATTTATAAACTCCCCATATTCGTAATTTCTTATGCTTAATGCTATTTTCTCTAGGTCACATTTTTGAGGTCTTGCATGTTTTGTTGATCTTCTCAAGGAATAAGTTCTTGGTTTATTACTAAGGTCTGCTCTTTCCATTTGTTCTCTATGTTAATTAGTTTCTGATTCCATTTTTAAAAATTGCTTTCTGCTTCCTTATTTAAACTTACAAATTTTATCTTGATTGCCATTTATTAGAAAAATCTTTTGTATTTTCTAATAAGTTCATTTAAGAACACAAATATTCTACTAGTTACTGCTTTTGCCAAATCCCACGGCCTTTAATTCGTAGCTACTCATTATCACTCTTTTCTAAAAAGCCTATAATTTAAATTTCCATTTTCTTTTAATACTAAAGGTAACTCAGAAGTCTGAATTTTAAATTCTACAAGAATATTATTTTTGGTTGGTTCTTATTATTTCTAATTTCATTAGAATTTATCAGAGATTGTGGCCTCTATTATTATACTTCGACAATTTGTTTTGCTTTTGGGATGTGATAAGTATGCTCAACGTCTATGTCTTATGAATTTTTGAAAATTATATGTACTTCTTATGCTGGTAACAAAGTATTTCTCTAAGTATAACTATTGAAGGAGCCTTATGAGTTAGTCAAATCCCTAATGGGCTGGCTTACTTGATCTGTCTATGTTAGAATATATTAACATGTCCAACTAGGACTGTAGGTTTGTCAATGTATTTGAACATTTTAAGACTTTCTGCTTTATTTATTTCAAAGAGATTCTGGAGTGCATAAATATTTATGATTGTTACATTTTTGGTGCCTGAATCATAATAAAAATATTTTTCTTAATGCTGAATAACTTTCACTTGAATTCTTTGTCAGGAATTTATATTATTGACATTTCCTTTATTCTATAAGCTATTTCCTGCAATAGCGATTCTATATCCTGTATTTCCAAACGTTTCTCTTTTTATTTCAGCTCCGTCTCCCGTACATGGCGTAGATGTGGCCTTCGGTTTGTAGCCTCAATCTTTTAGTCTCTTTCCATGAATGAGACACTTTTATCCATTCAAAAATATAAAATGTGTTAATATTTGACCAGTTCTTTCCATCTTATATTCTTAAAAAGTTAGGTAGAATTCACACACAAATAATCTGTGTATGAAGCTGCCTTTGTGGGAAGAATTTTTAAAACAAATTCAATAAATGTAATAGATACATGCCCAGTTAAAATTTCTATTATGTCTCAGTTTTTGGAAAACTGTCTTTTCAAAAAATTCTTTCACTTTATCTAGATTGTAAATCTGTTTGGCCTCGAGTAATTTATGGCATTTCGTATATATCCTATTAGTATCTATAGAATTCCTAGTGAGTCCTCTTTTTTCCCTTGTTAGTTTGGGTGCTCTGTGATTTTTCCCCGTTTTTTGTTCTTGATCAATCTTGCTAGTAGTTTAGGACTTTTTAAAGCCTTTTTCAAAGAGCCCCATTTTGGCTTTGTAAATTTTCACTACTGATAGTTTCCTATATTATTGATTTCTTCTTTTTAGTATTTATTCCTTTCTAATTGCTTGATTCTAAATTCCTCATCTTTTTCTGCTTCCTAAGATGGAAATTTGGACAACTGATTTTTAAGTCCTCTGTTCTAATGTAAAAGCATTTTAAAGCTACAAATTCCCCTCTAAATTGCTGCTTTAATTGCATCCCACAAATTTTGATACATTATATTTTGATATTAAAACATTTTTACATTTCTCTTGTATTTTTTATTTGACTCCTGGGTTAATCAGAAGCATATAGCTTAACACTAAAATATTAGGGAATATTTAAAAATATTCTATTGTTAATGATTTTTGATTTGATTTTGGTGTGGTTAGATACTGGACTATACATTTTTTTATATTTTCATATTTATTTGTCTTTTCAAATTTATGGAGATGCTATTATGGCCTAGTATAATTTACATCTTTGTAGGTTAATGTTCTACGTGCACTTTAAGTAAACATGTATTTTTCAATTCAGTTTAGTGTTTTCTGAAGCAACAATTAGTTTTTGGAAGTTGATATTGTTGTTCAGACCTTCTATATATTCCTATTGGCATAATAAGAACTGGAAAAGGGATACTAAACATCTAATTATGATATAGATTTGTCTCATTTTTTCTTTGGTTTTGTCAGGTATGCGTAAGATGCTTTTAATGGTCTACTGTAGGTTAAGTGCGTTCATATCTGTATTTTATAGCTCTATTATTAGATATAAGCACATTTTATGATTTTATGCCTCCTGGTGAATTGACCTTTTTATCATTACTTGCTATCTTTATTTATCTCTGTTAGTAATTCTTGGCTTCATAACTACTTTGCCTGAGACTAATATATGTATAGTAGTGTCTCCTTGTGCTTATTGTTTACATCAGACTCGTTTTCCATCCTTTTATTTTCAACCTACCTAAACTTTGTATTCAAAGTGCATCTCTTGCAGAGAGAATGTGGCTTGGTCATACTTGGGAGTGTTTAGTCCGTTCCTGTTTAATAATGTTTGAATTTAATCATACCCTCTTGCTATCTATTGTTTATTTGCCACATTGCTTTTATTTGTATAGTGTGGGTTGTTATATTTGTTGCTACTATTTCAGACCTACCATTTTATTATCTGATTTATATTTGTCTATTTATTTTTGTTTTTCTGTTCTTTCATTATTGCCCCTTTATTAACTAAATGTTTAAAAATATTTTTCATTTCCTCTTAGCTTTTTAGCAATGCTTTTTTATCTTTAGTAATTGCTCAAGGGTCAATACACACTTTCTAACTTACCATTAGTTACTTTGTATTAATATTATGGCATTTCAAAAAATACATGACACTTACGACAATTTAATCCCCTTCTCATGAGAATTCTTAGCAGATGTCATTGCTTTTGCATCAGATCACCTGTTAGCTTTTACAGAAAGTAATAAAAGGTAAACACTGTCTTTTATACTCTCTCATGCAGTGAGCATGTCCAATGCTCTCCATTCCTTCCTTAGATTCATGTTTCCTTCTGACATAATTTCACTTCAGCCTGAGGAACTTCCGTTAGCATATCTTATAGGTTTGCTGGTGACAAATTCTCTCTCTCTCTCTCTTTTTTAACTTGCAGAATGTATTTTATCTCAACTTTAAAAAGGAATATTTGAACTGAATGTTTAATTCGGGGTTGATCATGTTCCTATCAGTGGTTCAAAGATGTTCAATTGTCTTTTGCCCTCCATCATTTCTGATAAGAAGGCAACCATTTATTCTGTCATTGATTCCTTATACGTAATGTCTTTTTTTGTGTGTGGCTGCATTTAATGTTTTTCTTCCTTTTTTTCTTTTGTTTCCAGAAGTTGGACTATGATATGCCACACATGGTTTTCTTTACAGTTATCCTGCTTGATGTTCATAGAGATTCTTGCCTTTGGAGATTGAGGTATTTTAACAAATTTAGGAAAATTTGTCACTGAGTGTGTTGGTAATTCATTGTTTCCTAAAATGCATTTCAATGTTTCTTTTTTTTTGACTAATTATTTCACTGTGAAGCCAGTTGAACATTCTGAAGTCAGGTCAAATAGACCTGGAAATCATGAGTATTAAAATGTGACTCTTCCTATTCTATAACAATCTGCTAGACACAGTGAAGAGCATCCCAGAAGAGCTGTTAACATGTTTTGTGACAGTATCTGATGACCACTACTTTTCTCCTTCCTCAAATGTCAAAAATCTATTAAGAGCTGACAAAGGAGTACAGTGTTACTAATACAGCTGACTATCTGTTTTTGATTTGCTGTATGTATGACATGCCCATTTAAGCAGGGATGATCATTCTTACAAGTAGCATGTGACACACAAAACTGACTCAGGAAGAAATAAAAAATATAAATAGGCTTACCTATAAAAAGCAAAGAGATTAACATAGTAATTAAAAAATCTACTTACATAGAAAAATTCATGTGCAGATGGCTTCACTGATAAGTGTTCACAAACTTTCACTTAATTTTTAATTTTGTTTTTGAGACAAGAGTCTTGCTCTGTCACCGAAGCTGGAGTGCAATGGCACAATCATGGCTCACTGCAGCCTCTACTTCCTGAGCTGTAACCTACCAAGTAGCTGGGACCAACAGGCTTGTGCTGCCATGCCTGGCTAATTTTTGTATTTTTGGTAGAGATGGGGTTTTGCCCCTCTGCCCAGGTGGTTTGCCATGTTGCCCAGGCTGATCTCGAACTCCTAGATCAAGCAATCCACTCGCCTCTGCCTCTCAAAGTGCTGGGACTATCGGAGTGAGCTACCATGCCTGGCCCGAAACTTTGAAAGAAGAATTAATGCCCGTATTTTATAAACTCTTCCATAAAATGGAAGGAAAGGGAACAGTTCTTAACTCCTTCTGAGGACAGTATCATCCTGATACCAATACCAGACAAAGACATCACAAAAAAGTAGAAATCAATATCTCTTATGAATATGGATACAAAAATCCTAAACAAAATATTAGTTCATTGAATCCAGCCACAAGTAAAAAGGCTTATATGTCAAGACCAAGTGGAGTTTACCCAAGAAATGTAAGGTTGCTTTAACATCTGAAAATCAGTCAACTTATTAATAGATCACGTTAATAGAATAAAAGAAAAACACATTATCATCTCAATAGCAGCAGAAAAAGCATTTGACAAAATCCAACAATATATCACAATGAAAACACTCAACAAACTATTAATAAAATGGAATTTCCTTGTCTTTATGAAAAATCGCCATGAGAAGCTCACAGCTAACATCATACTTAATGGTGAAAGGCCGAATGCTTTTCTCCTGAGATTAAATAAGAAAGAATGTATGGTGTGGCTACTTCTATTTAACCTTGTACCGGAGGTTTTAACCAGGAAAATTCGGTATGAAAATAACATAAAAGGCATCAGATTGTAAAAGAAGAAGTAGAATTCTTTATTTGTAGGTGATATGCTCTTGCATATAGAAATGTATGTGACAATCTGAGATTCAGACTTGGAGTGGCTCAAACTCTCACCAATATGCTCAACTTGTGGCTGTTCAATATTCTAGTCTATGGCATATTGGCATTTATGTTCAGATGGACCTCTCTTCCATCTGAGTTTCTATGGGCTTGATGCTTCTGCTCCCCGCAACCCCCAAATCTATCTGTTGAAATCCTAACCCCAAATGTAATGATATTAGGGAAATGGGGCCTTTGGGAGGTTACTGGGCCATGAAGGTGGTAAACTCATGAGTGGCATTAGTGCCCTTACGAGAACTGGCTGGAGCACTAGCTATTTCTTTCTCCCATGTGAGGACTCAAGGAGACAACAGTAGTCTGCAACCTGAAAGAGAGCCCTCACCCAACCCACCATGCTGGCACCCTGATGTCCGACTTTGGCTTCTAAATTTCTATTGCTCCTAAGCTACATAGTCTATGGTCCTTTGTTAGAGAAGTCCAAATGGACTAAGACACCAGAGAACAAGAAACACCATGAGACAAAGTCATGGTTGGTTAAATGCTCTTAATTATAACCATTTATCCTACCTATTCTGTCAAAAAGCATGTTCAGGTCCATTAAGCGTGCCAAGATGCTGGTGTAACTTAATCAATTTTAATTAACAGTCCAGTTGCAAAGCTGCTTCTTTTTTAACCCTTCAGCATAACTGATTAAATACTTACTGAAAAGCAAACTTGACTCTTCCCTGTCGTAAGGCAAGAAAAATTACTTTCAGTGTCCGTTTTGACTTCGGTGCTTTAGTCAAGTGCATTGTTACAGAGTATGGAAAAGACTGAATCTAGACAAGGTCCTCTTTCCTTTCTGCTTTTTTCCCAGTGAAATTGCTTAAAGGTGGTCCTGACCGGGTTGAGAGGCCTTTATTGATAAAAGAAGCCCAGTGGAGATATACATTCCCCTCAAAAAGACTACAGAATATTAATTACAAGCCATCTCTGGGTAAATGATGGTGTCTTTGTCTGGCATTCTGTTGAATGTCATGACTTCATGGTCGCTCTCCTGGTTGACTTCACTTCCCTCACTTCCTCCCCAAAGCAAGCCTCTCATCAGCTCTCCACTCACAGCTGTTGTGTGGGATTCAGTCAGGATAAGAACCAAAGAAAGCAAACTTTTCTTTTAATTATAAGTTAGCATGAAACAAAACTTCATAATGAAAGGGAATTCAGTAAAAAAGAAAAAAAAAGAAAGAATCAAAAGTTGAAAAGAGGAAATGAAATGTAAATATTCATCGCCATGACAGTAGCTTTTCTCTGATGAGAGGACTTAGTTTTGAGATGTTCTGGACACTTAAAGCTTCTGAGATGTGGAAAAGAGAAAAGATACTATCTTTGGCCATGTAAGGAAAGCTCTACCTTTACAGCAATGATAAGGACCGAAGATTTGAATTTTCAGACACACTGTAGTCCCCAGAAAGTGCAGAGTTTTCTCTTCCTATACCCACTCCTTGGATTTAAATACTACATAGGTGCTGGGTTTTCCAGATTGTATCTCCACCCATCTTGATAGAATCTGTAGAAGCTATAGGGGCTTCGTGGGAGGTTCTATACATTCTATAGATCACGTATTCCCTTCTGTGTGAAGCTCCAGCACCTGATGTGTAACAGACACATGCATCTAATGTCCAGAACCGATCCCTTGAGTCCACTCTCCCTCCCCAACCTGTTTCTGCCCCAGGATTCTCTCTCTGTAAATGGCAACATTTTTTCCAGTTGCTCAGGAGAAAATTTCAAAATATTAAAAACCCTGCAAAACTGACTTTCTCATACCCTTTATATCTAATCCAGCAGCAACACACTCTGCACAATCTACCCCAGGATTTGAACAAGTTTGATCACTTCTCGTACCAAGTGCTGAAATAAGTAATAAAATGGATATCAGAGATCCAAGTAGAAATCATAATTCTAAGACGTTTACCATTATTATTTGGCTTATTATTTTTTCTTAAAACTTCATTAGTTTTAATTTTTCTTGGGATAATGAAATGCGTATTTACCTAAACTGTAATGGGAAAAATTTATCCTTGTTTTAACAATTGCTCTCATGACTGGTTAAACATAATCCATTTAGTTTGGCAGATAAGATGAATGGAACTACTAAAAATAACAAAAGCACTTCATGCTTGATCATTTTTGCTCTTTGAAGGTAGCTCACATTTCTGATAAAGATACACTGCAGGGCAGGCAGAGTGAGAGAGTACCTCCAAAGGAGGAGTCAACCAATAATTTCGTTATATCTATTCAAATTCTGAGATTAGAGCTGGATTCAACAATTATAGGCTGAATAAGGACAACGTTGGGCTCCTTTTCAGGAAAACATCTCCCTTTTTACTGGTCCTTTCCAGGTAACAAATCTGTCCATTATTAGTTATTCATTCATTCATTCATTTACTCACCACTGATTTAATTATTTCTCCCCCTTTTTCTCCCCCTTTTTCAAAAACACATGAGGCAGTTTACCACAAAAAAGCCAAACAAAGAAAACAAAGCAAAAGTATAATTAAGAAAGCAAGTAAAGTCAGCAGAAGTGAGAAGCACCATTATCCTAACAAAAATCGTTCATACAATACGACAAAGTTATTTCTTTAAATACATGAGTTAATAGGCAAGAAAGAGCGTTTCCTAGGGACGCAGAAGGTATTCAAATGCAGGCCACTGTGAGGCGCTGGTGCTAAACGGCCCAGGAGAAACCCAGGGCTAATACCTGCTCTTGGTAATGAGAACACATGGACACAGAAAGGGGAGTACTAAATACTGGGGTCTATTGGGGGGGAAAGGGGAGGGCCAGTGGGAGGGGGAGGTGGGGAGGGATAGCCTGGGGAGAAACGCCAAATGTGGGTGAAGGGGTGAAAGCAAACAGAACACACTGCCATGTGTGTACCTATGCAACTGTATTACATGCTCTGCACATGTACCCCAAAACCTAAAATGCAATAAAAAAAAGAAAAAAAAAAGACTGATGTCTACCCAAGGAAGGTGATGCTCCCAGGCATTTGACTAATATGATATTAGAACCGAGCTCTTGGATAAAGGTGGGGGCCCTGAGGTGCTGTCCCACCAGTAAATAGAAAAAGAAAAACTCTCTCCACCAGTCTGGTAGTTTTTAGGAAACATAACCATCTGACTGGGCCATAAAGAAAAGATCGTTTTTGAAAACTGGGATCACCAATCTTGCTCCATGCCAATGAGTGTTGACCCAAACACACGTGACCTACTTAGTGCAGAAACCTTAGTCTAAGGATTTAATAAAATACTGTGACTTGGACTGGTGAATCCCAGAGATGCCTGGCAAAGATACTCTGAAATCTGTCCCATAGTGAAGCTGTTACAACTCAGAACATACATGACTACCATGGACCCCGATCATTGCTGTTGATGAACGTACAGACAAAATTACAGATAATACAAGGACAGACTTAACAGGTAGACTAAATGGCAGAATCCACATATTCATCAACCATAAAGAACACAATAAAAGAAGTGGTATTTCTGCTGGGCTCACACCTGTAATCCCAGCACTTTGAGAGGCTGAGGAGGGCACATTGCTTGAGGCCAGGAGTTTGAGACCAGCCTAGCCAACGTGGTGAAACCCCATCTCTACTAACAATACAAAAATTAGCATGGCGGAGTGGCAGGTACCTGTAATACCAGCTCCTCAGGAGGCTGAGGCAGGAGAATCGCTTGAACCTGGAGGTGGACGTTACAGTGAGCCAAGATGGTGCCCCTGTACTCCAGCCTGGGTGACAGAGCAGAACTCTGTCTCAAAAATTAAAAAAAAAAAAGATATTTCCATATATGTTTAAAATCTGCAAGTAAAGGAAAACAAAATAAACTCCATAGGCAAAATATAAAATTATATATACAAAAAGATTAGGTTTTAAGAATGTCATAGACTTCTTAGATATGAAAAAATCATAAAGATCATAAACTCAATGTTGGATAAATAATTTCCCAGAATGAAGCCCAAAGAAATAAAAAAGTGGAAACTGTGAGGAAAAAAGCCAAGACCTGGAGCACAGGATGAGAACACAATAAGCAGCAAACCCCAGGAGGAAAGAACAGATAATCGAGGAGCAGCGACGTGTAAGGAGATAGAGGCAGAGAATCTTCAAGGACTGAGCAGAGATATGCGTCCTCAGATTGAAAAATCACACCTAGTCACTTAGGTAGATGAAAACAAATACATTTATGGAAACAATATAGTGAAAATCCTGCCCCCTCCTCAACCACAAAAAAGATACCTAAAATCTCTCAGAGAGGAAAGACAGACTCCCTAGGAAGGAATGTAATGAGACTGACAGAAATACTTCATTAACAAAAATAGAAGACGTCATGCCCCAGAGTAATATCATTATCACACTGAGGGAAAATAAAATTTAACCTAGAATTTTATGGCCAGTTATACAAATATGAAATAAAGCAGATAATTTTTTAAAATATAAACATAAAAGGATCCTATTGTTTAACTCATAGACCCCTCCTCCAAAACCCTAACAAACCGTATACGTCACCAAAAAGAAAAATAAATCTGAAGAAACAAATACTTTTTAAAAAGCATTGTTGAGGAAATTAATTGGTAAAAAATGTGGGCAAATATAAATAAACACTGGCTATAATTACTGTCAGAGCTAAAACCCTAGGAAATAATTACACTGAAGAGAGATTATGAATAATTTTAGAATGTCTTGAATTAAGCATATATGTTAAAATTCATTTCACAATTGCCAAGACATGGAACCAATGCAAGCACTCAACCAAGGAGTGGATAAATGAAACATGGTTTACATGCCCTGGAAAATTACTCTGCCATAAAAATGAAACAAGTAATATCTTTTGCAGCAACTTGGTTGGAGCTGAAAGCCATTATTCTGAGTGAAGTAACTTAGGAATGGAAATCCAAATTCTGTACGTTCTCACTTATAAATGGAAGCTGAGCTCTGGGTATGTAAATGTACATAGAGTGATAAAATGGACTAGGGAGACTTGAAAGGGGGATGGGTAGGAGAGCAGTGAGGGATAAACAATGACGTATTGGGTACCATGTACACTACTTAGGTGAGGAATGCACTGAAATCTCAGACTCACCACTCTACAATTCATCCATGTCATCAAAAACCACTTCTACCCCCAAAAATATTGACAAAATACATATTAAATTAAAAACATATAAATTATAATGCATATTAGAAATAATATACATTTTTTTCTTTAACATAAACATTTGAAATTTTAATGGTAATCATTAAAAGAAAAATACATGAGGCATATTCTATAAACTTGAATAGTAATCTTTAATGAAAAAATACATACTTTCTAGCCAGTAAAATAAGCAAAAGAATAAACAGGCTGCTCTGCCTATGGAGTAGCCATTATTTTATTACTTTACTTTCTAATAAACTTGCTTTTACTTTACCTTTTAAAAAAGAATAAAAGAACTTGATCAATCCATTAGAAATTAGAAAAAAGAGAGAAAAGGACCAAAGAAAAGCAAGGTAAATGAAACACAAAGTAAGATGGGAGAAGTTGGACCACACACATCAATTAATAAAATAAAAATACAGATGACAAAATAAATATAGAAGAGATTAATATGAACTGGTACCAAAACAGAGATATAGCCCAGTGGAACAAAACAGAGGCCTCGGAAGTAATGCCACACATCTAAAACTATCTGATCTTTGACAAACCTGACAAAACAAGCAATGGGGAAAGGATTTCCTTCCTGTTTAATAAATGGTGTTGGGAAAACTGGCTAGCCATGTGAAGAAAGCTGCAACTGGACCCTTTCCTTACACCTTACACAAAAATTAACTCCAGATGGATTAAAGATTTAAACGTAAGACCTAATACCATAAAAACCCTAGAAGAGAACCTAGGCAAAACCATTCAGGACATAAACATAGGCAAGTACTTCATGACTAAAACACCAAAAACATTGGCCACAAAAGCCAAAATAGATAAATGGGATCTAATTAAACTTAAGAGCTTATGTACAGCAAAAGAAACAATCATTAGAGCGAACTGGCAACCAACAGAATCGGAAAAAATTTTCACAAGCTACCCATCTGACAAAGAGCTAATATCCAGAATCACCAACGAACTAAAGCAAATTTATAAGAAAAAAAACAACCCCATCAAAAAGTGGGCAAAGGATATGAACAGAAACTTTTCAAAAGAAGACATTTATGCAGCTAACAAACATATTTAAAAATGTTCATCATCACTGAAGAAAAACGCAAATCAAAACCACATTGAGATACCATCTCACTCCAGTTAGAGTGGTGATCATTAAAAAATCTGGAGGCAACAGATGCTGGAGAGGATGTGGAGAAATAGGAATGCTTTTACTGTGTTGGTGGGAGTGTATATTAGTTTAACCATTGTGGAAGACAGTGTGGTGATTCCTCAAGAATCTAGAAATAGAAATTCCATTTGACCCAGCACTTTCATTACTGGATATATACCCAAAGGATTATAAATCCTATTATAATCCTTTGGGTATATTATAAATATACCCTATTATAAATCCTATTATAAATCCTGTTATAAGGGCACATGCACACATATGTTCACTGCAGCACTGTTTACAACAGCAAAGACCTGGAACCAACCCAAATGCCCATCAATGATAGACTGGACAAAGAAAATGTGGCACATATACACCATGGAATACTATGCAGCCATAAAAAAGGGTGAGTTCTCATCCTTTGCAGGGACATGGATGAATCTGGAAACCATCATTCTCAGCAAACTGACACAAGAACAGAAAACCAAACACCACATGTTCTCACTCATAGGTGGGTGTTGAACAATGAGAACACATGGACACAGGGAGGGGAACATCACACACTAGGGTCTGTTGGGGAGTGGGGGGCTGGGGAGGGACAGCAGGTGGTGGGGAGGTTTGGGAGAGATAACATTGGGAGAAATGCCTGATGTGGGTGATGGTGGGGATGGAGGCATCAAACCACCCTGGCATGTGTACATCTATGCAACAATCCTGCAAGTTCTGCACATGTACCCCAGAACCTAAAGTATAATTTTAAAAAAGAGAAAGATATCAAATTGAGTAAATAAAACCAAAATAAAAACAGGTACCGTTTAAAGGAAGCACACCCACGTGCTAACAGTCTAGAGGGCGGAAAATCACATCTACAGTAAAGAGCACACAGGATAAGCATTTACAAAGTCTGGATTGTGGACATGTGTGCATTTATCATATCACACCTGTACTTTTCTGTATCTTTGAAATATTTCATAGCAAGATTTTCTTTAAAGAAAAAGAAAAAATGAAGATATTAACATGAAAGAACACTGAAGGCAGAAATCACAGAATAAGAAGCCTGAGGCTGTTACAGAAGTGCAGGTCTGGAGGCTCCATCAGGTGAGGCTGTGGATTGTTCTCAGAGCTTTTCCTTTTTGTATTGTTGGTTGGGAAAGCTCTCAGGAAAACCTGTGAGCACCCACAAAAATAATGGGTGATGACGCTTGAGAGAACGAACTTCCATGGGTCCTCATAAAGATGCAACGCCACGAAAGAGAGACAGGAAAACCAAAGTCAAGCCAGCAAAGGCATGACGAGGATGTGTTTCTTGTTTTTCTTCTTTCTTTTTCTTTTTTTTTTTTTGAGACGGAATTTCGCTCTTGTTACCCAAGCTGGAGTGCAATGGCGCGATCTCAGCTCACCACAACCTCCGCCTCCTGGGTTCCGGCAATTCTCCTGCCTCAGCCTCCTGAGTAGCTGGGACTACAGGCACGCGCCACCATGCCCAGCTAATTTTTTGTATTTTTAGTAGAGACGGTTTCACCATGTTGATTAGGATGGTCTCGATCTCTTGACCTCGTGATCCACCTGCCTCGGCCTCCCAAAGTGCTGGGATTACAGGTGTGAGCCACCGCACCCGGCCGAGGATGTGTTTCTTAAAAGTAGAATCCCATGAAAATTTCCTGGCCTCTGGAAGTCTTTTTGTCCTCTTTGGAGGCATCTTTTAAAATGCCCCCATCACTCTCTCGTCCCCTGCACCTTCCAGTAGGTGAAAGACCCTGTATTATTTATAATGCAGAGAATACAGAAATACTCATCCAATAGGAAAATGTAGAAAACTTAATATATCTGTGTAAAAGTAACAATAAAGACCCAGTCCCTCTGTAGCATTTGTTGCACCTACATAGCTTTCAAAATGCTTTTCTGCTCTACCAGTCTATAAGCCAGTGTGCACTGGGATAGCTGTTTCTCTGCAGTACCATGGTACAGGCCTGACACTAAAGAGCCTAATTTGTAAACATTTGTTTGAATGGGAAACTGATACGTTAACTTTGGGAAATTTCACTGAAGATTTTGTAAGTCCTAAAGAAGGGCTCCCTTGGCTGTATTGTGCCTCCGATTCATGAGGAGAGGAGAAGCCTACTGGAAATCCCTTCCGTAAGGGAGCACATTGCTCATGAATTGTACATACATGAACAAAACTTTCACCAATTGACAATTCATCCATGTAATCAAAAACCACTTGTACCCAAAAGTGGTTTTTGGCTATTTGGCTTCGTGCCTAGAAGAAAACCCTTTGGAGTACAGAGGGGGAGAAACAGACAGCTTCTTTGTAGTCTGCTCAGCATGTTCACGAGACGAAACGCTGCCCAATCCCAGCAGTCTGAGCTGAACACAAAGCCTGGCTGCACCCTGAGAGTTCAGCGCAAGCACACAACTGAATTCTACTGTACTGAAAACAGTTGCTTTGACCTTAATGAAATAGGTTAAGAAAGAAAAAAATATATGATAAGAAAGAAAAAAAAATCTATCTTAAAGTTTCCCTCTATATCCCCAGTTATTATAAGGATAAGAATCTTCTTTAGCTAGTAAAATGAGAATTAGATTTCTTGAAGAAAGTCACCTGGTTAGTCTTGAACTCATTGAGAAGGTGCAAGAGAAAGATAACCTAAAATTCATGAAGTGATTGGCTTTTCACCAGTAGGTGGAACCGGAAGGAATCCCCCCAAAGCATGGAATGTGGTTTGCCCAGATTCTCCCATTTGTAACCCAGGTCTCTCTGGGGAGAGGTTGGCTGGACCTTGACCTATAGCAATCAAAGATGGCTGCAGAGTGGATTTCAGAGACAAGAGAGGGGTGTGTAACACAGAACTTGAACAAAATGGATGGGTGGGCAAAGTGTGTCTTATAGTGAAAGGCTGTGCTCTTTCAATATAAGATAATGGTACGTGTTTATTAGAAACCACATCTAGGGATTGCACTCTTTGTGTGTAAAGCTTATTGGGCCACACTTTTTAGACTGGGCATCAGAGTAACTCAACATCAAAACAAGAAAGAAGGTTAAATTTATTTTTTTAAACCCCTAGAAGTTTGCATCAACATATCCTCTTTGAAAATCCAACATTTTGCTAAGGAAGACACATGGGGGCCACTTCACCTCCCTCAGTTAGTCTCCCTCCACCATGACATGTTAAATCACCCCTGTGTAAAATCAGCATCCTTTCACGTGGAAAGGCACCCAGGTGAGAACCCAGTGGAAACCAGAAGTACTTACTTTGGCAGCACGAGAATCTGCACAATGAAGATGCAGAAGAATATGAGACAGGCACAAGTCACGTAATACTTGAACGCTGGCAGTGCCGTGGCCCGGTACTGAGGGAGAGAAAGGAACCCATGAGTAACAGTTCTCCAAGAGAAGCAATACACACAGTGCCCAGCAGCCTAGTTGTACCCGGGGCATTCACCACACTCAGAAATCGTGTAGATGGCGGCCCATGCCAGCTAAGGACAAAGCCTGTTCATCTCAGCAACAGGTGCTTCCTTTCCCCTGCACGAACCGTGAAGTGACTTCCAAGGACCATGGTTTATAAGTAAAGCTGTTCTGAAACCCATCTATCAGTAACTGAATCTCTCTAGGAAGGAGAGAGGCACCTGACCAGAAGGTTGAGTGAGTGAACTGTGAATCGTGCCTGTGCCCTAGGTCCCATGAGGGTCTGACATCTATGGGTGCTGAAGGAAAGGGGATGACTTTCTATGTACTATTTCACTTTTGAATACTGCTAAGGAAATGCAAGACATATTCATTTATTTTAGTATTTTATTTTATTGTCTTAATGCCTTTGAGAGGTGACAGGTGAAGTTACAAGCAAAAATGTTTGCCGACTTGGTTCTTAGTTGGCTTGTTCTGAGCTTGGCCAGTGGTTCTCCCCTTCCTTCCTCTCATCCAGTGCAATCAGCAGGAGCCCACGCGGTTCCCCATGCCATGAACAAGCTGACCTACCTGGTCATTAGCTGCCTACCTGGGGATGGCTCTGCTTGACTTAAGCAGGATAAAAATGCCAGACAGGGCTGTAATTATGCTGGTGGTGACCCCAGCTGCATTCAGCACAGTGCCCTGAACACCATGCTTTTCCTGTACTAATCAATCCTCACAACAGCCCCTATTTTTGGATGAAGATGCTGTGGACTGGAATGATTGACTAGCATCAGTGAGATGTGCCAATATCATTGAAACCCCCTGAAAATACTTTCAGGTTGCATTGGCTACATTTGCAAAACTTTCCCAAGATACAGGGACAGGTATGTATTTGTTGGATTTTAGCCTCCCTGTTTAGTGCTCCCTGTTTTAGGGGGATCTCTGATGGGCATCCAGATATTTCTCTTCTGATACCTCTTGCTGCCCTTTGCCCTACCTGATGCCCCGAAGGGCAAGCTGGGGACAGGTGGACAAAAACTGAGCTTAAGTCTTGCTGCTCTCTAAAATTTGCCTTAAAGTCAGCATCCGCAAATACGTACCATGGGGAATGTATGCAGAGGATGCGTTTTTAAATGATCACTTCTGTTTACTAGAATTTTTTTTGGTATATTTTTTGACTTAGTAGCTAGCATAATTTCCATGCTCATGAAAAAGCTATATTAGCATAGTTGCTGAAATGTGATATACATTCTATGCACTCAATTAAATTCTTATCTTTTAACTTCTTCAGTCCTTTGTACAGAAATATGAGTAGAAATTTCTTTGTGATACTAACAAAGAAATGGACTTCCATCAGGGAAGAAATAATGTAACAGTTAGGCAATAAGTAGCCATTAATATTTGCTAAAGTTATGAAGGACAAGGTGGCCAATGATAGCACATTATAACAAGCGTCAATTGAGTCAACTGTCTGTGGTCAATGGTCAAAGTCCTTTATTAGCAGTGGACAACAAATCCTCTTGACCACCAACATCAAAGAAACTTTTGGTGTGTTCATAGATTTTGGAAGGAATTTTCATATTTAATATTTCTGTTTGATGTTCATAAAACAATGCACTAAATTTTATCAACATAGTTTTAATGCCATAGCTGCCAATGCTACCATTAATGTAACTTTTGTTCAAACTCGGCCTGTAATTATATAGTTGGATGATGCAAATTACTTCTAAGTCTGCTTTCTTCTCTAGATCAACAAAGAACAAAAGGCGAACAAAATAACAGTTGTCCTTTCTGCAAGAATTACTTAATTCATTTTAACAAACCCACATGTAGCTTGACACGTAAAAACTAAATGTCTGCTTACTTATTTGTTCCTGAAACAGCTCTTATTTTAAGAGTCATAATATGAAAGTATTTAGATGCAATAATGCTTAAAAGTTCTAATTATCCTGAAGAGGCATTGAATGTAAAATTCATATTTTTCTCAAAATATTAAAATAATTGTGTAAAGACACTGTAGATTTATCAAGAAGAATTCTGTTTTGCTGAGACTTTTCTGAGAGAATTTCACATTGAGAAAAGCAGGTGTTATCTCCCATATCTTTCATTTAATTGGGATGTTTCACACACATTGCAGAACCGTTTACCATCAAGAGAGCTGAGAATGGTGACTGACCAAAGACAGGAACCCGGTGACGAGAAATGCAATAAAGCAATATATGCATGAAAGAACCACCAGAAAAGCCAGAAACAGTTCAGTCTAGCTAGAGGCAGCTTAAATGTCGCATATAAAAAACATGAGCACAATTTCATGAAGACATTCAAATTTCAGAAAACTGGATTGATGATTTTGAAGAAAAAAAAAGCTTACTTCTTTTTCTAGTACTTTGTTATAGAAAAGCAGTGAGATTCTCTGAATATCTTCAGACTTGAGCCATTGCCTGGAAATAGAAAGGACCAACACATCAACTATGTCTTTAAATGACTTGCACTTTAAGTTCTAGGAAAGGAGTTTTTGATTCTTTCACACTTAGCGAAAATACATTCATTGTCACTTTTTTCATTTCTAGAAAGTAAAAGTCATGCTTGAATAAAGTTTTTAAAAAATTGGTAAAAATACTAATTTAATAAGCAATCCTCTCAGACTAGGTTGATGTAAACATAAAACCACATGCATACATCTCTCACTTGTTGACAAATAAATAAAAATTATGTAGAAGTATGCATTGTACCACATTGCTTGACTTTTAGACATCCGTTTAAAGCAAGCAGTTGTAAATACTGAGCCTAAGGAGGAAACCTTTCACAACAGGGTCATATAACCATGAGCCACACAGCAATACCAGCTGTGTCCCAAGCAAGCCGTGCACATAATGCCTAACACAATCACACATCAGACAATAAAATAAACACACATTTTATGAAATATAGTTAAGTGAAATAGAGGGATACATCTCATATTTATGAGTACAGGCATATAAAAAAACAAACCTATGCATAAAAGTATCTAGATATACCAAATATCTGGATATACAACAACATATATTACTGGCTGATATGGGTTATTAGTTATTGAGGAACTTACATTTCTAAATACTTTTGGAGTTAAAAAGTATAATAACCCCAGATATATATTCATATATATGTATAGATCTGTATGTCTATGTAACGTATATCTAGATTCATATTAATGTTTACATCTCTATCTATATTTACATTTATATCTATGTGTGTGTGTGTGTGTGTGTGTGTGTGTGTGTGTGTAGACAGAGAGAGACACACATGTTAGGACATTAGAGAGAAAATTACGTTTTACATAAATATCCCAAAAAATGTCATACCTATTCAAACAATTATCAATTCACATGAATTTCTTAATATAATACTTTTCTGAACCGTTGGTCTTTCATCATGGATTTTGACTTTTGGGGATATATTTGAAAGATACAAGAAGAAAGCCTTTGAGGCCAGGGAAAAATGTCGAGTGAAATTTTGCACTTTATCAGTAATCAGCAAGTGTGGCCGCCTCCTGACTTCAGATTAGGGTTTTGAAGTGAAGACTGATCTTTAACAATATGGCTAATGACAAGTGAGCCCAGGAGACTTGCACACGGGAGGAGGAAAACCCCAGGTCTGCGTGGAGCCCCTCATCAGTTTGGAAGACTCACTGCCAGACGCATACCCTGATTAGCTTGAACATCCCAGAAAACTAGACTATCACAGGGCACTTTCAACTGGGGCAGGGAAGGCAGTAATGTATTCTAGACTGACTGCCATTAAAAGTGAGAACAATAAAAGTACCTCTTTTTAAAAAACTTTTATTTTCTTTATTATTATTTTTTGAGATGGAGTCTCACTCTGTGACCAGACTGGAGTGCAGTGGCATGGCCTTAGTTCACTGCAAACTCTGCCTCCTGGGTTCAAGTGATTCTCTTGCCTCAGCCTCCCAAGTACCTGAGATTACAGGCATGTGCCACCACACCTGGCTAATTTTGTATTTTTAGTAGAAACAGGGTTTCTCCATGTTGATCAGGCTGATCTCGAACTCCTGACCTCAGGTGATCTGCCCATCTTGGCCTCCCAAAGTGCTGGGATTACAGGCGTGAGTCACCATGCTCAGCCAAAATTTATTTAGTGCAGGTTTGTTAAAAAGGTAAAATTTGTGTCGTGGGAGTTTGTAGTAGGTTTGTTGTACAGGTTATTTCATAACCCAGGTATTAAGTCTGTGTCCATTTATTATTTTTCCTGATCCTCCCCTCCTCCCACCCTCAACCCTCTGACAGGCCCCATTGTGTGTCATTCCCCTCTACGTGTCCATGTGATCTCATCTCTCACCCCACTTAAAAGAGACAACATGCGGTATTTGGTTTTCTGTTCCTGTGTTTGCTAAGGATAATGGCCGCAAGCTCCATCCATGTTCTTGCAAAGGACATGATCTCATTCTTTTTTATGGCTGCACAGTTCTTTGATTCAAGAGTATAAGCTTTAGGGAAATAAACTTTATTTGGTATTTCTTATTACTCTACCAGCTGCAGAACTATTATTCTGTTTCACAAGACTAGATGGAGAAATCAAAGGTTGGTTAACATGAAAAGAATGAGAAAATACAAATTAAGATAAATTTTAACTATACTCACTCTCAGAACTGTCTTTATCAAACTATGAATAATGTGTACTGGTAACTTAATAAAAATATTTCCTTTGCTGAGAAAAATTGTAATTTAAAAATGCTCCTGGAAAATGTCCGCTTGGGAGTGAGAGTGAAATTTAGGAAGTGAAAATAAAACCAGTGCCTCCATTACTGGTCGGGCCCTCATGTGCCCAGTCTACGTTTCCATGGCCTGTGACCTGCAGGTGGATGGAAAGGGCTCGGATCAGGCTTGCTTACCTTGAATCCCCAGGGCCTCTGTGGTGCTTCTTGAGCCCCAGTGCTAGACCTGTGTTGGGGTCAGGACTGAGTCCCCACCACTGGACACCCTCGCCTCCCTTCGCACAGCACGCTGGGTCTGGCTTGGGGCTTCTCCCTTGCAGCAGTGACGGATAGGCCTAATCCTCCTCACCTTGTCTTTAGAGTTAAGACGACTATATTCTTCCTACACACTTCATCACCTCTGTGAATCCTCTGAGGTGGCTCCGCTCCCACCACTGACTTGGAACACAGGTATCTCAACATTAATTTTGCAAGAAGATCAGATGCATTTTGGATGGATGGTATCACATGCTAAAATGTGAAGATTTTCCCATATAGAGTCTAGCTTTTAAAAATGTTACTTGCTGAATGCATCATGCTATAATTTTTCTCTCTCCAATTGCACTTCAGGTCCTTTATCCACAGTCTACTTGGGAATATTTTGACTTGTAGAAAACAGATTTATAAAAGTGATTTGGATATTTGGAAGGGAATAGATTTGTGTGTGCTGATTAGGTCAACTATTACTTGCAGGGGATTGAAACTACAGAGAAAGAGAAGAGCCTTGGAGGGGAGAGGAGGGGAGAGAAGGGAGAGAGAATGTGTGTGTGTTTGATTTACAGCCTCCTGACTTTTTATGACCCCAGTAGTCTGTGGCATGAAGAAAGTCAACTTCATCCTGGGTTATCACAATAAGCGATTCTCTGTTTATTTATATGAAGGTTTTTGTTTTGTTTTATCAAGAGGTTAAGGAAAATAAAGGAAATTCTGAATACTCCGTTGACTAGGGGGGCATGGGTACACCCACATCTGCACCCAGAATTATTCAGGAATATGAGAAAGCAAGTTCTTGCCACAAAGTAAATACTATGTGAGAAGACCACTTTCTAATTTGCTTGTTTTTTTATTGTACTTTAAGTTCTGGGGTACATGTGCAGATCTCGCAGGATTGTTGCATAGTACACACATGCCATGGTGGTTATGAACTGCAAATTTGTGTCCCTCACTGAAGTCTATCTGTTGAAGCCCTAACTCCTAGTGTGGCTGTATTTGGAGATGGATCCTCTGAGAATGAAATGAATGTTAAATGAGCTCTTAAGAGTAGGACTCTGATCTGAAGGACTACTTAGAAGTCCTACTTAGAAGGACTCCTTGGAGATACCAGAGAGCTCCCCACCACCACGGCATGCACTGGGGGAAGGCTGAGCGGATGCTGATCTCAGTGGTCTCTTAACAAATGCGTGTTCAATCCATCAGTGAATGAGTAAGCAAAAATCTGCATAGAAATCGCTGTTTTATGCCAATAGCAGGAATGAATGGTACATCAAGCCCGGAGCCCCACTTGAGTCCTCACGTGAAAATTCAAAGATCAGAAGAACTTCATATCAGAGAACAAGCGGGGTTAATGAGGAAGGTATAGCAACATGTGACTGAGTTAGTTAAAAATATATGCATAAGAGCCTCCATTTGAAAAATTTCCCTTTTATTTTTCGAGTATAGCTCACTTTTCTCGATTTGATTTCTGAAACATGTTGGGAAAATTACAACATAAGCAGTTACACCAGCACTAAGCATTACCTTGGAATAAAACTGCATAAAAATATAAGGTGTTAACTCAGCATGTATTTGAATACTAAGTGACACAAAGCAAACACACAATCTAAAAGCAACTTTACCAACAATAAGGCAACGCCAATGGCGGCACGCTCTGATGATTTGTTTGCTAGGTAGATACAAAAATAGTTTAAAAAGGTAGGTGTCCTTCAGGAACACATGCTAAGGTTGACTTAAGGAATTAGTTTTGAAAATATTACTGTTATTATTATTATCATTTGCTAACTTTAGTCAAAAAACAAGATTCCCTCTTTCTTCTGATCTTGTGTCTTATTCTGGTGAGTCACAGAGTATCAGCTGCTATTTCCTCTGGTTGAATGAATGCATTATTACACCTATATTTTACGAAACCAGGTGCCTCCCTTTGTTAGATTCCAGGAAGTTATTTATTTCTCAGTGTGTGATGGTTTGAGGCAGAGGTGAGGTTGTGTTTTGCACTGATCCTAGCGTCAGGCAAAGCAAAGCATTGGTCCAGGTGGGGGGCCTTGGGTACTCTGGGACAGGAAGGGGGCTTTGCCCACTTGTAGTACATGAAGGGTCTCTAGACAGGTAATAATTCAGTATTCCAGCACCTCTGAATGGCAACTCTTGCCTGACCAAGGAGCTTTATTGCTTAGATAATATGCACTTGCATTCAGACACAAGGCACACACCCATCGCACATGCACTTAACACACTCATGCAATTCTTTCATAAGCCCTGTAAATATTCTGTAATAAATACCTATAAGGAACAATCTGAAACAGGCATGCATTTCACAGAGCCATGTACTATTTCATGGCTGGAACTTAATTTTGGAGACAAAGAGCTCTCAGTGAAAATCATTTATACTTTTCAAGAATCCGCTTTCATGATAAAAAACTGAATAGGTTTCCATAAGGATGGAAGCTTTGCTGTGAAGGCTTTTCATTTGGACCTCCTGATGTTTTCACTACAGTTCAGCTCAACAGATATGAATGGAGTGTCTGATGTGCACCAGGCACCAAACTAAGCCATGTGCTTTCTGCTCTCCGTGGGTTCAGTTATGACACACATACTCAGGGAGAACACGAAGGCTGGTGAACACAATCATTCTGTCCAGGTGGAAAAAGCCATCATCTTCTTTAAATCGTTTCCCTCCCACAACTCTGGACCATTTAAAACCGTAACAGCAATGCTTGGCTTCGGAGGCTGAATGACATCTTGTGCCCCGAAATCAGTCTGACTCTCATTGCTCACCAGTGCGAATTCTCTTCCGGGATTTCAAACACTGGTATCTCAACATCAGTTTTGTAATAAGAACAGATGCATTTTGGATGGATAGGTCCACATGCTAACATTGGAAGATTCTCCCCATATAGAATCTATCTTTTTAAAGTATTACTTGTTGAACACATCATGCTGTAATGTTTCTCTCTCCAATTATACCTCAGGTTATTTATCAACAGTTGATTTGGTAATATTTTCTAGGAAGAGTTAAATATTTTTAAAAAGATGAAAGAAATACTTTTAACAAAAGCTCTTTGAGGGACAATTGAAGTGAAATTAATGAATTGTCTCAGAAACTTGGCTTTGTCATGCTAACTACTGCAGAGCCTACGATAAAACACATTTGGAACCTATGACATTATTTTTAAATAATAGGGTTTGAAATAAAAGATGAATAGTAATTTAATATGAAAATGTACCCACTTCTGTGCATTGATTCCATCAATTGCTTGAATCATCCTTTCATTCAATTCTTCTTCAAATCTTTTCTTTTGTGACTTGGTTCTATATGAAAAAGGAAATATTATAGGTAAGAATGTTATTAGCAAAATAAATACTAAGCCTATCTTTTAGAGCTACATAATATTTTACATCCTTATGAGGTACAGATGATACTTTGTTGCATACGTGGGCAATGATCAATCTGAGTATCTGGGGAATCCATCATCCTGAGTATTTATCACTTCTAGGTGTTAGGAACATTTAATTCTTTCTCTGACTACTTTGAATTACACAGTACATTGCTGCTAACAACAGTCACCCTATCTGCTATCAAACATTAGAACTTATTTCTTTTATCCAACTAAAGGTTGGGCCCACTGACCAATGTCTCTTTACCCACCCATCTTCCATCTGCACACTTTTCCTGGTGTCTGGTGTCTGTCATTCTACTCTCTGCCTCCATGAGTTCAACTTCTTTGGCTCCCACATGAGTGGGAACATGCCAGATCTGTGTCAGTAAGACTATTTTTCTATGACATCAAAAGCCCTGTTTAATTCTGACAACCAAGTAGAAAAAGAAATGATAGTCTATGAGCAGGCTTTTCTCTATTAACATCCAGCCTCTCTTTGGATTGAGTGAATAACTGAAGTTTTTGGGATAGTAAAAATGTTGCCTTATTCACCCATAGCGAAATTTACTAGGCATTTACAAAGCAACACTGAAAGACATAGGCTTGGTGAGATAAAAGAACTTTCTCTCCTAAGAGATGTATTAGCTTTTGACTTGCTGCCTTTATAAACTATTTTATGATAGAATATATTGGTTCTAGAAATTTCCCTGTAAAAATGTGGCTTGGTTGAGAAAATAATCATTCATTTTTTGTGTTTTTCTTGGTCAGTTTTCAAGAATTGGCAGAACTACAGTCTTATTTTAGGTATACCAAAGCTTGATTGTATGTATTTAAATGCTCCTCAGTTTTCAAAGCACTATTCACAGAAAACTCCACTTTTGTTTGTAGATCATCTCAGTTTTAGAAGCAAATAATCTTTAGCCATAATATAAGATGCTTTCTGAATAAATTGTGCCAAATAGTAAGAGCTTTTCAAGGTTATTTGACAATTTGCATGAGAATGACGTCAGGAGAAAACCAAAACAGTACCTATTCTTAGAAGTTAAACATCCACCGCAAAGATTAAAAGCACAGCCTGCTGACCTGAACAAGGCTATGCCTGTATCTTGGCTTAGGCATGAATTCTGTGTGGTATGGTTGCTTAGATTACACATAAATAGAGCATCTAATCTGGAATAAAAAAAATCACACTTTTCTGAGTTCAGAACTGCCTCTACACATAGATAAGAATAGCATTAAATATGCAATGTCACATTTATCTGTAATTAAATCTCACAGAATGATCATTAATGAGATGGATGAGTTTTCCAATTCTATCATTCTATGTTTCTGAATTTGTGCCTTCAGGTCCTGTCTTCTTCAGACAGGCTGAGAGCAGTCATGGTTAAAAAAATAAAATGAACTGTATTAAGTGATCCGCCCATAGATACTAAGCCAATGGAATTAAGAGGCTTTAGTATCAAATTCTAAGTTGTTTGAAAAAGGCAAATCAATTTTTATATGCCTTAAAAAAATTAAAAAAGCAAGGAACCTTTTACCCACCAACTAGTGTGGCTTGAACATTTTATTCATAGCTGAGACCTGTAGGACCTTAGACCCTTCATTTAACTTTCATCAGTCCCGTATCTAGACTTGAGTTTCTTGACTTCAATTAAACGGCTTTCTCTTCTGCAAAGTCTTAGCAGGGTAAGTATGTTGAGGCTTACAGGAAAATGTAACTCTTGGATATTTTTGTCCAGTGCTAACAAGGTATTGCCTTTGTTAATCTGTTTTAGGATTTGCTTAGGTGATGTCTGCAGAGAGCTCAGTGCTATAATGTGAAACACGCAGTAGCCAATAAATGAATTCTTTATGCATTATTTGAATCCACTAATTATCTGGACAATAATTCTTGATATACAGACACTTTTCTTGTCTCTGCAGTTTTGCAACCTCTGCTAAAATGGGAGAGATGATAAGGCCCCTGGGGCTGATGATCTCCCCACCAGGAGTCTTGATTTGCCTCCAGGATGCTCTCCCTCTGACTTCCAGCATCACTCATCTGGTCCTAGAACCTTCCCCTGGCCTCCACCACTGGCCTTCTCACTGCTCTAGGACCCCAGTCCCTGTGTCCAACGTATCTCCATTCTGTCTCCCTAGCTCCTTCCCCAGATTCATGCTACCACATTCCCCCTGGGCTGTTAGGTCTACACAGGCACAGGAGGGGACACATGCCAAGAGTGTGTGGGCCAGGCAGGAGGCTCAGACAGGTATCATAAGGCAGTCCATGTTACAAAGCCTGGAAGTGCCCAGGCAGCCTGGAGTAAGTCTGACTCAGAACTGGGGTTCTCCTCAGGAGAGCTTGAGGCAACCAAAGATCAACAACTACAGAGACAAACAGAATAAATATGGAAGAGGCCCTTAGTAAAGCAGGCAAGCCTGATGAGCAGTTAGGAATACCTGCTCTGGAGTCACAGAGCCTGGGCACAAACGCTGGCTTCATCTCCACCAGCCATGTGACGCTGGCATTCTCCTAATCATTTGTGCCTCAGTTTCTTCCCTTTTAAAATGACAATGGCAACATAGTCTACCTTGCAGTAATGCTATAGAGACCAAATTAGCATTTCTATAGTCTTAGCACAAATAAAAACAACAGGTTCTTATCACTGTCTTCCAGACAGCACTCATCACAGATGACACTGCCCAACGCAATACTGGGGTTCCAGGACACTACTTTTCCCATTGTAACTTCAATAAATAGACCCTTAAAGCAGAATTTCTGGGAGGGAGAGGCAGATAACAGAAGAGATAGTGAATAGAAAGTGAAAGGAAGTCCATGAAATTTCTGTGGTCAGTTGCACACAGATGTGCTAGCATGTTATTGGCTACGGGCATCGTGCTTTTTCTGGGTATCCTATGGGCTCTCCTATATAAGTTCTCTTTATTACAGTATACGCCACTTAATATAATTCTTTGAAAGCTCAAGAACCAGATTATCTTCATAACATAAAGACTGTGAATGTTTTATCTCAATGTTAAAATGTCAAATTTTGCACAAAGTCTAAATTAGAGCTCATCCCAACAGTCACTTAAGAAGGATACCGGGCTAATGTGCATGGTTGCCTTGTTTCAGCAGGTGACAACCTGTGTTTCATTTTTACTTGGATACAATTCATTTTCTATAGAAAATAGTTCAGATCTCATATTTTTCCTTAGCTTCTATAAATCTATCAATAGCTCCAATAAACTGACCTCTTTGTGGAGAAAGGAAGGTTGGCTTAGCGTTTGGGACTATGTCTTACATTGGTTTTCTGAAAGTCCTCATATTGATTTGATTACCTCCCACACCAATTAAAGTAACATTCTGAGCCCGAAAGATAGAAGAACATGGGGAAATAAAGGGGTTAGTGGAGGGGATTTTACAGTGGCTGGTGACAGGGCATGGGGAGACATTTGTGGGAAGCTTTTTTCTTTTTTTGAGCAGAGTGGGTAGCCCTTTATTTCAATAGAGATACACTGGAATTATCTTGCTTTTATCTTTAGAATTCAACAGAAGAGTATAATTTTTTTGTTTTCTTTTTTCTTGAGACACAGTTTTACTCTGTCGCCCAGGCTAGGGTGCAGCGACAGCTCCGCCTCCCGTGTTCAAGCGGTTCTCATGGCTCAGCCTCCCTAGTAGCTGGGATTACAGGCACATGCCATCACACCTGGCTAATTGTTTGTATTTTTAGTAGAGATAGGGTTTTGCCATGTTGGCTAGGGTGGTCTCAAACTCCTGACCTCAAGTGATCTACCCACCTCAGCCTCCCAAAGTGCTGGGATTACAGGCAGAAAAGTATAATTTTAAGCAACATATCCATTTTTAAGACAATTCAATTTTTTACCATACATTAATATTAATAAGAGCCACCTTAGGAAGAGTTTAACATTCTAGAATGAGTACCAGGTGGTTTTCCTTCTCCTGCTCTTAATTCTCACAATAAGACCCCAATGATTCTATTTTTAGAAGCTGAAAGCAATTAAATAGGGCTTTTAACAGGGAGCTGCACATTCAGAAGAAGTAGCCTTTGAAATTACCAAAATTGATGATAATTACTCTCAGAAATGAATAAAGAGCAATAAGCTTTTAAAAATCAGATACTCAAAGGGATACCATACCTTAAGGTGCGATTTTGAAAATTATGCTGACCCATCGGTACATCCTATATTGAGAAAAAAAGGTTATTAATTGTCAAAAACATGTTTCATGAGGAATGTTGCAATGCTAATGAGGTAAAACATTTCTCCTCTTTTATCATAAACAGTAACCTTTAGCTAATAAATAATTCATTACCCGTGTGGAGAAAAAGAGCTTAACCCTAAATATTAATCAAGGTATAAACCCAGTCATCTTTGGAATGTTGGTATAGTCCCTAAACTCTGGATGCTGGAAGCCTCAGAATTGCCGTCTGGAGTTTTAAGGTTTACAGTCTGCTATTATCAGATCTCATTTCAAACTGTGGCCTGCCAGGGATCGGTCTCAGAGTTACTGTCAGTAACTTATAACCATGTGAAAATGGACTTTGGTATCAGACAATTATTAGAAACTGCTTTAGAAAGAACAAAAATATAAAATCTATAGTATCCTCATCACTGAACTGTCCTGTTAAGAAGTAATACCACTGGGTAAGTATGTGAAATCACAAACCATCAGACAAAAAGAAGAAATCAGCAAAGGGGTGCTGGTAGTTCCCGAAAGAGAAATGGAAGAGAGACAGTCAGAATGTATTAGTGGAGAACCAGGATTTCAAGGAAAGATCTGTCTTTACACATTTATGGTGGGAATGAAAATAAAAGCTGGAACAAAACTGCTCCAGAGAAACTTTTGTTTGCTGCTTTGATTTCCAAGGTTATATCAGGATAAGGATTTAGCCTATGGAAAGATTTTTTTGAGAAAGTAATTGAGCTCCAAGTTTCATTCCATACAGTAATGTTTTATTCAAGAGCTCTATCAATGTTGAATCAGGAGTGAATGGAGTTCTGCATAGGGGATTGGATAAAGCAATCACTTTCAGCAACGTCAGTTGTTTGGCTCTGGAATTTACAAGTGAAAACTCCAGCGGGGTCTTTCTGAAAGTGAGTGAGACACATGGTTAAGTCAAAGTGGTTTGGGCTTAATGCATCACCAAAGCCTTGGGACTTTCTTAAAATATGCTATACTACCGCTAAGGCAATCCAAGCCTGGCTTTGAACCTGCAACAGGTGGGACTAGGTGGTTAAGACAGTCGAGTTCGCTCAAGAGTCCTTTGATTTTTATAAACAACTTCCTGAAATTGAAGCATTCAATGGTTCTAGGCATATCTTGAAGAAGGCATCTTTATCAACACTTAACACCAGGTTAAAGTCAGACTGAAACCATTCCTGGGTCCCTGGCTCAGATAATAAAATAGACAGTCACCCTTAAGTCTTAGGACAATAAAGCCTGATAAGAAATCAACAACAACAACATACCTGGAAAAGTAGCCCTTTTTCCCCACAGAAACACATGAAAAACAGCACAGCAAATCACATTCAAGTATTTATACACGATTCTGATTTCTTAGAAACCAACCAATCAACTGATAAATTGCTGGTGTACAATAAATCTCAATAGGAAATGTAGTTATCAGACATAGCAGTAACTAGCAAGACAGGCTAACTTATCCAAATTCGTGTTTTTCATGAGCGACAGGAGCATAGGCTTTCGCTGGTTGGATACTGGAGCTCTAGGATGCAGTTTCTCTAACAGATCTAAATGCTGAAAGGCCCCAGCTGCCCCAGGCCTCCCTCCTTGGATTGTTCTCTTCTTGATGATTTTATCCAGTGCCACTGCTTTAAATATCATCTACAACCTGATAATGTTCACATGCATGCCTCCATCCTGGACCTGTCCCACGAGTTCTAGACCTGCAGAGCCAGCCATCTATGTCCTAGCGGCACTTAACAATGGATTAGAAGATGTCCAGCAGAAAAGCATTAATTTTCCATCTGAAATAGCCTGATGTTCCCCTTGTATTTGTCATCTCAATTAATGGCATTGTAATTGTTTCAGTTGTAGGGCCAAAAAGTCTGGATGCCTCTCTGTTCCTAATGTTCACGCATATCCAACCCATTGCCAAGTCTTACTGGCTCTATTGTCACGTTAGCCCCTGCGTTTGCTTCTCATTGCTTCCATGGCTAACCTCTTAGCATAAGTGGGTCTCTGCACTCTTGCTACATTTTCCCAAAGTCTAAATAATATCATGACTGTCCCTTGCTTAAGATTCTCCACAACTTACAATTGCACACGGAATGCAATACAAGCTTTTACCGTGGTGCATCTCACCCCATGACCTCCCTTTGCTTGTTGTTCATGATGCTTCAGCTACAGAAGCTTACTCTGTCTCCAGGGGACACCAAACTCACTTTCATCTTTGGGTCACTGACTTTGTTCTTCAGCTACCTCCTCTTCCCAATCTCTCCTCTCTCTCTGAGACCCCTCAGCTGACCTACCAGAGTGGGCCATCCCATTTACTCCGGATGCCATCACTCAATTTATTTTCCTTACGACCCTAATCAGCACCTCATATGATCTCATTCATTTATTTGTTACTTTTTTTTTTTTTTTTTGAGACAAAGTCTTCCTCTGTCTCCCAGGCTGGAGTGCAATGTTGCAATCGCGACTCACTGCAATTCTCCACCTCCCAGGTTCAATTGATTCTCCTGCCTCAACCTTCCAAGTAGATGGCATTACAGGTACCTGCCACCACGCCTGGCTAATTTTTGTATGTTTGTAGAGATAAGGTTTCGCTATGTCAGCCAGGCTGGTCTTGAACTCCTGATTTCAGGTGATCCACCCACCTTGGCCTCCCAGAGTGCTAGGATTACAGGCGTGAGCCACCATGCCCGGCCTCATTTATTTGTTTTTCTGTCTCTGTTCTTTCTCTTGCTATTAAAATGCAAACACTAGGACTTGTGCTCTCTTACTGATTATCTGACAGGTCAGGGTCTTCTGTCTGAGAGTCACACTTATTTTTTAATTGGAAAAAGATGAAGAGAAGTTGGGAGAAGAAATATAACTAAGCCAAAACACGAATGCTGAACCCCTGCCTGCTGGGTGTGGGAGCGTCACTTGGAGACCTTGGAACATGTTGGGACCCAGGGCGACTGGAAAACTCCACTCTCACCTGACAACTGGCACGTTCCTTCTCATCAGACAAGAATAATTATGTAATATTACATTTTAAAAAATCGTAACTGCATCCTTAGCACAGTTAATAGCATTATACATGACATTTAACCCCCAGATAGTTTTAAAACGTAACAATCCTGTGGGGATCATCCTAAGTACTCGGTTGTATTTACTCTTCCCTCCTCCTATGGGTCTCTCTATTTTCCATCTCCATTTCAGCCATCGTATCGCAGATGTCCCTGGTGTAAGGAGTTCAGTGCTTTCTCATATGCTGGAAGTTGGAGGGAAACACAGAACCGTAACACAGTGTCCACTGCAACACAGCCTGGACATCTGGGTGATGAAGCAACGGGCTGGATGACACCACTCAAACTCCAAGGGCACATGCCTTTGTCTTTTTATTAAAAATCTCAAGGCTTTCTACTTCATGATAGAATTTATTTTAAAAAACCTCAATTAAAAAATAGCTGTATTTAATTGCTACTATCAGTTGTAAATAACACTGTCTTGGGTTATGAAGCTATAATGCAAAATCGCACTAGGCTGGAACACTTAGCAATGTGGGCATGGAGCTCGCTCATACCCTGATGGTTGTTCATAAGGGCCTCTCTGAGAAGAAGGAGGTGGTAAGGTTGTCTCTTGCAGATAGGAGTTATTTTGGCAGGAGATGCCCTGCCTTTGGTTTTGGGAAGTTAGCTTTCCCCCAGCGCTCAGGCGTTGGAGGCAGGGGAGGGCATACCGTGGTGCTGATCTTGCCGTTCTCTGTGGTCATGCTGTCCCTGTGATGCAGGTGTGCAAAGGGCTTGGCCGCCCCCCAGGACTCCAAGTACCGGGTCATGCGGACTGAGGCCCTCATTTTGGCTCCATCGAGGGTGTGACGAGGTCTGAAGAGATGCTGGGGGCTCCGTCGTTCTCCCTTGGGGTGAGAAAGAAAGCTTCACACCTGGCACAGCACAGGGACGTACACGATCCTTTCTGCATCAGCCTCATTGGACTAGGGTCATTCCTCTCGATGTCCCTCCATCTGCCCTCTGTGGTTTCTGTCCTCATTCCTTCAGTGTTATTGGGGAACACACTATTTGATTTGAGGGATTTTTTTTTTCAGCTAGCAAAACACACATGTCATTGAGACTTAGAAAAAATAATGACACGTTAATGGGCACGTTTTATTAAGTAAATTCGTAAAGCAGAATGTGCCGATCTGTTTACCTTGTGTTTGATGATTGCGCTTTTTTAGAGCGATAAGTGTAGGGGATTTGGGGCTCTTTCTAATGCTAAATAGCCCAAACATCGTGTTTTGGTGTTCTTTACCTCTGTACATGTATTTTTTTGAACTCCCCTCCCCTCAGCCATCATCTCCCAGTCCCTGCTGTTTGCCACACATCTGCCTCTAGATTGATCGTCAACCTAGCTGAAAGTTTGTCTCCAAAGGTGAAAGTGGGGCTTCCTGGATGCTACCATGAGTAAATGTCCATAAAGTTGATCTTGTTGATTTTATGATATTGGTTTTCACGGTTCAAAGGTCTTTCTTGCTGATATTTGCACCATTTACCAGCTGTGTAATTTGGGAAGAGTTACGTAACTCCTCAAAGCTTCAGATTCTTAATCTGTAAATAGTGTTAATACCCATTTGGCAGGAATTTGAGGAGGGTTAAAAGAAATGAGAACTCTAAGCCCCTGATCTGGCCTAAATGTGTGAATGAAATAAGAGATAGTTCCTCACTGTTTGTATGGGGTGGATCATCTTCCAGGCAGCAAATGTTTTTATGTCATGGAAGGTAAATATGCTTGTACATACACGCAATCTTGCAAGCATGTCTATGTAGCATTTATTTGTTAATCTTTCAAATATTTCTTCTCTCCTTTTTTCCTATATGTTCACTCAATTTTACTTAATTAGATTTTTACCTTCTAAAGCCCTAAGTAAATAATTTTCTCTTTATTTAATTTCCCAACTGACAGGTGTCAGCAGCTGTGCCCCCGACAGGCTTCCAGATGCAGCATCTGCCATGGGGTACTCTGACTAACAGACACGACGGCTGAACTAGCAGCCTGCGTCAACACCCTCATCCTACAGACAAGCACATCATTTCAACTGTTCTCTGAATAAGTATTTGAATTCATGATTGCAAAACATCTTCTGTAATCAAACCACCATACGCATTTAAAAGCATTTGGGGGGCAAAGAGTAGCAAAGAAGGGTATTGGTTATTGACTAAAAACATGTATGAATACAAATAATTTGCTCCTCCTCCCTTTTCATCATAGACCCTTGACAATGATACTGACCTTGGGGTTGATTACGAAGTAGGTTTTCACCAGGTGCTGTTTTAAATATGGGTCCCTAATGTCACCATCTCCCTCCTCCACTTTATAAGCGCCATTCAAGTGCTCCAGGGTGACGGAAGAAATGTGAACACGTCTGAAATTGCATTTTAAAACCACAGTCAAGACACAAAAGAATAAATGTGAAGAAAGATGTTCTATTTGTTCGTGATTTCCGAAATAATGTATCCACCAAATGAATGAAAGTCTACATGTTCTTGGGAGCACTGAGCGCAATTAAAGTTTATATTCTGTTGACCACTCTTTTGAAAAGATGCTTTTAGAGGTTGTGAGCTACTAATTTTGGAGTTTCTCTGCACTCACAGAAACCTGCATGGTGGGTGTGGTGAATTACAGCAAATGCAACTTGATTACCTTAAATTTTTGTGAGAATATCTTTTGAAATGTATGTCAAAGGCATTTTACGAAGCATGCTGATTTGTATAGTAGTGTAGATTTTCTTTCTCAGTGCTTGCTCTCATGCTTCTTTCAACCATAGCCCTGGATAAGGATTCTCTTGACTGAAATATATTATTCTGCCCAGAGAAGGATTCTGTCCTTACTAATTTTAACATACCGGTTTTAGAGGTCAACAGTTTTAGACAGATGCCATATCTGGACTTTATTGTAAAACATCTTTAAATTGGGTCTCTATTCATAAATTTGCAAATAAGTAAAAGTTTGTATTTTACTGTCTGATATTCACAGTATTTGAACCATGAACAAGAGGGGTCACAGTGTAGGGACTTGAGAGTTCATGTTTATCTGCTTAATATGAGGGGCCGTTGGGTGTGAGTAACATGATATCAATAGAGGCAACGGAAGTCATCAAAAACTGAGCACTCTGTCGTTGGCCCAATGACCTGTCATTTCTAACCATGCTGCCTGCCTGAAGAAAGAAATCAATGCTGGGTCTTACCCAGGGACCCCTCCAGCTTCCATGTGATTGGCCAAAGTCACATCATGGGACCACACGTCATACTGCCACTTCTGCAGACCTATCACGCCGCACAGGACATTCCCAGAATGCACACCCACGCGCATGTTGATATCAACTCCAGTAGCATCCCTCACTTTCCTAAAGAGGAGGGAAGTGAGATCATGATCAAGTAACATCCACTGCTTCCTTTAACTCGTGGTCAGTTTTCCCAGAATTTTATTATATGAAATTTCTCAGACTGTTGGAAATGACCATGAACCCTCCTATGCCAGGAGATCACTTCTCTGAGCTAAGAGAAAGGGCTTTTCCTTCCACTCACGCCAGATTAGACCTATGTTCTTGCTATTGAATCCAGATCAGGTCAGACTAGAGTGATGACAAAACATTTTGCCTATCAGTTTTACTTTTGCAGAGAATATGTATCAAGCACCTACAATGTGCTGGCGCGTCTGCATATACATACTAGATTCATGTGACATTGCCTTGTAATGTAAGAAATAGTCTTAAGCATCATTTGTAGTGTTAGCAATTAGCACAATGTACATCTCCAATGAATATCTTCTGCTAATCAGTGAAGAATATAGCTCATTTGTGAGCTTAATAATGACTTGGCCTAAATGAGAATTTTTAGAAAAATAATCATGTCATTAAGCCCTTTCAGTGTGCACATTCTTTAATGAAAAGAGAAAAAATACTTTTTAGGACCCTATCACCAACTCATTAACAGAGAAAAGGGATAAACTTCAACGAAGAAACAAATGGAAAGGCTTGGCAATGGTTATTTATTCTTGCTATCTGAATACATTAGGGTAGTATTGCAAAAGAAGTATACAGGAAGATGTTCCCAGTTACATCAAGAGAATGACCCCAAGACGCAGTGAGGAGGGCAGCAATGGTGCCGACTGCAGTACCATGGAAGAAAGACACTATCACTTGTGAATTGTAGTGAAATGAGTCATCACCATCTCAAAATGGCATAGGCATGTATGTCATGCTTAAATGATACGATGACACCATTTTAGCATGCTAAAAATGATAAAAAGAAATGGACCCACAATGTAAAAATAAATCTCATTCTGGTATTTTCAGGACATGGCTCATGGGTATGTGTGCTCATTGTGTACGTCTGTATGTATTTTTCTGTCATCACTATACCCTCTTCTCCCAAGTGTGAATTCAGTTAATATAATCAGTTGCTTGCTTCTTTCAAAGTGTTTGAAGGTCTTGAACTCATGTGTGAGCATCTTTATCAACTATTCCAATTGCATGTTCTCCATCACATATTCTCTCTTATTTGCTCTGTACCCCCTGAGAATATGTTGTAGAGATATTGGAGTAAAGCTGTCTGGGTAAGGAGTAGGCTTAGTCGACCTATGAATAATACACTTCAGTCTAGTTCTTTATTCTAAATCTGGATTGCCAGTATTGTGTATTTAAACCAAGTCTGTGAATACCTGCTTTTATTGGCGACAGAGTAACAAGTTTTCATGTAAGATCTTCATACCAAAGTATGAAGTAAAAATAGCTTAGAAAGCCCTGTCAGGTGTTTTGTGCAGTTGACAGAGGTAAGGTTACATCACCTCAAAAAGAAAGACACACCTTCAGTTATCCTAAAAATAAGTTGTTTGGAAAGTACAATGCACCAAACTTGTCAATTTCTAGAAGTCTACTATTTGATAAACAGCCAAAATTCAAGATGTGTTTGGCCCTCAGTCATTTTTACTCTCTGGTTCTGAGTATGCCTGTTTTATTTTTAAAAAGTTGGTGTTGATATGTATACGTGTGTGTGTATATGCCTTGTTTATCTTTTTCTTCACCTTTTAACAAGTATGACATAGGAAAGTCCATTTTTTAGAATTCATGGATCAGTCTAATCTACTCTTATTCATCATGGAATATGTAAATATATGGAAACTATTTTTCAGAAGAGAAATTTGGGTTGGAGGGAAGGAAAAGTGGTTCTACTTGTGTTCCAAAACCCTTGTCAGAGAACATCTGATGTTCTCAGGTATGGAAAATAATTTTCAGTTGATTGAGAATGCAGGTTTAACAGAAAAGATAAGGGGCACAATGATTGCCGGTTTTCCAGATTGGATTTTCTTCTCACAACTGTTAATGTTCTCAGAGCTGAGGAAGGACCGCCTCTGTGTATAGACTTGTAGTTTTAAACCTTGCATTGGTAACAAAATGATTGGCTTCAATCCAGGTAGAATTCAAGATGACTATACTTCACTCATATGATAAAATCAATGGTTCACATGACTGTGGCATCTAAAAATGTTTTTATAGCATGTCTCTGCCACTAAATTGTTGACTTGAATTTTGACAAAAAAGTTGATGTTGATATGTATATGTGTGTGTGAATATATGTATTTGTAAACAAGTGTTTGTGTGTAACAAATGAGTTTCATAGTCTTCACCTACGCATGTCTATTTCACACACAAATGGCTGAGTTATTGTCATAAAACAATTCGAAATAAAAAAATTGCATTCTGAAAAAAGAATTCAGAAAGATATTTTGCTTCCCATTTCTTTTCTTTTTTTTCTCTCTCTTCCCTTCTTGTTTTTGCAAAAATAAAAATCCCAGCTATTCATTTGGCTCTATGCAAATCATCCAAACCTTTTCTTCCTGCCCCATAAAATGAGCTAGAGCATCAACAGCACAAGGAGATCAATCCCCACCCCTCTGCTGTGCATCTTCAGGCTGTGGCTGTGTGAGGACCAGGGCATCCCCACCTCTGGACTTTGCTCATAATAACTCCTCTTCCTGTTCCCCAAGCCCCCAAGCCTCCCTTTTGTGTCAAGTGGCCAGCTCCCATTGACCTTCAGGCTCAGGCGCAGCCTCATATGGAAAGGATGTTTTGTCCCCTCTAGGCTGGTCCAGGCAGCCCCACTGCCTCTGTCCTCTAACTGCCCTGAGGACAATTAGCACTCCTTGTCTGTCTCCATCTCTGCCCTCAGCAGAAATTTAGCTTGGGTGGACACAACCTCCTCTAAATGGATTGTTTACCTCTCAAAGGGTTCAAGGCCCAATGCAACAGCACCACTTCATACACGTTTACTAATGGACCAAGGTCATTTTTGAAAAATGTACTGTGCTTCTGTCTTTGAGCAATGATGATCCTAAAAACTTTGTTAGAGACCCATAATTGTTCTTAACATTTTATGTTGTTGAGAGGACATTTCCAACCACATGGCATTTCTGTTTGCCAAAATAGGCCAGCAGAGTCAAGAAAGGATAGAAAGGGAGGAGAAAGGAGTTTCAGATTGGCCATTTGACAGAATTGATTCTAAAACATTAAAATCATCTCCACATTGTCTTTTTTAAAAAAATGAGTTGACCGTGGTTTCAAATGAATTGACTCGTCACACGTTTTGTTGCATGTGTATGCAATTTACATGATCTGTAGAAAAATGTTGAAGTCATTGTTTAAAGCTTGCAACAGTAGTAGGTAAACATTACAGTTTAAGAGAAGCCTTAATCCATTTTAAAATCAAGGTCCTGAATGTTACTTGATTAAAAATAATTTACATGTTCATGACAGAAAACAGAAATGCTTCTAGGCATTGGAAATGTTCCAAAGCTGCGGCTGAAGTGCCTCTGCAGCGGTGCCTGGGCTAGCAGAGAATGGGGTGCTGCTGCGCATGCGGTGTGAACACAGGGAAGAGCAGGCAGCCGTCTGGGGCTCATGCTGCTGGTTCTGAGACCATCTGGCAAAAACCCAAGTGCCAGGTGTGCATGTTCCCCTCACCAGCTTAAAACATGAAACTTCCTGTCTGGTACCCATCCCACCTCATGGCTCAGTGAATGCAAAGGCAAACGCACGTCCTTGCATGGGAGAGAGGATGAACGTGGACAAACACTTCCTGAAACTTGCTGAGATGCCCTCTCTGTTGCTGCCTTTTGTGGGGGTGTCACAAAACAAACTTTTTTTTTGAGACTGAACCTTGCTCTACTGCCTAGTTTGAAGTGTGGTGGTGTGATCTCAGCTCACTGCAATCTCTACCTCCTGGGTTCAAGCAAGTATCCTGCCTCAGCCTCCTGCGTAGCTAAAATTATAGGTGTGTGCCACCATGCACAGCTAATTTTTGTATTTTCAGTAGAAATGGGGTTTTATCATGTTGGCCAGGCTGGTCTCAAACTCCTGCCCTCAGGTGATCCGTCTGAGTTGGCCTCCCAAAGTTCTGGGATTATAGGCATGAGCCACTGCGCCCAGCCCAAAATAACTTTTTTATTGATCACTTTGTCTACCATACATGAAACAAACAGAAGAAGAATGTGGGATCCTTTGGTCTGCAGGTGGCAGGTAACAGGGACACAAAGCCATTGCCTGACTTGAGGACTGAATTGAGGGATCAGCAAGAATTGGGAGTAATGTCAAACCTGTTGACATTACTGAGATTCTGCACACATAAGATATTACTGATGGATCAATGATGAAAAAATAAATAAAATATTCCACCTACAGTGGAATATTATGCTGTCTTCAAAAGTAATGAGGTGCTGACACATGCCACCACAGAAATGAACCTTGACAACACTAGGCTGAGTGACAGGAGCCAAACACAAAAGAACAGACAGATGATGCCACTAACATGAAATATCCAGAATAGGAAAAATCGTAAAGACATAAAGTAGACTAGAGATGACCGGGGGCTGGAGAAGGGGTAATGAGGAGTTACTGCTTCATGGGTACAGAGTTTCTGTCTGGGGTGATGAAAGGTTCTGGGAGCTGACAGTGGTGATGGTGAGCCAACATTTTGAAAATACTCAACATCACTGCACGTAACTGTACATTTTTATTATACTGTATCACTGTATATTTTTATGCATCATTGTCAATTTTTATATACACATGAAATGATTCAAAGGGTAAGATTTATAGTATACATATTTTAACAGAGTAAAAAATGTAATAGTATTTTTGATGAACTGGTGGCAGGCCGGTGAATGTAATGTAAGGATTATTTCTCCTAAGAGATCTTCAAGACATTGGAGAAACTTAAACGTTATGGAACTGGAACACAGTTGATTCGAAAGCAGAAACAAGGCTTTAGTAAATGGGTGGATTCTTTAATTCAGTGTGTTATTAATGCACATAATTTTGCTCTTCGTAAGACTCTTCCACAACTACTTAAATAGGAAATCAAGAAAAACACTTCCCTGAATAGAACTCATTTTGCCTTATGTTTGAAACCAACATGAGGTTGTCACCAGAGGCAGGTTACAAATTCTAAAAATACCACTACTTCCTCTGATTGGATTCACTTGCATCTAGATTCACAGACTTAAGTAGTTATTTACTTTTGAAAAAAAGTTAAAAAATATGTTTCATGTATCAGAGAATATACATGATTGAATTATGGGAAGACGCAATTATGGCTATTTCTCACATGATGCATTTTGTGTAGGAAACTGGGCTCACACTAACCACTCTTCCCATAGCAACTCTCGCATCGACTTCATTTCCCTCCCGTCCCTGATCTGCCCGACAAAAGCATGCAGGAGTTTGCTACTGAGCTAGCGGACTTGGAACATGCAGGTGTCTCCATTTCATTGGCTGAGGTGGTCTCTGTGTGTGTGGGGGGCGGGTAGGGGTGGAGGGGGCAGGTATTTATCCTCCCAAGACCATTCTGGGAAAGTCACCTGTTAATATTTTAGTCACTTCACCATGTGACCAACACAGTGACAACAGGACATGTTGTCTTCTCACATAAACCGCTTTCTACTTTAATCCTGAGACAATATCAAGCTCATAATTCCAACTCCGTCCAGATTTTTTAAAAAATGTTAAGGATAAGGTCAAATTATTTGACCAAAATGGACAATCAAAAACCCAATAAAGTACAATATTGCAATCATGCAGTCAGCAAACAACAGGCTTTATTCCTCATAAGAATATTCTGGCTTCTACAAAGGGCATTACTAAATAAGGTACTGCTGCTGGGTGCGGTGGTTCAGGCCTGTAATCCTAGAATTTTGGGAGTCCCAGGAAGGCAGATCATGAGGTCAGGAGTTCAAGACCAGCCTCACCAATATGGTGAAACCCTGTCTCTACCAAAAATACAAAAGCTAGCTGGGCATAGTGGCGCACACCAGTAGTCCCATCTACTTGGGAGCTGAGGCAGGAGAATTGCTTGAACCCAGGAGAGGTGGAGGTTGCAGTGAGCTGAGATTGCACCACTGTACTCCAGCCTGGGCAACAGAGAGAGACTCCGTCTCAAAAAAAAAAAGAAGAAAGAAAGAGAAAGAAAGAAAGAAAGAGAAAGAAAGAAAGAAAGAAAGAAAGAAAGAAAGAAAGAAAGAAAGAAAGAAAGAAAGAAAGAAAGAGAAAGTCCTGCTAATAAAATGGTGGTGCTGGTGATAAAATTATTTTTTACCCTATATTTTTACCTTGTACCAGTCAACGATAATGAGATCATTATTTTATGTAAGCAGATCTTCCCTGGAATCACAGCGAAAAAAATATAGATACAATGCAAAAAATATATGTTACAAATACAAATTGAAATTAAATTCACAGAGCTGAGCATTTTTGACTAGAAGAAAATCTTTTGCATTGGATTTTTAAAGTAACTGCAGTCTGGTTGTAAAACCCACCTCTTCCCTTACCATGTGTGTGGAGCCATAGAATTTGTCAGAAATTGGAAAGATGATAACATTTGCACACTTTTACCTTAAGATCACAGAAGACATTCAAAATTAAAAAAAAAAAAATCAGCTTTGAGTCTGGGCGCAGTGGCTCATGCCTATAATCCCAGCACTTTGGGAGGCCGAGGCAGGCAGATCATAAGGTCAGGAGTTCAAGACCAGTCTGGCCAATATGGTGAAACCACGTCTCTACCTAAACTACAAAACTTAGCTGGGCATGGTGGTGGGTGCCTGTAGTCCCAGCTACTTGGGAGGCTGAGGCAGGAGAATCACTTGAACCTGGGAGGCGGAGGTTGCAGTGAGCCCAGATTGCACCACTGAACTCTAGCCTAAGTGACAGAGCAAGATTCTATCTCAAAAAAAAAAAAAAAAAATCTTTGAAACAAAACTGTCGTGTCTTATAGATTTCCAAGTCAGTTTTACCGTAATCTCAGGCTCATAGTAGCAACACTAGGGTTAGTCAGGCAGCTCACACCTTACAATGCCAACAGTTTGGGAGGCCAAGGCAAGCAGATTATTTGGGCCTAGGAGTTCAAGACCAGCCTGGGCAACACAGGGAAACCCCATCTCTACAAAAAATAGAAAAATTAGCTGGATGTGTTGGTGCTTGCCTGTGGTCCCAGCAACTTGGGAGGCTGAGGTGGGAGGTTTGCTTTGGGCTGAGGAGGATGCAGAGGCTGCATGCAGTCAGCTATGATCATGTCACTGCAGTCCAGTGACATGAGCATGACCTCATCTCAAAAACAAACAAAAATAATACTAAATAATGAAGGCTTATTTTCCATTGTGTTACTCACATGCGAATAAATGGGTTTCTGCAAAATTATATTTAAATGCACAATAATGTATTTAATGCCAGTAGGCAGACCAACAGATATAGTCACAGGTGAGATTTACAACTGCAAAATGCTTACTAAGCAGTCCACTTACTTTATGGCTTCACACATGTCCAGTCCCATTTTCACACAGTTCTTGGCATGGTTAGGGAGAGATATTGGAAGTCCAGAAACACAGTAGTAGCAGTCTCCTAAAATTTTAATTCTCATGCATTCATTCTCCTGGAAGAACAAATTACCAATTTCAGTTGCATGAAGCACTTGCAAAATGGTCTAGGTTTACCTAATATCATCAAGTACCAGCTCTGCTCAAGACATTCCAGGGATGTCTGGAGGTGGCTTCCCTTCATTACCCAACCAGAATGAGCTGCCCTCCCCTACATGCCAATTTCCAAAGTGGGATAAATAAGGAAAAGGGAAAATATGGGAAATAAGAGAGAAGGTTCTGGAATGATTTATACTTCATAAAAGCAAAGAAGGATGGGAATGGGGCCAATCACATCAGTTTGAGCAGCTCCAAACATTGATGGTGAAATAAACATTCTATGCAGAGCTCAGTCTTTCAGAGTAGATGATGACCAGCACTCTGTAGGAATTAGAATCTCATGTCCTTCCCTACTGTGCTTATAGTTTCTTTCGAGTATTGTCAAGCCAAAGCAGATTCTTACCTGCAGACATGTCGCTTCTGATAGACATTGCCACACCTAATAAGTTACCATTCAACACAGCCAAATAATTTATACTTACTTCTCATCTTAGGCTCAACTGTTTCAACATAAAATTTAACTAATTCATTATCTTTCTGGGCTAAATTTTATATTTACATTTTAATATTTAGATTAATTGCATTCATACATGTCGGTCCTATATTTGTTTCTAAACTTTTGATCCAGCTTCCAGACTCTTCAGTAAAATAAAAAACAAAAACAAAAACAAAAATAAGGTACCAAACATGGGCATTTTTTTCTCTAACACAAACACAGGCTTATGTATAAACTGAACAAATTTGAAGTAATCAAGTGACCATGCCTTCTTAAGCATGTGTTAGGTTTGCTGAATATTTTGCCTGTTTTTTTCCCTGTCTGATAGTGCACAAACAGGACATATTTTCATAGGTATCTACAGCACTATAGAGGGTGTGCTTAATAATTCCTGATGACAATATCATAAATAAGGAAAAGGCAAATAATTACATATTAATCAAGCTTCCCTCCCATACTTCCTAAAAAGATATTCTGAGACTGGAAAACATGAGTTAGAGTGAATGGCAATGCTTTTGAGTTCTTTAGTGTAAAGTTATGTGCTTTACATAAAAAATACTCAGTGCATTGGAGTATTTGCTTTCTGACGGTAGCCCTCCATTATCGAACTGTGAACCATGAACTCATGTTGAAGGCACACTGTCCCTTTGACCAATGATGGCTAAACCAAGGGACGGATAGTCAGCTAAGGCTGTGAACTCCTCTGTTCCAGTGATTACAGGAAGTCATGTCAAGTACCTCTGTCATGGGTAATGAATTGTGTCCTTCCAAATTTGCATGTTGAAGTTAGTCCTGATACCTGAGAGTGTGAACCTGTTTGGCATTAGGGCTGTCACAGATTTAATTAGTCAAGAGGAGGAAGAACTGGAGTTGCGGAGGGGGTCCCTTATCCTCTAAGAAGAGTCATTTGAACACTGAGACAGGCACCTAGAGGAGAGAATGTCATCTGGACATTGGAGTGACATTGCTCCCAGCCAAGATCAAAATGTTTCTTCCTAACATGAACAGGTAGTCCCGCAAAAATGACCTTTTATTAATTCAAACTTTTAAGACATCATTTAGGTTTCAACCTTTCTTCTCCTATAAATGAACACCCATAGAACTCACCCCCTTCACTGTGGCTTGGTAAAGGAAGGAAGAAGAGCTGTGCTTTTACTGATGTTTTAAAATCCCCAGCAAGAGCTGTCAAGGTCAGTGGAACTGCAGAAGGCGACAAACCTGGGGAGTTTGGCCTAAGAATGACTATGCTAACATCTGCAAGCCAGATTTCTTCCTAAGAGACTCGACTGGACTGTTCTGTCTTGTTTAAAAGTGATCTAAATCACACAGTGAACTAAAGTTAGGACCAATTCTTCCACTGATAAATCACTGATATTACTAGGCAAAATGAAGCACTTTTTTTTTGTTGTTGGGAGCAATTCAAAGAGAGTATTAGACCAACCAGGACATTTAAAAAGAAGTACAGGGCTTGCAGGAAGAAACGTTTTCTCACTGATATTGCCACCAGCAACTGTGGCAGTTCTACTAAGTAATAGGGTCTAGTGTGGTTTCAGAAGGTTTCACGTCATTTCCTTTCTGTGAAATTTCCCATGGAAGAGCATATGAGTGGAAGACACTGAATTTCCGTCTCTGTTTAAGAGGCACAAGAATCAAAGGATAAAAATGAGACAAGAGTGAGTAAAGGCTTTGCATGGAAGGTACGCGTTCTATTTCAGGGGCTCTTCCTGGGTTCTGCTTAACAATAGGAAAAGAGGATGTTGGCAACTGGAGGAGTGGAAAGGGTCCTACCAGATCCCTGACATGGACATGCCTAAGAGAGCACCTTAAAATAGCACCATGCAGAGGGATTTGCAAGTGGGAGCTCACTGCCTGGAATGTATTTATTATACATTGTGCTGAATTATACATAGGGGGAAGTTTTAAAATAGATAAAAACATGGTAATGATATGCCATGGCATTTTTCATCCCTGAGACACGTTTGAGGCTCATCAAACATCAATGGCAAAGAAATCCAACAACTTTTACAAACAATCTTCTTAAAGGATGCTTTTATTTAAAAGTAACCTATTGATAGGTGGATGAAGAAAAACGAACCAAGCGTTTAGAAATCTTCAAAGTGGAAGGGAATGTATAACACTCACCTTTGCAATTTGATCGAACTTTCCGAAGAGCTCATTCAGCATGTGGACTAGTTCTCCTGGGGAGCAGTCACTTGCCAGCCGGGTAAAGCCAACGATATCAGCATATAAGATGCTGGAGGAAGAAAGGAGGTGTGGAGACAGAGTTTTCCAGATTTTATATATATTTATATATATATGTATATGTATTTTTTTAAAGAAAGTAATAATAATTTTTCCACTAAAATCACATAATTTTGTTTACACTTTATATTTTCACGAGAAAGATGTAATTTTCCTGGATCGAGAATATATAAACATTTTTAAAACTTGTTATTTAAACATTTTTTAAGGTTAAACTTTTGTATTTAAGATGGGAGTGAAGTAGCAAAACAATTTAAAACAAGTTCTGTTTATATTGAGTCAAGGAAGAAATGGGAATAATAATCCTCTTTTCTTTTCTTTCTTTTTTTTTTTTTTTTTTTTTTTGAGATGGAGTTTAGATCTTGTTACCCAGGCTGGAGTGCAATGGCGCGATCTCGGCTAACAGCAACTTCGCCTTCTGGGTTCAGACAATTCTCCTGCCTCAGCCCCCTGAGTAGCTGGGATTACAGGCACGCGCCACCGTGCCCAGCTAATTTTTTGTATTTTTAGTAGAGACGGGGTTTCACCATGTTGACCAGGATGGTCCCGATCTCTTGACCTCGTGATCCACCCGCCTCGGCCTCCCAAAGTGCTGGGATTACAGGCTTGAGCCACTGCGCCCGGCCAATAATCCTCTTTTCTAAAAAGATTACTTAAATGATTCTGGAGTTCTTCCTATCTGCCAGGATGAAGCATCCATGGAATATTTTCCTGACGTTCAGAATTGAGCTGGGACAATGTATTGAACAAGTGTGGACATCAACAGATGTCCAATTATAACATAAAAAGGGTTACAAAGGAAAATGAGAGAGTGCTATGAAAGAGAAGAGCAGGGGCAGATTAGACAGTGAGGAGTCTGGGAAGGTCATTCTTAGGAAATGACAGAGCAGCTTCCCTTCGTGGGATGTACTCACTAGTGAAGATGAGTGTGAAATTCCTTAGTGTTTTCTACGTGTTTAAAATAGGAAAACACAGCACCCTGTGTGCACTGCAACTTTTCCTGCACAATAACATGTTTCTGATTCGTATCAAAGCCTTATAAAGAAGGCTACATTTCTGCTGGTGGTTTGAGACTCACAGAGTGAATATCTATGACTGAAGATGGACCGTGGAGCAAAAATATCTACCATTTCACAGCTATCAGGATGGCTCTCAAAAAACACAAAAATAATGGTTGTGATGAGAACCTGGAGAAACGGGAGTAAGCGTGCATTGCTGGCGGGAGGGTGAAATGATGCAGCCACCATGACAAACAATATGATCGGTCCTCAAAAACGTTAAACAAAATGCCACATGATTGAGCAGTGCCACTTCCAGGTATATATCCAAAGAACTGACACCAGGAACTCGAGCAGATATTTGCACATGAACGTTCATAGCTGCAGTACTCACTACGGCCAAAAGATGGAAACAAAGCAAACGTCCATCGACAGATGGATGAATAAACGGAATGTGGTCTATCCGTACAATGAGTATCAGGCAGGCTTCAAAAGAAAGGAAATCCTGACATGTGCTGCAGCTCCCGAAACCCTTATACTAAGTAAAATAAGCCAGATACAACAGAACAAATGCTGTGTGATTCTACATATACGGGGCATACAGTGTAGTCACACCATAGGGACAGAAACTAGAATGCTGGCTGCCCGGGGCCTGGGGAGGGGGGTGTGGAGTTGTTGTTTAATGGGTTTGGAGCTTTACTTCGGGATGAAGAAAGAGTTCTGGAGATGGATAATAGTGATGGTTGTAGAACAACCTAGGTGTTTGCGATCCAACCAAACTGTACACTTAAAAACAACTGCATTTGTGAATGTCATGCTGTGCATATTTCACAACAATAAACAATACAAAAAGGGGCACCAGTCAGCAGGGTTTCAGCCAGAGCAGGGCAGGACTCTGCTGCTGGCCATACTCTGCTCCTTGCACTAAGCCCAGGATGTCTGGCTGCACCTTGGGGGAAATACTTGTTCCTCTGCTGATGGACACGAGCTGCGGGAAACCTCTGATGCGTACAGGAAAATCAGGGTTTCTAGGGCAGCTATACCCTCCACTCTGTTCAGATGATCCCCTAAAAATCATCCCTATTTCTTCCATGCTAACCTATAGTGGCGGGGATCACAAGTGCTGAGCCATTGTCCAAGAGGAAGGATGAACAATGCTCACTCAGAGAAAGAGTCCCTGATTCAAAGCAGTGTCGGGAGGCAGCATGTGTGGATGGGCAGTTAACTCCACTTCCTTCTTGTTCACACCAGCCACAGTGCTTCCTGCACTCCAAACTTACAGTGAACACAGCAGCTCTGAGATAGGCTGCCTGTAGATACCTTAAGGTGGTCCAGGGATTATTTGGCAACAAAGGAATTAAAAAAGTAAGTATGCAATTGTGCTTCAAAGTGCAAAGAAGCAAAGCATTATGGTAGAGAAAGCACAGTGCATTTATGGGACCACAGAGGAAGGAAGCCCTATCTGGAGTCTGACCATATTGCCACTTTAGGAAGATCACCTCTACTGTGGCAACCTGGAAGCTGGCAGGCCAGTTAGAACTATATCCTTAGAACCCTGGAGAGCCCTATTGAAGGTCTATAATGTGGTGAAATAGAAGTAGACAGACGTGGGAGATAGGAAGAGGAATGAACTAGGTTTGTTACTAATTTGATGTTGTATGGGGGTTGTCTGGGAGAGGAAAGCATTGAAAATGAGGACTGATTTCCAGCTCAGCAATGGAGTTCAGAAATCTAGGTCTGTGCAAATCAAAAAAGTGTGTAGGGGAAGATGTGGAGCCCAACTTTGGTTGTGTTGTGCTTGACGGTGGTGCATTAGATATACATTAAGTAGATGAATTGGAAAGCTGTGGTTGAGGCCTGTGTATGAGCATTATTTAGATGGGAATTAAAGTCCTGGAATAGGATTGCAGAGAAAAAGAGAGGAGGTAAGAGAAAGCCCCTGACATACTCTCATTTACAGGAAGGGCTTGATTTAGGGTAAAGACAAGAACAAAACAGACTGTCAGGAGAGAACTAAGGGAATACAATGCCATAAGATCAAGGGGTAGGAAAATTCCTTAAGTGGGAGGACAAGGCCAAGGGGTCAGATACACTTGAGTGGCCAAAAAGTGACCTAAAAATATTTCGCATGATTGGAGGGGCAATGCTGAACTTCAGACGTTTAAGGCTATAATCGTATAGGCAAAATGCTCACAAACATGAAGGCAAGTCAGTATTTTAAATAAGTTTACTCCTTAACACGTGTGAACTTTCTTTAAATGTATTTAGTTTTTACTATCATGTATCCAATTGTGCTTCCGTAGTTCCCACTCATACACAAATGTGTTTCTGTGACCTCCTTCCTGATAAGTTTCCTATATCACACTGACATCTGTGTATGCTTGGGTCTTATACAGCTTTTCTAAAATCTGATTTCAAATGAGATTTTCCACAGCAATGTATTTAAATTACAGATAAATTTGTTTCTTATTAACAAGCTTCAAAAAACTTACACCTGAAGCCACCTGGTTCTGCTAAAAACTCTAACGACCAAACTAAGACCATCAAAACACAAGTGAGGTCAGATACACGCACAGGTTCCTTATGGAGATAACTCAGTGTCCCCACCCAAATCTCATGTTGAATTGTAATCCCCAGGGTTGGAGGAGGACCCTGGGAGGTGATTGGGTCAGAGGGGCAGCTTTTTCTCTTGCTGTTCTCATGATAGTAAGTGAGTTCTCACGAGATGAGATCGGTGTTTAAAAGTGTGTGGCACCTTCCTCCTCCTCTCTTTCTCCTTCTCTGGCCACGTAAGACATGCCTGCTTCCCTTCACCTTCTGCCATGGTTATAAGTTTCCGGAGGCTTCCAGAGCCATGCTTCCTGTACAGCCTGCAGAACTGTGAGTCAATTAAACCTCTTTTCTTTATAAATTGCCCAGTCTCAGGTAGTTTTTTCATAGCATTGTGAGAATGAACGAATACACCCAGCTAGAATGGAAAGCAGCGTATTAACATATGGAGTGGATGAAAGAACAAACCCCCAAAAGAAGTGGTCCTGGGAATGGGAGGGGCACAGAAATTGGTGTTGGTCTGGGTGGGCCTCACTCTGCTGTGGCCGGGAGACAGGGGCAGGAGAAAAATGGGAGGGAGGATCCCCTCCAGCCTGAAGTGAGTCACTCTCACTATTCCTGTCTAGAGCTCATGGTAGACAGAATTCTCACACCAATCTCCTTCCCTACTGCAATCCCATGAGGAAAACATGTTAGTTTTCTAGGCACTGCAATTCCCAGAAAGACTCCCTGGGAATTAGGTATGCCAATCTCAGAAAGGCAGTAACTTTCACAGTAAATTAACTGAGGTAAGCATCAGTGTCCTGTGACTTTGGTCACTGGTTTTCCAGACCCAAGAAACTCATCATGCTGATGGCTTCATGGAGGCCCTGCTCCTGTAAAGTCTATTTGGAGGACTCAGTCTTTGTGTCTAGAGATCCCACAGGCTCTCCCTCCAATCTTACTGTAATCTGATCACAGGGTTTCCAGAATGAAAACCCCACTGTCACCCTCACTCCTTTCTGTGATGGATGCTTGGCCACAGAAGCCAGGGCTGTGAAGGACAACTCAATCCAATACAGCAAACAGCACCCTATTTTCTCATCTTAGTGTGAAGACCCCGAGGGGCAGCAGCAGGTGAGTGGGGTGGCAGAATCTTGGCGATTCTTCCCCCTGCAAAGGATCCACTGTCACAAAGAAGAGATGGTGATCTGAGGTGTGAGATCTCAGGCAAAACGTCTCCAGTCAGGCAAACAGACTCCCAGACCAGCCAAGCAGCAAGCCCAGTGCCCTACCTCACGTTGGTATGCCGCTTCACGTACAGGTTGTGGAAGTTATTTGTGTTCTCCATCTGGCCCGCCTTGGGACCCTGCAGCCTCTGAATGATCTCTGCTTTCATCTCCATAGCGATGTGGGCCGGCAGCAGGGAGAGCAGAAGCCGCTCCTGGACAAGGTGGGGAAGGAGGAACAGACATCTCTCAGACAACTTGGGGGAAGACAAAATAACACTGGAGATGGGATAATCTTCCCCCCAGCTTATCCCTGCTACCATGGAAAGTGCAAAGGCAATAGGAGACACAGTGCTTGCCCATGGGGGGACCTCAGTGGATGGTAGCTAGTGTTTTTCCATGTACTGGTATAACTGAGCTTTGATCATTCATTCATTCATTCATTCACTCACTCATTCATTCATTCACTCATTTATTCAGAAAGTATCTATCTTTGACCAATAAATGCCATGTCCTTTGAATAGCACTAATGTAAATTAAAGAAGAATGCAGGGCCTTCTCTGCCTCAGTTGCCCTCCTGTTTCCTGAGAGTCAGGCATGAAGCTTGACTTCCTACTGATTTGTAGGAAGGCCAATTTGGGGATTCTTTCTGACAAGTTAAAATACAGATTCTAGAAATACATACTGGGAGTGAAAAGAGATTTTCTAAGGTCAGACTGTATTACTATATTATTTATTGAATTCTAAGTGTGTGTTCTTCAGGAGAGAGAATAAAGGAAAGGAAAGTTATTTCCCCAAAGATTTTTAAAAATCTATTTTGATTTTAAAGTAGCAAAGCAGAAATAGTATTAAAATTTCAGAAACCAGTGGTCAGTGTAAGACAGAAAACACTCATTTTTGCCTGCTTGTTCATTTCTGAGATAAAATACTAGCTTTAATGCACTTAAGAAAGATAGCTGATATTCCACATATTCCACATTTCTTAAATGAGATAGTCAAATATTTTCAAATATTTCATTTCCTCTATGATAAGCACATAATCCTCTTTAGTAATTCTAAGCCATTATAAAAGTGGGGTCAGAAATGTTAGCTTCTGTAAAATATCATATAAGAAACGACAGGTGGAACACAAGGAAATGATAACATAAAAGCTTTGTGTGTATTTTTGGTCTTTAAATTCAGTAAATCCAGGAAACAATAAATATTAGTATACAATATTGTACTCATTTTAACATAAACTTGTTTTATTAGAGCAGCATTTTTTCATTCTCCTCAATGAAATGAAAATACACAATGTTTTTTGGAGGAAAAGGCTAACCGAAGGGTAATCTTCAGGGCATATATCCATCCTGGAGTATTTTAATGTTAATCCATTGAAGAAAACATCAATATGCTTTAGTTGTCGTAGAGATTAGCAACTTATATTCAATGTTTATAAACAAATATTTGTTCAATGAAACACTTTATCACATCTTTATCTATCACATTGTCTCTCTTTTTCTTTTGTTGTCAAGCTGATGAGAGACAGGGGTGGAGGGGAAGCTCGGATTTGCTTCCGGATTCACAGAGCCAGGTGTCAATCTCTTTGGTCCACTGCCAGTGCGCATCATTTTGGTGGCTGTTGGAAACTTCCACTGAGAAAGCTGAGGGTAGACCAGGAGTGCATTCTGACGCAGATGGGATGATCCTCCCACCAGCTCATGCCCCTCATGGAAAGACAAGTGCAAAGGCAACAGGGGACATAGTATGTGCCCATGAGGGGACCTCAGTGTACGGTAGCTAGTGTTTCTCCATGTACTGGCATAACTGAGCACTGATCATTCATTCATTCATTCATTCACTTCTTCAGAAAGTATCCATCTTTGACCAATAAATGCCATGCCCTTTGAAAAGCACTAATGTAAACTAAAGAATGCAGGGGCTCCTCTGCTTCAGTTGCCCTCCTGTTTCTCAAGAGTCAGGCATGACTCTTCTTCCAAACACCAGCCTGTCCTTCTGGTTTCATCTGACAGCAAGTGCACTGTGTGTTGAAGCCTTGGTTATGAATGATATCACACCAGAGACCCTTCTTTGATTTACCATTAGTGCTTTTGAAAGGGCATGGCCTGATCACTCTCTTGTCTCAGAGCCCACTTGAAAAAAACTGGGGGTTTGTTTTCAGGTAATGGTGCTTCAACTGCTAGCTCTCATCATCTTGATATGAAGAACTACTCCATCATCTACTCATATTTGGCTACTTATCCCCAAAATGCATAAACTTGCCCCTTTGTCTTCAATTTCTCTAAGCTTTGGTGTCTGTGACTCATGAGATAGTTAGACCTTTGGGAAACTCTAAAGGTAACCAAATTCATGGTGGGCCCACGGAAGTGCTCAGCAGGTAGAAGTTGCCCTGGAAGTGTTTAGCACACTGAGTTCTGCCAGTATTGCCTCCACTGAATTCCATTTCTGTAGGTCCGGAGTGTGCACTACAGCAAAGTACTCTGTGGATGGATGGTCACTTCCTCTTCTTTCTGTTTATTGATTAATATATGGAATGATTGGGTGTGAAGCCAAAATATTACAAACAAAGGAGTTATAATGTCCAGAGTCTGTTCATACCAACAGAGAAAGCTGGTGAGGAAAGTATGAAATTTCCATCCACAAAAATCAGGACATCCGCTCGGGCATGGTGGCTCACACCTGTAATCCCAGTACTTTGGGAGGTCGAGGGAGGCAGATCACCTGAGATCAGGAGTTCGAGACCAGCCTGGCCAATATGGTGAAACCCTATCTGTACTAAAGATAAAAAAATTAGTTGGGCATGGTGGTAGGTACCTGTAATCCCAGCTACTTAGGAGGCTGAGGCAGGAGAATCGCTTGGACCTGGAGAATCAAATATAGTAATCCTTTTCCACACTCAGCGCCTCATTTGACAATCAAATGTAAGTTAAAAATCTTTATTTTAGACCCAAATGTAGAAGGATGACTGACTTTTAATAGGCGGTTTAAAAAATATAGAAAGTAAACTTCATATGTTGTGCAAAACAAGAATTTTTTCTTTTGTTGGAAGCGTTAAAGAATCCATGTGAATTTAGACTGAAATGAAGATGTTGGTAACTGCCAACCAGCCAAATAAAAGAACTTGATGCTTCCTTCCCAACCCCCACCCCCTATCATTCAATGCTGGCACCACTGGTGGATGGTAGACAGTGCAGCACCTGGCAAGAGCTCAGGGTCCATGCTCAGAGTGTGCACCTGTCCTCTAGGTGATCACAGTGCTGGGCAATTGAATGAGTTTCTGAAAAAAGCCTGAGCTCAAAAGTGGTGAAGCAAGACTCTTTCTTTTGAATTTGTCTTTCTCCTCTTTAAAAATGTTCTGATCTGAAGGAAAAGCCCACTACTTTGGCACACATGATAACTTTCAACCCAATTTGTAATCCAACGATGTCTATACTTCCATTAATAGTTTAGCTTTTTATGAATGCAGCTGTGTGCCCTGCCAAATTATCTGAAAGCAACACACACACTTAAGTGCTTAATATGCTGGGTATAAGTTAGCTACATTATTTTCCCAAATTAGTTGGACTAATTCCCTAAGGATACTCTTGGAAAATCAAGTTGTCATTAAACTGATTGAGGCACACTGGCCATTCCTTCTTTCTCTTTCTAGTAAAGCTCATGCAACTACTGATAATTTGGCTAATTCTGGCATATTCAAAGGTTATCTGAGTAATAACTTGCCCTTGATTTGGGGGTTCCATTTGACACATCCCTTTGTTAAACCTCCAATTATTATCATTCGCAATACAGTTTTCTTATAACTTGCTCTTTTAAATTGTGTCTGATATAAAAGCTACAGAGCTAATGTAAAGTCAATGCAATAGTGATCAAAGTTCAGAACAATCTGAGCTCTCTGAAGTGTTTCTAAACCAAGAAGCAAAGCAGGGATTATAACTATGTTTTTATGTTATTTTTTAGCTACTTTGGTGGGTAGGAAAATCAACTGAAGCAAAGAAGACTTACTTGTACTAAAAATGTGAGCTAAGATATAGTAATATATATTATACCCTATCCCTTCGATGAACCATGCATGTAATAAATTACTTAAAGCCGCTTTACTTTTCAAAAGGAAGAATAACAATGAAAAACTCCTTTCAGATGAATCTTTAAGTTTTCTTGTTTTTTTTTTTCTTATTTTAAATGCAATTTCAAGTACATTAGGATGCTAAATCAATGGAATAAAAAGAAAGGATGTTATAAGTTTTTCTCCTCCTAAAAGAAAGCAGCTAACAGAGCAGACAAACACCAGATCCCTAAGCAGCCTTGGGCCACTTGTGGCTCTGCCACCCGCGTGCTTAGGAAACAAATCATTTGATAATGTCCTGCAGTAGGAGAAAGCTCGCTGTCCATCAACACAAAATGCTGCACATGCTCCACTGAGAAAACAGGTGCAGAAAGAGAGGACAGTAGCACCTCCCCCAGCTCCTATCACACATCTTCCCTTGCAGCAGGCTCCATGTCTCCAAGTCTAAGAGAATTGCGGTCCTCCTCCAGCCTCAGCCTCTCCATCACACTGTGCTCCCAACAACTGCTACCGGTGCTGTTTTCCATTACAACATTTAGCTTTTCCTCTTAGGTCCCTCAATAGAACTTTTGTTTCACATCAATCAATCAAAACTCTTACTATCTGAAAGGTCTTTCTTTATCTTTCATTGATTTTTACAAAAAATAAATTGGTCATCATATTCACATGGGATGGAGAGCAGAGGGTGTCACAGTAGAAATAGCTCTGAAGTAGTGGTTTTGCCCTTTCTCTGCCACCTCAACCAAATCAGTCAGCCTTTGGGGCTCGGCTTGGTCATCTGGAAAATAGGTCTGTTGGGCCATGGAGTCAAAGGTCTCCATGTCCATGTCAGAGAACAGCCCTTCACAGAACCATGGGGGGCCCTTTCTAGAGCATACCTTCCACTGTCCTAGAGATGACCACATCCTGCTGCATCTGTGTGCCCAACCACTAGCACTACTGAGGAAAGAACCCAAGTGCTCAAATTCCCACATGGTGGTGAAGATGCAAGTCCAGAAGGCCTGAGGGCAAGGAGACTTCAAGTGGGATCCGGAACAAGCACCCAGGGAGGAGGCTGGATCTGAGCTGTATGTTCCTTGCAGTGTCTCTGACTTGTGGGAGGAGGACGAAGAAGGGCTGAGATTTCTGAGGAGTGACTTTAAAGGCCAGTGTTTTCATATCAGTGTGCAGAGGAAGAGTCAACCTGCTTCTTTTACAGTCTAGAAAGCTGGAATGCTTTGTGCCAATTAAAATCACTATGCACGTCAGCAAATCAGGTTTCCCTTCATAAAACAGTAAGTGCTTTCCTTGCATGCATATCTGATTTTCTCACTTAACAAACCCTGGTCACATATAATATCGCTTAGATTTAAACATGTTTTGACAAAAAAGAAAAAAAAAAAAAAACAGGCACAATGGACATAGATGTGGCTCCGAGGGAATGAAGTCAGGTGGTCATCACCTGGGAGGTGAGACTGGATGAAACTCATTCAGCTTCACAGACAGCTCTTTCCATCCAGCTGGATTTGTAGGTTCAAGATGACCAGGACATTTTTAGAGAGCACATTGTTAAAAGATGGTGGAAAGAATAAAACTATCACTCACATGCTATTACTCTTCAGTTACCAGAAGTTAGAGAAGAAAGTGCTAATCAAGTCAAATTACAAACTATGTCTACAGTCACTGGTGGCAGTAAACTGGTATTTCTGAACTGGAACTGTTTATCACCAGTGGTCAATTCGATTCTCTAAAATAGAGCCTCTAGGGAAATGAGAGTCACTCAAAAGGTAGAAAAATATTCAATCCTTCAATATTCATAGGAGGCTATGGAGGTCCTCAGATGAGAGCTGCAGCTGTGCTCCCTGGAGTAGGCACAGGGCACCTCACTGCACACCAGCACCCAAGTCAGCTCTGAAGGCTGGTGCACCCGCAAAGGCTGAGCAAGCACAGCTCAGCACCAGTGTGAGAAAATCACCCAAAGGGGAATTTCATCCTGCAAATAAGACATTCACACTCACAAACCAGAAAGGGAAAAAGAAAAATGCTCCAGAGGGAAGCTGAGACTCTTCCGAGTTGCCTCTCCAAGAGTATCCATCGATAGGCAAGGAATGTCATCCAGCCTGACACCGGCAATGCTGGCAGAGGCATGCTGAGGAGAGAATGGGTGGAGGTGAACCACTCTCCTGAGTGTTGGCCAAAACTCCTCAACATAAGGTACAGATAGCCAGGCAGGTGGTGGCTCCAGCCTTTGGATTTCTTCTAAGGAGGAAGACAAAGTGGAGATGCTGATAATATCATTGATAGAAGGAGATAAGAAGAAGAAGGAAAAAGTGGTAGCACATTGGTATCGATTTGATGAAAGGGTCCAAGGAGCAAAATTGAATATTTTCATGTTCAAAAGCAATCCCTCAAGGCAACTCTATGTACAGATGATAGATATATGAGGCAGTTATGTACACACTACATGTGCACTGGACTGGACCATTGTTCTGAAATACGTGTTGACCCTCCCTCCCATGCCCCACTGGGATGCAATGTGCCTTGGTAGGACCAATGACATGTGAGCAGCAGTGATACGTGCTCCTTCTACACAGAAGCTTTAGGAGCCACTGCAGGGCTCACCAGACTTTCCTTTCCCTTCTCTGTGGGACCAGCAGTATCCCAGATAGTGACTCTAAGCCTAGGTCCTGTGCATGGTGCAAAGTGGCAGTTCTCCTACAGTGGACAAAGAAAAGTGAGAAACCACCATTGTTGCCAGCGCCTTTGATTTGGGGGCCATTTTTATCACCACCTACCCTAGTTATTGAGACTGATGCAAATCCATGCAAGGATGTGCACACCAACCTATGTCCTCCGTCCCTGAGTACTTAGGATTTTCTCAGCTGCTCTGACCTGGGGAGAAATCACTGACTCACTTGGTATGTTTGTAAGCTGCAGCTTCAGGGCAAAAGCTCCAGAAAGCCCCTCTGTGAAGCACTGATTCTTCTTCATTTAGAGAAAGAGGAGTTTGAGCCTCAGCAAGGCTATTCCACCTGTGAGGAGTCTTCAGGACAGGCATTCATTACTTTGAAGCCCACAGTGGTAGCCCCCCATTGGTCTGCATTGCAGTCAATGGAAGAAAAGGCCGAGAATGTGGTCGCTTCAGTGGTGTGGGAATTACAGAGAGCAGGAATGATCCCATCAAGTACGGGGACATCTCTGTACTAATGTGCATTTCCTCCTTCAAAATAAAAACCAGAGGTCATGCATCTAAAAGATTTTCTCTATTTGTCTATTTTGGCTTTTGTTGCCGATGCTTTTGGTGTTTTGTTCATGAAGTCCTATTCCATTTGACCCAGCAATCCCATTACTGGGTATATATCCAAAAGACTATAAATCGTTCTACTATAAGGACACATGTACACGAATGTTCATTGCAGCACTGTTTACAATAGCAAAGACCTGGAATCAACCCAAATGCCCATTGATGATAGACTGGATTGAAAAAATGTGGCACATATACACCATGGAATATTATGCAGCAATCAGAAATGATGAGTTCGTGTCGTTTGTAGGGACATGGATGAATCTGGAGAACATCATCCTCAGCAAACTGACACAAGAACAGAAAATGAAACACCGCATATTCTCACTCATAGGTGGGTGATGAAAAATGAGAACACATGGACACAGAAAGGGGAGTACTAAACACTGGGGTCTATTGGGGGGAAAAGGGGAGGGCCAGTGGGAGGGGGAGGTGGGGAGGGATAGCCTGGGGAGAAATGCCAAATGTGGGTGAAGGGGAGAAGAAAAGCAAAGCACACTGCCATGTGTGTACCTACGCAACTGTCTTGCATGCTCTGCTCATGTACCCCAAAACCTATAATCCAATAAAAAATTAAAAAAAAAAAGATTTTCTCTAACTAAAAGCTGGAGTCATGAGAATGTACATATTCTACTTGGTGCCAGATGTTATCCTACATGCAAATTCCTGTCTATATTCTCCGGTCAAAGTTTTAACTCTCATTGGATGCAAAAGGAACGGTGATTCATCAGCCAGCCTGGTTCCCATTCTTAAGAATGTTGGCAGCATGGCATCACCATCCCAAACTCAGGGAGGCAGTGAGGCTTCTCTGAAAAGCTTCAGAAAAGAAACACTACGGTCTGTCTGAAGGGGCACAGACTCCAGCTCCCTCCCTGAAGATGGTGAGACTGTGGGCTTACTTCCCTTCATCCTTGAGATGCTCAGGGTTCTCCTTTGGAGTAGGCTGTGCCGCCAAGCTTAGAAGCTTGGATTTATAGAACCATCATGAGTATAAGAGAAGCTTGAAGGGGTGAGGATGAGCAATAGAAGCGGGCAAAGCCATGGCGGGGAGACCAAGCCCTGACATTGTTCTGCTAAATTTCACCTTAAATGAGTTTTATAGATTCATGTTTGCGGAGTTCAAAGCTGTTGACTGAAAAAACGGGCCTCATCTTCTACACGAAAATGCACCCTCCTATTATTCCTAAGCGATTTTAGAAATGCCAAATGTGGGTGAAGGGGAGGAAGGCAGCAAAACACACTGCCATGTATGTACTATGCAACTATCTTGCATGTTCTGCACATGTACCCCAAAACCTAAAATGCAATAAAAAAATAATAACAAAAAGAACTGCTCTACTTGCATGCAGACACTGTGCTCTTAATTCAATATTCTTTCTTCCACTCAACCAATACCTATTAACCACTTTCCATGTGTCAGTTCCAGGTCTAAACCATTTGGAAGTATCATCTTGCTTAATTTTCTTAGCACTTAATGTTGCAGATATTGTTTCTCCCATTTCTATGAAGAAGAAATTGGAGACCGAATAGGTTGCATGGCTTGCTAACCATCCCAAAGTAAGGAGGTGGTGGAGCTGGGATTCAAACCAGTGGGAGGGAAGTAGTCAGTGGTTAATTGCTCTTAACCAGTTTGCTAAACTGCACCCAGGAAAAAGACACAATACATAAATGGGTGCAAGAATAAATAACATAGCTCCAGCTGGGACAGGAGAGGAATCATTTCATACGGAAGTATCTTAGGGCATGACTGATTCTTTTTTTTTTCAGTGGGGACATGGCCTTTTCTAAAAAAAAAACGGTTTCAAAGTTGAGGATTTGAAACTTAAAGCAAAACAGCCCTTCTCTTGGGGTGAATACCACAAGTATCCCACGCTGGAGGCAAACCCTCAGTCTCTCCCCTCCAAGCCAAGCCCAATCCAGCCTGGAAGCACCTGCTGGGTTAGAGTTAGGGCCCAGAGCAAAACTGTAGCCAATATCAGAAAGCTTCCTTTGAAAATATTGTCCACTGGGGAGATTTCTGGAAAAAAGTTGCACTGCAGTTCTCTTTTGAACCCGTAACTGAATCCTGAAGCAGTCACATACGTTTTCTGCTGTAAATGCTTAGGAAGGGGAGCTCAGGACTCACCGGCACAGAGGCAGACGTCCGAATCTCTGCATATTTGTTCTGATAAATTAAGTGCTCCATGCCCGCCTCCACAGAAAAATGTCCAAAGATGCAGCCCAGCAGTTGACAGCGTTTAAATATTGTGCCTGTTTTCAAACACTAATTGCCCCTTGGGCACTGATGTCATTGATAACAAGAGATGTATCCATCATTTCCGCATAACAACGTGTCAGGAAAGAATAATAAGTGAGGAATGAAAGGCTGCCGAACCTCACGAATTCTCACTCCGCTCATGAAGCAATGTCCTAAGCTTCTTCAGGTAAGGATTAAAGATGCGAGAGGCACCTTCAGAGTACATCATCACCCCAGAAAGCCGAAAGGCTGTATGATCCTGGAATTGTATTAGATGTAACTCAATGACTGCAGCTCAAGTTCAAAAATAAAGTTCTCCTGTTGTAGTTTGCTTGACTGTCAACTTTCTACATCTGCATATCTAATTTGTGTACCTATGTGGCTGGCACATGGTATTTTTAAAGCTTTACCTTTGTCTTTAGAAAATGCATTCTTAGTAATTAGAATACAGGTTTTATTTCAGGGACTTCACCTTCTAAGCTTCACCAATAGCTTTGTCTTTGGAGAAAATCACATCAAGTATTAGCTAAAAAGAGGCTCTCACGTGCTCCACTACCTGACAAAAATCAACCATGGCTAAGAGCTCATACAATTTAAGAAATAATCACATAATGCAGTTCTTGCAAGTTACATAGGATGAAAACTCAAGTTTATTTTATACATGCAATGCTTTAGGTAACCTTGATTGGGTGTGTTTTCTCACTTGCTCATTGAATCTGAGTATGTGTGTTCTTAAGACTCGGCAACATTGTAAGTCCACAGAAAGGCAACTGGCAGGCTATTGGCTGAGCCTGGTCAGGCAGATGTACTCTGATTGGCTTGCAGAGCGCATGGTTATATGCATATGTTCAAAGAACTTTAACCCCTTTAAATAGGTCATATGCTGTACAGCTGACCACAGACCTTGCCATTCCCTAACGACTTGCAAGTTCACTGAATACATTTACCACGTCTTCCTATACTTAAACCATGGTTTCTCACCCTCATCAATATTGGCATTGTGAGATCCACGGCTCTTTGCTGTGAGGGGCTGACTGTATACTGCAGTATATTTAGCAGAATTTGTCCAATAGACTGAGACTTAGACTAGACTTTAGTACTCTCTACCCACCAGATTCCAGCAAGACCCCCAGCCCGTTTTATGACACTCCAGACTGCTCACAAGCATTCACAAATGTTTCCTGGGGGGGCAACAGTCTCCCTCTGGTTGAAAATCATTCCTCTAAATGTAAGACTTCTCCTCTGGACTTTTAACCTGACTACTTTCTCCCTGTGCTCTTCCCCTCCACTTACCTCTGTCCCTCTCCACCTTGTACTCCGTGGCCCATCACTTTCATTGTTGTCTTGCCCCTGTCATTCCAGAATGGCAGTGCACACCTCTCCAGGACATCACTAGGAGGTACACCATTGCTTCTCAGATGCCATTGCCTATACCCAGCACTAGGGATGCAGCGACATGTCTCTGTTCTGGGTGAGACATACCCAGCCACAGAGATCCTCTTAAAACCGAGGAAGAAGAGTCTGAGTACTGGGAGACAATCCAGTGGTCTCTGTCACATTCAGAGAACTCAAATGCAACTGTTTGCAAATGGAAACTATCATCTTCCCTCCAAAAGCTGTCCCTCCCTTTGCAATCTTAGGCCAGTCAATATCTGCCCATGTACCCAGCTGCTCATGCAGAAACCTACTTTCATCCCTGACTGTTCTTTCCTTCTTACCAGCCCACATCCAGTGAAGCATCCTCCTGCCTTTCACACTTCAGAACCTGCCCTTTCTCAGTCTACTGCTCTGCCCAGTTCTCAGCAACCTCTGTCATCCAGAGAATCACCTCCTAAGTGGCTTCCTTCCTCCTGTCCTCCTTCTCCCTCACCCTTTCTCTTCTGCAGTGGGGGTCTTTCTAAGATGGGAAGCGGTCAAAAAAGCTCAGCCCCAGCTCTGAAGGCTGTAACACCTGGGATAAGGCCAAAACCCTTCAGTATATTACAAGATATGATATACCCCAGGCATCCCACCTTCTTTACTTCTTCCTTGTTTCTTTGATCCTGCAACCCAGCTCTTCTGAATCACCTGCAGCCTCAGATCCACACTGGAACACACTCCCCCGGGACCTGGATGGCTGGTTCCATTAAGTCATTTCCATCTATGCCACCTTCCTTTGCTGAGGCTATCCCCACCAATTCTCCAGGTAGGCTTCTAACCACCTCCTCCCTCAGAGCCATCTTGCATGCCCTCTCCACCCACAGCTGGGCTAAGTGCTGTGTGCTGTGTTAGCCCTCAACATTCACCTTGCTAATGGCTCCTGAGCCAAAGTCACCTGTTTACTTCAAGTACAGGTATTAGTGAGCCCAGACCGTGCCTTCTTCAATATTTTGTTCCCAGCACAGGACACAAAGGCCAGAGGCTGGCAAATAAACATTTTTTGGACGGATACAGGAGTGAATATATGCATGTGTGACCCAGTGCCTCATTACAGTTAGAATAAGATTTTCACTGAGAAACTCACTAAATAACCTGCTTTTTCAATGACAGAGGCCAGGAGAACATTCTAGCTCTGTCACTCTTCAAGTGGACAACGGGTAAATTACATAACCTTGGCCCTTTGCCTGAGAAATGACGAAGTACATTACTGCTGTCACTTTCAGTTCTAGGTGTCTCCTGTTCAATGATGTGTCAGGAGGAAATGGCAAGACATCCTTGAGGGAGACAGCAGAAAAGGAAACACACTTTGAATTCTATTTTTGGTTACTGTTAAGCACCTACATGTTTTCTCCATTAGAAGAAATAATTGGAAGATGTATATAAATATATATGTATATATTATATATATTATATATGTGTCTACATCTCTCTTTTAAAATTTTGTTACAGTATGTATTAGTTGACTTGCACGCAGAGATTTCCAGGAGAACTGCAGAGAGGGAAGAGTATTTTAATTCTTTCCTATGTGTTTCTCAAAGTTCTGGTATCTAATCTTTCTAGGGCTAATGAAGCAGCACTGTCCTTTTTGTTATTCTGCAGGTACAAGTTCAAGTGCTCACATTAATTACGTAGTCGAAGGCTCCTCCGGTGGCTGACTCCAGCTACATGCCATGACGGAAGGCATGTGGCCCAGAATGCAATGTGGAGGAGCTGAAAAGGGAATGAATAACTTATGAACTGTAGCCCTGCCAAAGAGAAAAGAAGGCAGGTTTTCTGCCAGGAAACAGAAATAAGGATCAGCATGGAAATGGAAGTCATGACTAATGAGAAAATGCTATATTACATTAAAAAAATTATTGATTAATTATAACTACACTAACATATATAAACGCAGGAATTCTCAACTTTGTTATGCCAACGAAAATATTTGTCAAACAGTAAACAGATTTTTAAGAGAACTAAATTGACATGAATAGAGCGGATTCTGATAAAATATTAAATCTTATGCAGAGATTTCTAAGCAAAATAGTGTATTATTCTCACCAGCTATGCACCCACGCTGACTTGAGCTCAAGCTTGGTTTAGGAAGTATTAATATTTCAGTCATAGATTGCTGCAAAACAAATCACCCCCAACTAGTGATTCAGAGCGACAATGATGGATATTTTTTCCTGAGTCAATGGGCTGGGTGGCTAGGTACTGGGTCCTGGTTTTGCTACTGACAATCCCACGACTATGCTCAGCTGGAAGGTGGGCTGACTACAAGCTGGCCCCAGTGACATGTCTGTCTGACCATTGCTGCTGGGGCTTTGGGTCTCCTCCATGTGGATACTCATTCTCTGCCAGGCTGGACTCACTTCCCTAGTGGTGATCTCAGAGGAGCAGTCCCAGAAAATGAGAGAGGATTTTCAAGAACTCACAAGGCCTGGGCTCCAGAATTCACAGTCACTTCCCCATTTCCTGTTAGTCAACCCAAGTCCCAAGTCCTCCTAGATTTAACCGTGCAGAGAAATGGGTCGTATTTGCCATCTGACACAGCTTGGATGACAGGCTCCTCCCACATTCATGGTTCCAAAGGCTTGGGGGTGCCAAGGGTTAAGTGATTTTTTTTTTTTTTTTAGATGGAGTTTTGCTCTTGTTGCCCAGGCTGGAGTGCAGTGATGCTATCTCAGCTCACTGTAACCTCTACCTCCCGGCTTCAACCGATTCTCTTGCCTCAGCTTCCTGAGTAGCTGAAATTACAGGTGCACACCATGGCGCCCAGCTAATTTTTTGTATTTTTAGTAGAGACGAGGTTTCACCATCTTGGCCAGACTGGTCTCGAACTCCTGACCTCAGGTGGTCCACCTGCCTCGGCCTCCCAAAGTGCAGGAATTATAGGTGTGAGCCACCACACCTGGGTGGGTTAAGTAATTTCTACAGTGAATCTAGGGGCTCAGGGTCTCTCTGTAAGGGGCTGCTGGAGCTGGCAATACAGAAATTCCAAGTTCAAGTCCAGTTTCAGCTACATAAATTCCAGTTTGAATTTCTGTGAATTCACCTTGTGTCCAGTTCTATATTTAATATATATATTTAATATATTTCTCTTCTGTTCATCCTTGGCCAAATATATGGGCAAGGCTGGACTGAAACGCCATAGGATAAGACACAGAAGGACTGGTCCTCCCGGGAGGACATAGGGTGAATACACACATTATTATCGCTAAGTTTACACTGTGGCTTCTGTCCAAATTAACACTTGGCAAATAATTCTTAGAAATGCCTTAAAACAAACAAGACAGACGATGGAAATGAAGAGCTCTCTACAAATGCAGTGAGTCACCTTCAATTTATTTTAAGACTGTTCTAGATGTAAATTCATGTGAATTATCTCAGAAAGTGTGTGTATTTTTTTTAAATTAATGTTGACATTTTTTTCAAGAAAATAAAGGCAAATGAAAATTAGACAGGTTTGAGGAGATGTGAGAAATGATTTTGAAGAAAGAAAGGAGGAACTTAATAAGATGGGATTTAGATATGTTTCATGATTCATTCTTAAGTGATCCATTGAAATATCTGGGACTGTTCTGCTCTCTATTTAGTGATTCTCTATTTAGTGATTTGACTAAAATACTTTTTTGGTAGCTGATAAAAGCATACCATACCACTACCCATAGCAAGATGTTCTTTGCATATGATACATGCAATTATGACAGAGCAGAAGATCCTAAAAGAAGTGTTCAAAACTCTCAGTTCAGCAGAGGAATCTCAGGCTTTTATGCAACTTGGATTCAAAACCGAAAGTCACATCAAATGTCTGATCCTCACTCATCATTTACCCAATATGGCAAAGCTACCGAATAGAATATCTTGTTTTAAAGCAACACATCTGAAAAGTAAAACAGAAGTATCTATTAACTTTCAAAGTAATTATTTCAAAAACACCATATAAAAAATACTTGAATTCACAAATGTTTGCTGTAGCTAAATGTTCTTTATCAAGAAAACTATGCACTTGCTAGTCTTAACTTGGTAACAGTATCAACATAAGACCAACAACAATATTAACAATATCAATTACCTAGGAAACCCGATGATGTCCTCTGCTACTGCTGAAAGAACTTCAAGCCTGAACATGTCCATGAAATTCATAATTGGATCCAGTTTTACCTACACACCTGCCCACAATTTCATTAACATTCTAGAGAGCTGTGGCTGCTAATTCTTCCCAGCGCATTCTCTCCTGTTATATTTTGTTTGGTTTTGTTCTTATTTCTCCTTTAAAATCTGCTCTTGCCCCACAGTGGTAGTTGTTGCAGGGCTAAAGAAATTCATATTTACAATGTAAGAGTGCCTGGTTTGCAGAAAACTTTCATATGTTAGCCTATTGGCTTTCCTGCGGGGTCTCACTCTAAATCTGTGGTTGCAACCACGGACACTTTGTTCCACACACAAGTGGATGTTGGGCAGAGCCTGGAGAAAGGCTGCTTGGCATCCAGAGGGCAGAGGGCAGAGATGCTGCTACGCATCCTGCAGTGCACAGAGCAGACTCCACCTTTATGAAGTACCCGGCTCCAAATGCCCAGGGTGCTGAGGTGCAGAAGCTGGCTCAACACAGGCTATCACATCAGGCTTCACGCACATTGAAGGATTTTTTTGTTTTGTTTTCTGTTTTTGAGATGGGAATCTCACTCTGTTGCCAAGGCTGGAATGCAGTGGCTCAATTTCAGCTTACTGAAACCTCTGCCCCCTAGGCTCAAGCAATTCTCATGCCTCAGCCTCCCGAGACACTAGGACCCAGGCATGTGCCACCATGCCTGGCTAATTTTTTTTTATATTTTTTGAATATATATATATTTTTGGTAGAGACGAATTTTCACCATGTTGCCCAGGCTGGTCTTGAACTCCTGAGCTCAAGTGATCCACTTGCTTCTGTCTTCCAGAGTGCTGGGATTATAGGCATGAGACACTGCATCTAGCCATTGTAGGTTTTTAAAATTCAGTTTTGCTTAAGTATGTGATGGAGTAAGTTGGTTAATAAAACGACATGATATTGTACTTATGACCCCTCAAAGGAGGCTGTCCTGTGCAAGGTGTGGAATACTATAGTGTCTCCAGCCTCAGAGGAAAGAGGCAGAGTCACTCTGCCTGTTTAGGTCACTGCGGGTGACATCCCAGGACATGAAGCCTCCATTCAGGGGGAGCAGAGCAGGGGTTGGCACACCTCCCCTGTAAAGGCCACAAAGTTCAGGCTTTGAGCACCATGGCTTCTCTGCCATGAATACCCAACTCTGCCACTGTAGCCTGGAAGCAGCCTTAGCCAATGTATAAACAAAGCAGTGTGACTCTGTTCTAATAAAACTTGATTTATGAAAAACGAACAATCAATTTCATATCATTTTCATTTGTAATAATATATACATATTTAGTTTATAAAACATCAGCCAGAAGTGGTAGCTCACACCTGTAATTCCTGCTACTGGGGAGGATGAGGCAGGAGGATCGTTTAAGCCCAGGAGGTTAAGGCTGTAGTAAGCTATGATGGCACCACTGTACTCTAGCCTAGCCTGGGTGACGGAGTGAGACCCTGTCTCTCTTAAAAAAAAAAAGAATTGTCTAACAGTATAAGAACGATTCTTAGTACTCAGGCCACACAAAAACCGTTGGCAGGCCAGATTGGACCCACAGGCTGTAGTTAGGTGACTCCCAGTATAGAGAAAGTTCCCTTGAAAAGTCAAGGTTAAAGGCATTGCAGACACATTAAAAGTGTCACTGACAATTGAATTAAGGATAATAAAGGTTATATCCTTCATCCAAAGGGCATTTTTACCATTATCTCCGTGATCTGACACTCACAGGTTACTCAATATGCTGTACCTGCAATGAAAGCCATAAAATAGATCTTTTAGAAAATAATAAATTTCAAGTCGTCACTGAGTTCTCAGCTGAGAAGGAGAATGTGGTAGCTTCGGAGTCAAGAGTCTGGATCAAATCCCATCCCTACCACCTCCTTCTGTCCTGATAGCACCGGCTTATGCAGGGACTGGGCCAAGTGTGAATTTAGGTGACTGCTTGCTACCCAGGTAGCCATCAAAGGGCATGACAGTCACTGCACCAAAACCAGAAAATCTGAATTCAGGTACGAGCTCAGCCACTCATTTGATTGAGACTCCAGTTCAGTCCCAGACCTTCCTAGGCATCATTTTCCTCACCTGAAAATGAAGGGGCTGGACTAACACTCTGAATGTCTTTCTTGCTATGGAGGCTGGTGAGTCAATACTTCTGTAACATGTATTTTTAAAGCCAAAAAAAAAAAAAAAAGCCAACTTGAGTGTAGCTGCAAACAAAAGTATCTCATTTCCCCACTCAATAGCTAATTCTCTAGCAGTCAGAACTCAGAACACATGTTGCTTGATTTACGGTGGCAACCAGTAATTTGTGTGAGAAAGACTTAATTTAGAAGAATGCACATGTCATTTTTTTTCATAACCAAGTAAGAGTTACAATTAGTTTGATTCATATGCTGTCAAGGATGTCCCCACCACACGCACAGAGAACAATAAGAAGTTTTCAAGGCAGCTCTTTGATGGAGAGAACCATTTCTCAGTTGTGTAATTAATACTAAACATAAATCCTCCTCTGTTTCCCTCTTGACTATCCCATGCTCACTCGAGGATCATTGTCTATGAGTGATCATTAAGCAGAAAAGCCACTAAATACATTTGCTTTTATACTGAATTTGACTTTGTAGCATTTTGTAGTCTTTGGGAAATTGCCAAAATTAATAGTGAAATGCCCCAAATAACCAACTGAAAAAGTTGGGAAATGCCTCAACTTTTTCTCCCATTATGACACGTATCTTAAGCAAAACTTTAATAATATGATTCCATTGAAAACCAGATAAATCAAAATGTTTTCTAATGTTTGTTGCACAAATAAAGAAGATGCAAGACTGGGTTTAAAATACAAGTAGGCATGCTGTTCATAGCTGAAGAATTAAAGTGTCCATGATCATTTCTTGTTGCAAAATTCCTCTCTTGCTGAACATCTGTCCGTAAAATAATTAAAACCACATTAAAGGCTGATTTCATCAAGAAGAAATAAAGCACTACCCACAGATTGAATCTTAGAAAAGTTATCCACACTGCCATGTATATATCTATGCAGCAATCCTTCATGATCTGCACATGTACATTAGAACCTTAAGTACAATTAAAAAGTAAATTAACTAAATTAAATTAAATTTAAATTTAAATAAAGACAAATTATCCAAGGGATATGGAATAGTAGATATGGGATCAATGGAATTCATTTTAGAGTAGGCGTCCTCAAACCCCAGGCCAAAGTTAGGAACCGGGCTGCACAGCAGGAGATGAGTTGAGCGAGCATTACTCCTTGAGCTCCGCCCCCTGTCAGATCAGGCACAGCATTAGATTCTCACAGGAGCACGGACCCTATTGTAAACTGTGCATGCAGGGATCTAGGTTGTATGCTCCTTATGAGAATCTAATGACTGATGATCTGAGTGTGAACAGTTTCATCCCAAAACCATCCTCTCCCCTGGTCTGTGGAAAAATTGCCTTCTGCAAAACCCGTCCCTGGTGCCAAAAAGTTTGGGGATGGCTAATTTATGACCTGTGTGTGTGTACATGTTTCATACACCATTGAGTAATATATTCCTAGTATATAAACCAAGCTTTTGTTGTCTATATAAGGTTAAATAATAGTATAGCTGTACAGGTATTGAATAAACCATTCAGTCCATGTACATTTCATCACAAAAATAAATATAACAATTTTTAATTTTTTAATGATCAAATATTTTACACACAATACCCACTCAATCAATGTTGAGAAAAATGGATGCTATTTTGAGACATGAGTTCCCATCTACTTGAGTTATCACAATCTCTTAAACTAGGTAGACATGGAATCATCAAACTGGTTGGAAAGAAGCAGAGTGAAAAGTAGGAGGGGCACCACCATCCTTCACCTCTGAAAGGCCCTCAGTGCCACGCCTCCCTGTAGTGTTTGCAGGTCTCATAGTCCACATGGCCTATCATTAGGTTGATTATGCAGTGGTTTTCATATACAGGGCAATGAATGAAAGTAAATACATTAAAACCCCAAACATTAAGTAAATGAAAAAATAACATTGGCAACAACTCATCTGTCTGGAGTGGTTACCCTGAGCTAGGCACGGTGCTCTGGGTCGTAAGAAACGCAGAGAGCCCATTTGTTGGGAATAGTTACCACACCCATGAACCATTGAGGAACATGACCTAAGCTCACCCTGCCTGGGGGCTGCAGAGCTTCAGCGTCCCAAAGCCACCCTCTACAGAACCCTCTTCCTTTAATCTGTCGAAACAACAGTATCTTTCTAAATGCAAAAGCTAACCCTGCTGCTTGGAACTTTAAACTCTTCAGTGGTTCATTGCCGGCAGCAGCGGCTTTTGACCCGTGTGATCAGAACGGATGGAAGAAAGCCCTGTGCACATACACACTGATAATAAATAAATAGAGAGAGATGTAACTGGGGCAACTGGTTCCCCCCAAAGCTTACCTTTTTTACATGAAATGTGCTGACATTTTCTATGTTAGTCCATTCCTTAAAAATGCAGATTGCAACTCACTGAATTGATTTCATGACCCACTAACCAGTGCCATGTGAACTGAAAACCACCCCGAATGGCAAAATGTACATTCCGTGGCCTGGGATACCAAGGTTTCTGGGATCTGGACTCTCATCTCTCACTGTGATCCCAGTGCACCCAGACCCTCCCCTATATCATTTGATTTGCAGTTCTCTCAATGAATGGTTTCCGGAGCTTTGTGTACAGACTCATCTCTGACCCAGCACGTCCATCTGGGAGATCCTGTTTAGACTCATGCACCTGGATAGTCCTAGATTGTCTGGCTTCTCACCACCCCTTGACACAGGTAAGTCTTTATTAGTCTAGAGGGGAACAGACATTCCCTCTGCTTTATTCGGCTATTTACGCTATTGGAATTTGGACTTGGCTCATCTATAGCCTGGACTCCTTTTGCTCCTCCCAGTGTGCTTCCTCTAACTCCTGTTCATTTCCTCCTTTTTAGAAGTATCAGCGGTTCAGGTGATTCCCACAATATTCACAAGGTGCACTGCTTCCCACCACCGGGCCCAGGAAGGCTGCTTGCTGTGCCTCCTCATACTGCGTGCAGTTAGAATCAGGCATGTTCAATACAGAATTATCTTTCAGGAAAATAGTGGAGTAGACATGGATTCCAGGCTACTCTTAAATTAGTAAAAACTGGAGCTATGGTGGATTTCAGGCTATTCTAAAATTAGCATAGACTGAACAAGTTGTGGAGCAACATCATATCCTCATCACACTTCACATCTTCGGGTTGGAATTTCAGAGCAGCTGGTGTCTCCTGGTGCCAAGCTGCTCTCAGATGACTGGGAGATGAAAGACAGGAAAACCTGTGTCTGACAAAGTTCCCAGATATAACACAAGTCATGCCACATTTTCTCTCCACCATTAAAAAACACCCTTTCTGTTCATATCAATTATGTTTCCCCACATAAATGTATTGTAGTAAAGAAACAAAAACTCTTGTTTGCTAGATGGATGTTTTCAAATGTGTGCTTATCGTTTTTAACTTCTCCATGTTATTCTGCTGGTTTCTAGTGATCTCTCAAGTACCCATGTATTAGTCAGAGTTCTCCAGAGAAAACAGAAAAAAATAGGATATGTGCATTTCTGTCTATCTGTCGAGAGAGAGAGAAAGAGAGAGAGGAGAGAGAGAGAGAGAGAGAGAGAGAGAGAGAGAGAGAGAGAGAGAGAGAGAGAGAGAGAGAGATTTATTTTTAGAAAGTGGCTCATGTGGCTGTGGAAGCCAGCTACTGAAGATTCCATAGGGCAGTTGAGGAATCTGAAGGTAGCTTGGAGGCAGAATTTCTTCTTCCTTTGGAGACTTCAGTCTTTTTCTCCTCAGGCCTTCAGCTGAACAGATGAGGCTCACTCACATTACGGAGGGTGATCTGATTTACTCAGAGTTTACTGATTTAAATGCTAATCTCATCTTAAAAGTAACATTCACAAAAACATCCAGACTAGTTTGACCAAATATCTGGGTACCATGGCCTACGCAAATTGACACATTAACCATCACACCCTAGTTTCAGACAACTTAAATAACGAAGCACACACGTAGAAAAAAAAATATTTCCTCTCATCCTTACTAATTTTTCACTGGAGTTGTTTGTGTAGAAAGCTAGAGGGGTTATACAATTCATTTTTTCTGTCTTATTCTCCAAGAAAGTAGCCCAATTCACTGAAGAAATGGCACAGGCAGGAGGCTGTAAGCAAAGAAGTCACTGTTCTAGAGAAGCCCCATCGGGTCAGCACCGCATCATCTCTGCGTCCCTGATACCATCACCGTGGGCAGACCCCGTGTCCACACCATCAGTTCTCAGAACATCTTCATAGTAGAGGGAGGGAAGTTACATAAGCAGTGCTTTCACTCTCAATGTCCTTTCCAACGATGGAATACTTTCATTTTAATTGGTTTAGTTACTTAAGGCAGTAAGAATTCAGTTATCGTTAGTGGGAGATGATACACAAAATGGTTATCGTATACCATGGTTTCTTCCGTGTGCTACCCACATCAGTGTGGAATGCATTCATTCCAATAGAGAGAATGGCCTTTTCATTCTTGAACAAGTCTTGGCATGTTATTTTGTGAGTTTGAAAGGGAATATTATCACGTTAAAAGTATGAAGAAAGGTCAACGAATCTGAGAAACAGTTACTAAAAAATATAGATATTTTTTGAAGTTCAGAAGCAGAGGAACAGGTACCAAGAATGCTGGCTCTCCTGTTCTGAGGTCTCTTCAGCCTGAAACTGCCTGATGATTTGACAGTAGAACACAGGACCTTTGCAAAACATCTACATACTGAAGCCTGAAGGCGGAACCAAAGAAGGAACACGAAGCTTTCCCCGAGCCATGTCCGTCCTCCTCGCTGCCGAGACACCTGTCTATTATTTGTTTACTCTAGCGCTTTCCCTCATCAGGAAAGTGGAAAAGGCTGGAAGTCGCTGCAGTGAACCTCTCCCCATCTGACAGCTTGTGAGACAGTTTATTGCTCATATGCTCTGAATGCTCTTTTATTTACTCATACCCATGTGTGTGAGTCTTGCCATTCTTCATCCATACATCTCTTGATATACAGTGGACTGGTTCCAGGGCAATCAAGTTCGAGGACAGTGCTGGCTACTGAGGACGAACAGATGCCCAGAACACAACCTGTTCCTCAGGAGTCCTAGTCTGTGCAGAGGAACTGGGGCATGAAGCTGAGACTCGTCACTAACCAGCTATGTTGATAGCTGTTTTATAAAAGCTATGTTCCAGGGAAAAACAGAAGCCCACAGAGGGAAGACCAACTGCCAGGGAGTAGAATCCAGGATGCTGACCCACAGTGGGAGACGACGGAGCAGGGGGGCAGGAAGCCAGGAGAGCAGTGTCAGCTGAGCACAGAGCCAGTGAGGAGACATCACTGGCAATGACACTGAGGCCCCATGTGGGAAAGAGCTGGGCATTTAGAATCAGATAACAGGGGCTGAAGTCCTAATCCAGGCATTAGACACAGCTTGGGTGATCTTGGACTTCACATTTGGGAATCTCAGCTTCATCGTCATCAACCACATAAAGAAAGCTCCCCCCACTCTGCATGTTTTCATTGATATTCTAACGATAACACAAAATGGTCCTGGTAAAACAGGAGCACAAATAAATGTGGGTTTCTTTCCTCCTGGCAGCCTAGGAGATGGCCTCTTTAACATGTTGATGGTATATGGAGGTGGTTCCTCTCTGTCAGAGAATTTGGACAAAGCAATAAAAAAAAATCTTTTTAAAGAATTAAATTTAAAAAAACATAAATAGACCCAGAACAGACATCTTAAAGAGTGTATCAGAGCGACAGAGATGTGGCCGGGCAACATGTGAAGTGCAAGGAGAAGGAGCAAGAGAAGGAAACGGGCCAGCGCCTCTCCAGCGACAACCTAGGGAAAGGTCTCAGGAGAGGCCAGGTGGGTTCAAGACCATCATCCACATCCAGGTGTGACCCCATCACAGTAACGAAGCCTGAAGCTCCACGCAATCCGATTCCTGCTGGTGGAGCATGAAGATGAAGAAAACTGGCCTGCGCAGGGGAGAGTCTCGCATAGGTGAGGTGGGACTGCTCAGCGTCAATTCATAGACAACCTGCTTTCTGCGTTGGACGCATTCAGTGTCTGTGAGCTGGTGCAAGGGTGAGGTGCGTGCTTGGGGTGCTGATGAATTACACTGCTGAGTTCTGGGAAGCTATCTTGGTGGACATCCAGACAACTGAGACATCCAGGTGACACCTGTGATCACCGCTGCCTTTAGATGCAGCCAAAGAAGGGAAGGAAAGGACAATGGCGCTGATGAAAAGAGGGAAACTCTGTAAAATATCTGAAGAGATTTATTCTGAGCCAAATATGAGTGACCATGGCCCAACACACAGCCCTCAGGAGGTCCTGAGAATGTGTCCCCAAAGTGGTCAGGGTACAGACTGGTTTTACATATTTTGGGAAGGCATGAGACATCAATCAAATACACTTAAGAAACACATTGGTTTGCTTCAGAAAGGTGGGACAACTCAAAGCTGGGGGAAGCAGGTGGGGGTTCCCAGGCTATGGGTAAATTTAAACATTTTCCGGTTGACAATTGGTTGAGTTTATCTGAAGACCTGGGATCAATGGAAAGGAATGTTCAGGGTGAGGTAAAGGATTGTGGAGACCAGGATTTTTATTGTGTAGAGTAATCTATCAGAGAGCCGACTTCAGAGAGAGAGAGAGCAGGTTGTAAAATGTTTCTTATTAGACCAAAGGGGTGCCTGGCTCTTAGCTGATTATCTCCTCAATATGGAAAGGAAGAAGGAAAAAGAGGGGATTCTCTACAGAAAGTGAATTTTCTCCACAAGAGACTTTGCAGGGCAACTTCAAGGCATCGACAGGGGACTATGTTTTTGGGGAAAACATTTTGATTTTCTTCCTTATTGTGCCAGTCAGATTGGAAAGTAAGTCACGATATCCAGGCTCAAGTCAAACCCATGTAATGAGAATTCATGGTTTGTAGAGCACGACTCCCTGGGACCCTCAGACAGGAACTTGGGCAAGATGAAAACCCAGAGCTTAGTTGTCAATGGCAAGCCCGTGGAGCCAACGCTCCCCAGCAGGGAGGGTGTCCTTTCCATCCCTACAGGGAAAGTCCTCCCTCGCCATCTCTCTCTGAAAGTGAAGTCTTACTGGAGGAAAGTGAAAGTCTTATGGTAAAGAAATAGTTCCTCACAATTGAAGTAAAATGTTTAAAATGAGTTTTCAATTCAGCAGAGAGAATAAAACAATTCACATGTTTTTCAGACTGAACAGTTTGTGGCTATGTCCTTTAGGCTATTAGGTCCCATCTTTTGCCATTAAATGTTTTTATTAGAAAGCTTTACAAAGAGATGCTTTTGAAATGTTCATTTAACTTCAATTTCCATGGTTTCTATAAACAGAAACTGCTAGTGTTACCTAGAAAACCCACTTCCGCTTTGTAGGGCTTTGGCCTAAACCTGGAAGCTTCCAGCTTGAGCTCAAAGGAACAGACAGGGCATTTGAGACATTAGTTTCACACAATGACCTCTCCAAAGTCACACCTTGGAAACGCTCTTCCAGCTTGAACTTGTTCAGTTGCTTCAGATGCTTTCCTGACCTCTGCGATTCCCAGTTTAGAGGAAAAAATTCCCACATAACACAGAGCATAAACCTTTTTCCAGGAGAGACTTCTGAGACATGCAAAACTCTGCAGAGGGTGTGCCTGGCCTCAGGTGTTTGTCTTTAATCTCAGGGCTCCACTTGCTAGAATCCGGACCCCAGCCTATGGGCCTGACCAAGTATGCTTTTTCCGATAGTCTCACCCGGGGGGCCATCTATGGAAGGCTCTGGCTGGTCTTCCAGAAGAAGCAACGTTCAGTGATCAGGCTCATGAAAGTGGCAGCCGCTAAGTAAGCCCTACTCCAGGCTCTTCCAAAGGCCCTGCAGTAAACACCCTTAACTCATGTCCTCCAACATGAGATTCTGAAATTCACTAATGCAGAAGCTGTGAATGTCTTCAGAGTCTCTCAGTTAAAAGTCACAGCCCTGAGGTGACTTGGTGGGCACTGGGGCTTGGGTACTAGGCTCCAGACCCCTAGAGGGAGGTGTGCAGTGAGGAGGATGCCAAATACAAGAAGTGTGCCCAGAGCCATGGGGCGACTCTCATGCTGGGTGTGAATAGGCTCAGTGCCTGGGACCTCCTGGAATTGTGCTTTTCACCGAGCCATTTATGCTTTATGTGGAATGTCTGGGTGATGAGTTGGTGCTGGTGTAGAGTTTCTTTCTTTTTTTATTTTTTTGGTGTGGCTAAATCTGTGTCAGTCTAGAAGGTATGTACATAACTGTCTACTGTAGTCATTTAATAGATGCTTATTAGTAGTATTAAGAATTCTGCTTGTGATAAAACAACCAAGAGATAAAGAGATTGATATATTCATTGATTCTGGATTGCTGGATTTCTCAGGTCTCTAATATCTACTTAATCCAATTTAACAGTATTAACACACTAAACAGATATTTGACAATCAGTTTCCAATTCAAACTGAATGTATGAATTTCACTGCAGACATAAAGAAGCAGGCATGGGGTGAAGACCTCCCACTACTCTTGAAAAAGATGATGGTTTAGGTAAACCGCTGTGGCTCTATCAGTTTCCTTGCTCGAGCCAGGACTGGCCCTGCTTCTGAGCTTGGCAAAGGCAGTGTACCCAGAACCTCTCTGTGCTCCTGTTGCCTTCAGTAAAGCCCTTTCATGAAAATCTCTCCCAGGATATTCTTTACGCAGGCTGACAACCAGGTTAGGATGGTCTACGTGCAACGACATCCAGGTAAGTGAAGCTAAGGAGGACGGATGCAACTGTGGTGGCTTTGGGGGTAAGAGAAGCAGCATTCTTGGCAATGCTTTTCTAGATCTAACACGAAATGTGTTCTAAGTTGTGTGAAATGCTACTAAAACACTCATGGTCCCAGCACTAGAAATTAAAAATAGAACTGAAGGCAGTGCTGCTGTGCTGGGCTGGGAGGAGGCTGGCCATGCAGAGAGGGGCAGGGGGACATCTGTTGGCTGGGAAGAGACTGATCAGGCTTTTTCCATGCTGGTGGCTGCTATGCCATGGAGAGAGACAGCAGCTGTTATCTGCACTAGCAACAGCTGTATGAGGGAGTCTCAGTTGTATTTGTGCCTGCGACCTTGAAATGAGGGGAGGTATATTCGCCAATGGTCTCTTGCTTCCACAAAACTGAGGGCTGCTAAATTTTGCATTTGCTTGGTTGGGAGATGCTGATATCCTGACCTAAGGAGTTCTATTATCTTTTGGAACCCCGTATTGTCTCCCTAAAATCTGGAACTTATTTTTTTCTTTTTGGTGTTTGTGTCTGCTGTACCAATGACTTTTATATTACCCCGTGAGTGATAGTTATTTACAAAAGTGAAGAGGCTACATGTGGTCAGGAGAATAATGACTTCCCTAAAACATTCGTGTCTGAATTCCAAGAACCTGTGTATATGTTACCTTGCACAGCAAAAGAGACTTTGCAGATTTGATTAAGAAAAGGATCTTAGGGTTGAGAGTTTATCCTGTATTATTCCTGTTGGGTCCAATGTAATCAGAAGTGTGTTTATAAGAGGGAGACAGGAGGGTCAACAGACAGAGACACTGAAAGATGCTGTGCCCTTGGCTTTGAAAATGAAGAACAGGGCATGAGTCAGGGATTATGAGCAGCCCGCAGAAGCTGGGGGAAGGTGAGGAGATAGATTCTCCCGAGAGCCCCCAGAGGAAAGGAGCCCTGCTGTCCCATTGTGGCCTTTGACCTTCAGGACCATAAGAGAACACATTTGTGTGGTTTAGAGCCAGCAAATTCATGGTAATTTATCACCGCAGCCCTAGGGCATGAAAACACCACTGTTCATAGGAAGAAGTGGCTGCTGTAGCCATGGGCCCCAGAATTTCCCAGAAAGCAACCTACAGGTGCAGCTACAAACTTCGCATGCATGAGGGCTTTGGGCCAGTGAATATCAGTGGGATGTGGCTTGTGGTGCATCAGCCGTGACATGGAGCTACCTCTAAGATGCTGGCCTTCCCTTCCCAGGGCAGGAAAAGTGTAGCTCCGTTCACATCTTGCTGCAGGTCCCTTTTCACCTTCAGGCCCAGGACAAATTTCTGAGGGGTGTTCTTGCTTGAAATCTTCTAGTCACGTTGCCTCTGCTGACACTTATTTAATATGACTGATACATAAAATTTACTGAAATAGACAAAAAGGGATATGCTATACTCCCTATTATGAGAGGACCCTGGGATTTCTGGGGCAAGTGGGGACAAGATCCCGTCTGGAACAGGGATTATGGGATGTGTGAAGAAAATATGAGAACTTTTATGCTAATCTTTTAAAATTAAAAGAAAGACATTGGTCATATAATATCTTAACAGTCGCACCGTCTCTGGGTCATTGCCAGGTATCACAGACAACAGAGGAAGTGGGAAGAGAGGACTTCTGGGCGGGGACTGGGCCTGGCACTTCTCTGGTGAGTTAGGGTGCAATGTGCTCTAATGTGCAATGTGCCTACCTGCCCCAGTGTGTGCTCTGTGTGGTTAATTCTATGAAGAGTAAAAGTCACAGAAATATTCATAAAATGGTGAACGATCCAACCACACTGTTTTCCAGTTAGTTTGTGCATAGTATTAAGTCATCAAACTCTGACACATTTTTTTGGCCACAATTAGGAGTCCAAATTTGTTGATCTTTCCTGTCATGATAAAGAGTTCCTAATATTGTAGTAGCTAGTGTATGTCCCGAACACACAGACACACACACACACACACACACACACGCATACACACACGCACACACACATACACACACGCACACACATACACACGCACACACACATGCACACGCACACACACATACACACGCACACGCACACACAGACACATGCACGCACACACATACACAGGCACACACACATACACACGCACACACAGACACACATACACGCGCACACACACATACACACATACACACACGCATACACAGACACACACATACATGCACACACAGAGACACACACGCACACGCACGCACGCACACACACATACACACACGCGTGCACACACGCACATACACACACGCACACACAGACACACACACACAATCTGCTTTCAAAACCAGGGGTGAGAAATGATCTATTTAAAAGAACATGCTCTGGAGGTATCATTTGTGAACAGCATGCAATTAGAAATGTCTTCTTCTGTGATTTTCTTGACAGAAACACGATAAGCACTCTCATATCTGCACAGTATATACCTTAGAAGAGAAATTTTTAAACTCGGTTGAAATTTTTCCAAATAAAGTTTCAATGAGTCTTAAATCCATTTGCCAAAAAATAAAAATGCAATATCTTTTGGTTGAATTTCAAGAACTGATTGACATCAGGAAAGATGGAGACAGATCAGCTGAATTTCATCAAAACTTCTACGTCAGTGTGAACAGGATTGAGAAGTGAGTATGGTGATTTGGAAGCCAGGTCACTGAGACTTGCACCAATGAATCATTTATTCAACCATGAAAACCAAGTGTTGGAATAAACCAAACTTAAGTACAGAACTTAAAGCATTTGATTGCAAAGTGTTAACCAAAAATGTCTTAAATATGCCTTTTCATTGGGAGTTTAATCCACTTGCACTTAACGTAATTATTTATTAGGAAGGGTTTCCTTTGCCCTTTTGTTCATTGTTTTTTACCTTGCAGCTCTTTTGTCCTTCTTTTTCCCTTTTGCCAAGTATGCATTTTCCATCATAAGGCTCTTACCAAAAATATTAAATAAGAAGGTTTAAAGTATTTTTGAACTATTAAAAAGTAGGATTTTTTATTAAAATGAGGATTTTTTGAGTTTCTACACTGCTTGGTGTTTTGAGTTTCTTTCTACCAGGCTTGGTATATCAAGCAGTGTAGTTTCTACACTGCGTTGGTGCTGGATTCTGCCTCTAGCAGCATGTACAAGGGTCTTTCCTTACCTCCCATAGCTGCCCTTCCTTGACTCTGAGCTGAGATGGTTAATTTTATGTCAACTTGGGTAGGCTGTTGTGCCCAGTCGTTTGGGCAAATGATCGTATAGATGTCACTGTGAAAGTATTTATTTTAGGCCGGGCGCGGTGGCTCACGCCTGTAATCCCAGCACTTTGGGAGGCTGAGGCGGGTGGATCACGAGGTCAAGATATCGAGACCATCCTGGTCAACATGGTGAAACCCCGTCTCTACTAAAAATACAAAAAAATTAGCTAGGCATGGTGGCATGTGCCTGTAATCCCAGCTACTCAGGAGGCTGAGGCAGGAGAATTGTCTGAACCCAGGAGGCGGAGGTTTCGGTGAGCCGAGATCGCGCCATTGCACTCCAGCCTGGGTAACAAGAGCGAAACTCCGTCTCAAAAAAAAAGGAAAAAAAAAAAGGAAGTATTTTTTTATACATGTGATTAACATTTACGATTAGTTGACAGATTGAGTAAAGCAGATTACCCTCCACTACATGGTTGGGCTCATCCAATCAGCTGAATAACTTAAGAGCAAAGGCTGAGGGCTCCTGAAGAAGAAAGAATTCTACCTTCAAACTGTAATGTAGAAACTCTGACACGCAAATTCGTGAAGCGTTCCATATTTTTAAAGAGAGATATAGACCAATGGAACAAAACAGAGGCACCGGAGGCAACACAACATATCTACAACTATACAATCTTTGATAAACCTGACAAAAACAAGCAAGGGGGAAAGGATTCCCTGTTTAACAAATGGTGTTGGGAAAACTGGCTAGCCATGTGCAGAAAGCAGAAACTGGACCCCTTCCTGACACCTTACACTAAAATTAACTCCAGATGGATTAAAGACTTAAACATAAGACCTGGCACCATAAAAACCCTAGAAGGAAATCTAGGCAAAACTATCCAGGACATAGGAGTAGGCAAGGACTTCATGAACAAAACACCAAAAGCATTGGCAACAAAAGCCAAAATAGACAAATGGGACCTAATGAAACTCCACAGCTTCTGCACGGCAAAAGAAACAGTCACTAGAGTGGATCGGCAACCAACAGAATGGGAAAAAATTTTTGCAGTTTACCCATCTGACAAAGGGCTGATATCCAGAATTTACAAAGAACTCAAACGGATTTACAGGAAAAAAACAAACAAGCCCATTCAAAAGTGGGCAAAGGATATGAACAGACACTTTACGAAAGAAGACATATATGAGGCCAACAATCATATGAAAAAATGCTCATTGTCACTGGTCATCAGAGAGATGCAAATCAAAACCACATTGAGATACCATCTCACGCCAGTTAGAATGGCGATCATTAAAAAATCTGGAGACAACAGATGCTGGAGAGGATGTGGAGAAATAGGAACACTTTTACACTGTTGGTGGGAGTGTAAATTAGTTCAACCATTGTGGAAGACAGTGTGGCGATTCCTCAAGGCCTTAGAAATAGAAATTCCATTTGACCCAGCAATCCCATTACTGGGTATATATCCAAAAGACTATAAATCGTTCTACTATAAGGACACATGTACACGAATGTTCATTGCAGCACTGTTTACAATAGCAAAGACCTGGAATCAACCCAAATGCCCATTGATAATAGACTGGATTGGAAAAATGTGGCACATATACACCATGGAATATTATGCAGCAATCAGAAATGATGAGTTTGTGTCGTTTGTAGGGACATGGATGAATCTGGAGAACGTCATCCTCAGCAAACTGACACAAGAACAGAAAATGAAATACCACATATTCTCACTCATAGGTGGGTGATGAAAAATGAGAACACATGGACACAGGAAGGGGAGTACTAAACACTGGGGTCTATTGGGGGGAAAAGGGGAGGGCCAGTGGGAGGGGGAGGTGGGGAGGGATAGCCTGGGGAGAAATGCCAAATGTGGGTGAAGGGGAGAAGGAAAGAAAAGCACACTGTCATGTGTGTTCCTACGGAACTGTCTTGCATGCTCTGCTCATGTACCCCAAAACCTAAAATCCAATAAAAAATTAAAAAAAAAAAAAAAAAAAAGAAGAAACTCTGCCTATGTCTCCAGCCTTCTGACTCCAGACTGCAGCATCAACTCTCTAACCTGCTGGCCTGCCTTACCGATCTCAGACTTGCCAGCCCCGTGACTGCATAAGCCAATTCCTTAAAGTAAATTTCCTTCTCTCTATATACACCTGTACCATTGGTTGTGCTTCTCTGGAGAACCCTGACCGGCCCACTAAGCCACATGTAAAGGGAACAAAGTCAGAGTTAACAACCCTGTCCTGCCTACGCCTCTCTCATTCTTCAGAGAAGGATCTGAGCGGCTCAAAAGAACCTCTCCTTTCTGTTCCTTTCTAACAGTCCCATGCCTTCCCTCCCATCCCCTACCCCTTCGCCTTCTCTCCCCCCTTCATTCCTTCTTTCCCTCCATTTCTTTCTTTCCTTTCCACTTTTATTTTGAGTTTTGGGGGTATAAGTACAGATTTGTTAAACGGGTAAATTGCATGTGGCTGAGTCTTGGTGTACGAATGATCCAGCTGTGGAAGTAGTAAGCATAGTACCTGATAGGCAGCCTCTCAACCCATGGCCCTTCCCACCCTCTCCTATCAAGCAGTCCCTGAGGTCTATTGTTTCCATCTTTCTGTCTATGTGCATTCAATCTTTAGCTCCGACTTATAAGTAAGAACATATAGTATTTCATTTTCTGTTCCTGTGTTCGTTCTCTCAGAATAAGGGCCTCTAGCTGCATCCATGTTGCTGCAAATAACATGATTTTATTCTTTTTTATGGCTGCATAGTATTTCAGGTGTATATATACCACATTTTCTTTATTCATCCACCACCGATGGGTACATAGGTTGATTCCATGTCTGCTATTGTGAATCGTGCTATGATAAACATATAAGCACATGAGTCTTTTTGGAAGAATAATTTACTTTCCTTTGGGTAGGTACTAAGTAGTGGGATTGATGGCTGGAATGGCAGTTCTGAGTCCTTTGAGAAATTTCTACACAGCTTTGGACAGTGGCTGAATTAATTGACATTCACACCTACAGTGTGGAAGTGTTCTCTTTTCTCTGCAACCTCACCAGCATGTGTGATTGACTTTAAAAATAGGCATTCTCACTGGTGCAAGATGATATCTCATCGTGGTTCATATTTGCATTTCTCTAATGATTAGTAATGTCGAGCTTTCCCCACTATGTTCGTTGACTGCATGTATGCCTTCACTTTCTTATCTGCTCCTCATGGCCTGAAGTTTCTAGGGGAACCCTCCAGAGGCGGGGTTGCCTGTAGCTCTTTGGCTCAACCAGGGACTAGGGCTAAATGACTGAAACCATTTGGTGCCAAATCCAAGCCAAGCCTTCCAAGGGACTTCATGGATAACAGAGGTGGAATTCTGATCTTTAACTCTTTATATACTCATTGGGTCCTTTGTCCCCCACAGCACACAGAGGCCATTGAGCACGGCAAACAAGCAGACAGTCGATCCAGGTGTCCAAAATCAGCATGGGAGGTTCACGGGGAATGCTGTGAGCAAGCATACAGGCTGCAGCACTCCCAGCTGTGATCCCAGCTGCTATTATCCTTTGGGGTGGCTTCCCTGCAGGTAACACCCCAGTTGAGGCTAAAAATGTCAGCCAAGTCAAGGAGACATTATAGAGGGTTAGAAGAGAGAGAGAGAGAGAGAGAGAGAGAGAGAGAGAGAGAGAGAGAGAGAGATGGAGAGATGACAGGCACAAAGGCGAGAGAGCCCTGAGTGGCAGGTAAGTGGCTTCTGTAGGCAACAGTGGTGGCCTGTGGGTGGAGGGTCACCTCGGAGGAGAGGCTTACCCACCTGATCCTCCCCATAACCTCCTGCTGCTCTTCTATAGTCAGCTACCTTCACCTGGATTTGGGACCCCAGAAGCAAAGAATTATAGTCAAGACTAGAGACAGAAAAGATAAGTGTTCACACTTACATAAGTGGCTCCATCTTGTATTACTGTGTTTACACAGGTCATCTGGTTATAGCCAATCTATTATGCACACCAGTTTGGAAAGCAGGTAGTATGTAAATGGAGGGTCTCGCCAAGCATCTGGACAGTTGCGTGTAGCGGGGCCACAGGTCTCAATGCAAAGTCTAGTTTTTCAAATATTCCTAGGGATCTCTACTCTCATGTAAATTGCACAAGAATAAAGAAACTGTTTCCTGTAAGTTGGGTCATTCTGGTGGTGTTGGCTCACAGCAGAGGTTTTACTTATCCTTAGTAACTCAATTTCCTGGTCCCACAAGTGTCCTGTTACAAGCCATGGACACATGAGGACTGACTGGCAAGTATAACTCTTAGAAACCACAGAGCTATGAGTTTCAACACCAACTGCCAGTGGTTTTCAGCACACTTACAGAAAGACACACAACGATTTTGGTGTCAATTTTACCAGACTGTTTCCATTTCCATTCCATAGCTGGTGAAAAGCAATGAAATAACCAACACAGTACAGCAATCTGGGTATTATAAAGATGAATAGAACACAAATGTACAGACTCACACATATACACAAAGAAGACACTTCGGTTTACGGCACATCTCATCTTAAATTGCACTGTACTGGAGAGCTATGTGTAATTAGTTAAATTGCACATTATTTAACTGGAACTGGATTGAATAGAGCGAAGAGCTGCGGAATAAGGAAAACCGTGCCTATGCTGAAAAGCGAACCTCTAGAAAGTTTTAGCTGATGGCATTTCTTGTTTCTTTCATCTCAGAATCTGAGCATTAGCACATTGAAATATCCAGTTTTTAAAAGACTCTGCATAAACTACATCTTAGTGCTTTAAACCAAATCACCAAGAAAATTCAGTATGATGGTAAATTGTATGTGTCAGGTTGACCGGGTCATGGTGTCCAAATGTGTTGAGGTCAAGCATTTTTCTAGATGTTTCTCTAAGGGTTGTTTCTGGATGAAATGAACATTTACATTGGTGATAAAATAAATTGTTCTTCCTAATGCGTTCAAGGCCTTCAAAGAAAAAGCGTGATTTCCCCTAAGCAAGAGGGAAGACTGCAGCCTTTGAACTTGACCTGCGGCGTCCACTCTTCCCTCCGTCTCCAGACAGCAAGTCCACCCTGTAGGTTTTGGAATCGCCAGCCCCTATACTGAGTGAACTAAACTTAAAAGAAATGTCTTTCCATATACACACAGTTTTACTGGCTGGGTCTCTGGAGGACCCTAATACACTCAAGATTTATATAAGTTAATGCTTCTGCTTCGTCAGATTTCTGCTCTTAACAGAAGTGGATGCAGTAAGTTCACTTCTTGGAGGCTGTGGTGGTTCATGCCTGTAATCCCAGCTACTCAGGAGGCTAAGGCAGGTGAAGCTCTTTAACCCAGAAGGTGGACATTGCAGTGAGCCGACATCACACCACTGCACTCTAGGTGGGCAGCAGAGCAAGATTCCTTCTCGAAAAAAAAAATACAATTCTCTTTGCTGGTGAAAAGGGGAAACAAAAGCTTACAGAAAAAAAGCAAGTGAACATTTTAAAGAACTGCACAACCCAAGAGTAGACAAATCTCATGGAGAAGGGATCAGAGGAATCTGCTCATGAGAAAAATCTGGAGGGAACAGCAACTATATGGAAACAGAAACTTCAGGACAGGTAGAGATATTCCCCACCCAGCGTGTCGGGGTGCAAACAGTCCATCAGTGCAGTGCATTGCTTGGGTCCAAATGAAGACCTACATGCTAAGAAAAGTTCTTGGCTGACTAGCTTTGAAATCTGACTCTTTGAACCTAGAAGAGTTTTCATGTCGAAGTGTGAGGGATTCCTGCATTCGCCACTGAAACCTCAGGATGGCAGAGATGTCACTGCACCTGGTGGTCTGGGGTCTGGCACACTCATTTCCAATGTATGGTCCCTCCCAACCATCAGCCGCAGTGGGTGCTGGCAGATGCATCCCTCCTCAGTCACAGCGGTCTCCTCTGCCTGGTTCTTATGACTTTTCAGGAGAACTACTTGCTGGGAATTTCGGCATCTATATTTCAGCCGAGAGGGAAAAGTGAAGGTCTGGATTGTGCAGATCTGAACAGACACTTGTGACCCCTAGAAACCTCAGGCTGAGGAGACTTCTTTTTTTTTTTTTTTAAGATTGAGTTTCACTCTGTTGACAGGCTAGAGGGCAATGGTGCAATCTCGGCTCACCACAACATCTGACTCCCTGGTTCAAACAATTCTCCTGTCCCAGCCTTCCAAGTAGCTGGGACTACAGGTGAGCACCACCACTCCCAGCTAATTTTTGTATTTTTAGTAGAGATGGGGTTTCACCATGTTGCCCAGGATGGTCTCAATCTCCTGATCTTGTGATCAGCCCGCCTTGGCCTCCCAAAGTGCTGGGATTACAGGCGTGAGCCATCTGAGGAGACTCTTCTATTGTGGGGGACGTGCATCTTTTCGGTTCTCAGTTTGTGAACTTAGGTGATTAACCTTCATGTGTGTCTCACCCTTAGTGTAGGAAAGAATGAAAGAGCATACCCTTATTAAGTACTTTGCTTATGCACTAAAAACTAAAAAATGTGTCCTTGTATGTGTACACATGTGTACATGGCAGGGAGATGGGGTGTGGACAGAGCACAGGCGAGATAGAAGGTACAGGAGGCAAGAATGGTGTTGGTTCGGGAATGGAGAGCCACTGTGACATATTAGAGTGACATCCCTTCATGTCACTCTAATGCTCAGTGAAGACAGCGTCATAGCACATAGTTCCTCCATGTTTGTAGAAGACTTTGCCCTAATCTACACATCTGTCGAAAAGTACATGTGATGAAGGATGCAGACACTCAATGAGCTTCACTGATTTTCAACTACCCAGCACCCTGCCCCTCAGCCCTCCAAAAGGCTAACACTTTCCAAACACCCCCATTTCGGGGAGCCTGTTATTACAGGTTGAGTATCCTTTATCCAAAATGCTTGAGATCAGAGTGTTTCAGATTTCAGAAATTTTTGGTTCTTGGAAAATTTGCTTACACACAATGAGATATCTTGGGGATAGGACCCAAGTGTAGAAATGAAATCCGCTTATGTTGCATATACACCTTATACACATAGCCTGAAAATAATTTACACAATAGTTTTAACAATTTCACATGAAGTTTGGGTTAATTACTGGTGTGTGGAATTTTCCACTTGTAGCATCATGTTGGTACTTAGAAAGTTTCCAATTCAAAAGCATTTCAGATTCTGGATTTTTGGATTCTGGATACTCAACCCTTACTATGTGTTCAGAATTTGACAGCTCAACCATAGAAGACTGCAGACTCTAAAATCAGATGCCTTCATTCCTATGGACTATACCTGAACCCAAGGATCTGTCATTCCCCTTCAGAGGGATTCCAATCACACATGCCTGAGTCACAGTGCACTCTCTCATCCTGACCACCTCGCTTACGTCATGAGATGATAAAATGCTGCATATGGAATTCTGTACTCTGGTCTGGCTGTTGTGAGGAGAGACAGAACAAGTGACTGCTCAGCTACCCACATAATGAGAACCCCAGGGCCCCTTTGACATGAGAGACTAAAAAGTATTCATAGCTGTATATAGACTTTCTGTTCAATAATGTCATTTAGTGAATTTTTCCAATTAATTTCCCAGAGTGCTTATTACTTGGAATCAATTGATTAATTTTGTGGTAAAAAATCCTGAAAAATTTCCAAGAGTAGAATTAGCACAGGATCAATGCAAGTCATCTAAGGAAGTGTTTCAAAGCTAACAGTTGGCCAGGCCTGGTGGCTCACACCTATAATCCCAGCACTTTAGGAGGTCGAGGGGGTTGGACCACCTGAGATCAGGAGTTCGAGACCAGCCTGACCAACATGGTGAAACCCCGTCTCTATTAAAAATACAAAATTAGCTGGGCATGGTGGCACATGCTTGTAATCTCAGCTACTTGGGAGGATGAAGCAGGAGAATCACTTGAACCTGGGAGGTGGAGGTTATTGGGAGCCATGATTGCGCCATTGCATTCCAACCTGGGTAACAAGAGCAAAACTCCTTCTCAAAACAAAAACCAACAAAACCTAGCTGCTCATGTTGGAGGAGAGCTGTCAGGTGCGGTTTTAAGTGCTTTCAACGTTAATGTCACAAATACCCTTATTTTACAGCACACAGCTTACAGGTGGTGAGGAAGCATTTGGGTCCAGACGGCTGAGCTCCAGAACCCATACAGTGGAGACTGCGGTGTTTCAACCGTGATCAGATGCAGGTAGGTGAGGGCTTTGTTTTGGTTCCCCGTAATTCCTACACCATCTTTGTAAGTATGCAGTTACTTCTGACAAATAAAACATGTACTTTCTTGTAGCTCTGTTAATTGGTCCATGTGATGGTTAATTCCATTTTTCCCTAGACTGTGTCATAGTGTGCCCAGATGAATCATGATTTCTGAGTGTGTCTGTGAGGGTGTCTGCAGACCAGACTGGCATTTGAATTGATGGACTTGGTAAAGTAGACTGCCCTCTTCAGTGTGAGTGACTACCATCCAATCTCTATCAAAGGCCAGAAGAGAAGAAAAGGTGGAAGAAGAAGGAAGTAGTCCCTGTTTTGGCTTCCAGCCTCCTGGCTTCAGCTGGAATATGGTCTTCTGCTCTTGCACTGGGATTTTACACCCCAGGCTCTCAGATTTGGCCTGGGTCACACCACTGGCTTTCCTGGGCCTCCAGCTTGCAGAGGGCAGGTCTTGGCACTTCTCAGCCTCCATACTTGTGTTAGTGAACACCCTCCAAATGATCCCATCTCGAATACATCCTATGGCTTCTGCTATCTAGAGACCCCTGACTAATACAGTCCTGAAAAATCTTCAGACACTCAGAAATAACAACACAAACAACAAAGTAACACAACCAGGTAAAGTGCTGTGAACTTACGGCCCATTTCCTACACAACCACTTCCAGTTACTGTTGGTTCTCTAGTCCCAGCCCTGAGTCATGGGAAATGCCTACTCAGGACACCTTCCGTGACAACAGCCTTGGGACCTTCAGTGGAAGGAATCCACATCACACTCAGACACGACGTTTCTAGATCTCTCAGTGTCTAAAACCTAACAGAGATCTAGAAGTGCACGTAAAGGTTGAAAAATGAATGTTTCACCCAGTTGTGTCTTCTGGGTATGTATTTCAGAATGTGCCACTCTCCAAGTAGGGAATGCTTATTTGCATTTTTTTCCTAAATGGAGATTTCCATGTCCCAAGATCCCAGCCACCTTTTCAGTATTTCCCTATTTCCTAGGCTGCTTCCCTTACTATTGACAGCAGTCCTGGGCACACACACGCCTGTGGGCATTCACACATTCCCTGGCAGCAATGTTTATTGCCTGCCCACATTTCCACCCCTCTGTGCTTGCATGGATGGTGGGTAAGGAAGGTGAGGTGTGTGGAGACACAAAACGAGAGAGTCAAAGAGCATGAGGGAAATAAATGTGTAGAATGAGAAGACAGAAACTCACATAACTCAAATAGAAGACAGGAGAGACAACCAGCTCCCAGCATCTCCACCTACGTCCCTGCATCCCTCCTGTAAGGGCGGAATGTCTGCTCAGTCAGAGCTTCATGCCCTCACTTGTGCCATAGAACTCATCCCTTCTCTCCTGCTCAAGGATGTGGCTCCAACAGCCTATCTGCCTCTCACAACAACCATTTTCCTGCTCTGCTGGATCATTCCACGGTGTACAGGCATGCTGCTCTTTCTCTCACCTTTCATATAACCTTCTCTTGATCCCGTTTTCCCTTCTTGGCCTCCCTATGCTGCAGTGAGTCTTCTCCTGCCTCCCCACTGAAGCTCCTCATGTTAGAACACAGGTGATTGCTTTCTTCCTTCCTGAAACCCTGTCTCCTGGGCTGTCTCTAACTAGACACCATGCTCGCCTGCCTTCCTTTTGTTGGATGGGCCGTCTCTTCGCAGGGTCTTTTCCTGACTTCTCTTTATCTCCTGGGTCTCTGAATGTCAGGAGTCCCGTGGTGACTGTCCAGCCTCAGGGTGGTAAATGCTACTGATCTGCTAACTTCTCTCAAACATGGATCTCTGGCCCAGCCCAGGGCCATGACCTCCAGATGTGTAGCTCCAGTGGTCTTCTCAACACCTCTTCTGGGATTTCTAACAAACTCCTCACAGTGTAGTCTAGAACTGAACTCTTAACTTGCCCCCAGATTGATTCCTCCCCCAGGAGTGATGATAAGAATTTATAATTTTTGAAAGCTCATGATTTTTTGTGATAGGGAAATACCCAGATAATATTTTATACTCATAAAACATGAAAAAAATGCAACAATTGCAGAAGATTAAGGCCAATTTTTGTTTAAGGAAATCAGAAAATATTTCTGATTTAGATGAGCATTCTCACTTTTTTAGATGTCAACATCAAGCTAAAATATTTGTAACAAACTACCTAATATTTTCTAAGCTCTATATGCCAGGAAAAGAGCAAACTCTTTACATTGTTTACTTATTTAATCATCCCTAACACTGCACCATGCATGGGAATGATTATAGTCATGATTTTTTGCATCTTGAAAGTCTCAACAAAGAGCAACTTTTCTGACATTTAACAAGACAGATACCTATGCCTAGGCTGGCCGGCTGCAGAGTCCACACTGCCTGCCTGAGTATGAGAGCTGTCATGGGAAAAGGAAAGGGACAGAAAAGGAAGTATTTTGAAACCTAAATCTCTTAGAAATATTATCTAGCATAAAATGTAACTCCTGTTGACAGAGCTACCAGCATTCTGCACTGAAATGTGAGCCCTCCCTGTCTACACCCACAGGGCTAACAGGTTCATGGAAATCAAAACAATATCATTTCCAAGACACAATAACACAGAATAAAATTCACGTCATAAAATGTACTCCTTTAGTCCGTTCTAAAACTTTTTTCTTCCTCTTTTTTTTATTTTGCACATTTCTTCTCCTTCTGGATGACAGAGCTCACTGAAAAATGGTTGCGGTTGTGTGGCATTCTTTCTGAGGCCTCTATTCTGTTCCATTGGTCTATATCTCTGTTTTGGTACCAGTACCATGCTGTTTTGATTACTGTAGTCTTGTAATATAGTTTGAAGTCAGGTAGCCTGATGCCTCCAGCTTGATTTTTTATTTTATTTATTTACTTATTTTTTGCTTATGATTGTCTTGACTATGCAGGCTCTTTTTTGGTTCCATATGAAATTTAACGAGTTTTCTTCCCAATTCTGTGAAGAGAGTCATTGGTAGCTTGATGGGGACAGCATTGAATGGATAAATTACTTTGGGCAGTATGGCCATTTTCACAATATTGATTCTTCCTACCGATGAGCATGGAATGTTTTTCCATCTGTTTGTGTCTTCTCTTATTTCCTTGAGCAGTGGTTTGTAGTTCTCCTTGAAGAGATCCTTCACATGCCTTGTTAATTGTATTCCTAGGTATTCTACTCTCTTTGTAGCAGTTGTGAATGGAAGTTCACTCATAATTTGGCTCTCTGTTTGTTATTGGTGTATAGAAATGCTTGTAATTTTTGCACATTGATTTTGTATCCTGAAGTTGCTTATCAGTTTCAGGAGATTTGGGGCTGAGACAATGGGGTTTCTAAATAAACAATTATGTCATCTGCAAACAGGGACAATTTGATGTCCTCTCTTCCTAGTTGAATACTCTTTATTTCTTTCTTTTTCCTGATGGCACTAGTCAGAACTTCCAATAGTATGTTGAATAGCAGTGGTGAGAGAGGGCATCCTTGTCTAGTGCCAGTTTTCAAAGGGAATGCTTGATCATGGTGGATAAGCTTTTTGATGTGCTGTTGCAATCAGTTTGCCAGTATTTTATTGAAGATTTTTGCATCTATGTTCATCATGGATATTGGCCTGAAGTTTTCTTTTCTTGCTGATTCTCTGATGGGTTTTGGTATCAGAATGATGTTGGTCTCATAAAATGATTTGGGAAGAATTCCCTTTTTGGATTGTTTGGAATAGTTTCAAAAAAAATGGTACCACCTCCTCTTTGTATGTCTAGTAGAATTCGGCTGTGAACCCAACTGGACCTGGGCTTTTTTTTTGGGTGGTAGGCTCTTAATTGCTGCCTCAACTTCAGACCTTGTTATTGGTCTATTCAGGGTTTCGACTATTTCCTGGTTTAGGCTTGGGAGGATGCAAGTGTCCAGGAATTTATCAATTTCTTCCAGGTTTACTAGTTTATGTGCATAGAGTTGTTTGTAATAATCTCTAATGATGGCTTGTATTTTGGTAGAATCTGTGGTGATATTCCCTTTATTGTTTTTTATTGCATCTATTTGATTATTCTCTCTTTTATTTTTTATTAATCTGGCTAGTGGTCTATTTTGTTGATCTTTTCAAAAAACCAGCTCCTGGATTTACTGATTTTTTGAAGGGTTTTTTGTGTCTCTATCTCCTTCAATTCTGCTTTGATCTTAGTTATTTCTTTTCTTCTGCTAGGTTTTGAGATTTTTTGAACTTGTCCTCTAGCTCTTTCAAATTTGATGATAGAGTGTTGATTTTAGTCACCATGATCAAATAGGATTCATCCTGGGAATGCAAGGCTGGTTCAACATATGCAAGTCTATAAACATAATTCACCACATAAACAGAACCAAAGACAAAAACAACATCATTATCTCAATTGATGCAGAGAAGGGCTTTAACAAAATTCAATAGCCCTTTATGCTAAAAGCCCTTAATAAACTAGGTATCGATGGAAAGCATCTCAAAATAATAAAAGCTATTTACGACAAACCAACAGCCAATATCATACTGAATGGGCAAAAACTGGAAGAATTCCCTTTGAAATCTGGCACTAGACAAGAATGTCCTCTCTCACCACTCCTATTCAATATAGTACTGGAAGATCTAGCCAGAGCAATCAGGCAAGAAAAAGAACTAAAGGGTATTCAAATAGGAAAAAAGGAAGCCAAATTATCTTTAGTTGCAGATGACATGATTATATATCTAGAAGACCCCATCATCTCAGCCCAAAATCTCCTGAAACTGATCAGCAACTTCAGCATACTCAGGATACAAAATCAATGTGCAAAAATCACAAGCATTCCAATACACTAATAACAGACTTAAAGAGAGCCAAATCAAGAATGAACTGCCATTTACAATTGCTACAAAGAGAATAAAATACCTAGGAATACAACTCACAAGGAAAGTAAAGGGCCTCTTCAAGAACTACAAACCACTTCTCAATGAAATAAGAGAAAACACAAACAGAAGGAGAAACATTCCATGTTCACAGTTAGAAAGAATCAATATCAGGAAAACAGCCATACTGCCTAAAGTAATTTACAGATTCAACGCTGTCCCCATGAAGCTACCAATGACCTTCTTCACAGAACTGGAAAAAACCACCTTAGTCTTCATATGAAACCAAAAGAAAGCCCGCATAGCCAAGTCAATTCTAAGCAAAAAGAACAAAGCAGGAGGCATCACACTACCAGACTTCAAATGATACTACAAGGCTACAGTAATCAAAACAGCAGATATAGACCAATGGAACAGAATAGAGGCCTTGGAGGCAACACAACATACCTACAACCATCTGATCTTTAACAAACCTGACAAAAACAAGCAATGCGGAAAGGATTCCCTGTTTAATAAATGGTGTTGGGAAAACTGGCTAGCCCTGTGCAGAAAATAGAAACTGGACCCCTTCCTGACACCTTACACTAAAATTAACTCCAGATGGATTAAAGACTTAAACATAAGACCTAACACCATAAAAATCCTAGAAGAAAATCTAGGCAAAACCATTTAGGACATAGGCATAGGCAAGGACTTCATGACCAAAACACCAAAAGCATTGGCAACAAAAGCAAAAATAGACAAATTGGACCTAATCAAACTCCACAGCTTCTGCACGGCAAAAGAAACAGTCATTAGAGTGAATCGGTAACCAACAGAATGGGAAAAAATTTTTGCAGTTTACCCATCTGACAAAGGGCTGATATCCAGAATTTACAAAGAACTCAAACAAATTTACAAGAACAAAACAACAAGCCCATTCAAAAGTGGGCGAAAGATATGAACAGGCACTTTACAAAAGAAGATATAAGTGAGACCAACAAAAATATGAAAAAAATGCTCATTATCACTGGTCACTAGAGAAATGCAAATCAAAACTACATTGAGATATCATCTCACGCCAGTTAGAATGGCGATCACTAAAAAATCTGGAGACAACAGATGGTGAAGAAGATGTGGAGAAATAGGAACACTTTTACACTGTTGGTGGGAATGTAAATTAGTTCAACTATGGTGGAAGATAGTGTGGCGATTCCTCAAGGACCTAGAAATAGAAATTCCATTTGACCCAGCAGTCCCATTACTGGGTATATATCCAAAGAATTATAAATCGTTCTACTATAAGGACACATGGACACGAATGTTCATTGCAGCACAGTTTACAACAGCAAAGACCTAGAACCAACCCAAATGCCCATCGATGATAGACCAGACAGGGAAAATGTGGTATATGTACACCATGGAATATTATGTAGCTGTCAAAAACAATGAGTTCGTGTCCTGTGTAGGAACATGGATGAATCTGGAGAACATCATTCTCAGCAAACTAACACAAGAAGAGAAAATCAAACACCGCATGTTCTCACTCATAGGTGGGTTTTGAACAATGATAACACATGGACACAGGGAGGGGAGCATCACACACTGGGTTCTGTGGGGGAAAATAGCAGAGGGACAGTGGGATGTGGGGAGTTGGGGAGAGATAGCATGGGGAGAAATGCCAGTTGTAGGTGATGGGGAGGAAGGCAGCAAATCACACTGCCATGTGTGTACCTATGCAACAATCTTTCATGTTCTTCACATGTAGCCCCAAATCTAAAATGCAATAAAAAATTTTAAAAAAAGGGAATGTCTCCAGTTTTTACCCATTCCATATAATATAGGCTGTGGGTTTGTCATAAATAGCACTTATTATTTTGAGATACAATTCATCGATGCTTAGTTTATTGAGAATTTTTAGCATAAAGGGCAGTGGAATTTTGTTGAAGGCCTTCTCTGCATCTATTGAGATAATCATGTGGTTTTTGTCTTTGGTTCTGTTTATGTTATGGATTACATTTATAAATTTGTGGATATTGAACCAGCCTTACATCCCTGGGATGAAGCCCACTTGATTGTGATGGATAAGCTTTTTGATATGCTGTTGCAACTGGTTTGCCGGCATTTTATTGAAGAGTCATTATGGATATTGACCTGAAATTTTCTATTTTCTTTTTAAGTTGTGTCTCTGCCAGCTTTTCGTATCAGAATGATGTTGGTCTCATAAAATGAGTTAGGGAGGATTCTTTCTTTTTGTATTGTTTGAAATAGTTTCAGAAGGAGTGATACCAGCTCCTCTTTGTACATCTGGTAGAATTCGGTGGTCAACCCATCTGGTCCTGGACTTTTTTTGGTTAGTAGGCTACTAATTGTTGCCTCAACTTCAGACTTTGCTATTGGTCTATTCAGGAATTCAGCTTCTTCCTGGTTTAGTCTTGGAAGGGTGTAAGTGTCCAGGAATTTATCCATTTCTTCTAGATTTACTGGTTTATCTGCATAGAGGTGTTTGTAGTATTCTCTGATGGTAGCTTGTATTTCTGTGTGCTCGGTGGTGATATCCCCTTTATCATTTTCTACTGCATCTATTTGAATCTTCTATTTTTTCTTTTTTATTAGTCTGGCTAGTAGTCTATTTTGTTGATCTTTTCAAAGAACCAGCTCCTGGATTTATTGATTTTTTGAAGGGTTTTTTGTGTCTCTATCTCCTTCAGTTCTGCTCTGATCTTAGTTATTACTTGTCTTCTACTAGCTTTTGAATATGTTGATCTTGCTCCTCTAGTTCTTTTAATGTGACATTAGAGTGTCAATGCTAGTCTTTCCTCACTTCTCATGTGGGCATTTAGTGCTAAAAATTTCCCTCTAGACACTGCTTTAAATGTGTCCCAGAGATTTGGTACATTGTATCTTCATTCTCATTGGTTTTGAAGAACATCTTTATTTCTGCTTTCATTTCATTATTTATCCAGTAGTCATTCAGGAGCAGGTTGTTTAGTTTCCATGTAGTTGTGTCATTTTGAGTGAGTTTCTTAATTCTGAGTTCTAATTTGATTGCATTGTGGTCTGAGAGACTGTTTGTTATGATTTCCATTCTTTTGCATTTGCTGAGAAGTGTTTTAGTTCCAATTATGTGGTCAATTTTAGAATAAGTGCGATGTGGTGCAGAGAAGAATGTATATTCTGTGGATTTGGGGTGAGGGTTCTGTAGATGTCTTATCAGGTTTGCTTGGTCCATATCTGAGTTCAAGTCCTAGATATCCTTGTTAATTTTCTGTCTCATTGATCTCTCTAATTTTGACAGCGAAGTGTTCAAGTCTCCCACTATTATTGTGGGAGTCTAAGTTTCTTTGTAGGTTATTAAGAACTTGCTTTATGTATCCGAGTATTCCTGTATTGGGTGTATATATATTTAGGATAGTTAGCTCTTCTTGTTGCATTAATCCCTTTACCATTATGTAATGCCCTTCTTTGTCTCTTTTGATCTTTGTTGGCTGAAAGTCTATTTCATCAGAGACTAGGATTTATGTCTGCAATAAATGTTGGCATATCTTCTCTCAGGGTTGGAACTCTCGGTAGGGTTAAAGTGATTTTTAAAAGAGGTGAAGGTGGGAAGATATATTCATTAATGAACATTGTGATGGTTAACACTGGGTGTCAACCTGAAGGGATTGAAGGATACAAAGTATTGTTCCTGGGTGTGTCTGTGAGGGTGTTGCCAAAGGAGATTAACATTTGAGTCAGTGGGCTGGGAGAGGCAGACCCACCCTCAATTTGGGTGGACACCATGTAAGCAGCTGCCAGCACAGCCAGAATAAAAGCAGGCAGAAGAACATGGAAAGACCAGACTGCCTTAGTCTTCCAGCCTCATCTTTCTCACATGCTGGACACTTCCTGCCTTGGACATCGATCTTGCATGTTCTACTCTTGGATCTTTAACCACAGACTGAAGGCTGCACAGTTGGCCTCCCTACTTTTGAGCTTTTGGGATGCAGACTGGCTTCCTGGCTCCTCAGCTTGCAGATGGCCTATCGTGGTACTTCACCCTGTGATAATGTGAGTCAATATTCCTTAGTAAATGCCCCTTTATATATACATCTATTCTATTAGGTCTGTCCCTCTAGAGAACCCTGACTAATACAGACATGAAATTAAAATTTACTAAAAGAATTGACCATCAAACAAATTGCACTTTTTTGCATTGTTTCCTCTCTGTCACCTCTGATATGCTTGCTGGACAAACAGGTTTAAAGAATGCTTTGATGCTGGGTTTCAAATCAGGACCCTGGTTGGGATAAGTATCTGCCACTGATTATGCAGGCAGCTATGTAATCTAGAAGGAGCAGAGCTGCAAAGCTGCTGGATGAATCCCAGGCTCCATTCCTCTCCACAGGCCTCCTCTCTGCCAAGTCACCACGGAGTGGTAACCTAACCACCAATCAACGTCTTGTCAGTGAATCGTCCATCAGCATCCTGTTAATGCAAACATTACTCCCTGGGCAACCGCCCTACAAACAGAGAATGATTTCTGTTTCAGAAGCCATGCTGCCTTGCTCAATTCCATTTTATTAGGATATGGGAAAAACATGTCTTTGTTCAACTCTATTTTCTTTGTACATTGACCCTTAATCCACAAGGCTCAAAAGAATTGAAATTTTTTAGAGAAATCCACAGGTCACACTCTGTCTTCATTGTTTCATTTAGAACAACAGCAGCAGCAATACCAGAATATATAGAAAGTCCAAGCCACTGTCCAGGGGGCAGGAGCATAGAAAGGAAAGTCACAGAGGCTCCTATGCAGTGGGCTCAGGATGGAGGAAGGCCTCTGTGGGGTTCCTGCATCTTGTGTCTGGAGGTACACTTCTGCTACTCAAATCTACATTCCACTTACATAGTTGGTACTGTAAAGTATTTTTTTAAGGCACTTAATCAAATTTTATTTTGATTAAGGAAACTGAATTTTACTTAATCAAATCTAATTCTTCATGAGGTGCTAATGACCAAAAGATATAAATTAATATTTACAGTAATGGTAGCTATCATACACCAATGGCTTCACAGTGGCAACCATCATTCTAGACAGTGTTCATTTCTGAGCCTGCACACTCAGGGACAGTGCAGTAAAAGAAGTGTTAGGAGAGTGCATATGTGTATGTGTGTGTGTGTGTGTCCCTCAGGTCAACTTGTGACCCAAGTGACAGCTTTGGGATTCACTCCCCAGGGTTAAGTTGAGAGTAATACCAGTTATTTTAAAGGCTCCATGTGGCTACTGTGTAGTGGACAGACCAGGTAGGCAGGAGTGTGAATGAGGACAATTCAGCAAATGCTGAGGTTCAGGAAGAAGGATGCTGGCTTGCATTAGGATGGTAAGGAAGAAGGAATAGCATCTTTCTGTTTACTTTGAAGGTAGAGCTGGGACCATCTGGAGATGATCTGGATATGAGGAGTGGGAGGGCAGAGTCCAGTATGACTCCCTCTAGAGTTCTGGCCTAGGAAAGTAGGTCAATGGGGTATCATTGACCCAGAAGGGAAAAGAGGGAGAAAGTTGATTTGGGAGGCCATCAAGAGCTCTATTATGGTCATATTTTGTCTGAGATATTCATTAATTCAAATGAAGACTACACTAGGCTGTTGGACTTGGAGTCTGGATTTCAGGGGAGAGATGGGAGCTATGGCGCTACTAGTGTGTAGATGATTGTGAAGCAGTGAGAATGGGTGAGATCCCTAAAGTTGAGTGGCAGAGAACAGACTGGAGACCTAAGCCCTGGCACACTCCGGCCTTCAGGCAAGCAAGGAGGCCTGCCAGCTTCTCTCACTCGGAAGCACTGCATGCTGCGGTCTGCATCTCTTACTCTCCCACGTAAATAAAGCAAAGAGCAAAAAAAAAAAATATATACTTTCATTCCTCTCTTTCTCTCTTTAGAAATATACATGATAGTGGGAAGCTTAGTAAGAGCTGTTTAGATCCTCCAAACTCTTAGAATTTGTTAAGTTTACCATGTTTAATGCAGAACACTGAGCTCCCAGCTGTGCTTGCTATTAACTGATTATGCGTCCGTAAATAAATGCAATGTCCAGAGAGTGCACATGTCCAGGCTTAATCTTACAGCAAATCGGAAGGCAAGGAACCGAAATGGTTTTTAATATCAATGTTCCATTTCACATCAACACAATATTTGTGGTTCAAAGAGACAAAGGGAAACATTTTACTCGGTTGTTACCCAATGAGAAGCAGAGCAGGAAAATGGCATTACTTACGCTTTTCATATTCAAAAATCGTTCACATTATTAAAGAAAGAACAAAGAAATTCTTTTAGTGAGGCTATAGCTCTAAAAGTGGATCCCACTTATGTAACCCTGAAGACAAAAATGACAACATTTTCTTAGCCAGAGAAGTGATTTATCACAGAGCTCTCAAACTCATGAGGCAGGTTTTCTGTCCAATAAGTACTAGTAGCTTATCTCCTGAGCTATCACTGTTGGTCTGAGCCAGACCATGGGCAAAAGACCTTCTTCCAATTCCATTATTTTTCAGAATGTGACAGAAAATAGATTTTGCCTACAATGGCAGAAATGACTCGCTTCACAAATTTAAAATAATATATTTTTGCTTATCAAAATTATATTAAATGATACAAAATGGTTTTAATTCATTTTATCCATAGTTAATATTTTCTGGATTTTATGACCTGAGACTGGTTTATCGTATACATATTTATATATTACAATTCTCACAGTAAATCAGTGTTTCTAACCCCAGGGAATCTACTTGACAAAGTTTTTCTTAAATTATTAGGAGACCCTGGCTTTTTCTGTTGTCATGACATTTGCCTTAGTGTGTGCTTATTATGTGAAAGCACTAGTATGAAGCATAGTGAGGTTCTTGGGCCACCAATTGATATTAATGGTAGAACATGTTTCTAGGAAAATCCATATTTTCCCATCCTGTCATAGTATTCTTGCCCATAATTGCAAAGCAGTTTCACTTAAGAAACTTACATTCTTATGCTTTGCTTTGAAGATGTTCTTATAATAAGCATACATGAGTATTCACAATTACTGAAAATAATGAGCTTGGATATGAGTTATGTGCCATAAGAATTGAACACTCTGCCAACAAGACAGAAATGAATGTCTACAGATTGGAAGGAGCAAAAGGCTTCATGGAAGACACTTGAAAATTAAAGTCAAAATTGGAGATACAGTAAAAATGAAGAGAAAAAATAAGCCAGTCATCTAATTTTCTTTGAAGGTTTCTGATAGATTGAAAATAAGACCAGAAAAATGTGAAATTTCATGGACTATCAAGGCTGGAAGAAAGCCTATCATGATAAAGTCCAGAACCCTCACTTTACACAGGCGGAGACTGAAGTCCAGAGTGCATTTCAATCCCTCTCAGCACTGCACCTTTTCTCCAGGCTCCTTTAATCGGATGGAGGAAGAAAAGGAGAAGGCCCACTTATTTGTTCTTTTGCTTTATACTTCAAGTCTGAATTATTTCAATACAGAGGGGAAATGAGAATGTTAGAAAACATCAAAGTCAAGGACAGTTGGACCCACAGCAGATAGAATCGATGATTCTTTGTAGATGTTTAAATTTATAAATGATGGTGAAAAGGAAGAGAAAGCATGAATAAGAGGCCAAATGCCTGGCAGCACTCTAGCTGGTTTATAACCTTCATTCCTGGTACCTCTTGATCTTCATCTAGCTGCCATTTTCTTAATTTTTAAGATGTGTCAACAAGCATTCAACATTTCCAAAAGCTTCCTTTGGGGCTACCTTTTCCCAAATATTTAGGGCTATTTCTGAGGTGTATATGGTACATGAATTTTGGTGCAAATGCATCCATTCACAGGTCATGGAAAGCAGGGGGAGGCTGAGGTTGAACCTCTGCAAGTGCACAGGGCCTGCTTGCACCATGTGCTGGCTGCCGGCCTGCTCGACGTCTCTGATGCCTGCAGCTGGTCTCGGGAAGGATCCTGTGGTGCAGATATCATCATTGCTTACATGCTACAGGTCAGGAAGCTGAGGCACCGAGTGATAAAAATCAACCAAACAAACAAGCAGTACAAAACCCCAGACAAACAGAACAAAAAATCCTCTGCCCAGGGTTGGCCACATATCAGGCAGCGCTGAAAGGCATGTATGTTAGAAGCTGAAAGCGCATTCGCATATCCTCGAAGAAGGACAAGGAAGGGGTCTGCTCAGTGAGGGAATTCTGAATAGGATAAAGTTCTCACCTTTCTTCAGGGCACAAACTTTTCTACAGTAAATTTTTATGGAGAACTGGTTCAGACTGAACACATCAGAGGATGATTCTGGAACATGGGGCAGTGAACACAGGCGATCCCAAGACCATTTGTTCCCAAATAAAACCTGTCCTTGAGTCTAGCCTCCAGGATGGTGGCTGAAATTGCCCATTTGCTCAAGCTTTTGCTGAAAACCCAGTAATTCTCCATCCTAGGCCTTGCTGGCGATAATACAACAATATGGGATCATTTTATGGAATGTGATATTGGTATATTTATGCAGAACTTGGTTCTCTCAGATGAAAGATGCTATGAAAACACAAACACCAACACTGCTGAGCTGCACGACGTGCTTCAGGGGATTCTGGCTTTCACAGCCTAAACGTAATAAACACTATTTACCTAGTCCTGAAACTGACGTTTTATTGCACGTAGACGGAAGAGAATACTGAAGGCTCAGAGTCCTGAACTGCACAATTCACGGAGATGTCTTGTCCTTGTATAAACTATTTTTCTTCACACTAAATGTTTAATTACCATTAAAAGATAGTTTTTTAAGTTTATTAACCCATAATCCTCTTTGATGAATACAAAAATCAAATTTTCTCCTTTAAAGCTGTTTGAAATTGAAAGTAAAGCACTTACTGTGAGTTAAAGCAATGAGATAAATAATTTATGTATATAAATATGTGTGTGCACATATCTATCTGCTATCTATAATAATTTCTCCAGAAGGTATGCCCATCACCTCAGTATCTCTCCAGGTAAAATCATGCTGAAAAAATCATCTCTTTGCTAGAGCATGCTAACCTATATAATTTTTAGAATAAACATTTACATTATGTAAAAACTGCAGAGAAAACACTAAAAGTATGCTGATTAACAGTACGTTTTCATAAATACAAAAATCCAACATTTCTGAATGGGAAGGCTAAAGAACTATATTTAGAAACCTGAAAAAAAATCCTACCGCAGTCTCTGTAGACAAAGAAAAATGATTAAAAAATATAAAAAAGTTCTAATGAAAAAATACACTTAAGAATGTTTTTGGTAATAGCTTTCATTCTTTCATTTCCACATTTAGAACTCCCTTAAGGAGCTCTTGAAAGGCTGGTCTAGTGGTAACAAATCCCCTTAGTGCCTGCTTGTCTGGAAAATATTTTATTTATTTCCCCTTTGTTTATGAAGCTCAGTTTGGTGGGATATGAAATTCCTTTTGGAATTTCTTTCTTTAAGAATGCTGAAAATAGGCCCCCAGTTTCTCCTGCTGAGAGAAGTCTGCTGCTATTAGCCTCATGGGATTTCATTTGTACATGATCTGATCTTTTTCTCTAGTTGCCATAAGAATTTTTTCTTTTGCGTTGGCCTTGGATAGTCTGGTGACTATATGCATTGGTGATGTTAATTTTGTATAGTATCTGGAAATAGCATTCTGGACATCAGCTTGGAAAATAATTTATGACTATATCCTCAAAACCAGTTGCAACAAAAACAAAAACTGACAAGTGGGATTTAATTTAACTAAAGAGCTTCTGTACAGCAATAGAAAATAACAAAATTATAAACACACAGCCTACAGAATGGGAGACAATATTTGTAAGCTATTCATCTGACAAAGGTCTAATATCCAGAATTGATAAGGAAATTAAACAATTTAATAAACAAAAAACAAATAACCCCATTAAAAAATGGGAAAAAGATACAAACAGATACTTCTCAAAAGACTTACAAGCCACCAACAAACATATTTACAAAATGCTCAATATGACTAATCATTAGAGAAATGCAAACTAAAACCACAATGAGGTACAATTTTATACGAATCAGAATGACTAATATTAAAAATTCAAAAAACAACACATGCTGGTGAGGCTGTGGAGGAGAGGGAATATTCATACTCTGTTGGTGGAAATGTAAATTAGTTCAGCCACTGTGGAAATTTCCTGAAGAACTTAAAGCAGTACTTAAAGCAGAACCTATTACCATTCCACCTGGCAATCCCATTACTGGATATATATCAAAAAAATAAATAAACAAATCATTCTACCAAAAAGACACATGTACTCATATGTTCATACAGCATTATACACAGTTGCAAAGACATGGAATCTATCTAGGTGACCATCAATTGTGGATTGATTAAATAAAATGTGATGCATGTACACTATGGAATACTATGTAGACATAAAAAAGAATAAAATCATGTTCTTTCCAGCACCATGGAGGCAGCTGGAGACCATAATCCTAAACAAATTAACACACAAACAGAAAACCAAATACCACAAGTTCTCACTTATAAGTTGGAGCTAAATATTGGGTATGCATGGACATAAAGAGGGAAACAATAGACACTGGGACTACTGAAGGGAGGAGGGAGGAGGAGGCAGAGGGGCAACAGTTGAAAAACTAACTGTTGGGCACTATGCTCAGTACCTGGTAATGGGACCAGTCATACTCAAAACCTATTACCCCCGAATCTAAAATAAAAGTCAAAATGATATACATATATAATTGGTGGTAATCTTGCAAGATTGTGTGTGTGTGTGTGTGTGTGTGTGTGTGTCTATCTTGTTATCAGTATATATATGTGTGTATATATATCAAGTTTTATATAAATATATCAAGTTTTCAAGTGGTACTTCAGTGCTATCTTGCAAGATACAGGAAATACTGAAATATAGTACAGCAATTACAATTGTGACATTACTAGGACAAGGATATAGAGACGAACTCCTTAACAAAAGAGATAGCTCAATTTGGTCAAAAATATTTAAAAATATTAATATAGAACAAAAGAGACATCATAATATAATAAAACACAGAAAGATAATTCACAAATAAGAGAAAAAACAGCTTCACATCTTAGACCACGATCACCGTTGTTATTCAAGTTTGAGGTGCTTGGGAATCTCTGTGTTTTTCATCCACATTTTTTACAACTCTAGTTTTAGCACAATCAATATAGATTGAGACCCATAGAATCTGTGGATCTTAGGACAGATATAATAGGCAGTCTGGCCCCCATGTAATCTATAGAACTAACCACATCTTTGTCAGGTGCTGAATCGCCCCCCTCAGCAGTTGTAGAGGGCTGCAGGCATCATAGGGTGTCTGGGTCCCTACCCACATCCTTGCAAAAGGGGTTGTGACTGCAGAGCATCAAAACTGGGTCTCATAGTTCTTATAATCTCCTGCCTTGAAAGGCATAGAGTGACAGGGAAGACAGACGGGGTAGGATCAGCTTTTCAAATTTCTTATCTCTCTACTCAACCGGTGCTCCCATGATGAAAGACTGAACAACGACCAAGCAAAAAAATTTCTTTGAAGTATCAGAAAAGCAAATTTTCCAAATCCATTCACAGCTGGAGAATCATATTAGCTGTTATTTCTTTAGACTTAGAAGATAATCTAGCCATCGACCTCTGTTTCAAGGGTAAAAAGAAAGATAGCAAGATACGAAATAATTAAACTAGTCATTACATAGAGACAACATCCCAGAAATATCACAACATTAGTATATTTCTCTCTTTCTGTGTAATAATATTCTTCATTTGACCTGCTCTCAGCTTCCTCGTTATATTGTTCATTTCCCAATTAAATAAAAAAAATGTTATAAAAGGCAGAAGACAGTAGTCATAAATGCTAATTTACATGAGAAACAAAGTTATCATTTTTCATGGAACATCTAAAAAGCAAACTTTATTTAAAGATGTTTTAAATTTTTCCCATTAATCATCAGCAACTTTGAGAGATTTTTCAATCCTCTCTAATATAGAATTTGTCACATTTTATGTTCATTTCTGTCAGCTGGTGAAGTACATTGCTCTATAATGGAAGAATTTTCCTCTGTTTTTCAATAAAGCATTCACAATCCCACTCATATCTTTTCAAGAGGCCCACACATATAAAAGTGTTATGCCTTCTGAGCCCAGATTTTGACCATGATCTATCTGCCTCTTTAAAGGGTAAAATCTGTGGTTTGACATTTGTTTCTTTGTACTGACCCACCCCTTGCAATAGCCACTCCTAAGTATTCCTCTAAACATTTTTTTCCTTGACTCATTAATAAAATTCACCAGCAGAGGTCTGGAATAAGTAAGTTAAGTACTGTACTTATCAATGTCAAAATCTAACACTGTTTTAAAGATTTGTTAGCCTGCAAACTGTTGTCACAATTGTATCCCTCAGCCAAGTGTTTTAATAAAGACTAGTTTAAATGCTTGTTATTCCTCAGATCTGGATTAATTTAACAGGCTGGGGTGATGTCAAGCTTGTATTTTACCTTTGACATAAAAATTGCATCTTTCGTAACACACGAAAAATCCCGTATCTACACTCTCTACTGGTAGTAGGCTGATCACTTCCATAACAGTGAGGCTAAAATAATTCAAGTTCATGGAAATATGTCAGCCCAAATCACACTAGAAACTAGAGGAAGACAGGCCTGGGAGGGAGAACAAGGCATTGTAAATCTCTGCTGTTTATCCGTGCCTGGTGTTTGAAGTTTCAAGATGACCAATTCTTACTTTTGTGACTGATGATATAAGTGAGCCTCATAATGAATGGGAATATGTATGCAATAATACCTGAGCTCATCCTGAGCAGTCATAAGGGTATGGAGTGTGAAAACATGCATTTAACCTGCATAGAATTTAGAAAAGATAGAGGGAGAGATTTATGAATGGAGACTCAAGAGGGTGTAAGAATAACTCAGGAGTCCAAGGATCGCTATAGACCATGAGGAATACAAAGTATTGGAAGACATAGTTTTGGGACTATTGATAAAAACTAGTGATTACAAAATTAAAAGGCCACAGGTGGCAGCTCCAGTTATCTCCGTGGGTTAAATGTGAGAAAGCAGCATCAAGTATCCTGAGCCTTTCTCACTGCTGTGCAGTGGACTCTTGGTCATTTTGAAACTTCAAACAGTGAGCAAGGATAAAGAGCGGAGATTTACAATGCTTTGGTTTTCTTCCCACCCCCATATTGCTCTAATTAATTTCATATACAAATTAATACATATTATTAAGTTTGCTCAGAGAGAGAGAGAGAGAGAGACAGAGAGAAAGACCAAGAAAGAAAGAGCAAGCCAGCGCAGAATATATGTCTGTGTTTAGTCAGCTGGTGTTTGGAGAGTATGTTCTCGTTTACTCCACGTGGGGCACTGTAGTAAATTCTAACACTCTAAAGAAAACTAATGAAATCATCACCATTGCCACCTGTATTAGTCCATTTTCACACTGCTGATGAAGACATACTTAAGACTGGGCAATTCACAAAAGGAAGAGTTTTAATGGACTCACAGTTCCATGTGGTTGGGGAAGCCTCACAATTAGGGTGGAAGGCAAGGAGGAGCAAGTCATATCTTACATGGATGGCAGCAAGTGCAGACAAACTCCTGTTTTTTGTTTTGTTTTGTTTTGTTTTGTCTTTGTTTTTGAGTCAGAGTTTCACCCTGTCGTCCAGGCTGGAGTGCAATGGTGTCATCTTGGCTCACTGCAACCTCCACCTCTCAGGTTCAACCGATTCTACTGCCCCGGTCTCCAGAGCAGCTAGGATTACAGGTATGTGTCACCACGCCCAGCTAATTTTTTGTATCTTTAATAGAGATGGGGTTTCACCAAGTTGGTCATGCTGGTCTCAAACTCCTGACCTCATGATACACCCGCCTCAGTCTCCCAAACTGCTGGGATTACAGGCATGAGCCACCATGTCTGGTCAAAACCACTCCTGTTTTTAAAACCATCAGATCTCATGAGACTTATCATGAGATCAGCATGGAAAAGACCCACCCCCATGATTCAAAGATCTCCCACCTAGTCTCTCCCACAACACATGAGAATTATGGGAGCTACAAGATGAGATTTGGGTGGGGACACAGAACCAAATCATATATCCACCACAGATTTCAGAGTCTAGCTTCAGGATGGCAGAAATGGGCCGTAAACAGGCCAGCTAGGAAGACAATGACCCTAGGAAATTGATTGCTGAGTCATTTCATCCAGGATCAAATTCTTAGGTGGCTTCTGGAATGGGTGCTGCATTCCAGTGACCCCTGGACTGGCAGAGTCACAGGAAGAGCCTGTGCTAAGACTCCTGCAAGACACTTGCACATATTAACTCATGCCTCATGCTGGGAGTGTGTTTTGTTTCTTTCAAATGCACTTTTCTTTCTCCAATCATTAGTTCCTGTTTCAGAAAAACAGGAACACAGTAGAGTGACAGAATCCACACCACTAAGTAAACCTAGTTCAAGGGATGGTCATTTCCTTCAGGGCAGAGGTCACAGGCTGAGCCTTGGATTCTGAACAGGTCTGAACTCATTCTACAGTCAATGATAAAATATTCGTGTGTTTATTCTATGCTACCTGTTTAGAAAATAAAGTCTTAATTTCCTGGAGAATCTGCCTCATGAGGAACTAGAAAGATATAGAAAATAGAACCAGACACACACAAATATATGATAACAAAGAAAATTTCATCTGGAGGCCAAACACTATTTGTTGACCTTCTGTCACTTTGAATCTGCTCAATCACCAGCAGTGTGGACCAGCCGCCCGAGTCCACAGCATAGCAGTGAGCAAGGCTCAGGATAGCTGCTACTGCTTTCTCACGTTTAACCCAAGGAGATGGCTGGGGCTGCCACCTCCAGCTGCTTTATTTTTGCATTTCAACTCTAATAATTCCACTGGCTGCTGATTGATGTTTATCTGGAGGAGAAGCTGCTAGCCTTGCTTTTTCCATCGTTATAATGAGGAATGTGCTTGTAGTTAAACTGCCCAACCTTGAAACTCTCAAGCTCGGGGTAGCAGTTCTTTCCTGGCATATGGTTATAGCATGACATGCACTGATATGTGCTGATTCTTTCTATTGCCTAGAGGATCAGTTGGTTTACTTTTAACATTTAATTTTATATTTTTACTTTAAAGTTTCTAAAACATAGTTAAACTTAGTAGAGGCTTGAATTTCTGTCTTAATGTATTCTCGTCATTTCACCTAAAATCTCGTCCACATTTTATTCCTTTTTGTGCTTTCTAGAATTTGCCTCTTTGTTTCTGTTTGGATTAAAACCTTTTTATTAGCTATTATCAGAATATTAGCTACATATGCAATGGATCACAGCTGTGATTTAGTAAATGCAATAGAGCAAGTCAGTTGCCTTTTTTTTTCTTTGGACAGAGTCTCACTCTGTCACTCAGGCTGGAGGGCTGTGGTGTGATCTTGGTTCATTGCAACCTCTACCTCTACCTACTGAGGCAGGATTCTAGTGATTCTCCTGCCTCAGCCTTCCAAGTAGTTGAGATTACAGGTGCTAACCACTGTATCTGGCTGATTTTTGTATTTCTAGTAGGGACAGGGTTTCACCATGTTGGCCAAGCTGGACTTGAATTCCTGACCTCAGGTGATCCACCCACCTTGTCTTCCCAGAGTGCTGGGATTATAATTGTGAGCCACTGAACCTGGCCCCAACTAAGTTGCCTTTCTGCAAAAATCAACCAACCCCTCTGCACATCCCTTCCTTACAATAAATGATTCAGAATACAACACAGGTAGGAAAACTATGTGAAGTAATAAATTAGAAATAACTAACAGGCAGTTTAAAATGTATTACCAAAGATGCCATATTAAGATATGTGATACGACTTCAGTTTACACCATGAGCATAGCACACCTGAGCAAACAAACTCCTCTGCATTTCTTGGCTTCTCTTCCCTGCTACATGCATCAGAAGAGGTGTGGGAGCTCACTGCATGGCTTCCGCACCTCCGTCTCCTCCTCATCCAACCTCAGCCACTTAAGCACGACTGCTCCACTTAAACCGAATTGTCCAGGCCACTGGTGACCACCATTTGATCGAGACCAATGGTCACTCCTTTACCCTCTTCTCACTATGACTCTTCAGCATGTGACTATGTTGGCCACTATCCATCTCACTTATACCTTCTTCTCTTGGTTTCTATTAAACCATTCTCTCCGACTTTTCCCCTATTCTAGTGAATTCTTATAATTTTTTGTTGCTTTGGCATGTATTGTAAATGCAGATTGGTCTTACTCATACCAGGAGCAAAGCCTAATCATCTTTCACACAGTTTCCATTCCCCGCACCTCCTTGCAGTTCTCTGCCTTGTACACTGCTTCCTGGTAACCGCCTCCCCATGGGACAGCTGGATACATCCTACTAATCACACTCTGCACAGACTGCTTGATGCACCCTATTAATCCCCACACCCTGCATAGACTGCACAGGTATCTCACTCATATACCTTCTTTCAGTCACAGCATGACACCATAGGGCATGTGCCCACTTGTTCGAAACCCACCAATTAGAAAACTGATTGCATAATGTCCTGAACCCCAATAAAGGCTTTGGCCCACAGCTTCCTCTCTCTCTTGTTCTGCAACTGCTGGGTGAGGCTTTGTGTTGTCGATGGCTCCCTGCTTTTTGCCGGCCCTAAGAATCGTGCTGCTCTCTCTTATCCAGACATGTAAGCAATAAACTGCTTCTGTCATTTCATGGGTTCTGATGAGTTGCCTCCTCTGTTCCATCCTAACTTCTTCCCCGGTCAGGGCTCTCTGGGAGAGTAGCTGTCTTAGTAGGAATAAACTGGACACAGGTCAGATGAGAGCCACAAGGGCATGTGCCAGGATAAACAGTCTTCCTGTGAGAGGGGCACCTGGTCACACGATGGACACTTAGGTATCAGGCCGTCCACCAGGACAAAGAAAGATCCCATGCAAGGCACATGGGAAACACCCAGACCACATCCCCAGGACCCCCATTAGGGCAGGGCTAGAGTTGACGGCCAATATCTTGAGAGGGACTTCAAGCAAATCATTAGGAAAAAGCAAATCGTCTATATAATTGGCTGATTTTTCTCAGGACTCGGGCTTATTCATCTTCCTCTATTCCTGCTCAAATGTTTATGTGCTTTGAGGTTTACTCCTGGATGCTTTTTAATTTTTCTAACCCCACTCTCTCTGGGGCGTGTCATCTGGTCCCACAGCTTGAAATACCAACTATCTGCTGATGACTTTCAAGTTCACAATCTTTAGTTCCAGATCTTACTTACAGCTGCCAGCTTGGTATCTCAAAATGAGCTGTTCCAAACTCAACTCCAGGTTTCTACTCTGCCCTACCTCCCAATAAGTGATGTGAACAAAGATGTTGAAATGGCAGCTTTCACACCAACCATCGTCCAGCTGCTCAAGCTCAAAACCTAGAAAGCTCTCTTGGTTAGTTTATTTTTATCTCACTGGACATCTAATCCAAAAGTAACCCACACTAAATCATCTTAAAAATATGTCCTAAATCTGTCCACTCTCACCCAAGCTACTCCTGTCTCCACCTGTACTGCTGCCATAGCATGCCACAGCTTCTAAGGAGTCGCCCTACTAACACCCCTCCCTCCTCCAGCCCATCCTCTACCAGGAGCCAGAAGGGTCCTCTAAGGATGTTAATCGGGTTACATTGCTATCTTACTCAAAACCCTTCAGTGACCTCCCACTTGATATAAAACCCCAAGTAATTGGCCCACCTTGCAAGGCCCACATGCAGTCTGGCCCCTGCCTCTTTCTCCCCAACTGTCTTTCTGGCCCCTATGTTTCTCAGACAGGCCACGCAGCTCCTGATTCAAGCCCGTGATAGTTCCCACTCCGTTTGCTGGGAACGCTTTTCCTCAGGTCCTCCTAGGTCTGGGACCTTCTGCAATTTGTACTTCAATCAGTTATCACATCCTCAGAGAAGTCTCCCTGCCTGGTCCCTCCAACAGGCCCCTCAGCCTTCTCCATCCACTGCACTTCCTCACATTATCTTGTTATATCTTCTCATGAAATTATGGGGTTGATAAGTTTCAGTCTGTCCCCTGCAACTAGAATTTAATCACAAAGAGAACAGGGACCTCTAGTCTTGGCTACCACTGCATTCCCCCACCTGGGAAAATCTCCAGCACCTAAAAAAACAACAAAAACTGTGAATTTGATAAACAAGAGAAGTGGGGTTTTCTGTATCTTGCATAATCCTGTATTTAACAGAAGAATATATGTAAAAAGACTATACAATTTGAAAAGCATATGAATGGATTTATGTGAGCATCATTATCTCATATGCCTCTTGCGTTGCATTCTGAGTGCATCGTATAGTCCACATTTATGATGACATTAGTCTGCAGGAGGAATTTTCACAGTCAGTAACACACATATATTAGATGGCCCATGATATGTAAATACATTAAAGGATTCTTCTAGAGAAGTTCCAGGATAAAATTTCCTAAAATCTTAAGAGCACTCAGATAACCCTAAAAGAAAAATCTCCAAAAATAACACCTTTTGAAGATACATATGCAATTAACAAAACCCTAAAGCTCAGGAGTCCTAACCTTCAATTTGGTACAGATATAAATGGATACCTTGGGCTGGGCGCGGTGGCTCAAGCCTGTAATCCCAGCACTTTGGGAGGCCAAGGTGGGTAGATCACGAAGTCAAGAGATCGAGACCATCCTGGTCAACATGGTGAAACCCAGTTTCTACTAAAAATACAAAAAATTGGCTGGGCATGGTGGCGCGTGCCTGTAATCCCAGCTACTCAGGACCCAGCTACTCAGGAGGCTGAGGCAGGAGAATTGCCTGAACCCAGGAGGCAGAGGTTGAGGTGAGCCGAGATCGCGCCATTGCACTCTGGCCTGGGTAACAAGAGTGAAACTACTCCGAAAAACTACTCTCAAAAAAAAAAAAAAATGGTTACCTTGGTTCAGTAAACACATCACTAGTGCCACAGGAGATATATGTATCTGCAACTATGCTTGTGGTAATATACTATTAAATATGCATGATCAGTAACTTTAACATTTTGAAGTCAGTCCCATGAAAGTGAGTTCAAAATGCCTTTTCCTCCCATTAAAAGGCATAGTGGCCTGTCTGTGATTACATTTGCAGGAAGGAAAATATGATGGCAATCACAGAAGACTTGAGGTTTTGTTTTTATATGTGACAAATAGCACAAGAATGTTTAATGAAACAAAAGGGCTGATTTTAAAAGTTATTTTCATTGGGTTTATTTTACTCATATCAAATGATGTCAAACTCTCTTGAATCTTTCCACTGGATTATCCTTTACCTATTAAACATTCTTTCAGCATCAAAGTGCCACATCACAGAGTATTAAAAATAGGCATTCCCCAGGAAATACTGAACATTCCAGGGCTCTCAGAAACATCAGAAGCAGGCAGTCTTCTCAGTACATGACTTCTGGGTTTGGGGTCTTCCTGGATATTATTAACAAAAATCTGCTTGAGATTATCTGGAGTAATAGAACAGTTTTCTAGGTGTTTCTTCAACAAGACAGGTGAGTTACTTCCTCACTGTGGACATGAGCAGAATGTCTTGCTCAAGTTTCTTACACAGAGGAAACTTCCAGAAAGTTTTATTTTACCTTGGCTTTTCTACTGCCACGATGTAAATAGACACCTGCATATATTTAATCATTAAAAGAATATCTGCTTGATTAATTGCTATAATCCTATTTTGTTTTTTTCCTTTAAAGTAAAATGTCTATTTTTTTAAAAGAATGAACAAATAGTTGCTAATGTGGCTTTTGTAAACTCTTACAATGGCATGCAGTTAGGTTCTGTGTTAGGTCTCAAGACTGGACAGAAATTCCTGAGAGTTCCTTCATTCTCACCCTGGATCTTGGATCTGTAACTGTTGACTTGTTCTTAATGGAGGTTGAGTACACAGTCATAGCACAGCTTTTGTTGCAATCTTGCAAATATGTGGTGATCTCAACCATTCTAACTAAAGAATGCCTCAGAAAATACTGCAGACTTGATTTAAGGAGTATCGACATTTTTCTGGAATTTATTTTCATTTCTCATTTAAAAGCATTCATAAACATCATGGCAAAATTGTAGCATCCTGAAACATCTTGTCCTGGAATTTCTCAATGAGGCATAACATCTGAGCTTCATGAGAATTTAAGTAATCAATATGATACAATGTGGTGCAATCTGTGAAAATATTTCTTGAAGTTCACACTGATGGACTGAAACAGCAAACATTGCGATGAGAGCCCTTTTATGAAATCTCAGCTCTTCATTATTTTTCAGTGTTCAAGTAAAGTATACGTCTTGTCTTCCCTATCATTTAATCTTTTGCTAATGAGAGTTGACAAAAAAGCAATAACCAACACTGGCTCAAGCTATGCCCTCTGCATTGGGGAAGAGATACCAAAGAGAAAAGGATATACTAATCATTTAATAAAATTAAAAAAGAATTGGTGACCAAGATGGAGGTAAGTTATGCCTCTTTATCAAGGAAGAGGTACCAAAGAAAAAATGACGCAACTAATGATTTAAATGATAAAAAGTAGACACCTCAAAAACATAAGCAGGGGGTGTGGGGAGAGTTTAATTAATGGTCTAAGATGCCAGAACCCAGAAAGGCCTTGGTATCCGAGCCAAACTGTACCTGCTGCACAATGTGTGTTTCTCCTGTTCAGCTTTCGTCGTTGGGTGCATCCCCCAGCCCCACACCTCAAAGCTCAGGGATAACATTTATATTAAAATGTGTTGCTTAATTCTTCAGGAACTGCAGTGAGAAAGTCTCACTGGCTTGAATTTCTCTTGCACTATTAATGTTCAATTTGGCTTTATAAAAAGGTACATAACTGTTGAGATGCCTCACCTGGATTCCATGTATCAACTCAGGTAAAGACAATTAGTCTTGTAATTGATGAGTCCTCGCAAGGCCCGTTCTCAACATGCAGAGATGGGGCTGGTAGAGACTGTTTCGAAGAACTCCCCACCACCTGTCTAAGCAAACAAAGCTGCGGACTCCTCTGTTCGATCTCCTTGCCTCCAGGAAGAAGAAAACTGATCCTGGAGGGATCTTTGGGGATGTTGGAGATGGCATCAAACCCTCTCCATGTCTTGGCATGGCCCCTGAGGGAGCAGGTGGCAGCTGATTTCTGTTGCTTCATGTCAGCGCATGAAAGAACAGTTACTGATTGCCTTCTAAGCAGGATACCATTTTGGATGCTTCAAGTTGCTCAAAGTTGTTCCTACTCTTTTTAGGACTTCCATCAAAGAGTCCTGCACGTCCTGGAAAATCTCCAGTTAACATTCCCAGAGATCAGTCCAGAAAACCCATGCAAAACCAGCATGAAAGACGGAGGGCCCTGGAAGTCACACTGACTCACTGAGTGATCTTGGACAAGTAATGTGAACAGTTTCTTTCTTCAGTTTAGATTGGAAAAAGGACTTAAGTCCTCGAGTTGCTGTAGGAATAAAGAGGCAGAGAGTGCAAGTTTGACTAATGGTCCCACGAAGATATCTCCAAGTTAATTCTTGGAATCTGGGACTCTGTTAGGTTACATGGCAAACCAGGAATTTTAGGAATGTGATTAAATTAAAGGTCTTGAGATGGGGAGATTATCTTGAGTTAGCTAAGTTAGTCCAGTGGAATTATAGAAGCCATAAGAGTAAAGCAGGAGGGTGAGAGTCAGAGAGCAGAGAGCAGGAAGAAGGCGCAACAGGAGAATCAAGTCAGAAACAGGCCTGGCATGGTGGCTCATGCCTGTGATTCCAGCACTTTGGGAGGCCAATATGGGCAGATTGTTTGAGCTCAAGAGTTCGAGACCAGCTTGGGCAACATAGTGAAACAAATACAAAATACAAAAAACAACAAAAGTTAGCCAGATATGGTGGTGCACACCTGTAGTTCCTCCTTCTTAGGAGACTTCGGTGCAGAATCGCTTGAGTCCCAGGGGCAGAGGTTGCAGTGAGCTGCAACATGCTGCTACACTCCAGCCTGGGTGACAGAGCCAGACTGTATCTTAAGAAATAAAAATAAAAAAAGAGACAAAGAAAAAGAGAGAGACAGAGAGAGAGAAAGCAATTGAAAGATTCTATCCTGATAGCTTTAAATACGGAAAGGGGGAACTAGGATCTAGGAGCCAGGAAACGCAAGCCGCCTTTGGAAGCTTGAAAAGGCCAGGAAATGAATTCTCCTCTCAAAATCGCCAGCAAAAAACAGCCCTGCTAATATTTTGACTTTAGCCCAATGAGACTGATTTTGGACTTGTATTCTCTGAAACTTTAAGGTAAAAAATCTATTCTGTTTTAAGCCATCAAATTTGTGGGAACTTGTTAAAGCAGCAATAGGAGTCTGATATAACAGTACAGATAAAATACTAAATAAACTACACAGAACATTAGGACAACTCAAAGAAATATTGCTTACTTCTGTTTTCTTTTCCAAATTTTAGTAGCCCAAAATCTAGGAAAACTTCAAAAACTCTTTACCATGTAAAATAAATGAAATGCATTCAATAAAGCCATTATGATAATTTCACATCAGTATTGAAAATGGGTAAGTTCCTCATTATCTACCCAACCATGACCACGCAAGGATCACTTTCTTGCTCCACTATATTCTGCAGAGAGGAAAACAGTTTTACATCCCAGGACAGTCGAAGCCTACTGGTTCACTAACCCCCACAGGGTTGCAGAATCCAGGTATAGCATGGGGTCTCTGTGCCTCACCTGACTAGCATTTCTCACCAAAAGGCATGCTCTGTCATATTTCATCCACAGGATGGTTCTAGATTAAGTGGATCACATAAAAATGTGTCAGATTACTTTATAACAAGGACGATAGACAAATTAAAGAGGATTTATTCTCTCTCTATGAAATAGCAAACCTGGCTTTTACTCCTGTGGAAACAGAATTTATTTCAACTGCCCAGGCAGTTAGCAAACAGCATTCGTGTTTTGCTGTGAATCCAGCTCTCATTAATTCCTGAGAGCCTATTACATACCCCAGAGAGCAACACTCACTGGCGTTACGTTTTCTCGCGTCTGATAAGCGCCATCTGCCACACTGCGTGGTGCTCAGGAAACGGCTGCAGCTTTTACTGCATGATATGAAACTTAAGACAAAAGTCAAAACGCAAGAGAGGTGAATACCTTCAGTTTCTAAAGGTGGCCTCAATTCCAATGCAATGCATTTTTTTCCTACCCAGTAAAAACTCGTGATGTTTATTATTCCTAATGAGAACACTTTGAGGGCAAGAATGCAACTCTGAGAAAATCTCTAGCAACAATTTTCATTCCTTCTTCCCTCAAAATCTTACAGTGCAAATAGAAACTTTATTCAAGCCCGCACTTTAATCTTTAGAAATTCATCTCATTTACATCTGAAAAACATCACAAAATTTGAAGAAAAGAAAGCATGGAGTTTCACATTTTTGAAAAGATTTCACAATCGCTAGATGAGTCCCAAGAGTTTCAATAGCCCCTCTCCCATCCTGGGTGAAGAGGGCCAGCATCCTGGGCTCACCCTGCACTGCATCCTCTCTAAGAAGGAAGGACAGCACACAGTGGGGCTGTGAAACGAGGCCAGGAAACCGCCAAGGTGGCCGTGGCCACTCAACCTCTGGGAGCACTGGCTCTCTCTCTTGCAACTGCTAATGAGTACATTCAATTGGGTGTTATTTATTTATCTAAACAGTGACTGAATGTGTTTCCTGGCTGCAGAACACATACCCTTCCTGAATGAAGAAATTTGAAGGGCATTACTGTTTGCCACAGTGACTGTGGATGAAGCAAAAGGCAGTTAGTGGTGCAGGGTGAGCAGGAAGTGACATGTGGAACCCAAACCTGAATTTAATCAGTAGTTCTGCTGGGCCTCAGAGTCTCAGGGACCTCTTCCTTCTAGAAAGGCTGCACAGATTGCCACTGGACAGTTTTTATTTGTTTCCTTAAATCTATCAGATTATATGTTACTGATTTTTTAAAACCAAGATAATCTCTTCTTCCCATTTAATTACATGCTGGTCTGCAAAAAGTACAAACACACCTCATCCTTGGCGCCTATTTTCTGAAGCCCTAACAAGAAAGATACTGCACTGTAGGAGTAGACTCTGGAAGCGGACTTCCAACTTCTGTGACAAAATGCACTTGGAATGTAAAGTTGTATTATATTCAACATATTTAATATATGTTTTTATTTCTTTAAAGTGTTCCTTGCCACTTTCTTTATTTGTAAAAGAATCACTGGGTCTTTTTTGAAACTAGTAGATGCATGTCTTTCTAATGCCTCCCCTGATGGTCCCGTCCTTGAGCTCCACGAGGTCAGCGTGGCTCATCTGACCCCTCAGCTCACCTTGGCAAGGGACGCGGCATGGGCTTTTGGCTGCTCGGGTCTCTTCAGAGAAATACGATGCACAGGTCAGGTTAGTGACCTTACACCGCTCTTATCAAAGCTGTTCCTAAAAATATTAGGTTATATAATCTGTCTACTTGCAATTTCAGTTCTCTGTAGCGTTGGTGCTATTTTGAAGATTACAGAGCTGATGAAAAAAATATGAACATGTCTGTCAGGACTAACTTGCTCCAGTCTATGCTTCTGAGAAAGGAAACCATCTCTCCCAAAACATTCCAACCCTGCAGCACACACTACAGCAGGACCACCCATGAAGGCTAAGTGCTACCTGTTGAAACTGGAATTTTCTAGAACACAGATGTAAAACCTTATTGAAAATAGGTGTATGAAGATAAACTGGATAACATTCCCAAGTTAACAACTTTCTATGTCTCTTAATGTTGAATCCAGAATTTGTACACATCTAGAACAAACAAACAAACAAAAAATCTGTTACTGGATACATTTGCTACATAGGTAGTAAGATGACAGAAAATAAGTTTTAGAAACAGACCATACTATTTGCCAATGAAAAGGCCGTGTTTCCAGTTATATCCCAGTGCCAAGAACCATGCCTGCCACAGCCTTGGTGTTCCCTCAATATTTGTTGAATGAATGAACTAATATCCTGGATTCCTGTTTTCAAAAATGAAAGTGATTCCCATTCAGCGGTCCACACACAGACAAAAGACCAGTGCCAAAATGTAAAGGATATATGTTTTTGCTCCCGCCACAAGACACTGTGATGAAATTTTATTGGGTGAACTAACTCAATACGACTTAACAAACAGTAACTAAGCATCCATAATATGACAAGCACTGCTAACAGCATAGGTAATGTGAGGAAGGTCTGCAGGGAGGGGGAACACAGTGTTTATGGTCAGCCATGCTAATTATTAGCCTTACAGCCTGGGTTCCCAGCGAGAAACACACAAACCCAGGAACACACAGCTATTCACATGGATATCCGCCATCACCTGGAATGAAGCACAGTAAATCCACGGCGGCTCTGTGGCTTCTTCTCCATGCACATCTGTTGAGCCTGCTTTCCACCCTTCTTGGTGATATCTTTGTCTCCATACAGCATCTCCTATTGTCTCCATTGCTTGTTTTCTTTCTTTCTCTTTCTTTTTCTTTTTTTTTTTTTTTTGAGAAGGAGTTTCACTATTGTTACCCAGACTGTAGTGCAATGGTGCGATCTTAGCTCACCACAACCTCCGACTCCCGGGTTCAAGGGAGTCTCCTGCCTCAGCCTCCACAGTAGCTGGGATCACAGGTATGCACCACCATACCCGGCAAATTTTTGTATTTTTGGTAGAGACAGGGTTTCTCCATGTTGGTCAGGCTGGTCTTGAACTCCTTACCTAGGTGATCTGCTTGCCTTGGTCTTCCAAAATGCTAGGATTACAGGCATAAGCCACCATGCCCGGCCCATTGCTCATTTTCTGTAATGTTTCCTTGCAGTCTATATGTTTTCCTGATGTGCATTTGTGTCACCTACAACCATCAACCTAGGACACCCCTGACAATGACACCTGGCTCCTCTCCAGACTCTCCAATCACATCCCTGAGGAAGACTCCATTATTTCATCATATGTGGAAAACAGGTCCTGTAGGAAGTACTGTGATGGTGTGATGGCACAGCCGGGGGTGGGGATGGGGGTGAGGAGGGCTCATTTCTGCTGGTGCAAACTCTTGTCACCAACACTAATCAGAAGTGAGCATCTTCACAAACTGTCCTTATTTGACATCCCCATCCACTTGATGATGGTTGGTGGATCTGGCTGTGGGAGATCCTGGGTCCCTAGGTCTGAAGGTTGCATGGGGAAGATGTCATCTTTGCTCTTTTGATCCTAACTCTCTGTTACAGTTCAGATAGATGTTTTCCCCCTCCAAGTCTCACGTTGAAATTTGAGCCCCAATGTTGGAGGTGAGGCCAGGTGGGAGGTGCTTGTGTCTTGGGGGTGGATCCTTCATGGACAGACAGATGCCCTCCCTGGAAAGGGAGTCTGAGTGAGTTTTCGCTCTACTGTTCCCATGAGAGCTGGTTATTCAAAAGAGCCTGGCATTGCCCTTTCTTTCCTGAATCTCTCTTGCTTCCTCTCTCACCAAGTGATCCCTGCACATTACCCATTATCCATGAGTGGAGGCTGTCAAGGGCCCTCACCGAAAGTAGGTATGGCACCAGGCTTCTTGTGCAGCCTGCAGAACCATGAGACAAAGAAACCTCTTTCCTTGATAAATTACTTAACCTCAGGTATTCCTTCATAGCAGCACAAAGCAGACTAGACACTCCCCAGGTGCAGAGCCCAGGGTTTCTTTTCTAGTTTTTCTGAAGCTCATAAATGAATGACCATAGTCAATATTAATAGTAACAGCATCATTTTGATAATGCCTAAAGCAATGTGGCTATAAGAGGAAACATGCATTACCTGTTGACGTTTTTCAAATTCCAACTTGATCCGGGACTTGATGCAATTACATGTGTCCTGATATGTTTGCTGAAGAGCAAGCTCCATGAGGTGCTTATGGTAGGCTCCTGCCAGGTTCCCACAGATGAAAATGATCACATTGGCCAGGATCTAAAGAGACAGAAAGAGTTGCTCAACAGGGTGTTTCTCACTTGTGAATACAATCAAAACAAAACGCACATTAGCAACAGTCTTGAGAGAGAGAACTGCAGGAAGTTAATTTTACTTCTGTTTCTAAAGTAACACTTTTATTTTCTTAACAGAAAGCATGAATCTCCAGAAGGGTTCTGCCCTTTCCTTGGATCTGTGTCCTTTAGTAGATGGCTTTGCAGCCCTGTCTTGACTTTGGGCTCAGCCATGCGATTTGCTTTGCTTTGGCTTATGCAACGTGCACAGAAATAATCATGCGCCAGATCCAGCCCAGGATTAGGAGACCTTTTGTTTTTCAGGTCACTCTCTTGCACCTCATTAGGAAAAGAACACTCCCTGGCTAGCCCACCAGTCCCAGGTTGAGAGACACATAGAGCAGAGCTGCCGTAGTCAACCTGCGGTCTATTTTTCAGTACCTCTGAGATTTCATGGTTGTTACGCACCATTATCGTGATACTAAGTGACTAATACAAACTACCCTCACACCAAAACTGTATTTGCTGAGCCTGGGTAAGTGACATTCCTCCATTATCTTTTGTTTATGTAGAAATATGGTAGTCTTTCAAAACATATAACTCATTATTCTTTTGATGATAAAAACAATTCGTGTTCATACAATTCAAAAGAAATCACAGAAAGACATAAAGAAAAACTAAAAATAATCTGTAACTGTCCTGCCCAGGCAGAACACGCTGCTGCTGTCCATATGGCCTTTCCTGCCTACTCCATTTTCCTCGGTATTCTCAAAATTGGTGGCATACTTTACTTTGTCAAGACCTCACTCTTCCAAAAAGCTTTAGTTCATTCTGAATGTAGTTTTGTGCTTTGTTTTAACATTTAATAAAACTTTTAAAAATTATATAAATTCTGTAGAAACAGGATTTTATGACTGTCATCATTTAGATATGTCCATAGTGTTCAATACTCACTAATATTCTGTGCGTTTGCATTATGCCATAGGAGTCAACTTCATGTATAAAGCTTTGGCTTCACATTTGATCATTTCCTCAGACACAATTACTGAAAAGCCTTAAGTTGTTTTAAGCTGTTGATACATACTACAAAATTTCTCTCAAGAAATGTTCCATTTACATTCTCATCAACAGTGTATGACCATTGAACATTTCCTGAGAGCAATTTTGCAATATGTGTCAGTGTAGCCCGGTATTCACTATTCACATAGAGCAAGCTCTAGCATGTTCAGGGTGAGACCTACAGGTCTGTCAGTGAGTGGATAGACATACCTGGCTAAAGTCCACCCTCCCCTCCATTTCCACATGACTTGTATTCTCACCAAGACAGGTCACTAGTGGCTTTAATAGCAAGTCAGTGGCATCAGTTCCAAATAGCCTGTGCTCCTCTCTAAGAGTTTCCCCGGAACACAGATCACTTTATCACATTACTCACCCAACATGGTGAGCACGGGTGGCTGGAGTGATCAGGGGAATTTTATTCCCAAATCCTCAAGGTTCTCTGTGACAGGACTGAACAGAGAATCATGGCTGTCTTCCCTCTCTATAGTGGGGTCACTTCTCCCAAGGAGAGCAGGAGGAATTGGTCTAACTGGAGGGTTTGGGAAAATGATTTGAACCCTCTGCATCTTAGTCCATCCTCCCCATAAACAGGGTCTTCCTCCCGGAAGAAAGTAGTCATCATCATGTCCTGTGTTCTCAGCCAATCAGTGGACCTAGTAGGCCACTTACTCCTGTGCTGGGAAAGACCTTGATTTGGGGGCAGATGGCTTAGGGAAAGATGGGTAAACTCAGGGGATTATCAGCAAGATCATTTATTCCTAACTGCACTCTCCAAATAGGTGTAAGGGTAATAAGGTGACATTTTGTTTTATCCATCTACCGAATGCCTTTTTCTATCTCTCGAAGGTTTCTAAATACAGACAGAAAACAGTGCTATTAATTATGAGCCTCCTGAAGTCCTAGAAAATAAATGTTTGGGATAGAGGGTAAAAAGGAGGCAGAGTTAGCAATTGGATGAATGATGTGATGAGGTTCTTTCTGGATACATGCAGATGCGTGAAAGAAGTGGGATCCAGAATGATGCAGGTCAGAAGGGGCTTCAATGCTGTCCCATGTAACTCCCTCATTTCACAGATTTGGGACCGGAGAGTTCCTCAAGCTCACCCACATTCTCACAGCTCACCCCCATAAAGTACAGTTATACATCTACATTTTATCTCCTCCCCTTTAGTATGGATAATTAAAATCTTTACTGGGAACTGCTCTGTGTGATCTCTGTGTGGTATATGCATGTGGTATGCATACATGCATGTAACTTGTGTGTGATCTATGTGTATGAGCTGCATGCCTGGGAGACGTGTGTGCATGTGATATGCAGGTAATGCTTGTGCTGTGTGTGGAAGGCATATGTGCCTACAGTCTGTGCATGAGCAGGTGCAGCAGCCCAGGGCTTCGGAGCAATGTGGCAGTCTTCAATGTGGCTAGACACATTTTCTAGCATCACAGGGCTCTCTTCCTTCACCTTGTCATACTTTGACACATCACCTCTTCTGAAACTGTCAATCCTGGAGCATGTGGAAGTCCAGATGACTTTGCTGGCTTCCGATTTGAGGGGCCCCTCCAATAGCTGAACAGGAGCTAATTTCAGCACTGTGTCCCATGGTGCATTGTCAATTAAGTCCTGCCATACTTTGCTTCTGCAAAATGACCATCTGCTTTGCTAAAAATTCTTCAGACCTTGTCATTGCCGGATATACCTTGGGGAACAGTGCACCAAAGAATGCAGGAAATGAGAAAAGCCAATGCAAACCATGCTGCTCAGAATTAGAAAATACTAACTCCTTGTTTTATTAGGTGTAGCTGAAATAATAATCAAAATAACTCAGTGATTATTCATGAGAGCTTTTTCTCTTTCTCCTCAGAAAATGCCTTCGAAGCATACCTGTCAACATTTTAGGGAGTAAATTTCTCCAAAATAAAAACCAAGTGTAAGCAATAGAACTGAATGAAGCCATCATCTGTCCCTGGGTGCCCTCCACTAGGCACAGAAATGGGGCACTTTGATACTGACACTGAGGCTCTAATGCGAGTCGCTTCCCTCTGGAATGTGAGTGCTGCCTTGTCCCGTTTTCCGAGAATCCCACGCCACACTTATTTCCTCTGAATTCTCTTGGCTTGAAGGACCTTGTTGCAACAGAACAGTTGGCCTTTAGTGTCACGGCTCTTTCCTTTATTGCCGTAGGCTTTTCTTCCCCCACATTGGGGCAGCCTATATAGGGAACTGCTGTGGCAGAACCCCTAATGGTAGACTGAAGGCAGGGTGCTCCTGGCCTTGCTGCTTGGCCCAGTGCACAGAACCAGTGTAACTGACCAGGCAAATGTTTCTAGTCCAATGAGAGGCTTCCAAATATTTGACAACAGCAGCTCATCCCAAACCAGAGGAAGTCCCCTGGCCATGACGCCCTAAAGTTACGCGGCTTTGCTCTTTTTGCAGCCTGGCTTCTGGCCAGTGCTCTCCGACTGCCACATTCTGCTGGCACACTTGCACTACCATGGCAGGTAAGGTCATTCATTCTGGATGGCTCATTGCTTCCAACAAATGTAATTTGAATCCCTCCTGTCTGTAGATAATGGGAAAGAATGTATTTACTGATTTTTAATTTATATATTCAAAGGAAAACTTCTAATCAATAAAAAAATAGGGCTTTAATGTCAAATAGAATATGCGATTTCTTTTCTGTCAGAAAACTTATCAAATTATAAGCCCATCCCTGATACCCAGTTTCATCCCGCAGTACTACATTCTAAGGTTAATTGAATTGACCTCGGCATTTTGGTAATGACACACATTTACAAATGCAATTGATGTCTTAAAGAATTTTTCTTTTAAAATGGTGCATGCATGGAATGGCTTTATATAAGACCCAGGGCTGGAAGTGATTAGGTTAAAATTTTATTTTCAAAAATAATATCAAAGCATTTTATTTTTTCGAAGACTGTTAAGCAGAACATCTGACAAACAATTCTATTTTCACAATGTTGAGTTTGTTTTCTAATATCATCCCGTCCTGATGTCTCCTTTTATCTTGTTGCTTCATTTAGCTACTCTCACATCTGTCAGAAAACAGGAGAGGAACTTGACCTCCAGAGACGTCTTAGGAGGAAGTAAATTGTTTAAGGTAATAACACAGTCAAGGTTTACACTGAAGATTAAAACCAGGTCTTGAAATTGAGCATATGGAGTGTTTGGAATCTGTGTAAGTAGAACCGTGCCAGCACAACCTCACAGGGGCTTGCTGTCTGTGCTGCTCCCCATCTTCTCTTGATGTTCAGGTGGGGTAGTTTGTCAATACTTCACGTGCTTCTCAGAGGATGAAAATTAATGAATCCTGTACTTTCTGGGAAATTATTATTATTTTGCTTCTTTCATATGACCACCATAGCCCTTCTAAATATACCTTATATCGTTTCATCTTTAAAGAGAATAGACAGCAACACAACAAGGAGAACAGACCTGTTTTATTATTTCATCTTACAGACCCGGCCACAAAAGATCCATAAAATTAAGTGACCTGAGACCTGTCCCCAGGCTGGAAGAGGCTCTCCAAATTGTCCCTGTGTATTCTACACCACTTAAATTCATACACATTAGGTCAGATTTCTCCACATCACATACAACACCCTCTAGAGCATGGGGAAGGTGTTTCGGAGGAATTTCTAAAGAGACACATTATTTTGTAAGAAACTAATTTTTTTCTTTATAAAACATTTGTATTTATGCTGCAAAGTGCCTTCATCATTTAAAGTCATGTTAGGTTCTTGGAGAACATTTGCCCATGGAGCCTTTACTGGTTCTGCTCATGAGTCTGTGCGTGTGGAGAGTAGAGTGAGGGGAGGGTCAGGCTGCTCTCACCCAGGTCTGAGGCACAAAGCGTGACCCATCTGAGGATTATTTCACCTGGCAAGAAAACATTTAAGGGTATGAGGTCTTTAAACATTTGAGAGGGCCGGGCGCGGTGGCTCACGCCTGTAATCCCAGCACTTTGGGAGGCCGAGGCAGGTGGATCACGAGGTCAAGAGATCAAGACCAACCTGGTCAACATGGTGAAACCCCATCTCTACTAAAAATACAAAAATACGCTGGGCATGGTGGCGCGTGCCTGTAATCCCAGCTACTCAGGAGGCTGAGGCAGGAGAATTGCCTGAACCCAGGAGGTGGAGGTTGCGGTGAGCCGAGATTGCGCCATTGCACTCCAGCCTGGGTAACAAGAGCGAAACTCCGTCTCAAAAATAAATAAACAAATAAACAAACATTTGAGAAATTATCACATGAGTTAGGTAAACAAGCAGATCCCTCCTTGTGGCTCTGAGATAGTATGAGTTTTAAAGAGTTTACTATTCTAATTCTTAATCTCATGTTGAAGTGGCAAATGCCCCAGGCAGGCAGCAGGCAGCACCCTCAGGCTGAGGGCAAAGCCAGGCTTCTAGTAACAAGGGAAATGCCATCACTTAATGACAGTGTTTTGTTTTCTATGAACCAACGTCACAGTGTCAAAGGAGAAAGGTTATAGGATTTGAAACAGGTCATCAGCTTGAAACAAAGCAGATCATAAATATGCAAAAACCCCAATTATAAGTCAAAGGAAAATAAAAGGGAAGAGAAGAACATGATGAAGAGAGCTGGGAATGAATATTCAGTAAGCTCACCACATCTCATAAGCATCCACTTTGGCTTATAGAGAGCAATGCTCTTGCCTGGGGGAGAAAATGATCAGGTACAATTTTTCTTAACTGATCTCTCAGACACGGCTGCAGAGAATCCCAACCTCATTTCCTCAGCATTTCTCACAGCCCACTAAGAATTAAATTTGCTATGTGCAGTGGCCTTAGGGTTTCTGCTCTTTACCAGTCATTTAGTGAAAATCAGAAACACTGTGCTTTGGTTAATGACACCCAGTGATCCTTAGGTCATGTGCTAGGATCTTCTAATTTGAAGTCTCTCCAAATGAGGAGTGGAGTCAGACAGAAAGGTAAGAAAGGTATAAAGGTAACTGAAACACCAACAATCTCAACAACGAATGGTATTAGGGCTCTGGACAAAAAGACTGGAATCAAAAATTGGGAGTCAAATGAAATTTGATTTCCTATGGCAGTTTCCATTACAAAACAGATAGTACTGCTGGTCATGATTATTATTTTCTTTATTCTTTTTAAACCACATCTGCTGCTATTACGTCTTTTTGAATAGCAAGCATCATGTTATTTTTCCAGGTACATTTGAACCGAAGAGCTAAAGGGTCTTATAGGTAGACAGGACTCATGCCTAGCTCATAACTACATAAAAATAGAGTGTGGCAGCTTGGAGTGCTCTTTGCTCTTCTCAGAACTGCCCCAGCAACTCATTAAAAGTCAACTGGAAGAGATGAGCCTATAATTCCCAGATCGTGATAGGAAGTTCCTCCCACATATTAAGTCATTGAGAACACAGTTTCCCTCCAAGAAGAGGAAGCTGAATTAACCACGCAGAAATCCAAACTTGTACTTCCCAGCTTAGTGACTGCAAACTGGAAATTGATGGGGAGACGATTCACCAGATTATAGTTTAGAACCAGAGAAAAAAGAGTAACATGAGCTTCCAATAGTCAGGGCTCCATGGAGGAAAACAACACAAGCCATGAAGATTTACGGCTCCCCTATTTTCTGCAGAGGAGAGTACTGTCACCCTGTTTACTCTGCTGCCCATTCTCTCTTTGACTTCAAGCACACAGAACAATGTTAGCTTCAGGGTTTAGCTCCTCTCCACTCTGGGAAGAGAGAAGATGAAACAAATGAGCTGTATAAGGAAGTTACAAAGATGAAAATGGAAAAGGAAAAAGGAATACTGTCATCAAGTTCTATGATGAAATATCTTTAAAACAGTTCTCCACAGGAGGTTTCTCCGTCCTTTAGGATAAGATAAAACAGAGGGAATTACTATCACCAAAGCTCATATTCCACTTCATTTGCATCCAAAATGGGGCAGATGTTTCCTTTTCATCCTTGACCTATTCTGCAGACCATTTCTGCAAAGCACCACCACCAGATCTCCCTATTCCCTTCTGTCTCAGCATAGCTTCAAGCACAATTCCGAGAGCACCTATGAGTACAAAGCATGTTTGTGAGCATCAGTCTCTCTCAGACTGCCAAAACACTATCTCCTGACCCAAAGTCTGTCGTTTGGGTAATTACATCTGATATTCGGTCAGGAAACAAATCAGTGACTGTCTAAACTTTACATTGTCACTGATACCCATGAAAGTCATTATCTCTTTGGTCTTTATGAGTCCAGATAGTTGAATGAGGGTTAATTATTCCAAAGATGTTTGACCTGCTCATTTCAGAAACCCAAATTCCTGAATAGTCCTGGATCTTCCAAGAGGCTTGCTAAAAATGCTGGTCTCTATGTCTTCCCAAACGCTGTCTTCCAAAGTCATGATATGACAGGAGAACACGTGTTTAAGTGTTGCTTTTCAATGCTTTTCAAAAACTTAGAAACATGTAATCAGACACCAATTAAAACAATAATTTTGCTAGTCTTAAATCAGCTTTCCTAATGATCTGTACCAACCAATATACACTTTGCCTGGTTCTGGTGATTTCAGTGGACTTAAATGCTAATAAAAGAATCTTCAACACACCCGAATTCAGACTTTTCATTAATTTAGACAGATCATCTCTCTAATTAATCTGAATCAATGAAGTTTTGCTTCATTTAATCACCATTTCTAATTCTCTTCATTCACCACCACTTAATAGGTGACACATTTGGTCCATACCCACTCATTTAAGAATTTAAAAGCTGACAGGTATTTAGTTTTATTTAAAAGCATGACCAAGGGTATTAGAGACTCTGACATGTGCAGCTTAGTTTAGGAGAAATGACACTTCATTTTAGGATCAACATGTGGTGTAGTTCCCTTCCATTAGCATAGCACACAAGGAGGGATAAAATGCCTTTTATGGGTACCAGGGGAAAGGTTGCATTGCTATTTGCATTTGCAAATGCACTGTGACCTACCTATAGCCCCATTTATGTTCTACACAATAGAAGGTCAATTTGGAATTACACAAACGAAGTGTAGAGTGCGCTGCTGATTACGACTGAGTAAGAGAACACCTGATGACGGGATGTGGGCTAAACGTTAACATCAAACGGAACAGGACAATGGAGGGACGAGACTGCACAGAGGTGTAGGAATAACGACGCAGGGATGCCACGGCCAATCTCACCTGGGAATTTAAACGTGATGTCAGTAAGCACATCCATAGGGAAATGACAGGTTGCGAAATCCTGCGAAACAGTCATGGACTCCAAATAGAGGAAACAGTGAGTGCTGTGATTCACGAGGCCTACTTTGAATTGGAATGTCCTTTTTGGTCTGACCAAAATATGCTGCATTAAGTCACAGTGTAATTATAAAAGGAGAGATGCATCACTGAAACCATTTGGGAACAGGAGAACAAAAACTTTCCTATTACAAACTAAACTTTGGTGGTTTCGTTAATAATACTAATTAGGAAAGGGCATGCCTGGCAGCTGCTTCCCTTGACAGAATCAAAGCCTGAAAGGTACTCAAAAGCAGTCTCCCCAGAGTGGACTCTTGGGGTTACCCCAACCACCTTCCTTCCTTTCCTGGCGTATGTTTTGCCATAAACCATGTTCTGTAGGAACAAAAAGACAAATTTTTAAACCCCCTGGTACCATAATCTGACTTCCTGTAAATTTTTGTCAGAAAACATGTATTATTTTTGACCCAAACATCGTGACATCTCATATTTTCCCAAATAGACAAGACTGAGGCTGTTTTTCCCAGTCGATAGCATTCAAAAATCACAATCAAAAAGAGTAGATTTTGCTAAATATGTGTATTAGTTTGCCACAACTAATATTATCACTATTACTACTACTAATAGTAAAATACCACAGACTGGGTGGCTTAAAGAGCAGACATTTATTTCCTCACAGTTCTGAAGGCTACAGTCCGAGACCAGTGCATAGGTAAGTTCGATTGAGGTCTCTCTCCTTGGCTTGCAGACAGCTGCCTTCTTGCTGTGACTTGGCCTATTTTATGCTACTATAACAGTGGACCACAGACTGGGTAACTTATAAAAAACAGAAATTTATCAGCTTGCAGTTCTGGAAGCTGTAAAGTCCAATATCAATGTGATAGTAGGGTTGGCAGTTCTAATTCCAGGAAGGAGCCTTGAACATAGCAGCCTCTGCAGGAGAGGAATGCTTTGTCTCCCGTGGCAGAACACAAAAGATCAAAAAAGGGGAAAAATGGGATTAACTCCCTTTTATAACAATGATAATCCCACCCATAAGGTCAGAGCCCTGATGACCTAATCAGTTCTTAAAGGTTCTACCTTTTACTAGTGTTATAATGGCAATTAAACTTCAACATGAGTTTTGGAGGCGACAAACATTCAGTGACCCACAGGGTCTCCTCTGTGTGAGCACACATCCCTGCTGTCTCTGTGTGTCCTCATCTCCTCTTACAGAGACAGGCTCTATAAGAGGACATTAGGGACCACTCTAGAGATCTCATTTTATCTTAGCCATCTCTTCAAAGGCCCTGTCTTTAAACACAGTCACATTCTGAGGTGGTTAGCCTTCAACATATGAATTTTGATGGAACACAATTCAGTCCACTGCAACATGACATTAAGTTTTAAAGATATTTTATTTAAACATCACCAGACCTTGAGGATTCCCCTGATCACTCCAGCCACCCGTGCTCACCATGTTGGGTGAGTAATGTGATAAAGTGATCTGTGTTCTGGGGAAACTCTTAGAGAGGAGCACAGGCTATTTGGAACTGATGCCACTGACTTGCTATTAAAGCCACTAGTGACCTGTCTTGGTGAGAATACAAGTCATGTGGAAATGGAGGGGAGGGTGGACTTTAGCCAGGTATGTCTATCCACTCACTGACAGACCTGGAGGTCTCACCCTGAACACACTAGAGCTTGCTCTACGTGAATAGTGAATACCAGGCTACACTGATACATATTGCAAAATTGCTCTCAGGAAATGTTCAATATCACCAGAGAATCCAATTGAATGTCAAAATGGGCAAGCCTTAGAAATTTGGGGCTGGTAGCTCTTTTGCAGAAATGGCACATACTACCCATGATGATTTAATGTGCACCAGATGAGTTATTCATTAAATATCCTCTAGTCATTCCACAAACATTTGCTGAGCATTTATTTTTAATCAATTAAATTTTGTCACTAGAATACAGGCAATAAAACAAACAAACAATAGAAGTCAAAAAAGCAAACAAACAATTTAGATGATGCAAGGCAGGCTTCTCATGAGCTGGAGAAGTGACATTTTAATTGCAGCCACTAGGTTCTCAGGGTAATGGTTATGACGTTTCTGCCATTGGGATCCTCACTAGTTAGTTTTCTGTATGAGACCATACGACTGCTTGTGATTGAAAGAAGACTGGTGACACACTGAGCCTACTTCTTCTGGCATCATTATAAAGCTAATTGCAAAAATAAAACTACTAATGCAGAGGTTCCTGAGTTTTTCTGGTTCATATTACTCATTAATTTTTTTTATCATGTTACTAGACTGAAGGAAATCCCCAGAAGTTTTGTTTATTACTTGGTGAGGTCAGAGCAACTTAAGCATGATGCCCAAACAGCACAGTACTTGATGCAGAAGTCCACTACCATCACCACGTATGAAAATAAACTATAACAGTTACATTTCACTCTTAAATAATCATGGGGATTTACTAATGATCTATCATTAGTAAATGCGCCTCTTGAGTGCTGCATAACTTCATAAAACACAGATTCTGATTCGACAGTGTCACCTACATCTCCCACTGCATCTTAATGTCTACATAGTACTGGTTTTTGCTCACAACAACCACAAAAACCCAGTTTTGCAAAGATATGATGTCAACAAAGGAATGCCATGTGATCTAATGTTGAAACTATGAACTATCCCAAGAATAGTTTGCTAAGTGTGTCTGTATTTCCTTTGAAATTTGAAAATATCCTGGAATGCCTCTGGGTGCCTTGGCACACAGTCTGAAAATCACATCACCAAGGAACTAAAGTTTCAATGAAGTAAACATACAGATTAATTAAATAAAATAGTGTTATTAAAACTATAATGTACTTGCTATCTATATTCTCTTCCAAAAATTTTGAAACAGCAGGAGGCACTTCCTTTCTGGGCTCATTTGTCTTCTTCTGAGACAAGAAGCAGCAATCTAATACACCCCATGAATTCAGATCGGTCAAGTTCTCACTTGAAAAAGATGGCTTGCAAGAAAGCACTATAAGTCACATGAAGTAATAGTTAAAAAGGCATTGGCAGGAAAACTAACAAGGAATTCAGAAGTACCCCAGGGATAGCAACAGAAGTTCTGTTATCACAGATAAATCTGAGGCAGCAAGGGGAGTTCTATGGTCTGGATTTGTGTCTCCACCCAAATCTCACGTGGAATTGTAATCTCCATTGTTAGAGGAAGGGGCTGGTGGGAGGTGATTGGATCGTGGGGTAGATTTCATGTTGCTGTTGTTGTGATGGTGAGTGAGTTTTCATGAGATCTGGTTGTTTACAAGTGTATAGCACCTCCCCGTTCTCTCTCTCCTGCTCCACCATGTGAAGATGCGCCTGCTTCCCCTTCTCTTTCTGCCATGATTGTAAGTTTCCTGAGGCCTCCTCAGCCAAGCTTCCTGTACAGCCTGCAGAACGGTGAGTCAATTAAACCTCTTTTCTTCACAAGTTATTCAGTCTCAGATAGTTCCTTACAGCAATGCAAGAGAACAGACTAATACAGGAAGGGAGATGTTGCTAGAATCTGGAGAAAGTTGTTCTGTAGGAGAGTCAGCTATTTAACAGGAGTTGGTAGAAGCAAAGTCACTGCAAACCTGTGTCTTGGCACAGGGGCTGTTAGAGCCTCAATCCCTGACCTCATTCTCCTCTTGCCCTGAACTCTCTTGGCCATGCCTCCCACTTGCCTGACCCAACCTGAAGCCAGAGAGCAAAGGAGCTGGTGACACAGTACTTCACATCCAGCTCCACAGGATGGCAGGGTGAGAAGAGTGACTACGGATCTGGAGCAGCAAACAGGGACCAACCAACCCAAGTTTAATACTTCAACCTTGTGCAAATCACAGCTAACAAAACCAAAGGTGGACTTTTGGGCTGATCAGATTCTATCTCCAGGAAATTAGGTTTGAGTCTTAGAGGCTGAGGGCACCAAGATGAAGACCGTGTAACCTAGGAGTTGAAACTACAATTTGGAGAATTCTGTGATGAAATTTTGTACAGGCAGAAAGGTGAACCAGGAAGCTGGCTTTTGGGAAAAGGACAGGGCAGATGTATGCAGAGGTAGAGATAGGCCACGCAGAGGGGATAGAGAGATGGAGTCCTAGGAGGCCTGACCAAACTTTAAAAAAAGGGATGTGAGATATTTCAACATAACCCCCTTTCACAAATTTACTTAAACAATTTTGCTTACTGTTCATTGTGATCTGGGGTCTCTGTTGACACTCATGAGATTCGTGAAGCTCATCTTGTGTCAGCTTAGAATTAGCTCTGATGACTATGCCTAATATTAAGGAAATTAAAGCTCTATTACTTACTGTTCAAACTGGTCAAATTCAGTTACACTAATTCTTCAAAGCCTGTCTTCCCAGTGTTCTCTGGGTTACCTCCTTGAGTTCTCTTCTGTCTGCAGATAACTTTAATGTAAAACCTGCTTTTCAAAGAGGCATACTCTTCTGCATAGTAAAGAATATGATTGGTCTTTGTCTTTGATTTCTGTGAAGCACATTTGGACTATCCTGAGTAATAGGAATATTTTTATTATTGATGAACCTCTTGGATTATACCTGAGTTTATGCTACAAGAGGCTCAGGATGGCTGGTTATCTGCATGAGCAACCATGTCATTAGAAAAGTGAGGCTTTCAGCCATATAATATAAACCTTACCTTTGGGGAAGAGAGCTGGAGAGTGAATGCAGTCACACAGATGATGATTCAGTCAGTCATGCCTGTGAGATGAAACCCCAAGAAAAACTTTGGACGCCAAAGCTCAGTGGTTGATGAACACACTGATGTGCCAGGATAAGTCATGGAAATTGGAACTTGTAATCAGTTGGCTAGAAATGCAGGGGGCTTGGGGACTCTCCAAGCATGGCTGGCATCTGAAGGGCAGCCTGGGGGAACTCTGAGCCCTTAACTTGTGGGGTCTTCCCTAATGCTGGATGGCTAGTGCTTAGATGGGTTTGCAGCAACCAGCTGGTGTCAGAATATCTTCCCTTCATGAGGTGTCATTCATTAGGTGATAACTAACTGCCCTTATGTTAGAGGCTCTGGTGACAGGACACCACCATATCAGCCTACATTTCTGTAGTTGGGCTATTTGTGACTCCTCCATCTCTGGTTTTCTGGGACTCCTATGGCCTTTCCAGTGTGCCTGTCTCAGAGTTCAGCTTACAAGTTAACAGCTCTTATGTGCAACTTTATCCAGCAGTTGCCCTTAAGTGACTGGGGCTCTCTTTTAGGTTTTACTGTTCTACTTCTCACCCCTCACCCCCATCTTCCCTTATCCCTCCCAGAGCAGCCAATGACTCCCATCATCAGCCAATTCCTCATATAGTCCATGACTAATAAGTATAGGGATACAAAAGCCCAGCGTTCCCACTTCAGGGCAGAATAAACTCCAGGGATCCCCATGAGAGCAGACTGTGGTGAGGCCTCACCCCAAACCTTCACTCTTGTTTGCTCAGCTTCCTCCATTCCCTATCCTGTCCCCCTCACTCTGGTTCAGGCTTTGTGCAAGGCCACCCCTCGGAGGGGTGGCCCCTCAATGTATCCCCATCTCCTGCTTCTGGGAAGCCCAAAGGAAGATGCCCTATATATGCATTACATAAAAACCCAAAAAGCCACATATCTGACTATTTTGTCATTTCATTGAAGTGCATAAAGACTTGTCTTTCTTGAGGAAATAACACGAGGTTTCTTATATATAGTGCATGATGTTCTAAATACCTAATTAGGTGACTTCTAAATGGGAAATGATTCCTTTTTATAGGATCTAGGTCCTTTTTTTTCTTGCTGGTATCCAACTGTGAGGAATTCAGAATCACTTCTAAGAATAAAAAAACCCAGAAACTATTATGTTTTAGGGAAAAGGAAAATGTTCGATCAAGGACTCTGCATTGCTAACAACCTTTTTCAGTTGAATTTACTCTTCTGGAATAAGACGTCTCATGCACCCCTTACTACGCTGAGACTTCTCCCATGTCATCGGGCATTGGATAGTACAAGAAAAAGTTTCTGCCACATTAATCTGTGTCTAGGTCCATCTTCTAGAACCATCTCATTGTTGTGCCTAGATGAGCTTTGGATTACTTGCCTAACAAAACCATTGTGCTTTATAAAAAAGTACATGCTTCTGCTTACTGGGTACACTTCTCTGAAGAAGTATGACAATGTTTTCCATATGGTGGGCTTCACACACACTTCTTCAGCTTATAGAGAAAGTAAGAGATAAACCCCCAACCTTCATTTGGAACTGTCACTGTCAAAATAAACTCTCCACTCTTCCGAAGTCTAAGTGCATTTCTGGGATGAATTAACATGCTTCCCGATGGTGTGAAGAGGTATTACAAGCCAGAAATAAAATAGAAATCCATCCAAGCCTACTAGAATTTTGAAGAATGAGTATAAAATGTTAAAAATAGTCACTTCCATTTTTCCAGTGGATATATTACATAATAAACCTGTCACTAAGAAATCAAGCATAAAACAATTGGATGTTTAACAATCAAGACTAAAACTATTAGTCCAGAGATATTAATTATTTAAGGTCCTTAATAAAGAGTGGACTCATTGGGTGACAACTAAGGAAGATTTTTTTCTATCATATGTAAAATGAACGTTAACAGATCAGACCAATGTTTATTTTCGCATTATTCTTTTTCACTACTTGAGAAACATTTAGTATCTTCCTTATGAATTCATAAGGCTATGTCACATATAAAATTAAATAAAAGCAGCAACAGAGCTTACTGACAATTTAAAGGCTAGAGTATTGTCACAACTTATCTTTACACTGGACAGAGAAGAGACACAGTGCAGAGATTCCCATGGTCAGGAGGCCTTGAGAGTTGTTTTCCTGACAGAAAAATTTAAATTCAGTGCTTGCTACAGGGAATAGTTTTCACACCTCAAGGATTTCTATAGCAATCACTGCAGTGAAAGACGCTGATGAGAAAAAAAAAAACCGTGCCTGGCATCAGCACCACTCGGGAGTAGAACAGAAAAGAAGGAAACCAGTTTGATTTTAGATCATGCATTTAAAAATTCCTTTATTTAGATCAAATTTGACAACGAAATTCTATAATTTGCAAGAAAAGCACTTTTTAACTCCACCTCAATGCATAAGAAAATCACACAGACCTGGACCATCCCTCTATCAATTGTTTCCCGGCAACAGGGAGCCTAAGCCACGGTGCTAACTCACTGCTGACTACGTAATTCTACAGCGTCCATCTCTCCCTCTTCGAATCATTCCCAAGAGCCAGTGAGCTTACTCCTTCACTAACAACATGCTTCCTTAACACACGCACCCTTCCGTTTTCTCCATTTCTCATTTCCCTTTACAGCTGAGCCTCTAAGGCTTGTCTATTTAAGATTTTCTACTTCTTGACCCCTGTCTCTCCTGAACCCATTTCACGTAGCAACCCAAGGCACCACTACTCTAGGCAAAAACGTCAGTTACCTTCAAGTTTGCCAAACCCAATGCCTCCTTCCTACTCTCTCCTGACCTCACCCCTGAGTGGCACTCAGCAGCAGCTGGGCCCTTTCTCCTATGGAGAATCCCAGCCTGCCTCAGCTGCCCTGGCGTCATGCACCCTGGGTTCGGCCCATCTCACTGACTCCCCTGCCTTAATTCAAATGTTGCCAATCCCCAGAGCACTGCTCAGGCCTCCTTCTCTTTAGATTCCCCCAAGTTCTTCCTGGCAGCATCATCCACATACCTTACTTCTTCAATACATCTAAATAACACCAATGTCCAAAGGTAAACCTCTCACCTACACCTTTCTTCTGAGGGCTAGACATAGAATAATAGGCCTCTCCAATTTAATGTTTCTCATAAAAGTATCCTACCCTAAATTCTGTACACAACCAACCCTGCCTGCATCTCCAAATTCCATTCATGCCCTGTCTCAACTCCACTCTAGGCACCAAGCCCTCCTTTGGGGTGATCTAACTTGGCGGGGCTCGAGGTCTTGCATGCACTTTTCTCTGCCTGGCAGTCTCATGCCTGGCTTTCTCCCTGTGTGGATCTCCTTCTGTTCATTCCTGGCTTCCTGGTCAGGGCTCCCTGGGCACAGCCTCTGAATGCCTTCCTGCTGTTCTCCAGGACAACATCACTGGAGTAATACTCCCTGATACTTCTCCAGCATCATTTGCCAAAAGTAAATGTTTTGCATTTCTCCATCCACTTATTGTCTGCCTTTCACCTACCTCTCTACATCCCTTGAGGGTTACAATCCCACCTGTTTTATTCTCCTATATAGATTGGGTAACCTGCATAGGGCTTATCAGGACATGTACTGGTAAATATTTTTTAAATAAATGAATATAATCCCACATATCCCTATGATTCAGTACATAAGAATTGGAGACACCCTAATTCATGCATTGAATGAAAATATATTCTTTCACTCAATAAATATTGACAGCCTATTATGTGCCCCAAGCTGCTCAAAGTTTAGAGACTATAATTTTAAGAAAACTTTTCACAGTGAGTTTTTGCCCTAAATCAATTCAAGCTACTTTTCTGCCTTTCCTATTTAGTGAGAAAGCTTTGAAGTTGCTTCATAAAATATCCCTGAATATCGGGGTTATGCCTTGACATACATCTGCCGTCCCTCCAGTAAATCCATGCAAATGATACGCAGAAGAGACATGAAGAATTTGGACCTGAACTTACCCTATCACAGCTAAACTGGAAACCATGCAGCTATGTTTCGTCACCTGAAAGGGAATGAAACCTTCCCAGGCTGGGCAGATTTGAGTCTGATCTGTTGGGTAAACTAAAATATCTAAAGAAAGAATATGTGCATAAAAAAGGGGAAGTGGGAGTGGGTGGTGAAGATTTCAATTATGGAAATATGGAGAAAGGCCTGTCTCTTGGGAAAAAGCAATGTCACTGTCTAGAAGAGAAGGTATCTCGTCAGCTGATTTCTGTACCTGGCCCACATGGCTGGCTCATCCCTCTAGCAGAGATGCATACTTCAGGCTTTCAGAGTTTGATGCCTTAAACTGTGCATTCTTAACAGGGGTCATAGCACCCCAAGGGGGAAACAATGGTTGTTGTGGAGGGCAGAAATGCACACATCACATAAACAGATGTGCAATAGACCTGTGGGATTAAATCTTCATGAGGGGTCAGGTAAAAATATCTAAAAAGTTTCCTTAGGGAGTGTAATAGAAAAAGATCTAGAAACACTGCTTTAAGTGTTTGTCTTTTACTTTTATGCTTTTTTGAGACAGAGTCTCACTGTGCTGCCCAGGCTGGAGTACAGTGAGGGAATCTTGGCTCACTGCAACCTCCACCTCCTGGGTTCAAGCAATTCTCCTGCCTCAGTCTCGTGAGTGGCTAGGATTACAGGCATGCACCACCACGCCCAGCTAATACTTATATTTTTAGTAGAGACAAAGTTTCACTGTGTTTCCCTGGCTGATCTCTAGCTCCTGAGCTCAAACAATCCGCCTACGTCAGCCTCCCAAAGTGCTGAGGTTGCAGCTTTGAGCCACCGCACCCAGCCTGTTTGAAGCATTTAAATCAGCACTCCAATGGTATTACCTCCCTGCTTACGGGTGATCTTTGGGTAAGGTGCTTTCTTGCTACAGAGACAATTTGAGGCGTAGTTTCATACAAGTGTCTGGTCTATCAGATAGTTATATTCCTCATGATAAATTAATAAATTAGCATCTTGAGTTTAATTAATCAGCATTCTTTTGTGCCTGTAATTAATTAATTCTTTTTTGCCTGCTAATTAGCGAAAACTAATCAGCATTCCAAGTCTAATAAAGGTTGAATTGTTCCCAGGATCACACATCAGAGCTGTCAGAGCAGAAGGCCGTTCCTGCAGATGAGTGGCCTCTCCCAGGAGGACGGGTACTACCATCTTGACAGCTCTCCCCAAGAGACACATCTTTGGTGTGATTACATCATTCACCAAATTAAGACCAATTTATGTATGACCCCACCAGCCACGGACTTAAATAGGCCCTTCTCAGCTTATCTTTATCATTCGGTAATAAGTTACAACCAATTCTGCACACAAAGTTCACCACTGTTCACAACTATAATGAATCAAACAAAAACATCTCCATCATATCTAAATGCAAATTTCATATAAACTATGCTCTGGTTAGGGAAACAAAGACCTGTAATATTTTAAATCATGTCATCAATTGTAAGTGTCATGCAAACACATATTCTGATTTGTTGTTTGCAGTTGGAAAGGCAAAATAAAGCTTCACCAAGGTGCTTTTCTGGTGAGAGCTCCTCAGCTGTGCAGCAGGCTATGCTGTGGAATCACTTGGCACTTGCAAAAGACGTGCACATGCCTGCAGCCCGCTCCAGGAGAGTCAGCGGCTTATTACTTTTTAAAACATAAATCTTCCCAAGTGAATGTGTCGTGCGCGACCAACAGAGAAACCGAGGTCAGATAAAAAGCAGATGACTAAACGTGAATAATTCCAGATCCAGAACAAAGAAGCAGTTCAGGTGGAGAGAAGAGCTGAGAACGTAATAATGAATGAATAATGGCTGATGCTAATGAGCGTGAGCTTCCTCCACAGGAATACTAAAAATGTGAGACCTGGTGTAATTTTCTAAACCAAAGGAAGTCATCCTTCCGCTACAACAGGAGGGCTGCTGTACTGAATAGGGAAGAGTGGAGCCACTCGGATAAGAGAACCAGAAAGGAAACTCAGATGAAGCTGAGGTAGTGTGGGACGAAAGCGGAGGGAAGCGAAGGCAGAAGGGGATCAAAGGGCTGAAAGGAAGACAGGTGAGGGCCAGGCTCAGGTGCCCTGCGTGTGCAGGACAGTGGAATTTCCGAAGACCCACAGCAACAGGTATACTAAGAACTGGCATGGGAATGGGATGGAAGACAGTATGGACATAACATGACATCAAAGATTATACTCTCAGGAGGACATGTTTTCCTGTAACTTCTAAGGGAATATTTTTAAAATGTACTCTTTCAGAATTACAGCATTTATACATATATTTTATGTATACATTTCACTCTGAAAGCAAATAGCAACTATTCTATAGCTTCGATGATAAATTAAAAATAAGCATCAAGTAAGAACTAGTTAAATGGGTGTTCTGATGTGACACGTCATTCTCTTGTTCCTTTGTTTGCTGAGTATGAGAGCATTTGGATTACCAGATCTGATAAAGTTGGATTAATAAGGGGATCATACTTCAGAGCCTACGAGAACATGCCCGGTAGAGCCTTCAGTAATAATAAATGTTGCATTTAAATGACCATGGATCAAATTTAGATTTAAATGGAAAATAATCTCCATATTTGCATAAATTAAATTTTGCATTAATAGTCGATGCAGATGAAATACTTTCCACGTAATCGGTTGTGTCTTTCCAGTTTTCCCCTTCACGTTTACCTCCACATCACCATTGAACATAAGTCCAAAGGGGAACACTGTCACCCAGTCAGAATTTTCTCCCTTTTTAAATCTTTCCATAACCAAACCTGGATCTCATTGGTTTTTCCATTTTCCAATCCAATTTTTAAATTAAATTTTTATCAAAGTAAAACATATAAACAGAAAAGTACATACAAACGCACAAGCCTTGTGAAAAGGCCTTGACCATGTGGCACCATACCTTAAGTGGCTGGCTTGATAAATCTTTAAGTGAATAAATCCACATAACCAACATGCAGGTCAAGAAAGAGAGCATTACCTCAGAATTTTCTCCTGCTTCATAGCAGATGCCGTAGTGGAACCTTCACTGGCCCTAGCTATGGTGTCCTCTCCTGCACACTACAGTAACACCAGGAATTAGAACACCTGTGGGTATGATCCTACATATGCTGAGCTTCCTGTCTAAAGACAGCCTTCCTCAGGCTTAACAGTGGCTTCCAAATGGCTGCATGGGCACTCTCTCTCCAAGTAGGTAGTCACAGCCCCACATTCTAAGCAGCGTTCACCTGTATAGTTCAAGAGAAAAAAAAAAGTCTACAGCCAAGTGATTTATGAACTTGGGAGTTAATTATTATCTACTACATCAACAGCTGTTCTTAACAATTCTGGCATTGGAGGACATGCCAGTTACTGGTAGGGCAGTGAAGACACGTGAGCACCAGCACAAGCAGGATGGCAGAAGCCTGGTGGCAAACACTGCTGAGCAGCTGGTTAAGACCTCTCCCACGCCTTCTACCTGGCTGCCTCCCACTACGAAGGCTGAACATCCACACACTGGCTTTCCCAGGCTCTCTTGAGGACTGGAAAGGGTGATGGAACAAGATGTGTATAAAGTCAGTCTCAGGAAGGAGTGGCCTCTGTGGCAGCTTTTAATATCCTAATAAAAAGGAGCAGATGCCGTTCGTGGGACACACCTACTTTGCTACTCCTTCTGCTTGCCTTCAATGTAGTTGAAGTGGCTGGATCTGTAGCAGCCTCCTGATGAGGGTGACAGCAAAACCAATGGGTTCCTCCAGAAATCAGCTCTGATTTTATTAATTCGCCAGACCAAAGCCAGCAGCCCCCATGTCTAGACTTCTTATGTGAAGCAAATGCATTCCCATTTGTTTAAGCCTCTATTGTCAGGTTTTCTGTTTCTTGCAGCCAAATGTAAGGCTGACTCATATATTTGGGACAGCCCAGTTGAGTCAGTAAACACAGACTCGCCTATGCTGCAGGGTAAGCTTCTGTTCCATGGAGTTTGCTCAGGGAGTTTGGTGCAAAGCAAATGAATAAATTGAGACCACCTACAAAAGCTATGCATGGGCATACCTTAAATAGGCTGGCAAAGCAGTCAGAGAAGGAATTCAGACCAACCTGGGAAAAGTTAGCTGTTTTATGAAGGCAATACTGCCAGGAGAAATTTAAGGGAGAGAGAATGGGTCATTATGTGAGACCAGCTAGAGGAGACCTCTTGCAGGTAGACCTTGAGCAAAGTGTTGAAAGGTAAGAGTGAGACTGCCCTGTGCCTGAAGGCCTGCAAACTGAGAAGAGGCAAATCCAGCTCCAATGGGAAAGACATCCTGAAGTGTACCTGATGGAACATTCAAGAAAGATCCATAGAAATAGAAGACAGATTCTTTCCCTCACGAAGCTATTATGTGGCTGAGAGAGTTGTGTGTCACCGAAGGAAGGAATCAAAGCAGACTTTCCTCAATGGCCATACTTTGATTGTAGTGGGTTGAATGGTGATCCCCTTCCCCCACCAAAACTCATGTCCACTTCGAACCTGTGAATGTGACCTTCCTTGAAAAAAAATTATACCTCTGCAAATGTAACTAAGTTTATGGTTTTGAGGTAGGATCATCATAGGTTAGGGTAGACCCCAAATCCAATGATAAATGTCCTTCTAAGAAGGGAAAACACAGCGCAGAAGGCCATGTGAAGATACAGACAGAGATTGCAGTGATACGACCACAAGTCACAAACCACGTGGCATCACCAGAAGCTGGAAAAGGGCAGGGAGGGTCCTCCCTTAGAGCCTTCAGAGGAAGCACGCCCTGCTGACACCCTGATTTTGGACTTTCAGGCTTTGGAACTATGAGAGAGCAAATGTCACGTTGTAAGTTCCCAAGTTTGTAGTAATGTGTGATAGCAGCCATAGGGAATGAATATTCTGATGCACACAGCATGCATCACTGCTAAGGGAGCAGAAGGGAAATGCAGGAAGGCATGATGCCTAAGGAAGGACGGGAAGGAGAGAACAGGGTGCATGGAACAGGATGAAGAGAGGAATGAAGGGTCTGGAAGGAACATGATGACGACGTGAGGTTTCTTTGTTGGATAATGGTGCTGATCATCTCATTTGTTAAATGAATGATTTTCCCTTAGCAGAAGGCCATGTTGTTTAAGAAGCTTCTTGTTCTCCTTAAGGCAAACTCAGTTTGACTTGTGGGGCTTAGTTCCTTGCAGTTTCAATATGAACATGACTTGAAGGTTAAGAGTTTAAAACAGGTGAACTTCTCGAGTCTGTGCAAAAGTTACCTTCCTACATAAATCTTAGTGCCAGATATTTCAAAGGTCCCTTTAACTGACTTTTGCACAGTACAGCGGCCTGAGGTATACGCAAGTGTGATGGAGTTGATTATTCCTGAATTTCCTCCAGTTTTTTTTTTCTTTCTCATTCATCATGGTATTTGTTTAAAATTGAGATATTAATAGCTTAATATTAAATTGGCCCCCAAAACTACTGTCAAAAGAAAAACAAATGGGAACAGCAGGTGAGGGGACGGTGAGGGCATTCTGGCCTTGAGTCTAGCGAAATGCTTTGACCACGTGGAGCCATCCTTCACCCTGGGAAAGGCAGGGCTGAGTCAGTCGTCCTAAATTCCAGTTCCAACATCATCCACTGAAGGCTTTGAGACTGGTCTAGAGGCCTCTATGGTAGCAACTTCTAAAATATTTTCATAAATTTCAAAATTCATGAAAATAAGCCACCCAAAAAATCTTGAAAATTTGTAACACCAGTGGCCCTCATCCCAATTCCCAAGGCCATAACTTGAACTTTCTGATTTACATGAACCTATTCTCAGAAATCTCCAATTCCTTATCATCCCTTCTTCCTTTCCAGCCTTCAATGGCCTGGCTTCACCCTAAACTTCACAGTGACCCAGGTCCACTGGCCCTGCCATTTTCTCCTAATCTATCAGCCTATTGCTGGGATCTCACCACAGGTGGTCTGAATTTATCCCTCACCAGACCCTGGTTATCACCTGCACTGTGCCCAGCCAGTCATGAACCACTGATGGACGCCATTGTCTCATCCATTCTTCTGCCCACAGCACAATTCCAGAGGATTCCCCATGGATGTAAGACTGAGCCGCTCCAGCCTCATGGTCTCCAGGCTCAGTGTGCTTTCAACACCACCAGTGAGTCACTAAGTACAGTTTTGCTCTCACTTCCACCTCCCTCTGACACCACCTCAGACCCTGTCTCCCCTGTCTCAGCCCTTGCCTTTGTGCCTTGAGACAGTCATGCTTTCTACTTCTAGAAAACTGAGGCCATCCTTCAGTCCCTCAAGGTTTTGCCGATGGCTCCAATTACATGCGTAGCCATGTCCATACCAGTTTCTCCAGTCCTCTGTGCCCTCCTGTTCAAGGACAACTTCTCCATCTTGACCCAACACCCTCCCCAGAAACTCCCTTGGACCCTCACTGCGGCTCCATTCCTTCCCTCTTTCCTGCTGACTGGGCCATTGAAGGGGATGCTTGCATTTCTCCAGATTCTACTCCATGCCTTCCTGCTTCATCTCTATCAAGTTTCTTGAAAGAGAAGTGAGCTCCAATTTCAAGTGTGCACAATCTTTTCTTAGAGAAGCTTTGCAGAGCCCTGAAGTCCATCCCACATAGAACCCAGGGAGTCAGCATCTCAGGACCCAGCACAGGAACCTGCTTTTAACAAACAGCCTGGATGCTCCTTGTGTTGCCCGCCTGCTGATGATGTGGTCTACCCTCCTTTCCCCCTTCCCACCGTTCAACTCACTGAACACCAGGATTCCTTTATATGCACAATGAAATCAATGACCACCTTCCAGGTGCCAAATCTCAGGAGCATTTTTAAGCCTTTATATACATTTTTGCTGTATTTCTTTGGAGTCTTTTAGTGTTTCTGATTCCTCCCTCCTATTTGACCATCTCTTTTCATACTGCACTTAGAGATCTTCTTTCACTGGCGATTCCTTCTGACTCTTCTGCTCTTCTAGCTCCATTCAGCTTGAGACCCTCTAGGATCATGCCTTTACTCTCACAAGATTTCATCTAAGTGACTGTGTTGGTTCCTATGGCTGATACAATCCCCTACAGTGTAATGTCCCCCAAATCTGTGTCTCCAGCCCAGATCCCCTTCCTTTCATAATTCAGATGATCAATCACAGCCAGGTGCCTGTGATATCTATCTGGTGGCCTCATGCACATTCTAGAATATGAACAAAAGGAATTCCCTGTCTTCCTTCCCTAAAATTATCCTTCCTCCATCCTCTCTATGCATCTGGTGTCTCCTCCCCCTACCCAATCACTCTAACTAGGAACAGGACACTCTTTCTTGATATGTCCTCTTCCCACACCACTCATCAACAATCACTAAGCTCTGACAGTTTTGTTCACAAAATATCTCTTGAGCCTGTGTCCTCCCCTCTTCATTCCTGCGTCTCCTTTCTGTTTCTCAACCAACTCTAGATTCTTACAATAAACTCTCATTGCCCCCGGGCTATCGCTGCACAAATCCATCTGCCTTCACAAATGCAGCTGCCCCTGGGCTGTCCCTGCACAAATCTACCTTCCCCTCGGCTGTCCCTACACAAATCCATCCATCCAGAAGTCACTGAAATGAAGCAAATGAGCACAAGACCACCGGCCTCAGTCAGGACAGGCAGGGCAATGCTGTGACAATGAGCAGCTCCCGGATCTCAGCATCTTCACAAAAAAGACTGTCCACGTCTCCCTCTGCGCTAAAGTCCACCATTGATTCCAGCAGAAGGTGGAGAGAGTTTTGCTCAAGGAAGGCACTTTGGAGACCCATGCTAGCATGGGCTTCATCTCTATGCAGGTGTCCACAAACACTGTCAGAGGGGAGGCGATGACACAATGGCTCTTCCAGGAGGTGTCACACATCACCGCTACTCACCTTTCACTGGAAAGCAAGTCACCTGAGCACAAGGGGGGCTGGGAAGCACAATCCTATCATGTATCCACTGAAACAATGCAAACCCCAGCACCCACACCTAGCAGCCCTAAGCCTCAAATTCTCCAGCAACTCTCCACTGCCTTCAGTTTAGGCCCTCCAACTACCCGATGCATAATGAAGACCAAGAAGGTGTGTTTAAATTCAAAATTCCAGAACCCTTCCACAGAAAATTCTGATTAGTTTGAGATATAGTACAAGAATCTGCACTGCAATTAACTTCCAAGGGGATTATTTTACTGGTAGCCCATGAGCCATACTTTAAGAGCCTACGAGGTCAAGTATGGTGTGAACCTCTTAAAAGAGCGTATGATGTCCTTGACACTGGGACTCAGGCTTTCTCTGGAAGTCCATATTTTGGCTAACCCCTAGCCTGCAGCCACCTTGCTTCTTGACGTGAGGCTCCCCATGGGTCTGACCCGGAGGCTTTGCCATCCTCCTGGCTCCTGCTCTCACCTTTCCCTTTCTCTAACATTTGGCCAATATGTAAGTGACCACAAGATTCAGCACAGGAGGCACTGAAAGACAGTCTTTTTAGCTCCCAGTCAAGCCCAAGCTGTGAGAGGTGGCCTCTCTCCTGCATTCGACCACACCACACGTATCTTGTTTTTCAGTTGACCACTAATAATGATGTACATGTATGTGTTCCACGTGGTGTTTTGATCTATGTATACATTGTGCTGGGTGTGCTCCAGGGCTTGGCTGGGGGCTGGATTGCCGACTGGAGAGGAAAGCTCCTTCACTAGAATTTGCCACTAAGATTTTGCAAAGATTTTTCCACTCCCAAGCACAGGGCAAGGCACACAGAAGGTGTTCCATGAATTGTCTTGGGGTAAGTGGGTGAGAATGAATGAATGAATGAATGAATGAATGTGGATTCCAGCTCTATGCTGCTACTGCTTTTGCTTGTTTTTGAGGCAGGATCTCAGCCTGTCGCCCAGGCTGGAGTACAGTGGTGCAACCATGCTATCATAGCTCACTGCAGCCTCAACCTCCCAGGCTCAAGTGATCCCTCCACCTCAGCCTCCTGAGTAGCTGGGACTATAGGTACTGGCTACCATGCCCTGCTAACTTTAAAAAATGTTTTCTACAGATGGGTTTTTGTTATGTTGCCCAGGCTTTCTTGCACTCCTGGGCTTAAGCCATCCACCCGCCTGGGCCTCCCACAGTGTTGAGAGTATGGGCGTGTGCCACTGTGCCCGGCCTCTACTGCGTTTGTTACCCTGCCTATTCTACTGCTCCTGAAGGGAAGCATCGTGAACGGCAGAGTCAAGCTCTGGAAGCACCAGGGCCCTAGAAGCATTTCACTGCTCTTCAACCTCCTGCTCCCTGAAGAGGGGCCTCTGGGTCCAGCTGGGCGCAGCCTGACTGCCCAACTTCTCAAAGAGGTCTCTGTGCAGCTTCCGTCCGCACTGGATGGAACATTTGCTTTGAATCCAGGCCAAACCGCAGCCCTGGCCTCACCCTGGCCCTGCTGCCGTTCCTTCTCCTGCCTTCAGGCATAAACCAGAAATAGCAGCTGCAGAGCAAAGAAGGAGCAAGTAAAAGCCTAATATTGTTTCCTTGCCCTTCAGACAGCTTAAAAAAAAGAACAAGGTGAATAGAAATTTCTGGATTTTGCTCCCTGGATACCTGCAACCTAAGACAAATCTTTTGAGCTCTTACAGCAGTTCAGAAAGTGGCTCACAGAGCTGCACCTCCCCATCCACTTGTTCTCCATGACTCCCTTTCTTACTTGTAGCAATGTGTTTAACTTCGCTGTATCATTTGTATATCGCCCTTCTTAATTCCTGTTTGAAATGAAATGAGGACTGACTTTTTTAAAAGAACGACTACTCTAATGTACTGATTCAGTATAGGCCCTAACCTTGAGATTACATTGTCTGTGGCATCTAATTCCACGGGCACTAATAATAATAAAATAATTACAATAACAGAAGTAGCAACAGCAATAACACAGGTGAGGTAGATGCAGCTTTAATGTGCGCCAGGCACTGTTTCCAGTGCTGCATATTTATTCATTCATTGAATGGACTTAACTCCCATCTGAAAGAGGAAGATGTGAAAATGTGAGGAGGAAGGTGTGTGGTGGCCTCCCCAGGGAGCTGCAGGGACCCGCACAGCCTGACTCCAGAGTTCTCAGCTCAGCCACCTCATCACTTGCCTCACTTCCTAAAAACATACTTAGATTTTAGAAATTTTATTGTCATTTTAGGTATTTTGTTGTTCACATTTTCTCAACTCACTAGAAGACAACTCTTTTGACAAACTAATCACTCTAGGAATGGGATCACGCCATCGTAAATACCAACTGTATTGTTAGTGAGGAAACAGTGGAGATATTTATTCCCATGGATCTGGAGTTTTGTGTTGCCTTGAGTTCTGATATCTCAGAGGTGGATTAACAGGGTGGAGTGGGGGACCTTTTCTGATTGGGCATTTGGTTATCATCAAAACGCATCCATTGGCAAGGTTGTCATCATTTTGTGTCTCTAGTTATCCATTTGAGAAATGAACATTAAACAATTGCTTTGTACCTGCAAGAGGGATTGTGATATACAGCTTACCCACTATGGAAGGCTGGAAGAGATGGAAAATAAATAAATTTCTCAATAAGGAAAGGAAAATATAACTGTAAAATGGAATCTACTGATGATTTAAATAATCATCAGTAGAGAATTTAAATAATACCTACTGAGAATTTTCTAAATGTGTGCACGTGCACGCGCGCGCGCGCACACATACACACACACACACACACACACACACACCACAGTTTAAAAGCTTTTAACTAAGAGGCCATTAGGCAAGAATGGCTCTAGAGCATTTGGTTCCTGGTAAGGAAACTGTAGTCTGCTAACTCCTATCCTCCAGCTAACTCCTATCAAGGATCTTCACCGTAACAAATCATATATATTTTCTCTCTTTTCAATTAAAAACATTTTAAATCAACATATAATTGTACATATTTGTGGGGCATATAGTGATGTCTTGAAACATTTAGTGTATAGTGACCAGATGAGGGTAACCAGCATATCAGTCAGCTCAAACACCGATCATTTCTTTGTGTTGGGAATAGGCAATATGTTCCTTCTAGCTATTTGAAAGTTTGTATTATTGTTAACTATGGTCACGAACACTAGAACTCCCTCCTTGTATCCAGCTGTAATTCTGAATCTTCTTTGTCTTAGTTCTGAGTTCAGCCTATATAAGCTACTGATCCACACTTCTGGAGTGATACTCTCTGAACCTCTTCTGGTTCTGCATGCTGCCTGATTCATGAATCCTTTGATGCTCAAATAAACTCTGTTAGATTTATTTTGCCTAAAGTTTTTCTTTTAACAATATATAAAAACATTTCCCTATGTGGGGAAGCTAAAGGGGGGCTTTCAAGTCAGCCAGTGCTGGTAGACACTGGCTGTAGGATTTGTCCATCACCCTGCCCCACCTCTGCTGGGGAGGGGACTTCCTATGCAGGGCTGGGTTCCTGCAGAGATATCTTGCTACAGAAGCCTCTGGAGAGAGTCTGTCACTAGACTTGGAGAAAGTTAAGAAAGAATTATTTTAAACTACCATCACCATATAAAATTTCTCATATGTCTACATAATTTGCTAGTATAGTCAGCCCTCCATATTCATGGGTTCCATATCTGTGGATTCAACCAACTGCAGATCAAAAATATTTTTTAAAAGATGTATGTTAAGTCTGTACTTAAGATGTACAGACTTTATTCTTGTCATAATTCCTAAATAATACAGTATGCCAAGTATTTATATAGCATTTACATTGCATTAGATATGATAAGGAGAGGTGACAATGTATACAGGAGGATGTGCATAGGCTATATGCAAAAATTGCACCATTTTGTATCAGGGACTTGAGCATCACAGGTTTTATATGAGGGACTTGAGCATCACAGATTTTATATGAGGGACTTGAGCATCACAGATTTTATATCAGGGACTTGAGCATCACAGGTTTTATATAAGGGACTTGAGCATCACAGATTTTATATGAGGGACTTGAGCATCACAGGTTTTATATAAGGGACTTGAGCATCACAGGTTTTATATGAGGGACTTGAGCATCACAGATTTTATACCAAGGACTTGAGCATCACAGGTTTTATATGAGGGACTTGAGCATCACAGATTTTATATGAGGGACTTGAGCATCACAGATTTTATATCAGGGACTTGAGCATCACAGATTTTATACCAGGAACTTGAGCATCACAGGTTTTATACCAAGGACTTGAGCATCACAGATTTTATATCAGGGACTTGAGCATCACAGATTTTATACCAGGGACTTGAGCATCAGATTTTATACCAAGGACTTGAGCATCACAGGTTTTATACGAGGGACTTGAGCATCACAGATTTTATACCAGGGACTTGAGCATCACAGATTTTGGTATCATCTGTGGGGTGATGGGTCTGGTAATCAATTTCCTTTAGATACTAAGAGATGATTATATTTAAAAATTAAGTCACTTGTGATGTAGAGACATCAAAGTTTAGGAGATGTCAAACATTCCTACTTTTTGAACATTAGAAAGGAATTTCTCTCTCAACAAGAAGATATGTGAGATAAAAGAAAATAGCAGGCTGGTTGTTCCTTGAAGGTTCGTGATATGTTTTTAAAAATGGAGCTGGGAACTATAATGTTTTCATATATATTCAGAAAAAATAGATTTAAGTGCTCCAAAATATTTTGAAGGCTTAAAAATGAACACAAAGGTTTACAGGTAATGGCCCATTAAAACATTAATATAGTAAATAGATATAAAAATAAATGCTCATGGATTAGTGAAGGTCAATAAGGAATGTGCTATTTAATTTTAAGAAAAGTAAAGCTAGTATTGGCTCACTCTTTAATAATAACAATGTTGTTTTTTAATTTATTTCTACTTTATTTCAAAGAACTTGCACTGGGGTGTGATCGGGAGTTTGGAGGCCGGTTGCAATGTGGTCATTATAAGGGAATAATTATAAGTAGATAATGAACAGAACCACTATCCCTTTGTAAACCACTTTGCCTTGAAGGACAAAGAAAACAGATTAAAAGGCGGAGGGAAGGCAAACCAATTTGGAATGATATACCAATATGTCAAATAATTGGCTTAGAGAAGCATGAACAGATAGCATTTAAAAGCAGGCTCTGGACACTGTCCTTTTGAAGCTGGCCTTGAGGCTCCGTTCTTCCTTAGACATAATCTTTCTTCTTGCTATAAAATGAGGTTCATGATGTTAGTCTAAGGGGCTAATGGGGTCAGCTCTTTATATAAGAGCTTTGGTTATTTTTCTTTCATAAGTTTATGTCCTTTCTTTTGGGTGAATGTTTCCCAAATACAGAAAATCCCACCCACCTGGTGAAATTGTATTTATTTGCTCATTTGTTGACCAACCATTTTACAGAGGACAAGACAGACAAGTCCCCTGCCCTCATGCACATTTATATTCTGGTTGGGGACAATGACAACAAATGGATAAACTCATTATTTAAGTCAATAATTACAGACTGCAATATGCAAGGAAGGTGCCGTAGAGAGGGTCACACAACAGTTCTTGGCTACTTGCAAACCGAGACATTTCAGCCAAATAATGGTTATTGTTGCAAAAACTAGAAACCATCTGGGGCTTTCTCTTGCATGGTATTTGAGCTTCTCATCTTCAAAGCCTGACCTGGTACTCATCTGCCCAACATCCCCCAAACCTTGGGATCCTATGAGCTGCCTCTGGCTCTCTCTTATTCTCCACATCTGATTGGTTGGGGTATTTAGATAGCTCAGTGTGTGTGGCTGACATATTGAATACCTCTTACCACTTTCATTACTAATGCCCAGGTCCGAGCCACCGACACCTCTCACCTGGATTTGCAGTAGCCCCTAAACTGTCCTTGAGGCCCTGCCCTTGTCTCCACCTGCCTCCTCCCAGCACTGTTAACAATTAACAGATTGGATGGAAGTCAGACCATGTCATTCATTTACTCATAATGCTTCTCAAATTAACATAGAGCAAAAGTCAGCACCCTTAACACTGCCTCCCAAGCTATTTGTGGTCCACCTACATCCATCTCTCCAGTCTCTGGGCTGGCTTTCTGGCTTGCTTTTTCCTGTCCTGCACACTGGTTTTCTTGTGCTTTGTACCTGGAGTTCTCTTAACCCAAATATCTGCATCCTTCAGTTTTGAGCTCAAATGACACCTTTACCCCCCTCTCTCCAGCTCTGTGTAGCTTATTTTCCTGGTTTACTTTTCTTTCTATACCATGACCACACTCTGCCATGTTAATGTTTTCATGTTTGTCTATTGTCTCATCTTCCCCCAATTAGAATGTGTCATGAGAACAGAGTTTTTGTCATTTGTGTATATAGCTTTCCCCAGCTTCTTGAAAAAGTACCTGGGGGCATTTAATCTATGTTGAATGGATATTTTTGAATGAATATGTATCTGTTTGGGTCCGTATTCCATAACAAGAATAATTCCAGTCTCTTCTTTTTGAGTAAGTTTTAGCAGATTTTGACTTTTTAATTTTCTTTTCTCATCCTATCCTTTCCTTCTTTCTCCTACGCTCCATCCCTGTTGTCACAAAGTCCTGTGTGACATTACAAGAGGAGAGAAGTGAATATGCCCGTGGGGTTGGTGGAGGAAGACCCCGGACTCCATGCCTTTCCCGTTTGCTCGGGAATTGCCTTCACCAGGATCAGTCCAACAACCTCTTTAACTAAAATGCCTGCAAGACAAGTTCACTTTCCAGTCACATGTCCTGTTCATGAGCTAGTTTCACACTTTATACTGAAATAATATAGAGGTACTTTTGTGCGTGGGGTGTGTGTGGGGGTGTTTGGTGCTCTATATAATTGAAGTAGGATTTTCTCCACTGCCTAGTCCTAGATGAAGACCGGAATTTGTGCTCAAATTTACTTCATTCTAAAACTTCACTCCTTCAAGGTTTTTCTCTGTGCTCATCCCCCAGAGGGCGCTGGGCAGCTGCTTCCACAGCTCTCCCTCCGGCTGTTGGTCCCAAACCCATCTGCATTTGATCTCCCAGATACAAAAGGCTTCGTGCCAAAAATATCTACCTATAAAACGTGAGTAACATAAAATCTCAAGCTACGTATTCTGTCACATATAACATGGAAAATCACACAATCCCAGGAGGAACTCTCCTTTTTCTTACGTTTTGCCTTCTAAAGGAAATAAGTCATACGTCATCACTATTTAATAGAGCTGTCGTGGTGGGGGTGTGTGTGTTTCATGTTCTGCACAGTTAAAGCAGGATTTTCTCCATTGCCTGGTACAAGATGAAGCCCAATTTTTGTTTCAAATTTAATTCATTCCAAAACTTCTCTCCTTCAAAATTTTCCTCTGTTGATGTTTATTGTCAGGACCTTTATTCAGATGATTGGTTTGGCATCAATTCCAACCTTGATTTCACAGTATTACACAGAAGCAAGGTCTGTCTTACTATTTTACTTATATTACAGTTTTCTTGTATGTTCTCAAAATTTTATATTCTTTTGTAAATTTTATCTTTTTTTTTCCAGTTCCTGGAAAGATGAACACTGGGCTGGCGCCGACATCAGTGCATTAGGTAGGCACTGCTGGCCATTGCCTCTTCCCACTGGGAGTCTCCATTTCCATTTCTTCAGGTTTCATTCTCTTTCAATCAAATTATCTTTTATTTTCCTATAGGTGCTGACACATTCTATTTGAGTCTCACCAATCATGATTAATAATAGTTTTTTTACCATAAAATCTTTTTTTATTCATCCCATGATATGTGCTTCCATCTGAAAGAAAACATTTCTAGAGTATGTTTTCATAATATTCAAAAATAAATTCCAGATGAATTATATTTGAATTAAAAAGCAAAAATATATTAATAACTATTTCGGAGACCCTCTTCGTAATATTGGCAATGGGAGATACTTTTCTAAACAGGACTGAAACCTAAAGGCAATAAGAGGAAAGAGTCATGTGTGCATATCACATGTTTAAACTGAGTAGTGAATGCCACTGTAAACAAAGGCAAAACACGAATGGCAGGCTTGGATAAATATACCTGTGATGCCCAATAAAAATAAAAATTAAACATTCCTATTAAATACGTAACTTCCACAAATTGAAAAGGAAAACAATGCTATGGATAAGAAGATTGAAAAAGCTACTTCAAAGACAAGTAAATCAAAATTTAAACACAAACCATGTCTCACCAGCAGCCAGGAAAATGCAAAGAAATTAAAACGTGATACCATTTTCTTTTCTTTTCTTTTCTTTTTTTTTTTTTTTTGAGATAGAGTTTCGCTCTTGTTACCCAGGCTGGAGTGCAATGGCGTGATCTCGGCTCACCGCAACCTCCGCCTCCTGGGTTCAGGCAATTCTCCTGCCTCAGCCTCCTGAGTAGCTGGGATTACAGGCACACGCCACCATGCCCAGCTAATTTTTTGTATTTTTAGTAGAGACGGGTATCACCATGTTGACCAGGATGGTCTCGATCTTTTGACCTCGTGATCCACCCACCGCAGCCTCCCAAAGTGCTGGGATTACAGGCGTGAGCCACCGCAACCAGCTTATGTGATACCATTTTCACTAGTCCTTGGCAAAAACTAAGAGAAACATAACATCCAATGACTTCGAATGTAGGTGTGTTTGATTCTGTGCATGGATACCCCTCCTGGGTTCTTGCCCAGGGCTGGAACATCTGGCTCTCCTGGTTTAAGAGCTCATGGCTGAGACCTAGTGCCCCACCTTTTCCTTCTAATTCTCTAGCCCTAGGGAGATTATAGGAAGGATGGAGACTTATATTACTGTATAACCATCAACATGATCAAAATTAGTATTTTTTAGTAGTTTGAGGTAGACAGATAACAGATATTAAATATTAGATCTAGTTTGAAAATGATCAAATTAAAATAAGAAGCCTCAGAGGACTCATTCATGGTAAGTAGCCTGTAGAAGGGAGGTTACAACTTAGGTTTCCTGACTGTACGTTCATATCAACTGTCCCGTTCATGTGCAGTATCATAAATGTGATCATTATTTTCTTAGTTTCTGATAGAACCTACAATGAAAGGGTGTTGGTATACGAATGTTGCGAGAGTATCATATTAGGAGTAGTGAGTTATACACAAGCTTCATTGCCTAAAAAGCCAACAGCAAAAAAAAAGGTTCTGTCTGAGTTTTCTGACACAGGCGTATCAACTCACAAATGTCTTACTTTCCCTTAAAAAACGTAAAATGTAACTGCACTGCTTCAGACGGTGATCAGCTGAATTAAGTATAAATCCATAAACTCTCCAACCATGTCACCAGTAATCACGTGAGCAATTTCAAAAGCTAAACACAAAATTATTCCAAAATTTACCTACTATAATGTTGAAGATATGTATGAAGTCATGATAAAACTGAATTACCTTTAAAATATAAAACAGACAACAGATTTGAAAAATAGCCACTTTTTTCCATTTGAATGTTATTTTTCTAATGCTATTTAAAAAAACAATGACAGATATAAATAATAAAATAAGAGTCTTGACTATATTAATGGTTAAGATAAATTAGTAACAAACTTTTGAAATGCCTAGAAGCAATAACATACTGGACCCTTTTCTGTGTGTATTAAACATAACCATATTTACATTATAGATTCGTTTGTCCACACCATAATGTCCATTACTTTTGGTAGTATTATGAAACTGTAGTGTGGTCCTGTCAAATAGTTTTGTATGTTTCTCCTTTTCTGATGACAAAAGCACAGGCAACACACAAACTATTAAATTATCTACAGAGAGAAAAATCTTCCTTTTTTTTTAACATGGTCACAAGTGAACCACTTATTTTTTTCCCCTAAATCCAAACAAGCACAAAAGTCTTGATTATTTAAATATGGCTTTGGATAAAGAGAACATAAGGATCCTAGAATGACTTACACGATTATAAAACTATTTTTAAAAACAGAAGTTTAAAAAGAATAGCCAGCATTTAAATGTAATCTAATTTCGCAGCAGTATGTCTCCAATTTATTCTGTTCTGTTACATCTGTCAGGAGAAGCTTCTATCATTATCTGAGTAAAAGAAATTAAATGCGAAAACTAAAAGATTTACAATATCAATTAATAATCCCCATATTCAACGTTCTTTTGCAACTGCCCCAAATTCAGCTTTCTTATACCTCCTTAAGTTATTACTCCTTTCTGTCCACGGCACTTAGTTGAAGGGTAGCGACTCCCCAAGTGACTCATTTCATTTTATCTCATGTCCAATAGCTCTTGTCGGCTTTGATTTTGGTTTTAGCAGACAGTCTAAGTACTTGCTTGGCCATGGGATTTGGGTTTCTCCAGCAGCCAGACCTACCAGTGTTGGCCACACAGTTGTGAGCCACCTGTGGCTGACACCTAAATAGGTAAGGATCAAACAGTTCCATGACCAAGAGGCCTTCTGAAATCAGCTTTAACCTTGCATAACCCAGGCTTTACTTCATTGGATGGCTTTAACGCATCTGGGATAGGAGAAAGGGGGTTTAGTAGTGTTTCCTCTGGATGCACAAATAATGAAAAGTGCTGTGAGCTCCTGAGTGTCACATCATTGGTCACCCCAATAGCACATCTCTGTCCCCTGGAGGAGCAAGAGGGAAACCCTTCAGATGCTTGAACTTTGGTGGACCAACAGGAGGGAACACTCAAGAACAGGCACAGAATTTGGGGCCCAGAGAGAGTCCCTTTTAGACTTAGAAATGTCTTACTCACTGCAAAATTAGATATTTACAGGTGTGTATTTTCCTTTTTTTTTTTTTTTTACCAGTGCACATTGTTTCTTTCCAGTCTTTTTGTTTCTTTGTCTATATATATTTTGTAAAAACAAGATTGGAATCATTTTCTGATGGTTACATTGTATGTTTTTCGTGTGTTTTCCCTAGTGTTTTACTAAAGTCTGAAAAAAATCAGACAATAGCTCAGGCTCAGTGGCTCATACCTGTAATCCCAGCACTTTGAGAGGCTGAGGCAGGGGAATCTCGAGGTCAGAAGTTTGAGATCGGCCTGACCAATATGGTGAAACCTCATCTCAACTAAAAATACACTCACACACAAAAAAATTAGCTCAGTGTAGTGACAGGTGCCTGCAATCCCAGCTACTTGGGAGGCTGAGGCAGGAGAATTGCTTGAACACAGGAGGCGGAGATTGAAGTGAGCTGAGATCGTGCCACTGCACTCCAGCCCATCTCAAAAAAAAGAAAATCAGACAATAGCAAATCCTTTAGAAAATAAATTGGGGTGAATAAGGCAACTGGGGTGAAATAGCAATAATGCTATTGATTTTTGTAAAGGTCAAGCTTATTGTATAATTATCAGTGGCCATTATCAAGGACCATTACAGTGTCTTGCAAATCTGCTAGTTTTACCTGCTGCATTTCCCTCTTAATTTTAATCACTTGAGATTTTTACTCTTAACTCTTCATTTGGAAATTATTTTAGCTGTTGGATAGTGCAGATTCAATATAATTTTTTCCCTCAATGAAGGAGCCAACTTTTAGCACCTGTTTATTGGACAACTTTTATTTTCCTCCTTTACAATATCTCCCTTACTCATGTGTTTTATTATCTGTTTCTTTGCTCTTTGATCTATTCTAGGGATTGGCAAACTACAAACTAGAGGCCAAATCAGTCCTGCAGCTTGTTTTTGTACAGCCAAGAGCTAAGAATGATTTCTACATTTTTAAATGATTAAAATAAAAATTTCAAGCAACATAACGTTTCGTGACACATGAAAATTACATAAATTTCAAATTTCAGTGTACATAAATAAAGTTTCACTGGAACAGATCCATGCTCATTTACATGTTGTCTATGGCTGCATTTGTGCTAAAACAACAGAGATGAGTAGTTTGGCCCATGAAGCCGAGAATGTAAGTATTGTCTGGGCCTTTACAGAAAAAGCTTGCCGTCGATGGCAACCTTCCATTTATCTATCCACTGATGCTTAACCCATAACTGATGGTGCATGTTTTTAGGTGCCATTTCTGGTTTACTTTAAAAAATAAAATACAGTATTATTTTATCCAATTACCAAAAAAGGCCCATTGCGCTGCTGATTAGTATTTTTACCACTATAAATAAATCTGGCAAAGATTGACCTTGTTGAAATATGTACTATTTCCACCCAATAACATGGTATGTCCACACTCTCCATTTATATGGATTTTTTATGTGTTTCAAGAAAGAATTTTAGTTTTCTTGTACGTTTTTTATTTTTCTTAAATTTTCCAAAACATTGCATTTTAAAAATATTCTTGATAAAATTCTTTCCTTTATGACATTTTTTATAACCATTTTACTGAAATAAGGAAAGATTATCAGCCGCTTACATTGTTTCTAATTACTTTTCTTAATCTTGGGTTTTTCCCGTATCAACATATTATCTGCAATAACAATAATAGAGATTATAATAGTAGTAAGAATAAATTTATACTGTCTAATACTTTCAGCTTTTTTTCTTTCTCTTGACCAATTTTGACAAGTATTGACACAATAATTTTAAGAAGACTGTTGGCCTGACCTGGTCTTTTTAATGAGAAAGTAATAGACGAGACATCAGCAGTCCTAGACTTTTGGCCGCTCAACCCCTAATCAGTGGATCTTCTCAATGTCTCCATATCCTCTTTTACGACCCTGTGTTTCTATTCTCTTTTATTTTCTCCTTCTCCAAATCTCTCCCTTACTTGTCCATAACATAAATAGGAATCATTTTCTAAAGGGATTGCTTTCATTCTGAATATAACTTTGTTCTTAATTTAAGATGAAAGGCTTCATCTGTGAAGTAATCCAGGCAGGTTTCAATCTGCTACCACATTCCGGGCACCTGGCCCTACGTAAGATTCAAGGAATGCTAAGATAAATCCCACCCATTCCCTAGAAGGTACAGGAGCCCACCAGCTGTGGAACTCTGGGGGAGACTGGTCTGTGAGAAGGAAGACTCTGTTTTGAATGTTTTTTTTTTAACTACAAATGTATAATTTTTATAATAGATGTCAATGCTTTGGCTTAAAGTAAAAATAAAATTGAAATGAAAGAAAACACTATGTGTCATCAAGCATCTCGCAATGGGGGAAGATGCCACATAAATAGATCAAACTCACGACACTGGCTACTGCTGCTGGGCAACAATTAGACAAAGATTCCCGAGGGATCACCTGGGAGGAGGGACGCCAATTCAGGAAGGAAGCAGGGTGAGTGGAGACTTCCTGGAGCAGGTGACCCCTGAGTTAAGCCCAAGGGATGAGTTGAAGTTAGTCTGTGAATGGTGGCATGGTGCAGCTGAAAGCCAGCACTTCGGGCCTGGGCAGGAAAGAGTCTGAACCCTGACTTCCCCTGTCATTGGGTCTATAACTCTAGATACTCTCTTCAAATCTGAGCCTCAAACTGTTCACCTGTAAGCCAGGGGATTAAATGGTCTATACCGTCTATATCTACAACTTTGTCTATCTATCTTTATATGTGTGTGCTTATGTACAGACATAAATACTATCCCTACAGAGAGATAAGTTAGATGAAACTGCATCTACAAACAGAGCTCTGCAGAGATAGGCAGAGATGTGGCTATGGATATAAACATGGACACAGACATAGAACAGAATCTATATACGAGCTCAGTTCAGATGACCTTCACTTGCCCCTTGAAGTAAATTAAAGAGGACTCTTTATGGCTCACCCACCACAGTCCACACACTTACGCCACCACCAATCTGCAGGCCTTTCTCAGCCACTCTTGCATGAGTGTATCATCGGTATGTCTGGGCAAACGAAAGCCAGCCAGTGAGCTACCTGGAGGCACCCCCTGAGATGCATGGCACTGCAGCTTCCTGTCACATTTTTTGTTTTTTGAGATGCTGAGCATGGTGGCCCAAGCCTATAATACCAGCACTTTGTGAGGCCAAGGCAGATCATTTGAGGTCAGGAGTTCAAGTCCAGCCCGTCCAACATGGTGAAACCCCATCTCTACTAAAAATACACAGAAAAGTTGAGGCATGGTGGCAGGCACTTGTAATCCCAGCTACTCAGGAGGCTGAGGAAAGAGAGTTTCTTGAACCCAGAAGGTGGAGGCTGCAGAGAGCCAAGATTGCACCACTGCACTTCAGCCTGGGCAACAGAGTGAGACTCCGTCTCAAAAAAGGATGAAAAAAAAGTCAATTTTGCATTACTTAATTACCCAACGTACATCACTTTCCCTAAACCACTCGACCCGTTTTACCCTACGTGATAAAATAGAGGAACACATCCACATAATTGGAGTTCAGCAATATTATATTTTTGCTCCATTGTGTTAGGATAACTTCTCTTAGGGTGAGAAGGGAGGATTGAATGTTTTACAACATATCTGAGGAAGAGGGCAAGTAGAAAGTCCTGGAAAGAACTCGGGTTCTCCTTTTTACTAGACAAGCTGCATAATTTGCAGTCAAGCTGCATAATTTTTTAGAGCCTTCAGGTAAAAACAGGGACATCATCTATTTTGTAGAGTTGGCTGGAGGCTAAAGAGATGAAGTGCCAAGGACAGCGATTCATGAATCAGAGCGGCCCTGGTTTCACCCTCCACTTTCCCATTTCCTGCCATGGCTGTGGACCTGACCCATAACGGTGGGCACCGACGTGCTAAGAATCCTGACGATGAGCATGAGTGGGGAAGAGCACTTCTGGTGGGCGGAGGGCACTTCTGACTGGTTTTCCTGTACTACTTTATTCAGTTCTCGTAAGACCCATGAGAGCAGTTCCCAGGTTTCATTACTATCACTCACATTTTACTTAACTTTCTTAACTACTATTGAATATTTTGTTAATTTCTCCCCAGTATTTTATTCTGAAAATGTTCCGATATTAACAAGAATTGAATGGTGAACGCCCAGAGGTTGACAATGAACATTTTTTGTTATATTTTCTATATCATTTATCTCTCCCTCTACTTACTTCTCTGTCTCTTGATCTATCTTATTTTTTAGTGTATTTCAAAGTAACTTGCAGAGATCAGGACACGTGACCCCTTCACACTTCAGCACGCACGTCACTGAGTGAGTGGAAAATTTGGTTGTGTTTCATTTTTGAGGTAAAACTGTGCATACAGTTACATGTATTAACTCTTTTCAGGAAATTGTCTATATTTAAGAAGTACAGCGTGTTGTTTCACCACGTACACACAAATCACGAAATGACTGCAGTTGAGTAAGTTAACATAGCCATCACTTCACATAATTACCTTTTGTTGTTGGTTGTAAGAACACCTAAAAGCCACTCTTAGCAATATTCTGGTACGTAAGCCAATGGGTTTGGATAATAATCCTGAGAGACACAAACTTGAATGCCTTAATCCTAAACGTTGAAACCCTGAAAGCTGAATTCTGGGGAAGAGATTAGTGTATTTTGGGTTGAATGCAGGATAAGTGTATCATGTTAGCTGCATCACGTTGGGTGGAATTATTAACTTTTTACTGTCTTTATTTGCATTTGAGAGAAAATTCAGATTTGTAGATTGGCTATGATATATAGCAACTATGAAAACTTCAGTTTGAAAATGTGTCATTTGCTTACATTAACATTCCTTCCGGTTTATGACATTCCAGGAGTTTTTAATAAATTAAAACCGTATTTGCCTGAAGAAGTCGGTGATGTTACTGACTAGATTGAAGATAACCATGTGCCCGCTAGGAGAAAAGGACACACAAGGATGTTGCTATTCTATCACCATGTTTGTTTCCACTAAATCTGTGGTCTGGTGATAAATGCGTATGGAATGGATTTCCACATACACAAAACGACACAGAAGCATGGCACAGAAGATGGGAGAATTTAAAAGGGAATGCTCATCTTCATGTATATGGACCAAGAATTAAAAAAAAAATTGAAGCTGCCATGTAGAAAATGAATGTGAGCATATTTTCAGAGGAGACCCAGCTGAGATTTGAAATTCAAAAATTTTAAAAAGCAGCTATTCATTGTGATGCAAGACTTCTAAATATAGTTCATGATGGTGAAATTTGGCCAGCTTTTATAGACTATGTGTGTGCCCATAACCTCCTGTAATGTACCTTTTCATAAGTCAAATATTATTTTTAGATTTTTAGTTGTTTCCTTTTAAAACATTTTTTCCACTATTTTAGGTTGTAAGCGTTATTTTTAGAATTTGTGATCCTACGTATTTCATCTTTGCATTGTGAAAGTATAAACTGTGTAGAGGCTTTTAGAGAGTTCTAATGCATTTGATGGATTTTTACATCAAATCTTCACTTCTCTGTAAGTGAAGATATGTTCGTTTTGCACACCTGCATTTGCGAAAAATAAAATTTTTACAAGATCTCAGATCTTTGGGCAACTGTGGTGGTGACCAACTATAATTTTTAATCATTTTCAGCAAAAGACATTTTTACATAAAGACCTGAGTTGATCGTCATGGCATTTCAGATAACCACAGTTACAAAGCTGGATGCACACAATCCCCAATCATAGTGATATGTGTTTATACATTCTTCTTTTTGATCTGTTTGTTTATGAACACAGTTCATCTGCTCACAAGTATTACAGTCATACTAGTTTCCTTTTTACCTGAGTATTTATGCAAAAATATGCATATTATTGACTATTTTATGCAAAGTGTGCATAGTGACCTACGATGTGTTCTGTCATGTTTTTATACTTTCTCAAGTAAATCCCCTTTTAGAAATATGAATAAATATCTTTGAAACTTATTTTTCCCAAAATGATACTTTTGGGATTTTGATCTAAGATTTCAACATTCGCCGTCATGGTTTTTGGGACTGTATCTTTGAGGACTGTTGCATATTGACATGGTATTCTTCAACTTCGGTACACTTGCATATTCTACTAGTCGTTTAATCAAATTTTTAGAATTTTCTATGTGCATAATTGATCCTCTATGAAAAAGACAGTTTTACTTGTTCCTTTCTATGTTTTATGCCATTTTTTTCTGGCCTCTTTTCATTTGTACACCCCGCAGTAAAATATTAAAAAGAAGTTCCTTGTTCCAGACTTTAGAGGATAAGTATTTAATATTTGACCATTGATAAAATGTTAGTTTTATTTTTCTCATATATGCTCTTTATTAGTTTGAAATTTCTACCTTCTCTTCTAATCTGAGTGTTTTAATCACATAAGGGAGTTAAATGTTGCCATCCAATTCTCCCACTTACTGTAATCTTCATGTAGATTTTCTCCTTTGTTCTGTAAATGTGTTAATCTTAGGATAAGCTCAGTAAGGTCAAGATATATTATGTTGTGTATAAATTGGTGGATTTTATTTGCTGAGATTTTAGTAAGAATTCTGGGTAGAAATTCATTAGGAATATGGGTCAGTCATTCGCTTTTCTTTATTAGGTTTTGGTATCTAGGTTATGCTGGCCTCATAAAATGAGTCGACAAGAGTTCTTTCCTGTTTAATTTTTGAAATGGTTTAAGAGTTGTGTTATTTTGTTCCCTAAGTACCACTGGTTCATTTTAAGGGCTCTGTCTCTTACTCTTTTTAACAGTTGTTTTCAGGTATGTATTTTAAGCCCACACATGCTCATGACTGTTACGGCCTCTAATGAATGTAGCATAATATCATTGTAAAATGTCTGACAATGATCTGTCATGAAACCTACCGTGAATAATGTTAACATGGCCACTGACCTTCCAGTGCCTGTTTGCATCGTTATCTTTCACTGTCTTTTATCTGTAACCCATGTCTCTGTACTTAAAGTGCATCCCATACAAACCACGTATAACTTGGTCTTGCTTTTTACCTATTTTGATAACATCAGTCTCTTAGTCAGTGTTTTTAGTCCGCTCATATTTAACATAATTATTCACGTGGTTAGATTTAGGGCTACTATTTTACTAGTTATTTTATGTTCATCTTCTATGCTTACATTCCTTTTTCTACCTTCCTCTTTCCTTTGGTAAGTTATTCTTTTTAACCCCATTTCAATTAATCAATTGGATTTGTAGCTATACCTCTTTGCATTACTACTCAAGTGATTGCTATAGTCATTAAAGTTGATTTAAAATTAATATTGTGCACCTAATATGAGAATCCTAGAACTATACGTGTTCATTCCAATTCTACTATACTCTATATACGGAAAATATGTGTGTGCATGTGTGTATGGATACACTATATACTATCCCTGCCATATGTATTACAATAAAAATATTACAAATTCCTCAATGTGATGTTATCATATTGATCTTTTATATATATATATATATATATATATATATATATAATTGCATTTTAGGTTTTGGGGTACATGTGAAGAACATGTAAGATAGTTGCATAGGTACACACACAGGAGTATGGTTTGCTGCTTTCCCCCCCATCACCTATATCTGGCATTTCTCCCCATGTTATGCCTCCCCAATTCCCCACTGCCCATTGTCCCTCCCCTAGATCCCCCTGACAGACTCCAGTGTGTGATGCTCCCCTCCCTGTGTCCATGAGTTCTCATTGTTCAACACCTGCCTATGAGTGAGAACATGTGGTGTTTGATTTTCTGTTCTTGTGTCAGTTTGCTGAGAATGATGGTTTCCAGGTTCATCCATGTCCCTACAAAGGACACAAACTCATCATTTTTTATAACTGCATAATATTCCATGGTATATATGTGCCACATTTTCCCTGTCCAGTCTATCATCGATGGGCATTTGGGTTGGTTTCAAGTCTTTGCTAATGTAAACAGTGCTGCAATGAACATTCGTGTGCATGTGTCCTTATAATAGAATGATTGATAGTCCTTTGGATATATGCCCAGTAATGGGATTGCTGGGTCAAATGGAATTTCTATTTCTAGGTCCTTGAGGAATCACCACACTGATCATATCCATCTTAAACATCCATATGTGTTTAAATTCAGATAAAACAGATTTTTAAAAAGTATTTACAAATATTTTACAATTTTCAAAGCTTGTTCTTCCTTCCTGGCAATCCAACTTTCCATCATTTTAATTCATTCTGAAGTAGTTCTTTTACTTTCTTTCACAGTTCACGTCTGCTGGTGAATAATGGTCTTAGTTACTGTTTATTGAAAATGCCTTCATTTTGCCTTAATTCTTGAAGGATACTGTCACTCAATATAGAGCTGTGATCTAACACGTTTGTTTTCCTTTAGCATTTTAACAATGTTATCCTACTCTATTGTGGCTCCATTGATTTTGAGGACGTGTCAACAGTCATTCACATTGTTTCCCTTTGATATGTCATTTTTCTCTGGCTATCTTCAAGATTTTATCTTGCTTTGCATCAATTTGACTATGGCATGTGTGGGAGAGGTGTTCTTTGTATTCAGTTTGCAGAAGTTTACCAAACTTCTTGAATCTGCATTTGCATTTTCCCCCACATTTTGGATACATTTATCCATTATTTCTCCAAATATATTTTCTTCTCCATCCTCTCTCACTCCCTTTCTGTGACTCAGTCACAGATATGTTAGACCTTTTGTCATACAGATTACTGAGCCTTTGCTGTCTAAAAAAAATCATTTTTTTCCTCACTGTTCTTCAGACTGGATAATTTCTAATGGTCCCACTCATGTGCAGTGCCATTCTTCTGACATCTCCAATATGTTGTTCATCTCACTCATTAATACATTAACACTGTAAATTTAGATTTCCAGTTCTAGAATTTTAATCTGGTTCCTTCTTATAGTTTCTATTTCTCTGTTAAATTTTATGTCTTATTATTCACTCTGAGCATGCTTTCTTTTGCTTCCTTTTTAAAAATTTAATTATAATCACTTTACATTTTTAGAGTGATTATAGTTTCTTTTTTAAAAAGTAATTCTAACTTTATTTTAGATTCAAGGCATAATGTACAGGTTTGTTACATGGGTATATTGCAAGATGCTGAGGTTTGGGTACAATCGATCCCATCACCCAGGTACTGAGCATAATACCCATAGTTTGTTTTTCAACATGTGTCCCCCTCCTTTCCCCTTCCAGTAGCCCCTAGTTTCTTTATGTCAATGAATATCCAATGTTTAGCTCCCTCTTATTTCTGAGAATATTTGGTATTTGCTTTTCTGTTTCTGTGTCAATTTACCTAGGATCATGGCCTCTAGCTGCATGCACATTGCTGCAAAACACATGATTTTGTTCTTGTTTATGGCTCTGTGATATTACATGCTGTATATATACCACATGTTCTTTGTCCAATCTGCTGCTGATGGCCACCTAGGTTGATTCCATGTCTTTGATACTGTGAGAGTTACAGCCACTTTGAAATTCTTCCATGCTGATTATAGGTTCTGGATGATGGCCCCACTGGTTTCCACTGATTGTCTCTTTTTGAACATGGTCATTTTTTTCTGGTTTTCTTCTATTTCTTTTAATTTGAAAGTGTATCCTAAGCACTATGAATGCCATGTTATAGAGACCTTACATTCTGTCACACTTCTCTGGACAATATTGATTGTTTTGTTTCATTTTAGCAGGGGTCAAACTCCAAACCCCTGGTCTCTTCCACACCGGGAAGCAGCTGAAATCTCCATTCTGTTCTTTGATTCTCTCATCTGTGCTCCTGGGATGCTGGCTGGATCATGCTTATTTCATCAGTCTCAGGTGTGGGAGTTTATATTCAGTATTGGCTGTTCTCTTTCTCTCTGCAGATCTCTTCTTTTTAGGATTTTCCCTCATGTTCAACTACTGTAGTGATGTTGAACTCTTTCTTCAAGTAGTATAATCCAGGGAAAACATAGGTTTCTTTTTTAAAATTTTATCCATCCCTCCTGGCACTGAGTGGGGTTTCCCCTAAGGCCAAAATCTATAAAAAGGGAAAAGGCATCCAGGTGCTTGCTGTTCATCTCCTCTAAGTGTTGACTCCTATCTAGCTCTGTTTCTTTTGGGTCACTTTCCAGTGCCTTCAGGCAGTTTTTATATTTCATCCAGGATATGTACTGTTATGTATAGAAAGATTGGTTTGATGTAAGTGAAACTATATTACCACACTGGAAAAATGAGCATACTGAGACATAGAGACTAAATGACTTTCCTAAGATTTATCATTCCAAGATAATATTTTTACATTAAAAGACATGACTTTCTCAATTCGATAGGGGTATGTCTGAGTGGCTTATGTGGAGTCCTTCCTTGGTTGCCCTATTCCTAACCCAGCACACTGTCTGGGTTCCCATTACTCAAACTAGCCAACCAGGATGAACCATATTTGGACTCAGAGTGGCTGTGTGCCATACCATGAAAGACCTCCCACCACAAGTTTGCAAGGGACTTACTCTGTTGGGAGCATGAAGGAGCATCAGGAATGGGAGTGGGGGTTGTCAGGCACTGGGTGGGCACATGGACTGTTCAAATACGAAAACTGGAAATACAGAGGGGTCTCCAAGCTTTAAGACAGCTAATACTTTGGAGTTAGGTGAAAGTAAGCTCCTAAAATAAGATGCTAACAATTCCAAAATATTTTCTTTCTTCACGAAAATCAGATAAACAAACAGAAAATTTATTGCAAAAATACCTAAACCGCCACCACCACAACAAAACGCAAAATACATCAACAAACAAGAAACTTGCTAAAAAGAATATTTTCTCTTTTAAAAATACCTAGGCGGCAAATAGGAAGGTGTGAAAGATATTTCAGGGTATGGAAACAGTGAGAATAAAGAGCTAAGTGTTTACATGGGGGAAACCTCCATGCTGTATTTATGTAACTTTCTCAACAAAAAAGAACTGGAAACACACTCAAGACTTCTATTCCAATTTGACCACTGGCACCATATCAATGCAAAGTTACCACTTCAGAAGGCCTCCTCTGGCTGGAAATTCTCAAAGTGCTCTCAGACGGATTACATGCCAAGAAGCAAAACAACAAGTGATCCACATTAAAAGCCTTCTCCTTCCATGTATCTTTCAATAATGAATCTTATATTCATATAAATTTTGCAGGGTTGCAGAAGATACACAGCAAGGAGCCTTCAGCCTGTTGGCTTTTATTCAAGATAGCTGAAGGGAGCTCTGCTGAAAATGTGATGTCTTTTCTGAGAACTAAGGATGGTGCCTATGAGAGACATAGGTAAGTGTGTTCCCACCAGCTCTCCTGCCGTAACTGTAACAGTCACAGGGTTAAGACCAAGCCAGGAGCTGGGAGAATCTCTTGTCCTTCTCTCTTGCCCATTTTGCTTCATGATGGGCCCCAGAATTTGGCTTTCCTTTCACTCTCCTCAGCAATCAAACTGTAAGCACTTTTAAACAAATATTTTTCGTTTCACTGGTCCAAGGGAGTCAAGCAACAAACTTAAAATTTCACCTTTTCTCCTGTTTCAGAGGCAAACTATGGCCTTGAATTTTATAAGTTTTGTTATAATTGATTTATTATTATTACTATTATTAACACTGGTAATTCTAAGAGAGTAGTCTAGGGGAACACAGCACACATAGGGGGTGTTGATAATGTCATGGGACAGTCTTGTCCTAAATTTAATCAGCTTTTCTTGGACTCATGACTGGAGCCAGGCTTACTGCTTCTCCCAGCTGTTGGCTTCACCCCTGTGCCAAGTTCGCCATCACTTGATTCCTTGAGTGCAAATCATACACATCTTTACCTTTTAAAATACGTCTCTAGCCTCGCTATATGAGTATCAAAATCCCATATACATATGCAAATTGCAAATTCGGTGGATAGTATTGCTTTTAGTACATTATAAATTAATTAATCCAGTTTAAAGTCCTCTATAGACCACAGAACAGCTTCACACACCTGCTTCAGGACTATCTCATTTTGTTGAGGTAATATATCTGACACGAAATTAAAATCGAAAAACTCTTTCTGATCCTGCAGTCTGACTAAGATGTCACCTCTTTAGAAGGCTTTCCCTGCCACCCTGGGATACTTTAACAACCACATTTCTCTTGGTAGCAGAGACTGATGAATGTTTGGAATATCCAATAGTCTATGAGAAAAATAGAGAAAAACTAACAATCTTCCTATCACAAACTAAAAAAAACAGAATCACATTCAGTGCAAATCAGTGAAGAAGGAATCAAGTATCTTGAGATGTTGGGACCAGTTAATTAAGATATAAATTAAGCAATGCTGTGATATAAAACAGTTATCTTTTCAGTAAAGACAAGTCTATTCAGGAAAACCAGGCTTGCACATATATTTTCTTTAAAATAGTCTTCCAATTTTAAATAGGTTGCTAGCTCTACTTATTAAGCAAGCTCTGTTTAATGTTTGGGGATGTGCTTAGAATAAATTTTTAGTTAGGAAATCTCTTAATGGTGGTGTTGGTAGGGAAGGGAGGTGTGGGTAAAATGGTTCATTTTCTATCTTCATTTACAAGCTTTGTGACCTTTAAGCAAGTTATTTAAATTATCTGAGCCTCAGTTCCATATTTGGCAAAGAAAAAATAGTACAGTTTGCTTCACTTAAAACAAAATAATATGTTGAATAATATTGCCCTGTATAATGTCTGGCACACAGCAAGCACTTTCAAAGGGTCTGCTGTTATTATTTACCCAAGAGCACTTACAATTCATGGATTATAATACTAGCTTTTACAGAAGGTATCATGAAAAGTTGCCTTAGTTTGTGTAAGCCTGTTTCACCTAAAACATCTAGCATGCCACTGTCCTGTCCATTTCAAATGCCAACCTGAAAACCACAGATGCAACAGAGAGGAATGGGAAGCATTTGTCGTCTGTAATTAACAGGCTTGCCTCTGCCTGCTCACCCACTGGGGCATCTCTGGAGTGTACATGAATACACTTTCCAGCCAACCCCATCCCTCCCCCAAGGAGTCATAATCTGAGGCTGAAGGTTTAGCACAGAACCATCTGTGGCAGCCCTGTGACAGCTCTGTTACTGCCATCCGCCTCCTGGGAGGGCCTGTTTGCAGCACAGTGAGCCAGAAAGAAAACATTTTTGACTCTGTCCTAATGGGGGCCGGGAGGAGGGAAGGCGGAGGATGACCAAACACACAGATTTCTGGTAGAGAAGTCTACAACCCAGAACACCATACCCAGTCAGAGCACTGATTTCAGAATATTTCAGTCTAAACAGTCCTTGCTTGTTGTTTTAGAAAATAGAAAAGAAATATCTCCAGTTGCCAAAAATACACAGACACACACACACAAACACACACACACACACACACACACACACACACATTCATAGACAGGCTCAGTATGTCTTAATTACTGAAAAACAACAGTATTATGTTAGAGGTAATTCATTTTGAAAATGCAAATTTTGTTTTCTCACAAACTTGGTTATTTAAGAAAATTATAGGTTTTTTTTTTAGCATTGGTGTTAGAACATTTTGTTAAGGTTGGTCTATGGTACATATTTGAATATAAAAATACAGTTTAAGTGACTTTTAAAAACTGATCCATAATTAGATAGGTAGAAGTTGGCAGTTTTCCAAAAGCGTGAATAGAAAATAAATGGCTTTATCAAAGGTAGGCACAGCAAGAGAGCATCTAGGACTATGGAATATTTAGGCCCATGGAAGTGCTAAATCTTCAGAATATTTACAATAAGAGATAATTTTCAGTTAAATCAACAAAACAAGAACAAAATATGAACCAATAAAAAATGAATGCAAGAATGAATAAACTGCTGATAAGTGAATGTGAAAGCACTGCACTTCCAAATTCTAAATCATTTGCCTTTATGAAGCCTAAGCAATCATACACCACTGCTTCTTGAACAGCTTTCTTACATTTAAATACATTAAAATTGAGGTTTTCTTAAAACAGTTCTATTATTATTTTTTTTTATTTTAATGCATGGGAAACAGATAGTTCAAAAGAAGAAAAAAATCACCTAAAATGTCACCACTACAAAATAATTGATTTTATTATTTCAGTGTGTATCCTTCCAATGCTTATATTCATATGCAGACATTTTTCTCTTTTTTAATTTAAAATATATTTTAAATTTTTTTTGTTATAGGGACAAAATCTTGCTACGTTTTTCAGGCTGGTCTTGAACTCCTGGCCTCAAGCAATCCTTCTGCCTCAGACTCCTAAAATACTGCGATTACAGGAGTGAGTCACTACACCCTGCTACAGACATTTTACTTTACACAAATGGAATTGCAGCATTGCTATCATTTTAAAACCTGTTTTATTTTTCACACAAGAATAAAATTAAGTATTTTCTCCTACTGTTGATCTTCACTGTCTTTATATTGTTTTGAGTGTAACAAAATATATCTAATCTACTCCCTACTGTCAGAAACCTAACTCTTTCTACTCTTTGCCATTCTAATCCAATAATCATTCTTAGAAACTAAATTTTTTGCATGCATTCATTGGAACTTCCTTGGATACATAATTACAGGCTTCCCTGGTGACTCAAATAATGTTCTCCTCAAACACTGCATGTTCTCACTCATAGGTGGCTGTTGAACAATGAGAACACATGGACACAGGGAAGGGAGCACCACACACTAAGGTCTGTTGGGGAGGAAATAGGGGAGGGGCAGTGGGGGGTGGGGAGCTGGGGAGAGAGAGTGTGTGAAGAAATGCCAGATATAGGTGATGAGGAGGAAGGCAGCAAATCACACTGCCATGTGTGTACCTATACAACAATCTTGCATGTTCTTCACATGTACTCCAAAACCTAAAATGCAATTAAAAAATAAATAAATAAAAATTAAAAAATTTAAAAAAATAGGCGTGGATTCAAGATGGCACGGTAAGAACAACTCAGGATTGCAGCTCTCAGTGAACGCACAGAGGGTGATTCAAAGCCACATTTCCAGACAGATCTTTGTTGCCCACAGAATGGGGAAATTCCCAGGTGTAGGAGAGACACGAGATGCAAGCGCAGCCATTTTGGCTGTTGTGACCGCTTCGGCCAGTGCCGCAGCAAAGCGGCAATCCGCAACACTCTGCACAAACACACTGACTCAGGTGCTCTGCTAAACAGGCAACCTGAGATTTGGGAGGGCAGATTAGCATATCCATCTGATTAAACAAGACTTGGACAGTGAGCCAGACCAGGAGATTCCTGGCAAGTGGAGTTTGAGCCAGTGCAGTGGCTCGCTGCACGGGAAATCACACAGATCCCGGTGCCCTAACAGCGGGCAACTGAAACACCTGGGAGAGAGCCTCCATTCAACTTAAAAAAAAAAAAGAAAGGTGCTCTGAGGCAGGGAGCCAGGTGAGCGGCTTGGTGGGTGCACAGGGACAAACAAAATGGCAATTCAAAATACTCCGGGTGGAGAGTTTCACTGCGGGCACAGTTGAACCCAGGACGGTGCAGCTCGGTGGGGGAGGGGCGTCTGCCATTACTAAGGCAATCCGCCTGTACTGAGGTACACTCCCATTGCTGATGCAGCCTGCTGTTGCCAAGGCAACCCACCATAACAGAGAGACTCCGCTGCAGGGCGGAGCCCATGGCAGCAGGGTGGACCCCACATATGCAGGGCTGAGTCTCAGCAGGCAAATAGTGACTAGACTGCCTCCAAGCTGGGCAGGATAGTGCAACGAACACTCATAAAGAAAGCATCTGAGAAAAAAAAAGGAATTTTAAGAGTTCTGCTGCAGCAGACATAAACGTAGCAGACTAACAGCCCTGAATAAACAATGGCGCTCACAGCTCAGCACTTGAGCTCCTATAAAGAACAGACCATCTCCTCAAGCAGCTCCCTGACCCCTGTGTATCCAAAGAGTCACCTCACAAAGGACTGATCAAACTGACATTAGGCGGACATCATTCTGGAACAAAGATAGCAGAAGAAGAAACTGGTAGCATCCCTCACTGTTCCGCAGCTGCTACAGGTGTACCCCAGACAAGCAGGGCCTGGAGTGGACCTCAGTAGTCATACAGCGAAGGGGCTAGACTGGTAAAAGGAAAACCAAGTAACAGAAATACCTCATCATCAACAATCTGGGCATCCACTCAGAGACCCAATCGAAAAGTCAGCAACTACTCAGATGACAGGTGGATAAATCCACAAAGATGGGAAGAAACCAGCACAAAAAGGAGAAAAGCACCCGAAACCAGAACACCTCACCTCCTACAAAGGACCAAAACTCCTCACCAGCAAGGGAACAAAGCTGGATGGAGAATGACTGTGAAAAAATGACAGAATCAGACTTCAGAAGGTGGGTAATGAGAAACTTCTGTGAGCTAAAAGAGCATGTTCTAACTCAATGCAAAGAAACTAAGAACCTTGAAAAAAGATTCAAGGAAATGATAACAAGCATGGATAACTTAAAGAGAAATATGAATAAATTGAAGGAGCTAAAAAAAAACAACACGAGAACTTTGTGAAGCATGCACAAGTTTCAACAGCCAAATTGACCAAGCAGAAGAAAGAATATCAGAAGTCGAAGATCAACTCAATGAAATAAAACGAGAAACCAAGATAAGAAAAAAAAAATGCAAAAAGGAATAAACAAAGTCTCCAAGAAATGTGGGACTATGTGAAGAGAACTAACCTACGTTTGATAGGTGTACCAGAAGGGGATGAAGAGAATGAATTTAAGCTAAAAAATACACTTCAGGATATTATCCAGAAAAATTTCCCCAACCTAGCAAGGCAGGCCAAAACTCAAATCCAAGAAATACAGAGAACACCACAAAAATACTCTGCAAGAAGAGCAACCCCAAGGCACATAATAATCAGATTCATCAGGGTTGAAATGAAGGAGAAAAAACTAAGGGCAGCCAGAGAGAAAGGTCGGGTCACCCACAAAGGGAAGCCCATCAGACTCACAGCAGATCTCTTGGCAGAAACTCTAAAAGCAAGAAAAGAGTGGGGGCCAATATTCAACATCCTTAAAGAAAGGAACTTTCAACCCAGAATTACATATCCAGCCAAACCGAGCTTCATAAGTGAAGGAAAAATAAAATCCTTTGCGAACAAGCAAGTACTCAGAGATTTTGTCACCACCAGGCCTTCTTTACAAGAGCTCCTGAAGGAGGCACTACACATAGAAAGGGACAACCAGTACCAGCCATTCCAAAAACACACTAAATGATAAAGAGCATCAACAAAATGAAGAATCTGCATCAACTAATGGGCAAAACAGCCAGCTAGCATCAAAATGGCAGTGTCAAATTCACACATAACAATATTAACCCTAAATGTAAATGGGCTAAATGCACCAATCAAAAGACACATACTGGCAAATTGGACAAAAACAAAACCCATCGTTGTACTGTATCCAGGAAACCCATCTCACATGCAAGGATACACAAAGGCTGAAAATAAAGGGATGGAGGAAGATTTACCAAGTAAATGGAGAGCAAAAAAAAAAACAAAAAAAGCAGGGGTTGCAATTCTCGTCTCTAATAAAATAAACTTCAAAGCAACAAAGATCAAAAGAGACAAAGAAGGTCATTACATAATGGTAAAAGGATCGATACAACAAGAAGAGCTAACGATCCTAAATATATATGGACCCAATACCGGAGCACCCAGATATATAAGGCAAGTTCTTAAAGACTTACAAAGAGAATTAGACTCCCACACAATAATAGTGGGAGACTTTAACACTCCACTGTCAATATTAGACAGATCAACCAGACAGAAAATTAACAAGGATATCCAGGGCTTGAACTCAGACCTGGAACAAGCAAACCTGAGAGACATTTACAGAACTCTCCACCCCAAATCCACAGACTATACATTCTTCTCAGCACCACATCACACCTACTCTAAAATTGACCACATAATTGGAAGTAAATCACTCCTCAGCAAATGCAGAAGAATGGAAATCATAACAAACAGTCTCTCAGACCATAGTGCAATCAAGTTAGAACTCAGAATTCAGAAACTAACCCAGAACCGCAAAGCTTCATGGAAACTGAACAACTGGCTCTTGAATGTTGACTGGATAAACAATGAAATGAAGGCAGAAATAAAGAAGTTCTTTGAAACCAACGAGAATGAAGACACAACATGCCAGAATCTCTGGAACACATTTAAAGCAGTCTCTAGAGGAAAGTATATAGCAATAAGTGCCCATATGAGAAGAGTGGAGAGATCCAAAACTGACAACCTATAGTCAAAATTGAAAGAGCTAGAGGAGCAAGATAAAAAAAAAACTCAAAAGCTAGCAAAAGACAAGAAATAACTAAGATCAGAGCAGAAATGAAGGAGATAGAGACACAAAAGACCCTTCAAAAAATCAATAAATCCAAGAGCAGGTTTTTTGAAAAGATCAACAAAATAGACAGACCACTAGCCAGACTGATTAAAAAGAAAACAGAGAACAACCAAATAGATGCAATAAAAAATGATAAAGGGGAAATCACCACAGATTCCACAGAAATTCAAACCATCATCAGAGAATATTACAACCAACTCTATGCACATAAACTAGTAAACTTGGATGAAATGAATAAATTCCTGGACAACTGTGTCTTCCCAAGCCTAAACCAGAAGGAAGCTGAAACTATAAATAGACCAATAACAAGTTAAGAAGTCGAGGCAGCAATTAAGAGCCTACCACATAAAAAAAGTCCAGGTCCAGATGGGTTCACAGCCAAATTCTACCAGACACCCAAAGAGGAGCTGGTACCATTCCGTCTAAAACTATTCCAAATAATCCAAAAAGAGGAAATCCTTCCCAAATCATTTTATGAGACCAACATCATCCTGATACCAAAACCCGGCAGAGACTCAACAAGAAAAGAAAACTTCAGGCCAATATCCATGATGAACATAGATGCAAAAATCTTCAATAAAATACTGGCAAGCCGATTGCAACAGCAAATCAAAAAACTTATCGATCATGATCAAGTAGGATTCATCCTGTGAATGCAAGGCTGGTTCAACATACACAAGTCTATAAACGTAATTCACCACATAAACAGAACCAAAAACAAAAACCACATGATTATCTCAATCGACACAGAGAAGGCATTTGACAAAATTCAACAGCCCTTTATGCTAAAAACCGTCAATAAACTCGCTTTCGGTGGAATGTATCTCAAAGTAATAAAAGCTATTTATGATAAACCAACAGCCAATATCATGCTGAATGGGCAAAAACTGGAAGCATTCCCTTTGAAATCCATCACTAGACAAGGATGTCCTCTGTCACCACTCCTATTCGATATAGTACTGGAAGTTCTAGCCAGAGCAATCGGGCAAGAAAAAGAAATAAAGTGTATTCAAATAGGAAAGGTGGAAGCCAAATTGTCTCTATTTGCAGACGACATGATAGTATACCTAGAAGACCCCATCACCTCAGCCCAAAAACACCTGAAACTGATAAGCAACTTCAGCAAAGTCTCAGGATATAAAATCAATGTGCAAAAATCACAAGCATTCCTATACACCAATAACAGACTTAAAGAGAGCCAAATCAAGAACAAACTGCCATTCACAATTGCTACAAAAAGAATAAAATACCTTGGAATACAACTCACAAGGAACGTAAGGGACCTCTTCAAGGAGAACTACAAACCAAAATTCTCTCAACGAAATCAGAGAGGACACAAACAGATGGAGAAACATTCCATGTTCATGGTTAGGAAGAATCAATATCGTAAAAATGGCTATAGTGCCAAAAGTAATTTATGGAATCAATGCTATCCCCATCAGGCTACCATTGACTTTCTTCACAGAACTGAAAAATATCACCTTGAACTTCATATGGAACCAAAAGAGAGTCCACATAGCCAAGTCAATTCTAAGCTAAAAAAACACAGCGAGGGCATAACACTACCAAATTTCAAACTATACTACAAGGCTACAGTAATCAAAACAGCATGGTACTGGTACCAAAACAGATATATAGACCAATGGAACAAAACAGGCATTGGAGGCAACACAGCATATCTACAACCATACAATCTTTGATAAACCTCACAAAAACAAGCAATGGGGAAAGGACTTCCTGTTTAATAAATGGTGTTGGGAAAGCTGGCTAGCCATGTGCAGAAAGCTGAAACTGGACCCCTTCCTGACACCCTACTCTAAAATTAACTCCAGATGGATTAAATATTTAAACATAAGACCTGGCACCATAAAAACCCTAGAAGAAAATCTAGGCAAAATCATTCAGGACATAGGAGTAGGCAAGGACTTCATGACCAAAACACCAAAAGCATTGGCAACAAAAGCCAAAATAGACAAATGGGACCTAATCAAACTCCACAGCTTCTGCATGGCAAAAGAAACAGTAACTAGAGTGAATCGGCAACCAACAGAATGGGAAAAAATTTTTGCAGTTTACGCATCTGACAAAGGGCTGATATCCAGAATTTACAAAGAACTCAAACAGATTTACAGGAAAAAAAACAAACAAGCCCATTCAAAAATGGGCAAAGGATATGAACAGACACTTTACAAAAGAAGACATACATGAGGCCAACAAACATATGAAAAAATGCTTATCATTACTGGTCATCAGAGAGATGCAAATCCAAACCGCATTGAGATACCATCTCACGCCAGTTAGAATGGTGATCATTAAAAAATCTGGAGACAACAGATGCTGGAGAGGATGTGGAGAAATAGGAACACTTTTACACTGTTGGTGTGAGTGTAAACTAGTTCAGTCATTGTGGAAGACAGTGTGGTGATTCCTCAAGGCCTTAGAAATAGAAATTCCAATTGACCCAGCAATCCCATTACTGAGTATATATCCAAAGGACTATAAATCGGTCTACTATAAGAACACATGCACACGAATGTTCATTGCAGCACTGTTTACAATAGCAAAGACCTGGAATCAACCCAAATGCCCATCAATGATAGACTGGACTGGGAAAATGGGGCACATATGCACCATGGAATATTATGCAGCAATAAAAAATGATGAGTTCATGTCTTTTGTAGGGACATGGATGAATCTGGAGAACATCATTCTCAGCAAACTGACACAAGAACAGAAAATGACATATCGCATATTCTCACTCATAGGTGGGTGACGAAAAATGAAAACACATGGACACAGGGAAGGGAGTACTACACACTGGGGTCTATTGGGGGGAAGAGGGGATGGACAGCGGGGGGGGGAGCTGGGGAGGAATAGCCCGGGGAGAAATGCCAAATGTGGGTGAAGGGGAGGAAGGCAGGAAAACACATTGCCATGTGTGTACGTATGGAAATGTCTTGCATGTTCTTAACATATACCCCCAAACCTAAAATGCAATAAAAAAATTTTAAAAAAATAAAATAAAAATGAAAAGCATTGCTATGTTTTACTAGATTGTCCTCCAAATCTGGGATCTAATTTAAAGGTCATGGGTAGTATATGAGAGAATCCACTTGCATGGATCTCACCAACTTTAGATATTATATATATATATGAAGGCTTTACCACTTTGCCTGAGGATGCTTTAATTTAAACATTGTGAATAAGATATTTGCATCTGTTAGCTACAGCATTTATATGGATGTGTGAGAGAGCCAGTTGCTCCATGCCCATTGCCCGTGGGTTTGTCTTTTTCCTCTTTCCCTATTACATTGTTGTAGGATTCTTCCGGAAATATTTATTTACCCATTAAGAAAGTCAGCCCTGTATCCCAGAGGATGCAAATGTTTTCCCAGTTTTTTTATATAACTTATATTTTTGATTAGAATAATTTTAATAATCATGTAGTCAAATATATATCTTTGCTCCTGCGTTTCTCTTTTCAGAACCAGGCATCCATGCCTGTAAAATATGTAAAATATGTGAGTACCCTGACACCTCCTCCAGTTACCCTCCACAGAAAAAACTGCAATCCTTCTCTCACACATCATGTGAACATAAGTTTGCATGTTTACTGTGTGCTTTGTTATATTACATCACTAATTTCAAATGGTGGGTTTTAAAGAAAAGAAGCTTTACTTCAGATAAGGGCCAAACTGATATTCAACCTTATTGTATTCATTTGCTAGTGGTGTCATAACAAAGTGCCACAGACTGAGTGGATTAAATCATGAAAATTTATTTTCTCACAGTTCTCGAGGCTAGAAGTACACAGTCATGGCATTGGCAGAGTTGGTGTCTTCTGGGGCCACTCTCCTTGGACTGTAGATGGCTGTCTTTTTCTGGTGTCTTCATATGGTCTTTCTTCTGTGTGTATCTGTGTCCTAATTGCCTCTTCAAATAAAGATGCCAGTTAGATCAGCCCACCCTAAAGACCTTGTTTAACTTGCATTACTTCTGTAAAGACTCAATCTCCAAACATAATCCTATTATGAGTATGAAAGTTAGGACTTCTATATATAAACTTTGTGGGGGATAACTGGCTACTCATATACAAAAAATTGAAACTGGACCCCTTCCTTATGCCATATACAGAAATTAACTCAAGATGGATTAAAGACTTAAATGTAAACCTCTAAACAATAAAAACCCTGAAATACCTAGGCAATACCATTCAGAACATAGGCACGGGAAAAGATTTCATGACGAAGATGCCAAAAGTAATCCCAACAAAAGCAAAACTTGACAACTGCGATCTAAGTAAACTAAACAGGTTCGGCATTCCAAAAGAAACTGCCAACAGAGTAAACAGAACGTGAGAAAATTTTTGCAAATTATGCATCTGACAAAGGTCTAATATCCAGCATCTATAGGAACTTAAACAAATTTACAAGGAAATAAAACCATTAAAAAGAGGTCAAAGGACATACAGACACTCCTTAAAACAAGATGTACTTTTTTGAAAAAGAGAAGATGGTGCTGTAGGAGCAACTCAGGATTGTAGCTCCCAGTGAAAGCGCAGAGGGTGAGTGGACGCCACATTTCCAGATGGATCTTTATTGCCCACAGACCAGGAGATTCCCAGGTGTAGGAGCCCCACGGGTCGCCAGCGTGGCTATTTTGGCTGGCACTGCTGTTTGGGCTGGCAAAGCTGTTTTGGCCAGCGCTGCAGCACAGTGGCACTCTGTACAAAATACACTGGTCTGGTTGCCCTGTTAAACTGGCAATTGAAGATCTGGGAAGGCAGATTAGCATATTCATCTGATTAAACAGGACTTAAACATAAAGCCAGGCCAGGAGATTCCCAGGCTGTGACATTGTTTCAGCTGGCACAATGGGTCGCCGCATGGGACATCACACAGATCCTGGCGCCCTTTCAGCAGGTGACTGGAACACCTGGGAGAGAGTCAACCATTCAACTTAAAAAAAGAAGGTCTCTGAGGCAGGAAGCCAGGTGATCAGGCTCGGTGGGTCCCACCCCCACAAAAACAAACAAACAAAAAAACCTGCAATTGGAAACGCTCAGGGTTGAGAGTTTTACGGGAAGCACAGCTGAACCCAGGACGGTGCAGCTCGGTGGGGGAGCGGCGTCCGCCATTACCAAGGCACTCCACCCCTACAGAAGTACTCTGCCATTGCTGACGCAGCCTGCTGTTGCTGAGGCAACCCACCATAACAGAGAGAGTCCACCATTACAGAGGTGGGCCACCATCGCCATGGCAGTTCTAACCACACCCATATAAACAGGACTGCAGGGAATTACACACGGCAGCAGGGCAGAGCCCGTGGCAGCAAGGTGGACCCCAGAGCAGCTCAGTATAGCCTCTGCAGGCAGGCAGTGACTAGACTGTCTCCTTGCTGGGCAGGACAGTGCAACAGATACTCATAAATAAAGCCCTAACTCCCCAGGACAGAGCACCTGAGGAAAAAAAAGGGTTTTATGAGTTCTGCTGCAGCAGACTTAAACGTACCTGCCTAGCAGCTCTGAATGAACAACAAAGCTCACAGCTCAGTACTTGAGCTCCTATAAAGTACAAAGTGTCTCCTCAAGCAGTTCTCTGACCCCCGTATATCCAAAGAGTCACCTCACAAAGGACTGATCAGACTGACATTTGGCGGGCATCACTCTGGGACAAAGATAGAAGAAGAAGAAACTGGCAGCAACCTTTACTGTTCCACAGCTGCTACAGGTGTTCCCCAGGCAAGCAGGGCCTGGAGTGGACCTCAGTAGCCCTACAGCAGAGGGGCCAGACTGTTAGAAGGAAAACTAAGAAACAGAAATACTTCATCATCAACAATACGAACGTCCACTCAGAGACCCAACCGGAAAATCAGCAACTACTCAGATGACAGGTGGATAAATCCACAAAGATGAAAAGAAACCAGTGCAAAAAGAAGGAAAACACCCAAAACCATAACACTTCGCCTCCTATAAGGGACCACAACTCCTCACCAGCAAGGGAACAAAGCAGGACAGAGAATCAGAGTGATGAATTGACAGAATCAGGATTCAGAAGGTGAGTACTGAGAAACTTCTGTGAGCTAAAAGAACATGTTCTAACTCAATGAAAAGAAACTAAGAACCTTGAAAAAAGATTTGAGGAAATGATAACAAGAATGGACAACCTAAAGAGGAATATGAGTGAATTGATGGAGCTGAAAAACACAACACAAAAACTTTGTGAAGCATGCACAAGTTTCAACAGCCAAATGGAACAAGCAGAAGAAAGGATATCAGAGTTCGAAGATCAACTCAATGAAATAAAATGAGAAGGCAAGATTAGAGAAAAAAGCGTAAAGGAATGAACAAAGTCTCCAAGAAATATGGGACTATGTGAAAAGACCTAATCTACATTTGATAGGTCTACCTGAATGTGACGAAGGGAATGAATCCAAGCTGAAAAATACTCTTCAGGATATTATCCAGAAAAACTTCCCCCACCTAGCAAGATAGGCCAATATTCAAGTCCAGGAAATACAGAGAACACCACAAAGATATTCCACAAGAAGAGCAACCCCAAGGCACATAATCATCAGATTCACCAGGGTTGAAATGAAGGAGAAAATGCTAAGGGCAGCCAGAGAGAAAGGTCGGGTCACTCACAAAGGGAAGTCCATCAGACTCACAGCAGATCTCTCAGCAGAAACCCTACAAGCCAGAAGAGAGTGGGGGCCAATATTCAATATCCTTAAAGAAAAGAACTTTCAACCCAGAATTTCATATCCAGCCAAACTAAGCTTTATAAGTGAAGGAAAAATAAAATCCTTTGAGAACAAGCAAGTACTCAGAGATTTTGTCACCACCAGGCCTGCTTTACAAGAGCTCCTGAAAGAGGCACTACACATAGAAAGGAACAACCAGTACCAGCCACCCCAAAAACACACCAAATGCTAAACAGCATAAATAAAATGAAGAATCTGCATCAACTAATGGGCAAAACAGCCAGCTAGCATCAAAATGGCAGTATCAAATTCACACATAACAATATTAACCCTAAATGTAAATGGGCTAAATGCACCAATCAAAAGACATAGACTGGCAAATCAGATAAAAAGCCAAAACCCATTGTTGTACTGTATCCAGAAAACCCATCTCACAAGCAGGGACACACAAAGGCTCAAAATAAAGGGATGGAGGAAGATTTACCAAGCAAACGGACAGCAAAAAAGAGCAGGTGTTGCAATTCCATCTCTGATAAAATAAGATCAAAAGAGACAAAGAAAGACATTACATAATGGTAAAAGGATCGATATAATAAGAAGAGCTAACGTTCCTAAATATATATGGACCCAATACAGGAGAATCCAGATATATAAGGCAAGTTCTTAATGACTTACAAAGAGACTTCAACTCCCATGCAATAATAGTGAGAGACTTTAACATACCAGTGTCAATATTAGACAGATCAACCAGACAGAAAATTAACAAGAATATACAGAACTTGAACTCAGACCTGGAACAAGAAAACCTAATAGACATTTACAGAACTCTCCACCCCAAATCCACAGAATATACATTCTTCTCAGCACCACAACACACCTACTCTAAAATTGACCACATAATTGGAAGTAAATCACTCCTCAGCAAATGCAGAAGAATGGAAATCATAACAAACAGTCTCTCAGACCATAGTGCAATCAAGTTAGAACTCAGAATTCAGAAACTAACTCAGAACCGCACAGCTTCATGGAAACTGAACAACTGGCTCTTGAATGTTGACTGGGTAAACAACGAAATGAAGGCAGAAATAAAGAAGTTCTTTGAAACCAATGAGAATGAAGACACAACATACCAGAATCTCTGGAACACATTTAAAGCAGTCTCTAGAGGAAAATATATAGCAATAAGTGCCCATATGAGAATAGTGGAGAGATCCAAAAATGACACCCTATAGTCAAAATTGAAAGAGCTAGAGGAGCAAGATCAAAAAAACTCAAAAGCTAGCAAAAGACAAGAAAGAACTAAGTTCAGAGCAGAACTGAAGGAGATAGAGACATGAAAAACCCTTCAAAAAATCAATAAATCCAAGAGCTGGTTTTTTGAAAAGATCAACAAAATAGACCACTATTCAGATTAATAAAACAGAATGATGAGTTCGTGACCTTTGTAGGGACATGGATGAATCTGGAGAACATCATTCTCAGCAAACTGACACAAGAACAGAAAATGAAATACTGCATATTCTCACTCATAGGTGGGTGATGAAAAATGAGAACACATGGACACAGGGAGGGGAGTACTAAACACTGGGGTCTATTGGGGGGAAAAGGGGAGGGCCAGCGGGGGGGGAGCTGGGGAGGGATAGCCTGGGGAGAAATGCCAAATGTGGGTGAAGGGGAGAAAGGAAGCAAAACACACTGCCATATGTGTACCTATGCAACTGTCTTGCATGTTCAGCACATGTACCCCAAAACCTAAAATACAATAAAAAATTTAAAAAAAGAAAAGAGAGAATAACCAAATAGATGCAATAAAAAAATGATTAAGGAGAAATCACCACAGATTCCACAGAAATTCAAACCATCATCAGAGAATATTACAACCAACTCTATGCACATAAACTAGTAAACCTGGAAGAAATGGATAAATTCCGGGAAACTTGTGTCCTCCCAAGTCTAAACCAGGAGGAAGCCGAAACTACGAATAGACCAATAACAAGGTCAGAAGTCGAGGCAGCAATTAAGAGCCTACCTCAAAAAAAAAAGCCCAAGTCTAGATGGGTTCACAGCTGAATTCTACCAGACACACAAAGAGGAACTGGTACCATTTCTTCTGAAACTATTCCAAATAATCCAAAAAGAGAGAATCCTTCCCAAATCATTTTATGAGACCAACATCATCCTGATACAAAAACATGGCAGAGACTCAACAAGAAAAGAAAACTTCAGGCCCATATCCATGATGAACATAGATGCAAAAATCTTCAATAAAATACTGGCAAGCCGATTGCAACAGCTCATCAAAAAACTTATCCACCATGATCAAGTAGGATTCATCCCGGGGATGCAAGGCTGGTTCAACATAGGCATGTCTATAAACGTAATTCACCACATAAACAGAACCAAAAACATGATTATCTCAATTGATGCAGAGAAGGCCTTTGACAAAATTCAACAGCGCTTTATGCTAAAAACCCTCAATGAACTCAGTATTGAAGGAATGTATCTCAAAATAATAAAAGCTATTTATAACAAACCAACAGCCAATATCATACTGAATGGGCAAAAACTGGAAGCATTCCCTTTGAAATCCGTCACTAGACAAGGATGTCCTCTCTCACCACTCCTATTCAATATAGTACTGGAAGTTCTAGCCAGAGCAATCGGGCAAGAAAAAGAAATAAAGGGTATTCAAATAGGAAAGAAGGAAGCCAAATTGTTTCTATTTGCAGACGACATGATAGTATATCTAGAAGACCACGTCATCTCAGCCCAAAAACTCCTGAAACTGATAAGCAACTTCAGCAAAGTCTCAGGATACAAAATCAATGTGCAAAAATCACAAGCATTCCTATACACCAATAACAGACTTAAAGAAAGCCAAATCAAGAACGAACTGTCATTCACAATTGCTACAAAGAGAATAAAATACCTAGGAACACAACTAATAAGGAAGGTAAAGGACCTCTTCAAGGAGACCTACAAACCACTGCTCAAAGCAATAAGACAGTACACAAACAGATGGAGAAACATTCCATGTTCATGGTTAGGAAGAATCAATATTGTGAAAATGGCCATACTGCCCAAAGTAATATACAGATTCAATGCTATCCCCATCAAGCTACCAATGACCTTCCTCACAGAACTGGAAAAAAACACCTTAAACTTCATATGGAACCAAAAGAGAGCCCACATAGCCAAGTCAATTCTAAGCAAAAAGAATACAGCAGGAGGCATTACACTACTGAACTTCAAACTATACTACAAGGCTACAGTAATCAAAACAGCATGGCACTGGTGCCAAAACAGAGATATAGACCAATGGAACAGAACAGAGGCATCGGAGGCAACACAGCATATCTACAACCAAACAATCTTTGATAAACCTCACAAAAACAAGCAATGGGAAAAGGATTCCCTGTTTAATAAATGGTATTGGGAAAACTGGCTAGCCATGTGCAGAAAGCAGAAACTGGACCCCTTCCTGACACCTTACACTAAAATTAACTCCAGATGGATTAAAGACTTAAACACAAGACCTGGCACCATAAAAACCATAGAAGAAAATCTAGGCAAAACCATCCAGGACATAGGAGTAGGCAAGGACCTCATGACCAAAACACCAAAAGCATTGGCAACAAAAGCCAAAATAGACAAATAGGACGTAATCAAACTCCACAGCTTCTGCACGGCAAAAGAAACAGTCATTAGAGTGAATCGGCAACCAATAGAATGGGAAAAAATTTTTGCAGTTTACCTATCTGACAAAGGGCTGATATCCAGAATCTACAAAGAACTAAAACAGATTTACAAGAACAAAACAAACAAGCCCATTCAAAAATGGGCAAAGGATATGAACAGACACTTTACAAAAGAAGACATACATGAGGCCAACAAACATATGAAAAAATGCACATCATCACTGGTCATTAGAGAAATGCAAATCAAAACTACATTGAGATACCACCTCATGCCAGTTAGAATGGCGATCATTAAAAAATCTGGAGACAACAGATGCTGGAGAGGATGTGGAGAAATAGGAACACTTTCACACTGCTGGTGGGAGTGGAAATTAGTTCAACCATTGTGGAAGACAGTGTGGCGATTCCTCAAGGACCTAGAAATAGAAATTCCATTTGACCCAGCAATCCCATTACTGGGTATATATCCAAAGGATTATAAATCGTTCTACTATAAGGACACATGCACACAAATGTTCATTGCAGCACTGTTTACAATAGCAAAGACCTGGAACCAACCCAAATGTCCATCGGTGATAGACTGGATTGGAAAAATGTGGCATATATACACCATGGAATATTATGCAGCAATCAAAAACGATGAGTTCGTGTCCTTTGTAAGGACATGGATGAACATGGAGATCATCATTCTCAGCAAACTGACACAAGAACAGAAAATGAAATACCGCATGTTCTCACTCATAGGCAGTGATGAACAATGAGAACACATGGACACAGGGAGGGGAGCACTACACGCTGGGGTCTATTGGGGGCAATAGGGGAGGGACAGTGTGGGGGGAGTTGGGGAGGGATAGCATGGGGAGAAATGCCAGATGTGGGTGATGGGAAGGAAAGGAGCAAATCACACTGCCGCGTGTGTACCTATGCAACTATCTTGCATGTTCTTCACATGTACCCTAAAAGCTAAAATGCAATAAAAAATTAAAATAAATAAATAAATAAAAATAAAAAAAGAAGATATACATGTCTACATGTATATCCAACAATCACATGACGAAAAACTCAACATCACTAAATATTCAAGAAATGCAAATCAAAACAACAATGAAAAATCATCTAACACCAGTCAGCATGATTACTACTAAAAAGTCAAAAAAGTATCAGATGCTGGCATGTTTGTGGAGAAAAAGAAACGCTTATACACTGTTAGTAGGAGTTTAAATTAGTTCAACCATTGTGGAAGTTCGACCAGTGTGGTAATTCCTCAAATACCTGAAGATGTGATGGCAATCCCATTACTGGGTATATACCCACGGGAATATAAACTGTTCTATTATAAAGACACATGGATGAGCATGTTTATTGCAGCACTGTTCACAAAAACCAGACATGGACTTAACCTAAATATTCATCAATGATAGACTGGATAAAGAAAATGTGGTACATATACACCATGGAATACTATGTAGCCATACACAAGAATGAAATCATGTCCTTTTGCAGGGACATGGAGGAAGCTGGAGGCCGTTATCCTCAGTAAACTAACTCAAGAACAGAAAATCGAATACTGCATGTTCTCACCTACAAGTAGGAGCTACATGATGAGAACAGAAGGACATACAGAGGGGAACATTAGACATTAGGGCGTATTGGAGGGTGGGAGGTGGGAGGAAGCGGAGGATCAGGAAGAATAACTAATGGGTACTAGGCTGAATACCTGGTTGATAAAATAATTTGTACAATAAACTCCCATGACACACTTACCTAAGTAACAAACCTGTACATACACCCGTGAACTTCAAAGTAAAAAAAAAAAAAAGGAACTTTGAGAAGGGTGACACAGTTCAGGCCATAGCATTAATTAATACAATTCTTAACACCGAAGAACAAACTAAACAAAACTTTAAAGATTGCATTTGAACCTAATCTAGACGGTTGTCTGCTAGAACAAAAACAAAAAACAATCAATATATTCCCCTTAGGATTTAAACAAGACCCAGAATTCTACAACGTAATACTCCAAATGCTGAAGAATGGATTCAGAATTCCTTAGCACATGACTACGGTTTGAATGTTTTTGTCCCCTCCAAAAATTCAGGTTGAAACTTAATCTCCAGAACAACAGTATTGAGTGATGTGGGCTTTAGGAGATGATCGGGCTTTGAGGACTCCTCCCTCCTAAATGGAATTAGGTGCCCTTATAAAAGGGCTTGATGAAGGGAGTTTGTCCTTTGTGGCCTTCCACCTTTTGCCTCTCTGGAAGACACAGTATTCAAGACATCATCTTGGAAGCGGAGATGGGACCTTCACCACACCATGAATCTGCTGGCTCCTTGATCTTGAACATTCCAGCCTCCAGAACTGTAAGAAACTTATTTCTATTCTTTGTATATTACCCAGGTCATCGTACTCTGTTATAGCAGCAGAAGATGCACTAAGGCACACTCAAAGGACAGGAAAAATCACAATCCGCAAGTAAAAGTAAAATCAATAGATACCAATCCTGATGTGACTCAGATGTTAAAATCATTAGATAGAGACTTTAAAACAATTATTAAAAGCAAGCTCCAATATGTAAGGAAACACTTTTGACATAAATAGAATGACAGAAAATCTCTGGAAACAGACAGATGACATAATAAATAATAGAACTGAAATTTTAAAACAATAATACACAACTTTTTAAATGTGAAGTTCAAACTACTACTAATACCAGAATTTTATTTCAAGACTAGGTTTGTGATTTCAGATTAATGTTATTTTTCTAATTTCTGGTATTCTTGAATACTTAAAAAATTTTTTTGTCAGAAATTCTTCAAATCCTGCATCTTCTTCCATCCACATTATCTCAACTTGCTGGTTTTCTTTTTTAAGTGAGAGCCATAGGACATTTTTCTCTGGAAGAGTGTCTCCTCTGTGTCTTCTCCTGGGGCTCGCCTCTCCTCTCAGAGCTTCTCTGTTCCTGATGCTGATGTCCTGAGGACCAGCTTCAGCATGGCAGCTCCCAGAGGAAGCTCCAGGATGACTCTCATGGACAGGCTTTTAAAGGGAGGGACTGGCAGTGATACAGACCAACCAAGAAATAGGTTATTTATAATATTCATCTTTCCTGATGGTGAGAAATACACTTTTTTCACACCGTGCCCTTCCACTGAGCTGGGAAGCAATGGTCCGTAAGTCAGTCACCCCTTTGCTCAGCTCCTACAGTATGGAGGTTGCCCTGAAAATTTAGAAATCAATGAAAAAAAATGAGATTTTCTTCCCTTTGGGTAAAATTAAAGCAACAGGAAAGGGTTATTCTTTCAGTTACCGTGAAGATGTTAGTAAAATTACTCTCCAGAGATGAAACCTGAGCTTCAGATTCTCTCATTAGTTTATGTGCCAAATTGACCACTAAAGAATGCCCAGAAAGCTGGTAAAACATTAATTCTGGGTGTGTGCATGAGGGTGTCTTTGGAAGAGATTAATGCTTAAATAAGTAAGCTGAGTAATAATCACCCTCACCAATGTGAGTGGGCATCATCAAATCCATGGAAGGTCCAAACAGAACAGAAAGGCAAAGGAAGGGCAAAGTCATTCTCTCTTTGCTTGAGCAGAAATGTCCATCTTCTCGAGTCTTCTGACATCAGCACTCCTCCTTCTCAGGCTTTTGGACACAAAAAAGACTTAACACCCTTGGCCTCCTAGTTTTCAGGCCTTTGGTCCAAGTTGGACCATTGCCTTTCTTGGTTCTCCAGCTTGCAGATGGTGGATTATGGAGCTTCTCAGCCTCCATAACTGCCTGAGCCACTTCTTACAATAAATCTATTCTGATACACACTGCTTCTGTCTATCTGGAGAATGCATTGGCTCTGTTTCTCTAGGGAACCCTGGCTAATACAGATCCCCTACAAAAATAAATTCTCATAGCATATATTTACCAAAGTGTAAGTTATTGCTTCCAATTTGTATAGTAAGTCTCTAATAACATATCGGCAAAGCCTCTTTCTGGTAGAATCAACAATCAATGCATTAACAAGCAGAGTGTTTCTAAACCTCGAAAACCTGAAGGCCGAGGGTTTCATAGTGAAAGAACATTGATGACAGCCAATGACAGATGCCCTTGACACTTTTTATGTCACAAATTTAAACACAAATAGATGGCATCAGAGTTCTATTCCCATTAAATTAAGTTGAACTAATACAATGTTTGAATTGTGATAAATTTATTGTGACTTGAAAGAAAGTTTCTAGAAGCCACATTCTCGAAAGGAGGGTGAAATTTCATGGTATAGAATACAAATATATTTAGACATCTCTGTGGCTTTATTTTTTACTCTGAAACACAAGCACTTTTTTTCTTTTTGCCCCTCAACTATTCCTTAGCTTACATAGTTATGTATTATCTCCTTTTCTTCTGCATTTTTTCTTCATCTCATCCTCATTTCTGGTCCACTTTTAGTCACTCCTACCCATGTTCAGAGGCAGCAAAACACTGCATCACCTTCTGACAGCATACTGAATTAAGAGGGAACGCCTGCTCAGTGTTCTAGTGTTACAGAAGTTTAAATTGCAGTGGCTACGTCAAATGTCGAAGAAAAAAAACGTTTGTTCAACTGTATTTATTACAACAAAATTACAGGATATTAAAATAATTTAGTTGGTCCATTTAAGTTTCTCACGATGATATTTAACACACAGTTCAGCCGTTCTGGTCAAAAAGTCAAGGCACCAACCAGTGACTTGATCTAAGATTTTCTGTTTTTATTTTGTCCCTAGTAGACCTTGTAGTCGCAGCCCCTCAACAAATCCCAATTGTGATACGGTTGGAAATTTAGTCATTCAGGGAAAAGCTTCAGTGAAATTTTCAAGTAGCAGTCATATGGTTACCCCTACAGTGATCAAAGGATCGTGTGACCTTAATCAAGTCATTCAGTCAATCAGTTTCCTCTTTTAGAAAATCAGTGCTACTGATTTGGAAGATATGTAAGGTCCCTTACACTTTCCGGATTATTAATGTTTTACTAATCAATTAATATTTGTCCATTGAAAAGTCTTCATTTTCAAAACACAAAGAACTTTCCCATACATGTGTGAGTAGAGGACTAAAATGGCACAGCTAAGTTGAGATTCAATTCTCAGTAATCCCAGTTAGGTCAATTATCTCAGTTTTCTTTTCTTCTCCAAAGGCAGACAACCAATCTTTCTCTCTTAAGCCTGAGCAGTTCACCATTTCAACTAGGAGCTTGGAGCTCAGCAAGTCAAAACCATGTTGGGGACACAATTCAGAGGAATGATTAGGCAAGAAGTTAGATAATAGAACATGAAAAAGTCTTGTCTATTCCATCTGGCTTGGTGACCTAGGATTGGAGGAAAACTGGGGAGCCAACTAACTGGAGCACCTTGGTAACTGAAGAAACCTAAATAAACCTCCAGGGCAGCAGCTATGGCGTGTGCAGATGACAGGTGACTAGGCACATTCCTCAGCAATCCTGGATCATATTCTTACGTAGTTTAAAGCAATTAATTATCTCTTTAATGCCCATAATGAAGGCCAAACTATTTGTCATGAACTATGTGTGTTTTTCATGATTTGGCCCAAGTCTCTTTCAAGCATCCAACACTCACCCACATCCAATGGCCAGGTTGATCCACCTTCTGTAGGTGTGAGATTCCTAAACATACTTGCATTCTTAGATCTCTCTGTCATCCAGATTCCATCCTGTAGTATCCTCTGCTTTGGAACCATCCCCACCTGCCATGGGTGTTGCAAAGCTCTTTCTTTAGTGTCCGTAGTGCCTTGCTCATATCACGCACATTATGCTCATTTCCATCTCTGTCTCTTCACAAGACCATATGGACCCTGCATGATGAGCTCTTCATCTATAGCTACTAAGTAGAATCAACCTCTTAATGCAAAATAGCTTGTTTAGGTAGCACATTGCAGTCTACCATAGTCATTAGTCTATTTGACAAACAGCCCATGCACAGACACTTCAGGTTTTACTGCCCAGTTTGATTGGAAAGGATGGGAAGTCTACATATGTTCACTTAGACTCATGCAGATCCATGTCATCATAGCTAACAAACTGAGAAAAAAAAAGGTACTTCACATACAGGGAAAGCTATGCAGCTAGAAGGAATAAGACATCTTCTAGGACAGTTGTCAGTTAAGAGAATGAAATATTTGACCTTGGTTTTACACCGTGTTGTGAGGAGAGGCAGTGAATTTTCTGATTTAACTAGGAAACTCTAAAATCCCCTATTTTATCTCCAAGAAAAAGAAAATGTTAGTTCTGGTAGTAGCAGCAGCATCAGACAGCCTCTCTGGTGTGAAACCACTGCTTTTATTAGAAGCAAACACTACGGTCATGCCTCAACATCTGCCATCTTGGACTGTTTTCACTCCCAAGGAGAAATGCCACCATAAAGCTATGGAACACTCTGGAAGTGAGACAAAACACTCATACGACATGATTTCCACGACCCAAGATAAATAACTTTTTTTAAAAAGGCTGTCAACAGCTGATTATTTTACCATCATTAAGGATAACACCATGTGCAGTTCTTCAACTTTCTTTTAAATACGTCTTACTAAGGATTAATTAAGAAGTATGTAACTGATTAAACCATATGAAGACTGAAAGGCTGGAGTGCCAAAGATCAGAGTCGTCAATATTTAAAACAGTTAATACGGCGTCAATTAGGATTGCCATGACCATGTGGGCATCAACTGGCTATGAAATAAATGTTGCTGGAGAAACACATGTGAATAAAAGGAAAACTATCGTTGGATTTTGAGCTCTCATTCCATATGACACTGTCAAGTGAACAAAAAGTGAAATACCCAGAATGTTGTTTTCTCTTAAAGAGATAGAACCAGATCTAATGAAAAAGGTGAGCACAAGAAAACAAGTTAAAAATGGAAGATGTCTCAAGAACAGAAAATGAAACACCGCATATTCTCACTCATAGGTGGGTGATGAAAAATGAGAACACATGGACACAGAGAGGGGAGTACTAAACACTGGGGTCTATAGGGGGGAAAGGGGAGGGCCAGTGGGAGGGGGAGGTGGGGAGGGATTGCCAGGGGAGAAATACCAAATGTGGGTAAAGGGGAGAAAGCAAACAAAACACACTGCCCTGTGTGTACCTATGCAACTGTATTGCATGTTCTGCACATGTACCCCAAAACCTAAAATGCAATTAAAAAAAAAAGTTCTTGAATTAAGAAAAAAATATAAAAACTTAAAAAAAAATGGAAGATGTCTGAGAGAGAGAGAGAGAGAGAGAGAAGAAAGGAAGAAAGAAAGAAAGAAAGAAAGAAAGAAAGAAAGAAAGAAAGAAAGAAAGAAAGAAAGAGAGAGAGAAGAAAAGAGGAAGCCAGAGCACTTCGCTGCATCTTAGCTTCGTACGTTTGTTGTTTTTTGATAAATCGGTACAGGTCAGATTTTTCTTTGTGTTTCTGTGACCTAACATAGTGAATTCTTCCACAGGTGCTGACCAAATAAGCAAACGTGTGTTGAATAAGGACAGAAATGAGGCAATTATATAAATGTTATGTACTTATGTACAGTGAAGCCCAGGAAAAATCAAGACTAGAGCAGGAATTGGGAAACATCAGAAATAAATACGATTGGTAGAGTTTGAGTTTCCGAACTGCTTAAATAAGGCTAAACTCAACACAACCATATTAACTCAGACTCATCCCCAATCCATTACATCATGGCTGAAAAACTGAAGAAAAATTTATACTCCACACAAACAAAGGAAGCTGTACAGCTAGAAGGAAGGCCAGAAGATCGAGGTTTACACAACATGAACTATAAAGAAGAACACAGCTCTTAAAAAAAAAACGTCAGCCTCATTGATAATTAAAGTCAAAGGACACAGATTCTAAAGTATCAGTTTTAACTCCTCACCTTAGGAAAAAAAATAAGCAAATGCTAAAGTCCACTGGATCAAGAGAAACCAGAGGGAAGTCTTTTAAACTAATCCTACTTGTTCTAGTGGGTTAATTCAAAATACATAAGCAGCAACGACACCGCCCTTACATTCAAAGATGCTACAGTAGTAAAACTTTAAAAACTCAAAGCCTGCCGCAAGAAAATGGTAAACCATAAATAATTTAGACACATACAAAAATTTACCTAAACTGTTAGCCAAAGAGTAGAGGATAAATTATATTTATATCGTGATTATCTCTAAGGAAGCACTTTGCCAACGATAGACACAGACTGAAAACTAACTCACAAATGTAGGTGTCTGTTAAGTGATGAATTATTAATATAATCTACCTAGAATTATTTTAAAACGCATTTTACAAATAAGTCACCTGAAAGTGTGGGGAGGTTGGGGAGGGATAACATGGGGAGAAATGCCAGATGTAGGTGACAGGGGGATGGAGGCAGCACACCACATTGCCATGCGTGTACCTATGCAACAATCCTGCATGATCTGTACATGTACCCCAGCACCTAAAGTACAATTAAAAAAAAAAAAAAGAAAGTGATCAACACAGACTTGAAATAAAGTATAATGAAAGGTTGCTATTGACTTTGCCATCTTAATATCTCTCCCCAGGCCAAAACACTATGATGCTTAGAAAGTTCCAAATGCTACTTTGCAACTTGACTGGCAAAATGTCAGAACACGTGGACAACCGTGGAGCTACTAATTCTGCTTTTGCTTTGTTTGTTTGTTTGTTTGTTGCCATTGAGGAATCTGAGGTCCCATAACCTGACACATTTAGTATCTGACCTAGGGAGAACTGGCTCCTCAATCTCATGGCATTCCATGACACCAAGCCTCCTGGCTGCTGTGAACTGTACATCTACAAAGTGGGGCTTATTTCTGCAAACACACTTAGTAAGAAGAAACAGAGTTTGGGGGTGTTCCATGAATCTGTTACTCATAAGAACAATGTCCCTTTCTCTCTCTCTCTCTCTCTCAGTCTCTCTCTCTCTGTCTCTCTCTCTCTGTCTCTCTCAGTCTCTCTCTCTGTCTCTCTCTCTCAGTCTCTCTGTCTCTCTCTCTCAGTCTCTCTCTCTCTCTCAGTCTCTCTCTCTGTCTCTCTCTCTCAGTCTCTCTGTCTCTCTCTCAGTCTCTCTCTCTGTGTCTCTCTCTCAGTCTCTCTCTCACTCTGTCTCTCTCTCAGTCTCTCTCTCTGTCTCTCTCTGTCTCTCTCTCTCAGTCTCTCTGTCTCTCTCTCAGTCTCTCTCTCTGTGTCTCTCTCTCAGTCTCTCTCTCTGTCTCTCTCTGTCTCTCTGTCTCTATCTCTCTCTCTCTGTCTCTCTCTGTCTCTCTCTGTCTCTCTCTCTCAGTCTCTCTGTCTCTCTCTCTGTCTCTCTCTCTGTCTCTCTCTGTCTCTCTCTCAGTCTCTCTGTCTCTCTCTGTCTCTCTCTCTCTGTCTCTCTCTGTCTCTCTCTCTCAGTCTCTCTGTCTCTCTCTCTCTCAGTCTCTCTCTCTGTGTGTCTCTCTCTGTCTCTCTCTCTCTCAGTCTCTCTCTCTGTCTCTCTGTTTCTCTCTGTCTCTCTCTCAGTCTGTCTCTCTCTCAGTCTCTCTGTCTCTCTCTGTCTCTCTCTCAGTCTCTCTCTGTCTCTCTCTCAGTCTCTCTCTCTGTCTCTCTCTGTCTCTCTCTCTCAGTCTCTCTGTCTCTCTCTCAGTCTCTCTCTCTGTGTCTCTCTCTCAGTCTCTCTCTCTGTCTCTCTCTGTCTCTCTGTCTTTCTCTATCTCTCTCTCTCTGTCTCTCTCTCTGTCTCTCTCTGTCTCTCTCTCAGTCTCTCTGCCTCTCTCTGTCTCTCTCTCTGTCTCTCTCTCTCAGTCTCTCTGTCTCTCTCTCTCTCTCAGTCTCTCTCTCTGTGTGTCTCTCTCTGTCTCTCTCTCTCAGTCTCTCTCTCTGTCTCTCTGTTTCTCTCTGTCTCTCTCTCTCAGTCTCTCTGTCTCTCTCTCAGTCTCTCTGTCTCTCTCTCTCTCAGTCTCTCTGTCTCTCTCTGTCTCTCTCTCTCTCAGTCTCTCTCTCTCTCTCTCTCTCTCTCTCTCTCTGTCTCTCTCTCTCTCTCTCTCTCTCTCTCTCTCTCTCTCTCTCTCTCTCTCTGTCTCTCTCTCTCTCTTTCTCTTTCTGTTTTTAGAGGCTGGGTCTTTGCTCTGCCACCCTGGCTGGAGTCCAATGGCTCCATCATAGCTCACTAGAGACTCAAACTCCTAGGTTCAAGTGATCCTTGCACCTTGGCCTCCCCAGTAGCTGGGACTACAGACATGCACCACCATGCCTGATTATTTTTTTTTTATTTTTTGTTTTTGTAGAGACAGGGTCTCATCATGTTGCTGAGATTAGTCTCGAACTCCTGAGCTCAAGTGATCCTTCTGCCTTGGCCTCCCAGTGTTGAGATGACAGGTGTAGGTCACTGCGCCCAGCCCAGTGTCCCTTTCTCTTAATGTTGACGGGAAGGCATCTTCACACATAACTATTTGATGGCTGCCTTCAGAATGCACTGACCACCTTGGTGTCATTCCTTGCTGAACCCAAGTTCTCCTTCCCTGATAAACACTTGCATGGTCATTTCCCTTGCTGCAAGAGAAAAATCCTTCTGCAAAGTGTGTTTTGCTCATTAATATGAACATAAAACCAGATTTACTTTTTCTTTCATTTGGGAAAAGCTAAGTTAGGTTTCTCAAAGCAGGTTTCTGAGAACTGGGGGATGCTATTCGATGTTAAATGGAAAACGTTTCCACAGTCAAAAACATATGGAAAAAGCTGGCTTGCTCAGGACTCAGGGCTTAGGCATTCTAAGAACTGTTCATCATCATTTGGCAATGGGGTTTCTTAGGGGAGCAGACGGTATGTGGTCATCTCCGCAAACCATCTGGACACAAGGCTCTTTGCCTGTAGAGGTGTCCTCAAAGGCAGGTCCATGAACACATTTGGCAGATACTGCTCTATGTTGTTATATGGCCACATGCCCCCTGGACTCCGTGCTAAGGCAGCCACTGGCCTGCAATGCATTTTATTTGTAGCTCAAACTACAACTGTGGGAGCATAACTTCATTTTTCGAACTTTGGGGTCACCAAAATCTGTTTCCAAATCTCATGAGGCAAACTGATGTTGGAGAAAATAAGTGGCTGAAAATGGTTACTGAGGCTTCACTATTCCCTATTGATATTAAAACGGAGGCCAGAAAAATTTATTATAACCAAGGGAGTCTGTAAGTTCTGCAGTTATTTTAGCACATAAGAAAGATAAGTCTAATGAGAACTCCTGAATCCTGCATTCATTTCTCTAGCTTTGAAAAGAAACTGAAAGCACTTCTGATAAACGTCTTAATGAGTTGCCCAGAGGTTCATTTATGTGTGCTTTGAAAAGCTCTTGAATAATATCAAGTGAATTTACAATTAACTTATGAATGTCAAAAGACCCGCCCTGAAGGAGCCCAGTGAGGAGAAAGGAGAAACTTTCCTTCCAGTCCAGCATGAGCTGGGCGGCTGGCATGAGGGCTTTGCAGCTCATGTGCATTTATTCCAGTGTCCGAGTGGCCTGGAGATGAGCAAGTTCACTTCTACCTGTTCCGGCATTTCTATTTGTTAAGTGATAAAGTGATGATTGTTACATGTGAATGACTACTAGGAAATTTGTTTACAATGTAGAGAAACCTTTATGTAACACTGTGTGTTATTGAATTCACCATGATTTGTGGTCTCTGATGATGCTTATTCATTGGCTCTTAGTAATAGTCCTATATACCACTAGGTTGTTATTTTTGTGAACCCTCAAGAACAGAACAAAACCTTCCACTTTCTTTGGGGTGGCCTGCACCGTGCTTTCTTTGAGCTCTGTTGGGCAGTAGCAGTGCCTGGGACCCAAATGATTTATAATGTACCTTTCCTCAAAGTCCAAGGCCCTTGGCAGGTGGTGTGGCAGGATGAACATTTCAGGTGCAGGAAAAACTAGTTCATTATCTAGAGAAACAATCACTATGACCAGAGAGTGATTTGAGAAGCAGACTGATGCAACGATGAAGATCACAGACAGGGACACGGTACACAGGATGGGCTTCTAGCTTTAATACCTGCCAGCTGGACGGCCTTGAATGAATCAGTCACCCTCTCCATGACTCCCAGGCCTGCTGTGAGGAGTGAATGGGTTAACATATGCAGAGGGCTAAGAACAGTACCCAGCATGCTAAAAACCCTATAGTAGGCCATGGTTATTGTTTCCAACATAAATGTGTCCTTATGTTGCATGGCTATGGTGGCTCATGGAATAGGAAGAGATAGCACTAGGCCAACAGATAACCAACCCTGGCTAACTGCTTTTGGGGACAGGTGTTATTTAAGTAACTAAAGCTACCATGTTCAAGCAGAGAAAGAAGGTCTTGAATATATTCACAAAGACTATGTTTTACAGAATTAACCTTCAAACAAATAAACTATTTAATTAAATTCACTTGCAATTCAACTAGAAATAAGGACATAAGCATTGGATGTGACCAGAATTAGTCTAAATGTGCAATTTCCATGTGGGAAGTGATTGGGATGGTATTTATGATAAAAGCAAGAGGACTCTTTGTTTAAGTCAAATGTAGTACCCAGGCTATTTGATCAGGCACTCAAACCATCAATATTTATGGAACATTAACAATGAATTAGGCGCTGTGGGGTTAGTAAGGGTCCTTACTTCCCTAAACCCTAGGACATGGAGAGAACCAACAGCAATATGTTTTAAAAATAGAAAGTAAAATTGAGGCCAGGAACTCACAAAGTAAGCAGTGGATGCCTTAGCTCTAAAGCTCCCCTGTTCTCATTTAGGATCCCTCTGCCTTGTGCTTTTCAGGTGCACCCTCCGGGGATATGTTACTTTTTCTCAGGTAATATAAAGTTCTATATAAAAAGTTCCATTCCACTCCATATTCATGATTAGGACTGCTATGGCTGTGTTATCAGAAGGACTGCAATACGTACAGCCTGCACATTTTGATCTTAAGAATCAAGCAGGTGATTCCAAAAAGCAGGTGACTTTGGAGCCAATCCTCATAGCCCAAGTCTCCAGAGCCCACCATGTTCACAGCAGCTTCTGTGGACTCAGGAGCACCTCAGGGTATGAGAAGCAGTTTTCTTTTGCAAGGTATGCTTAGTTTCCCTTGCATATTTCATTTTTTACTCACCTGCTGTGAAGTTCTGTATTGCTGGACCCTAGAGGACTGTGGGGAATAGAGAATTTCTGTCAGTCACAAAGGCAGAGGATACAGAGTGGCATTCATAAATAGCTAGTTCACGTTGGTTCCATTAAAACCATGTGACTTGCTAATTACTTTAACTGTACTTTCTTAAAAATAAATATCAGAGATCACCTCTTTTATAAATAGATCCCAAATATGGTGAGATCAAACACTACATTTGTTTCCAAGATGTCAGGGATGAGAACAGGACCAATATAATGCATTTAACACAATGAGCAGGATAGCAAAATAAGCTGATTAAATCTGAGATGTAGAATTTAAGAAAACAAAATAAAGGAAATACAGTCAATAAGAATGTTTTTCCATTTTCCTTAACTGAAATAAGAACCTAATATTGTCCTACAAAGGCAGTTCTAGCAAACACGGTAAAGGAAATCTGATGACTTATTAATGGAGTCCCAGGTTCAGTGCAGAAAACAGTTCATAAACCCACTGAGAGTGAAGAAAAAAAAAATTGGTAAAAACTTAAAGTCTTGGAGTTTCTAACTAGACTAACAGGCTTTGCTATTCTGAAACCTGTGTTTATCAATGTCGTCTGTTTCCCACTACTAAGACTGTGGGGTGTGTGTGTGTGTGTTTCTATGTCTGTCTGTATCTGTCTGTGTACATGTGTGTGTCTGTGCACGAATGCTCCAGGATGAAAATGAATAAAGAAATTACTTGTGTAAACTCTTTCAGTGAAATAGAAAGGACTAATATGTTTCCTGTTCAGCACAGAAAATGACAATAAACTACCCATTTTGTACAACAATGGCCCTAAACAATGAGTCATCAAGGTAATTAAAATTCTACAAAGATCATACTGAAGATAAATAAGAGAATCCCTTCCATTATTATCAGATGCTATAAAGATGCTCACTCTCACCACTTTTATTCAATATCTTTCCCAGAATTTAACTTCATCAAATACATAGATATAAATACAAAAATAAAATCATTTAGGGATATAAATGTTGAAAATTATTATAAATTATAAATATCAGCAATAATTAGTTAGAAAACATAATTTTTAAAAAATTATAGACCCATTCACAGAATCAACAAAACTATACTCAGAAATTGACAAGAAATGTATAAGGCCTACATACATACTATGGATTCTACGGATGTATAGAGAAAACATCATGCAAATGCATTGCTAAATGTACCATATGCTATTCCTGAGGGTGAAGACTTAGTATTATAGGGAATCAAAATTAGCTTAGACCTAATCAAAATCGGCAACTTGGAGAAACGGAATAAGACAGCAAGGCATAAAGGTAGCTGCAATGGCCTCATGGCAACAATGTGGACAGTTAATTCCTAAAAGAGAATGAGTCCCCAACACAGTGGCATTATCTTCTTAGATGCCAAATAATTAACCCGTGTAATGTCTGAAGCAGGTATTCCCCATTATGTCACACTAACCATGTTTAAAGTCCATGCAGCTACGGGCATTTGTGAATCATTTATACGTTCCAATATTACTACAAAGATATATATTTATTACCTGTCTTCACATTCTAAAAATTCACATTTTATACAGTCATGCACCGCATAACAAAGTTACAGTCAATGACAAACCACCTATACAACAGTCTCAAAAAATTATAAAAATTACAATAATATCATATTTTATTGTACCTTTTCCATGATTAGATACACAAATGCTTACCATCGTCTTATAACTGCCTACAGCATTCCGTGTAGTATCATTCTGGATCTGTTTACAGGCTAGGAGCAATAGGCTCTACCATATAGCGTCAGTGTGTAGCATGCTACACCATTTACGTTTGTGTAAGTATATGCCATCATGTTCACACAATGATGAAATTGCCTCAAGATGAATTTCTCAGAACATATCCCTGTCACCAAATAATTCATGACAATATTTGAATATGCCACAAGCACTGAAAAGGCAAAAAATAAAACCATATAAACAAAAATTCCTAAATAGTATCACGTTTCAGTAGGAGCCCAAGCATGTGTTTTTAGGTCATGCTTAATCATAATCTCAACCCTTCCTTACGAACTGTTAAAAGTAAATGGGAATAAAAAATCAACAATGGAAACAAAATAAGAACATATTTTTAAGGAGAAAGAATAAGCAGGCTGGGTGCAATGGCCCATGCCTGTAATCCCAGCACTTTGGGAGGCTGAGGCAGGAGTTTGAGACCAGCCTGGCCAATGTGGTGAAACCCTATCTCAACTAAAAATACAAAATGTAGCCAGGCATGATAGTGCATGCCTATAATCTTGGCTACTTAGGAGGCTGAGGCAGGAGAATCGCTTGAACCCGGACGGTAGAGGTTGCAGTGAGTTGACATGGCACCACTGTACTCCAGCCTGCGCGACAGAGCAAGAATCTGTCTCAAACAAAACCCATGAATGATTAGAGTTAAATATTAGGAAAGTGTATGTGAATTTGGACAGACATATTTTACAACACTGTTCTGAATAAGAAACATGTGAACACCTTTAATTCATGCTCACGCAGAATCTCAAGACCAGAAATTTCAAGAAAATAATGCTCCAATGATACATGAATATCAAGCATGTGCATAAAGGGTCAAGACCACTAAAAAAAAAAAAGGCAGGCAGTTATTTCCAAGCAGATATGAGATAAAAACTTAAGTGGCATTTTCCCCCTTGCACTAGAAAATTTGTTACTAATTTTTAACTGCTTTTTAAAATTGGAAACTCTCAAAAGGCAGAAAAGTACAGTAAAAATAATATAACAAACACCTCGAACTTACTATACCATATTTTATTTTTTTTATTTTTATTTTTTTATGATAAGTCAAGCCATTTTATTCTGCCAATAATTCAGCACAATGTAGCCTCTAACCACTCTACATCACTGTTTATATGTGTGTGTTTGTGCAGTGATATGATTTGTCAAGGCACTCTGGCATTAAAAATTTGAGAGAGACTTAGCTTTTTACTAGATTTTGGTTGTAAATCATGTCATTTCATAAAGAAAAAGATAAAATTTTAGGTAATGTGAGTTCCTGGTGCTTCTGTTCAGGATATATCTCACTCCCTTAAAATTTCCCACCTGCCACTCATCTTCATTTTGTCTCCAGATTTCCTATTCTCTATCTTCCTCGTCTTTTGTCCTTTTCTTTTCCTACAGTTTCCTCATGCATAGTATCATACAAGACTCAACTCATTATTACACCTTTTAAAGTTTATCCCTGAGGCATTTATAAATTTTTTATTTTTATTTTTATTTTTATTTTGAGGCAGAGTTTCTCTCTGTCACCCAGGCTGGAGTGCAGTACACAATCTCAGCTCATTGCAACTTCCATCTCCTGGGTTCAAATGACTGTCTTGCCTCAGCCTCCCGAGTACCTGGGACTACAGGCACACATCACTGCACCCAGCTAATCTTTGTATTTTTAGTAGAGATGGGGTTTCTCTATGTTGGCCAGGCTGGTTTCAACCTCAGGTGCTCCACCAGCCTTGGTCTCCCAAAGTGCTGGGATTACAGACATGAGCCACCACACCTGGCCCATTTCTCATTTATTAAGCAATAATTAAGTAATCAAAGATATTCATGACTGTCAATCAAGATTCTTGATCAGCTGAGAAAACCCATGTTACTATGCTGAATCCATGACATTTCCAGCACAAAACATTGACCCTTAACAGGAGGCCAGAAATCCCAAGTCAAGTAAATTGTGCCCCTACTTCATGTGAAATGGCCTGGCAGGATATGAGCTCGTTGGATCCAGCCCATCTAGGGACCGAGTCATGTTCATGAATGTACACATCCAGACATATGTGTGTGTAGAAATGTGGGTGCAGGAGAAGGTTTGAGTGAATCTTAAGGGAAAGGAGAGGAGGAAAGGCTGCAGATGTGAGAGAGAAGATCATTATTAGACCAAACTCCAAACAGAATGCTTGAGAAGGACCTGGAGCACAGGTGGAAGACCAGTCTTAGGAAGGGAAGGGAGTACTTTCCCTTTTATTTTATTTTATTTTTTTTTAATTTTTTATTGGATTTTAGGTTTTGGGGTACATGAGCAGAGCATGCAAGACAGTTGCGTAGGAACCATCTTTTAAAACGACACACCACACAGCAGCACTGCCAGTGAGTGAGCACACCTGTCCTCCTCTCCAGAGAGGCAACCGGCAACCAGTCTCTTTCCACACATTCACCGTATGTGGATCTCATCATAAACAAGAAGCAGGGCTGTTCTCTATGTTTTAATTTTACAAAATTGCATCTTGACATTTACCTGGTTTCCAGCAATCGGCTATTTTTATTCAAATTTGATGTTTGAATAACTGTGTATGTTGGTGCACATAAATCTAGTTCATACCATCAATCTCTGATTAATATTCATGCCTTTGAACAAACATAACTAATTATTTACTTTCCTATCAATGAACATTTATTAGTTGTTATCGATTGTTTGCTATCATAAATGATGCTGAAATGAATATTCTAAAATCTGTCTCCTTGGGAAAACTCACTAGTCTTTCCAGGTATAACAGGCAAGTGCCCTTTCTGCTCCAAAAGTTTCATAAAAATTGTATCTTTCTGAAGTAGGCATTTTCATTTTCACTCCCGAAAGCAGTATGGTCATTCTCACTTCTTTACATGTGAGAAAGCTGGAAGCATTCCCCCTGAAAACAGTCACAAGATAAGGATGCCCTCTCTCACCATTCCTATTCCACATATCATTTGGAGTTCTGGCCAGGGAAATCAGGCAACAGGAAGAAATAAAGGGCATCCAAATAGGAAGAGGGGAATTCAAACTATCCTGTTTGCAGACAACATGATCCTATAACCAGAAAACCTCAGAGTTTCAGGCCAAAAGCTTCTTAAGCTGATAAACAACTTCAGCAAAGTCCCAAGATACAAAATCAATGTACAGTAATCACTAGCATTCCTATACACCAACAACAGTTAAGCCAAGAGCCAAATCATGAGCAAACTCCCATTCACAATTGCCACAGAAAGTATAAAATACCTAGGAATACAGCTAACTAGGAAGGTGAATGATCTCTACAAGAAGAACTAAAAAACACTGCTCAAAGAAATCAGAGATGACACAAACCAGTGGAAAAACATTCCATGCTCCTGAATAGAAAGAATCAATATCATTAAAATGGCCATATTGCCCAAAGCCATTTATAAATTCAATGCTATTCCTATCAAACTACCACTGACATTCTTCACAAAACTAGAAATAACTATTTTAAAATTCACATAAAACCTAAAAAGAGCCCAAATAGCCAAAGCAATCCTAAGGAAAAAGAGCAAATCTGGAGGCATCATGTTACCTGACTTCAACTATACTACAGGGCTACAGTAATCAAAACAGCATGGTACTGGTACAAAAACAGACACACAGACCAATGGAACATCACAGAAAACCCTGAAGTAAGACCATACACCTACAACTATCTGATCTTTGACAAACCTGATAAAAACAAGCAGTGGCGAAAGGATTCCCTATTCAATAAACGGTGCTGGGATAACTGACTAATCATATTCATAAGATTGAAACTGTACCCCTTTCTTACACCATTCAAAAAAATTAACTCGAGATGGATTAAATACTTAAATGTAAAACCCAAAACTAAAATACTCTGGAAGACTACCTAGGCAATACCATTCTGGACATAGAAACTGGCAAATATTTAATCATGATGATGCCAAAAACAACCGTGACAAAGGCAAAAAATTGAAAAATGGGATCTAATTAAACTTAAAGCTTTTGCCTAGCAAAAGAAACTATCAACAGAAAATACAGACAACCTATAGAATGGGCGAACATTTTTGTGAAATATGCATCCAACAGAGGTCTAATATCCAGCAAGCATCTATAAGGAACTTAAACAAATGTACAAGAAAAAAACAAACCATTCCAATAAAAAGTGGGCAAAGGACATGAATATACACTTTTCCAAAGAAGCCATACATGCAGCCAACAGTCATATAATAAAAAGCTCAACATCACTGATCATTAGAGAAATGCAAATCAAAACCACAATAAGATACCACCTTATGCCAGTTAGAATAGCTATTATTAAAAAGGGAAAACATAGGCCAAGCACAGTGGCTCATGCCTGTAATCCCAGCACTTTGGGAAGCCAAGGCAGGTGGATCACTTGAGTTCTGGAATTCGAGACCAGCCTGGGCAATTTGCCTGAACCCCCAACTCTACTAAAATCACAAAAAAAATAGCCAGGTGTGGTGGTATGCACCTGTAATCCCAGCTACTTGGGAGGCTGAGGCATGGGAATTACTTAAACCCAAAAGGTAGGGGATGGTGTTACTGCACTACAGCCTGGGTGACAGAGACTCCACCTCAAAAAACAAAAACAAAAAAACAGATGCTGGTGAGGTTGCGGAGAAAAAGGAATGCTTATACTCAGTTGGTATAATATGACAATATGGCAATTTTGCAAAGACCTACACACAGAAATACCATTAGATCCAGCAATCCCATTACGAGGTATCTGGGTATATATGCAAAGGAATATACATCATTCTATTATAAAGACAGATGCACGTGTATGTTCATTGCAGCACTATTCACAGTAGCAACAACATGGAATCAACCTAAATGCCCATCAGCGGTAGACTGGATAAAGAAAATGTGGTACACTGTGGAATACTACACAGTCATAAAAAGAACAAGATCATGTCCTTTTTCAGGGACAGGGATGAACCTGGAGGCCATTATCCTTAGGAAACTAACACAACAAAAGAAAACCAAATACCTCATGCTCTCACTTATAACAGAGCTAAATGAGAACACACGGACACAAAAAGGGAACAACACACACCGGGGCCTGTTGGAGGATGGAGGGTGGGAGGAGGGAGAGCATCAGGACAAATAACTAATGGGTACTAGGCTTAACACCTGGATGATGAAACAATCTGTACAGCAAAGCCCCGTGACACAAGTTTACCTATGTAGCAAGCCTACACACGTACCCCTGAACTTAAAATAAAAGTTAAAAAAAACCAAACGTGAGACCATTTCAGGGATGTGAGACTTTAACATCTTGCCAGTCCCATGGTTGTGCAATTATACCTCCTGCTTATTCAATTTGCATTCTTCTGATTACTAGGGAGGGTGAGCATCTCGTCCCCTGTTTACTTGTCATTTAGATACACTTGCTTAAAAATATATATCATCTCTTTTCCATATATATGAATTATATGTATATCATACATCTGTGACTATTATCACATATATAAAGTTTATATATATATAAACTGTTTTTGCTTCATGATTTATAGGTGAGAGAACTTTTATCAGCTTATATGAAATATATATGTATAGGTGAGAGAACAGTTTATATATATATATATATAAACTTTTATATATATAAAACAAATATAATATATACTATAATTACTTCATGATTTCTGGGTGAGAGAAGTTTTATTAGCTGTACTCATTGCAAATATCCTCTTCTGGCCCCTGATTTTTCTTCACTTTTAAAATGGCATCTTTGCACAAATGAAGTTTTAAATTTTAGTGAACTAAAATGATCTACCTTTCCTTTGTAGCTGGTGTTCTTTGGATCTAATGGAGCAGTCTCCAACCTTTTTGACACCAGAAGCCGGTTTCCTGGAAGACAAGTTTTCCATGGACGAGGTGGGGCAGGGGGGTTGGTTTTGGGATGAAACTGTTCCATCTCAGAACACCAGGGATTAGATTCTCATAAGGAGTACACAACCTAGATCCCTCACATATGCAGTTCATAATAGGGTCCCTGCTCCTATGAAAATCTCATGCTGCCACTGTTCTGACAGAGGCGGAGCTCAGGCAGTAAAGGGAGCTCGCCTGCTGCCCACCGCACGCGTTGCGGCCATGTGTCTAACAGGCCATGGACCAGTACCAGTCGGCAGCCCTGGGGTGGGGACACCTGGTCTAAAGTTCTCACAAAAGCATAAGCCATAATGGAAAAGATTTTAAACTCAGAACATGCAATGTTAAAAATTCCTATATGAAAAAATGTACAACCAGCAGAATTGAATTTTGTCATACTGAGAACAGATGTTTACAATCATAATGGCTCAATTAATACATGCCTAATAAGAACTCCTGTGATGCAAATTTATTCACATATAAACTATTTGCTATTTATTCATTCAATCATTCATTCATTTTTACTCTGTTAATTGTTTATTTTCTAGAACATAAGTCTCATGGTACCAGCAATCTGCAGCTATTTTTTATTTGTTCCTATAAAGCAGTTCTAGGCACATAAAAGCTTCTCTACAATACTCACTGACTGATGAATGAATTACTGCATGCAAAGGAGATGCAATTAATATGTGTAAAAATGTATATATAAGGTTGTTCATTACAGAATTATTTAGAACACCGAAATCGTGGGAATTACCTAAATGCACAGCCATAGGCAGTGGGTTACATAAATTATGTCCTTCAAGCACCCAGTATGGTAGCCCGGCACCACAAATAAGTGTCACATGTGGTTGTGAAACTAAATTTTTATCATTTTTACCTTAAATTTAATTTTAAATAGCCATGAGTGTCTAGTGACTACCACATGCTGCAGTACAGGTCTACGTCATGAGACAGAATGCCAAGTTTTTGTCATATTCATTTGAATATAATTGTTGATTTTATCATCTAAGAATTATGTCTGTGTGTGTGTGTGCTCGTATATGTATCTGTAAAAGATGGGAGACCACTGATTTTCCTGAGTTGAATTACAATTTAAAACTAAGTCTCATTATGAAAATATATGTGTAATTCAAAAAAGACACATAAAAGATACATGCAAATGGTGCAACCACATGAATTTATGATATAAACGGATCCCAAAGTTATAGGAATGCCATGTCCTAAAATAAATTACACACACTTCGAAAGTACCTAACCCTTTGGTTTTAAATTCATCTTTTAAATTAGTTTCCTGTGTATTTAAAGTGCTTTTGACTATGGACATATAAGATGATATTTAAATAAATATCTGGGCTTGGCGCAGTGGCTCACGCCTGTAATCCCAGCACTTTGGGAGGCCGAGGCGGGTGGATCACGAGGTCAAGAGATCGAGACCATCCTGGTCAACATGGTGAAACCCCGTCTCTACTAAAAATACAAAAAATTAGCTGGGCATGGTGGTGGTGCATGCCTGTAATCCCAGCTACTCAGGAGGCTGAGACAGGAGAATTGCTTGAACCCAGGAGGCGGAGGTTGCGGTGAGACGAGATCGCGCCATTGCACTCCAGCCTGGGTAACAAGAGCGAAACTTCGTCTCAAATAAATAAATAAATAAATATCTGTAACACACAAACAGTTACCAGATAAAACATGTGTTCTATCTAGAGTCAAGCAACTAAAAGTAAACAATGAACTAACTTCCCCCAATGTAAACGCTAAAGATCTGAGCAGTTTGGCAAAAATGCATTCCCGCCCCAGAACACAAAGAAGCACAAATATTGCAAAACATAAATATCAAGTGCCACTTAAATCTTTTTGATTTTTACTAGAATAGCTTCTTGAAAGCAACCATTCAAATATGTAGCAGGTGGTCAATAAATATTTGCTGAATGAATGAATGGCAGCGACTGAGTGCAAGACACATCTCACTCCCTGTACAATAAAACTTTCCAAGGAACAGATCCTTGTGGGCTACAGGCAAGAGGGCCATCAGAGAAAAATAAGTTGGACACATGATTGTCAAGATGTATCTTAAAATAGTTGAAGTATAGACAGGGACACCAATGAATTCAGTGCATACCCACCCATATATTCATGGCATAAACAAGGCATGACTTTTCACATGAAAATGAACTGATCATGGAAGTGCCACTTCCGGCCTTCAAGCACCTTGTGGGGAGGTGGAAAGGATACATTCTGGATGACATCTGGGAAGCTGTGAGAGGACCAGGTTTCAAAGAAACAGCACAGTTCCAGTACCTTCACATTCTGGGGACAGTCAGTTACCTCCATGAATATCTAACAAAAATTGTTGAAACATTGCATATATACAAAAATATTTCATAGAATTTCAGAAGGATCCTAGGTCCCATGAAATCTATCATGACCCATGTGCTCTAGGCTCAAATCTCCAGCCAGAGCCTGACCCTTGACCTGCAAAACAAAGGTAGATTTGACCCAAGACCCTCTTTACTGGAACTTAAAAAAAAACTTGATGATTATGGAAGTTGGCCTGGCTACTAAGCTGGCACACGTTTTGGCTTCAAAGGATCAAATCTGCAGTCTCATGAGCTTACAAAGGACTTCGTACATTGTGTTTTTAAAGAACCATATATGGAAATGCACAACCAAACCCCACTGACTCTTATTTACCGCAAGTAAACATTTGGTAATTATAATTAAAATCAAAGAGGTACTTCTAGCTTGCAAATAACCACTTCTTTATTAAGAATAGCATATTGTCTCCATTATGGTCAAAATGCAAAAATCTGTTTACTGTTTGGAATGTCGCTGGAACCCTCAAGTTCTCTCATGTGGGACAGAAGTGCTCAGAATAACTAATGTCCCTATTGAAAAATCAAGACAAAACCCTTTGATTACTTACTTTTAGTTTGAGAGAAGAAAAATCTAAATTGAAGCACATCTGAAAACATTTGACTAATCATTTTCTTTTCTATGGTCAGCCTTGGCATAACTACTTTTAGAAGTGAAATCACTAATGAACACATTCCTATTTATTTGCTTGTCTGTTTATTTAAACCTGCCCCTTTCCTCCGATGCCCTTTTTAAAAGACACAAGATGCTCAAATGACTGATTTTTCACTTGTATAACTCTTAAGCCCTCCACGTTTCTTAAATAATTCACTCCATAGCGGGATTTTCAAAGTAACTCATTTTTCGAATCTTTACATGTTTGCTATTCCCTCACATTTTCCTTTTCATATTGAGGACTTGGAGGTCGATCTTGTGCTTCTAGCTCTGCACCCCACTGGGAACATTCTGGGTAAGGTTCTCTGGACTGAATCAGGGGGGCTGAGTGCTCCCAAGCACTGGCTGGGGAGACAGCAACCTCCATCCCTGACCCAGGGGTTCACACACAGTGGGAGGGAGGCCAACTTGCGATGCCCCAGGGCACCCCACAGTTAATAGGTACCAAACACTCCGAACTTCTGTCCCCTCAGCTTATTTAAAGCAATGTCATTCTTGTCTGCAGGGTCTTGGTGACACTTCTCAAAATCATGATTCAGGCCCAACTGACTTGATTTAAGACCACCAGGATACAAGGGGCCAGGGGAGCCACTGCCTTTTGCAGTCTGACCGCTTTTTCCTTGTTTTTCTTTCTTTTCCCTTTCTGGGAAGCCTCATGAGAAGACCCAGACTTTCCCAACACAAGTTGAGTCTGCTCAACTGACCCTCAAGCCTTTTCTTTGACTGCAGTAGAAAGCCCAGAAGAGCCTCCCATAGGGCCATGTCAAAGGCCAGCAGCCTTCAGAACTGCACTCCCCTGAAGACTACAGGTGATTCCACTGTGGGAAACCTTACATGCAATAAGATGCAACACTTCATGTGCACTTTTTGATAAGTTTTGATGAATCTGTGATCCTATCTAGGCCCCAGAATACTCAAGATATAGAACATTTCCCTAATGACTGCCAGAGACCGTGGGTTAACACCGGATGCTAACTTCAACAGTTCTGTGGCCAGCTTCTCTTACAGGCATGTTTTTGGGCTTATATATCTGTTGAGAAGATTCAATTCGTGTGTGTCTGGGTCTTACTATCAGGCTTTCCAGAAAGGAAAAAGGTCAGACTACAAACAACAGCTAACCGATCTCCCAAGTGGCCGGTTTAAACCCCAGCTTGACCAGCACAACGCCAGCTTTTTCTTTACTAGTAGGATGGAGGGTGGTCATAGAAAGTCCTCCCACTTAAAAAGAGTAATAATAAGTAACGTATTATCAGCAAAGTATTCACACATACCACACAGGTTCTAAAGCTTTAGTACAAAATGGCAGCCTAAGAAAATATATAGCCGTTTTTTTAAAGCCCTGAGATCTCCTAAAAGTTAATCAGGCCAAGTTATTTGGTACATTCACAATTAAAAATAATGAAATATTATGAGAATCTACTTACATGTTTCCTCAGTTTACTTGAATGACCTAAAAGTGATTTCTGGGGATCTGAAGAAGTTGCCACAGAAGTTTTAAGAAAGTGTTCAACAAATATTTCTCACAAGACCAATGTTAATGTATTCATTAACATTGACATTCATTAACATTCTTCCAAGCACGTGAGGCACAACAGATCCCATTTCTTCTAATATTCTTAAATATGATATGTAGATGACTTTATTCCCTCAGCAAAAAGAAAAAAAAGAGAATAAAAAAAGAAAGACGGCTTCTCCTTAGTCCTGGCATGTGCAGAGAGGCTGAAAGAGAGCCTGTCCGCCACCAAAATACCGCTTCTCACTGATGAAACACTCAGAATCCCAGACCCTCAGTTTTTAAAAAAACAACATAGTTAAAATTTGTAGGGTAAGGAGAAAAGTTTGTTTTCCACTGTCTTAACAAGTCAGTTTACTTGAAGAGGTTTATCCCCGTACTTTAGCTGGTTTCATGAAAGAACACTTTCGCCACCTAATAGGAAGCTCTGTTCACCGAAAGCAATTATGACAAATTCAAGACTCTTTCCAATCGATAGGTCTATTAAAAATCTACCTCCAAGTATTATAGGATTTTCATTAAGCCATTGATAGTCATTTTAATTAAATGGCACAACTCTGTACTGATTTCATTTATTTTTAGCTGACATATTGTTCAGGTAATAAAATTAAACATATACAATGAACAAAGAATACATCTCCCATGGGCATCAACATACAGAAAAGATACTGGGCGTATATTTAGGCAAGGTTTCATCACGGAGTGGCTTCCAAAGGCATCTGTGACCTCTGTGGGCCTCTCCAAATCTTTTTCAACCAGTTAATAATTACCTACTGGACAGTCCGAGAAACATATCTAGTAGCATGTGATAAAAAGACCTAAGGCATCCCTTGAAATAGCTTCCTCCAAAAATACAATCCGCTGTTGCTGATAAGACGGACACTGGTTTTGTTCTGCTATCAGTGTTGGTCATTCTTGGTGATAATTCAACCTTTGGGACTTACTAGTGTCTGATACACTGTAGATGCTCCTAACTATATGGAATAAGTAAAAGAACACATAGATAAACTTATTAATGTATTCTTCAAGGAAAAGCATATATATATTTCTAAATATTTTTGAGCCTTTAGATGAAAGCCTGCATCTACTGAGATACAAAACAATGCAAAATAAGTACACTGACCTTGACACTTCCCTGCAATGGAGACTTGGCTGAGTCATTTCAACCCTTGAAGTTTGGTTTGTCAATATTTAAAATGGGACAATAATAGTAACATCAGTTGTCAGGAGGATTAAAAGAATTGTGGACATAAATAGTGAAGGCTCTGAATCCTAACTGTCATGAACTCAGAATAGTTTTTTTCTTCCTTTGCATCTTCCATCTCCAAATAAGATTTTTAGAGCCACCAAGAAAGTAAAATTTGATAAAGACTGTTTTTTGAAGACAAGAAAGCTCTGTTCATTAAAAGCAATTATGACACTTGAACACAAGGATCAGAAGGTTGAAACCTTTGTAGAAGATTTGGAATTTTTGGTATGTGTAGGTCAAGGAAAGAAAGAGACAAGGAACGAGGGAAGGAAGGAAGGAAGGAAGGGAGGGAGGGAGGGAGGGAGGGAGGGAGGGAGGGAGGAAGGAAGGAAGGAAGGAAGGAAGGAAGGAAGGAAGGAAGGAAGGAAGGAAGGAAGGAAGGAAGGATGGAAGGAAAACAGGAAGGAAGGAAAACAGGAAGGAAGGAAGGAAGGCAGGCAGGCAGGTAGGTAGGCAGGCCAGTCTACCTCCCCTTGTTAGTGGTCAAGAAATGCTTCTTACACCAAGTGACTCTCAAGCTGATTTTAAAATGATGAATAGAAATTCCAAGCAAAGATGGGTACAGAGACAAGAGAGAATGCCAAGGAGTGCCCACTATCAAGTTTAGGGGCCCCAGTGGCTCAGGGATTTCTAAGCAGCTGAGTGTGGCTAAGATGCTGAGTGTGAGTAGAACCATGCAGATAAGGATGAAGGGCATGGGGTTCCATGCCAGGAGGGATACCGTCTCTGGTAAGTGATGAAGGCCCACTAAGATGTCATTCAGGGAGTGGACTGAGCCTGGAGGCAGGGAGACAAGACGCAGGGATGCTCACCGTGGGGCAAGAACACTCCTCCAGAATAGTAGAAGGCAGGAGAAAATAGAGTTCCTGGCCAAGAGGAACAAAGACATTTCATGGGGTCCTAACAACAGGCTTGGTCATCCCAAAGTTGACAGAGATGTCTAGAGAAGAAAGGTTTATTCAAAGTACTCCTCCATATGATGCAATTTCCACTTCAGGGTCGCTGCCACTGAGATAGTCCCACATGACAAGGGGATGGTCCAAGTCTCATTTTCCACAGTGATGCTCATTCTGGACTCAGGCTTCTTCTTTAAGATACGCCTGGGGACAGGGATTTTTGGACCTGGTAGGCTGTTAATGGTTAACTTTCTCAGTAATAAGTAAAAGGCATTTCATAGAAAAATCAAGATGTGCTTTTTTTTTTGTCCTTTAAAACATACTTCTTTAGCAATTTCATAAACCAAAGAAGGCTTGGGTTCCAGTTTTAATAGTCAAAAAGTTCTTAGTTTTCATTCGAGCGAAAGGTAAGGCACTCAGTTCAACAGAGAGAATGTTAGAGAGGACCATGGTGGGTGAGGATTAATCTGTATTCTCACTTTTGCAAGGCTGGAATGCCAAAACAGGACCTCCGGGTTCTATTTGCAAAATATCCCCGGGGTCCCAGGAAAACAAAGTGGAGAGCCACAGCAGTCAGTTGCTGCGCCACTTGATGAGAACACTCAGAATTCCAAAGGGGGAAGCTGTGAGAAAAATGAATCATGCAAGTACTGGAAGTAGACTTATCTGAAGCAGGAGCTGACGGAAAAGTCTGGTCTATCTGGAACACTGCAGACACTGGCTAGGGAAAGACACTTCCGTGTATGACCTGGGCTACATCCCATCACAAGCTACCTGGCCTCCTATTGGGGGACTGCACCTCATGTTCCTGCACACTGAGAGCTTTTGGAGGGAAAATATCCAGGCTACTTTGCAGGGCCCTAAAAATGAGAAATGAATGTTGGCACTTAAAACGAGACTATCAAAATTTAGCCAAAAGAGTCATAATCACGTGGAGAGAACTCTTCAGATTCAGGTGGTGGTGAAGCCAAGATCGGCCGCAAATGAGCACTTGCTTGTAAAAGTGTCTTAAAAAGCAAAGAAAATATGAGAGGGTGATACCTTCCCATCCTATTGTCTTCAAGCATGGTCTTGTGACTTGTGAAATGTAGTTCCCCTTCCTTTTTTGGGAAATTACATTTCTCTGCCCAGCTGACATAAAGTTTGGCTAAAGTATGATCAGTGAAAGTGACCAGAGCCCCTTCTGAGCAGAAGCTTTAGGGACATCACGGGAGCCCAGCAATGTTCCTGATGGGAATGCTGCCTCAGCCAGGGAACTGGAAGAAAGAGGATGGTGTGAGTACCGTAACCCACTATCCACAACAGAAACCTAAAGTAGCAAGAGAACGGAGCTCTGCTGTCAGTGATTGAACTCTCGGGGTCCTTTGTCACAGCAGCATCACCTCACCACTCCTGCTTCACATGCCAGGCTCATGGCACTGATGGTCCCTTGTGAGAACTAGAAGAAAACGTGAACAGGACAGAGCCTATGGTGGTTATGTCACACTACCAGCGTCATCAATGTCTTCGAACTTGTTTTTCTTTAAGTATCATTTCCCTTGCCTCCAAAATCACCACCTGTAATTACCTGCTGCTAACTGCAGATGCAGTAAGAACAACTCAACCCTAGGATTTCCGGGCAAGTGAATCCACTCAGCCTTACTGTCTCTTCTCCCAGGCAGACAAGTAAATATTATGGTTGCTTGTTTATTTTTAATTTCACAAGGTTCATTTGTATGCAAATCACAGATGGCTTTGGGGTTCTAGGCAAACTGCCAAGAAGATTCTTCGGGGCCTGTGGACCCATTGTGTCGACTCAACTCCACATTCGACATATTTCAGGGATTAGAGCACTTCAGCCTGGAAAAAAATTTCAGATCCATGGCTATTAAGAAAAAAAAGCTATTAAAGTTACCGGCAAACACTGAGATTGTAATAGTTTATTCTTGAAGGGACGGAATAATTAGGAGCTGCTGGCGCAGACACGGACACACTACACAATGACACGCAGGTTCATGGTCACTCTGCCAGCTGTTCTAAAAAAAATTCGCTACAAATCTTTACGCTTCCAATGATTTCTATGTGGCATTTTATTTTCTCACTCAGTTTTAAATGATCAACTTTTACATTATTATATATATATATATATATACACACACACATTTACACACACATACACACAATTTATAATATATAAATTTATGTATTATTTATACTATACTAATATATAACATATTTACAAAGCAGACTGTGACTACTTTAAGTAGATAATGCTACTTTCTCTTTTCATATGGAAGATAAAAATTAATTTTAAAATAGATAATTCATCTATACGAACTTGACTATCTAATATTTGAACTTTCCAGACAAAACTGAGATGATATGTTTGTTTAATTTGGCCATAAAAGGAAGTGAAGACAGTTTCACAAACGCTGTGCCCACTGCTAGATTCGGCCCTGAGATGGGTGGGGGTCAATGGAACCAGCGGCAGTTTCATTTTACCCGTACATGGGTCCCAGAGGGAGAATATGGAGTTCCTAGAAACCACCTTCTGAGGAATTTATAAAGGAGGAGCAGCATGCTAGGGCCATTCCCATAACTAACACTCCTGAATCTCAGCACAGGAAGTAATGTCACAGTGTCCACAGGCTTCAGCAGTGGAAGGCAGTGAGGTGTGAGAAAGTCCCTCCTTTCTCATGCCTGCATGGTCCCCCAGCAAGAATCTGCCATGTAAATTCCGGATATCAGCCCTTTGTCAGATGGGTAAACTGCAAAAATTTTTTCCCATTCTGTTGGTTGCCGATTCACTCTAGTGACTGTTTCCTTTGCCGTGCAGAAGCTGTGGAGTTTGATTAGGTCCCATTTGTCTATTTTTGCTTTTGTTGCCAATGCTTTCGGTGTTTTGGTCATGAAGTCCTTGCCTACTCCTATGTCCTGAATGGTTTTGCCTAGATTTTCAGGGTTTTTATGGTGCCAGGTCTTATGTTTAAGTCTTTAATCCATCTGGAGTTAATTTTAGTGTAAGGTGTCAGGAAGGGGTCCAGTTTCTGCTTTCTGCACATGGCTAGCCCGTTTTCCCAACAGCATTTATTAAACAGGGAGTCCTTTCCCCATTGCTTGTTTTTCAGGTTTATCAAAGATTGTATGGTTGTAGATATGTTGTGTTGCCTCCAATGCCTCTGTTCTGTTCCATTGGTCTATATCTCTGTTTTGGTACCAGTACCATACTGTTTTGATTACTATAGCATTGTAGTATAGTTTGAAGTCCGGTAGTGTGATGCCTCCTGCTGTGTTCTTTTTGCTTAGAATTGACTTGGCTATGTGGGCTCTCTTTTGCTTCCATATGAAGTTCAAGGTGGTTTTTTCCAGTTTTGTGAAGAAAGTCAATGGTAGCTTGATGGGGATGGTGTTGAGTCTGTAAGTTACTTTGGGCAGTACGGCCATTTTCATGATATGGATTCTTCCTAACCATGAACATGGAATGTTTCTCCATCTGTTTGTGTCCTCTCTTATTTCGTTGAGCAGTGGTTTGTAGTTTTCCTTGAAGAGGTCCCTTATGTTCCTTGTGAGTTGTATTCCTAGGTATTTTATTCTCTTTGTAGCAATTGTGAATGGCAGTTTGTCCTTGATTTGGCTCTCTTTAAGTCTGTTATTGGTGTATAGGAATGCTTGTGATTTTTGCACATTGATTTTATATCCTGAGACTTTGCTGAAGTTGCTTATCAGTTTCAGGAGTTTTGGGGCTAAGACGATGGAGTCTTCTAGATATACTGTCATGTCATCTGCAAATAGAAACAATTTCGCTTCCTCCTTTCCTATTTGAATACCCTTTATTTCTTTTTCTTGCCTGAGTGCTCTGGCTAGAACTTCCAGTACTATATTGAATAGGAGTGGTGAGAGCTCAAACAGATTTACAAGAAAAAAACAAACAAGCCCATTCAAAAATGGGCAAAGGATATGAACAGACACTTTACAAAAGAAGACATACATGAGGCCAACAAACATATGAAAAAATGCTCATCATCACTGGTCATTAGAGAGACGCAAATCAAAACCACATTGTGATACCATCTCACGCCAGTTAGAATGGTGATCATTAAAAAATCTGGAGACAACAGATGCTGGAGAGGATTCAGAGAAATAGGAACACTTTTACACTGCTGGTGGGAGTGTAAATTAGTTCAACCATTGTGGAAGACAGTGTGGTGATTCCTCGAGGACCTAGAAATAGAAATTCCAATTGACCCAGCAATCCCATTACTGGGTATATATCCAAAGGACTATAAATCGGTCTACTATAAGGACACATGCACACGAATGTTCATTGCAGCACTGTTTACAATAGCAAAGACCTGGAACCAACCCAAATGCCCATCGATGATAGACTGGACAGGGAAAATGTGGCACATATACACCATGGAATATTATGCAGCAATCAAAAATGATGTGTTCGTGTCCTTTGTAGGGACATGGATGAATCTGGAGAACATCATTCTTAGCAAACTGACACAAGAACAGAAAATGAAATACCGCATATTCTCACTCATAGGCAGGTGACGAACAATGAGAACACATGGACACAGGGAAGGGAGCACTACACACTGGGGTCTATTGGGGAGAATAGGGGAGGGATAGTGGGAGGGGGGAGCTGGGGAGGGATAGCCTGGGGAGTAATGCCAAATGTGGGTGAAGGGGAGGAAGGCAGCAAATCACACTGCCATCTGTGTACCTATGCAACTATCTTGCATATTCTGCACATGTACCCCCAAACCTAAAATGTAATATTAAAAAAAAAAGAGAGAATCTGCCATGGTGAGGGTAGGGGAGGGGCAGCTGCATCATCAAAAACTAAAACCTGGGAGAAGTAACTGAAAGTAGACAGCAGGTCAGCACCTGCCGACACATGTACTTGCTGCAAATCATTGGGAGTCAACTCCAAGAGAGGCAGCACTAGAGATCACCTGCTTACAACTGGGTATGCCAGGCATGCCATTGATAATGCAGGGAATGAGGAGGCAGGCAAGCTCAGAAGCTCTAATTCTGGAGGCTTGGAAGAAATCCCTAGGAAGGCCCCCTTTCTGCATCTGAACCAGGGGCACACAGCAGGGTCTGGTCTTCCCAGACATGCCCACCTGCCAGTATGCATCCTCAGGCAGGAGAGACAGGACACAAAAGCCATACATATTACTGCTCCATTAAACTTTTCAGGACCTCCTGGAGGGCGTTAGGGCCTCTCCATTCACTCCATCCAGGCCTGGTGCTCAACTTTATCAACAGGAAAAGAAAGGGTGCTACGGAATTATCCAGGTATGTCTGTCTTGTCCACTAGGTTATGAATTCATAGAGAACACAGGTTATTTTCTGAGTCTGTATTGAGGTTCGGGCACCAGAGCATTGGGTGAGAGAATTGATCAGATAAGAAAGCCAGAAGTCTCTGCTATGGGTCCTGCATTTACCTGCTTCTGGTGTGACACCCCCAGCCTTCCCTTGAGGAATGTCCTATTTATGTGCAGTTCCTCATCAGTAGCAGCAGCTCTGGGTACACACCATTTGGGAGTGTGCAGAAGTAGCATATTCCCAGGGTGGATCCTACTCTTCTAAACCCATGGAACTTCTAAAAATGACAGAAAGAAAGACACTGAACAAATAATGATGTAAAGTTGTCAATGGTGAATGCCAGAAGGGGTCAGGAGAAGGAACATGGGGGCTTGCCTGGGGTATAAAGCAAGGTTTCTCTAAGGAGCAGACAGTTTGAAGCTGAGGCCCAAGGCAGGAGAAGGAGCCAGGAAACACTGCATCGGAGGAGGTGTGGTGCATTCTGCCAATGAAAGAAGGAGAAGACAGCTGAAAGAGAGGCGAGCTGGAGAAGGCACAGCCCACGGACGGCCTCACAAAGGCATTTTGATTTTAGTCTAGCAGGTTGCGCATCTTAAGCGGAACACACGGTCCAGTCTGCTTTTGTAAGATCTTTCCGAAGTGGAGGAGTGACGGAAGGAAGCAAGTGTGGAGATTCATGGTATATTCTGGAATGAGCTGGACTTGGAGCCTGACTGAATGCTCTGGGGAAAGAGGAATCATTGGCTATGGGTGCAGGAGGTGGCATCTATGTGCCCATTCCCAAATCCAGCTCTGCCATTTGCACACTGTGTGCTCTGGACCAGCCACTTCCTCTCTCCCAGGCTCAGTCTTCAGACCAGAAAGAAAGGAGGTAGGGATCTTATTACCGGGACCCACAGAATGGAACACGTCCAGCACCTTGGAAACTGCTTGCTCCAGACAGGAAGGCCTGAATAAATGCTGTCGTCCATCACCATCATCATCCATGTATTTAGTCATGTGTTACCATTCATGCAAAGCCAACTCAGCACGGCTGGGAAAATACAGACCTAAGAGAAGGCGTCTGATGAACTGGATTTCTGTTCTGTCTTGTAAAGAAAGGACCACGGAAATAAGTACAAGAAAACACAACCTTATTAGGATGCTTTTCTGAAAGCATTTCATGTCCCCTGGTGGAGGGCTGTATGGCATCAGTATTCTAGTAGAGGAAAGGAGTTACTGATGGGAGGGAAGAAGCTTATCTTTAAGGGATGGTTTCCTAAGACAGAAGAAGTCAATTTGTGTCAATACTTCTGGAACATGATCATTTGGAGGGTGAAATTTCTTCAAATGTCTGGTCTGCAAGGAACCCGCTCAGCATACACCCAGTGCAGACGCCTTGCCTGGGGCAGCTGTGGTGGCTCTGACAGCACATTCAATCTTCCGGCCTCCAGTTACCACAGCTGAACTGCTCATAGGGCAGGGATGACCTGAGAAATGCAATGGCCGGAAAGAAGGAAGGAGCAAAAGCGCTGTTTAGCAGCTGGCATGGAACCCACTGAACGCATGCTGAGGGATTGCCATGTCACTGTCAGAATGACCTTCAGAAAGAACTAACTTCCCTTCTAAAGGACAGGCCAGCTTCTCCAAGCACAACATCAGAGACACTTTAAAAATAAACACTGTAGAAATAAACCCCTCTTCTAAGCTGTGACTTTGGGGGTGGGGGTAGGATGGGTCTGGACAAGGTGTTCATTCATTGGAAATTTCTACATGTCGAGAGCAGAATGGATGCCTGTTCCTTGCCCACACGGGCACAGAGATTCTCCCAAAACCAGCTCTTTCATGAACAGGAAGGTGAAACTTCCCCAGGTTTTTAAGTACTCAGGACACTCAAACACTCACCAGTAGGAAACACGTTCTCCAATAAACTATTTTTCTTTTCCCTGTAGGAAGGAGAGAGACCAACAGTACCACATTAGTGAATGCTGATCCTGGTAAATCCAATATGGTTCCCAGAAGCACTGTAGAGAGGGATGCACGCAGGCACCACGTGGAGGGGCGTGCATCTGCGCAGCCAGCATCCTGGATGTGACCAAGATCTGGTCCTTCTGATATCTGTGTCCTGATGTTATCCCATCCCCTGAAGGGTGAGACCCAGCAACCTCCTTATGATCAGAATAGGCAAAAGTGATGGCTCAGATGTCACTGGCAAGATTAGGCTATACAGACTATGGCTCCTGTCTTGCTCCTACGTTCGCTCTCTCGCTGGTGTCTGCAGCCCTCTTCCTTGCTTGTCCTGAGGAAGCCACCTTCTTGGTTGTGAGCCACCCTACAATGATGGCCAACTGGCAAGAAACCGGGTGGACCCCTGGCCAATAGCTCCCAAGATACTAAGACCCTCGTATCAATGGCCCATAAGGAACGGAAACCTGCCAATGCCATGTGAGTAGGCTTAGAAGTGGGTCATTCCAGGGGGAGCTTTAAGATGCCAGGAGCACCAGCCAACACTTGAGCTGCAGCCTAGAGAGAGACACAGAGGAACAGGGCCCAGCTAAGCCATGCCTGGACACCTGACTCACAGAAACAGGGAGATCATACATGTTGTTTTGAGCCCCTAAGTTTTGGGAAATTTGTTCTGTATCAATTGATAACGAATACACACCATGTTCATTGGTTCCCCAGCAATGGAAGAACTAGGAGAAGGCAAAGTTAGAGGAACAGGAATAAGGCAGCCCAGAGATAGAAACAGAGGAAGCCCACCATCCCTGCCCCTGCCCTGAGGCTGGAAGGGTGGGAAAGGAGCCAATGTTAGAAGAGCCCAAGGTTCCTGAGGTTCCCAGAGCTGGGCCTGTTAACTGGGATCTGGTACAATGGAGGAGAAGCAGCTCTTGATGGGGCAAAGCATTGCTTTGTTTCCTATGACCCATCACCTGCCAAGGCTGGGGTGGCCTGAGCCCAGCAGACCCCAGAGTCTTGTGACCCTTTCTGCTGGGTTAGTCCCTGTGACCTGGTGCAGCCAGGAGGCAGCCAGGGATGGACTCAGGGCAGCAGGCCCAGGCCTGGCACCAGTACACACCCATCAAATACATAGGGTTCCTTGTGCTTTCTCTGTGGGAGTCAGGCAGGTGGGGACTTCCAGGTTTCACCTGGATTTCATTTCTTTTTTATTTCCACATGATTTCCCTTTCTCATGTCTCCACAAGGAGTGACTTCCCTGGAAACTCTCTCAAACTCTTTTCCTTCATTTTACTCCCCTCCCTGCCCAGCAGGGTGTGGGCCTGAGGGTGAGCAGAACAGTCTCCCCACACGATGTCCACGTTCTGATCCCCACATGGTGGGCTGAGCCATGGCCCCTCCAACGTCATCCACATCGTAATCCCTGGAACCTGTGGATGCAGCCTTCCATTGCAAAAGGGACTCTGTGGATGTGATGAACCTCAGGAGCTTGAGATGTGGAGAGCATCCTGGGTGATGCAGGCGGTCCAGCTAATCTCAGGGGTTCTCCTAAGATGGAGGCAGGAGTATCAAAGAGGAAATCAGAGATGGGAGGATAGAGGAAAGGGGTGGAATGGTTCAGGAATGTAGCAGCCTTTGGAGGCTGGAAAAGGCAAGGATAGAGATTCTCTCATAAAGTCCCCAGAAGGAACCAGCCCTGCAGATGCCTTGACTTCACTCAGTGAAACTGGCTTTGTACTTCTGGCCTCCAGCACTGTGTTGTTCCGGGCCTCCAAGCTTCAGGTGATTTGTTATAGCAGCTTTGGAAAGCAGTGCTGCCTGCTGGCCTCCGCTGGTCCTCAATAGCTCTGCGGGATCTGCCTCTCTCTTTTCCACTGGGAGCTAATGTTCTAATGGGTGGGCTCTTGGTCATGGGGAAGGGCTCCAACCAAGGGTGGGGCGGGGAAAGGATGGGGGTTGAGTGCTAGGAAGCGGACTTGCTCTCGGGCCTAATGGGGCCATTTTTATCTCTGTCCCTGCTATTCACGAGGGCATCTCTCCCTTATTTTGTAAGAGAGAGCTAATAGGATAAGCACCTCTATTAAGTTGGTGCAAAAGGAATTGCGGTTTTTGCAATTACTCTTGCACCTACCTAATCAAACCTTCATCAGTTTCACATGTGTGAAGAGACGAATTAACTGTTGGGGAACCTCAGACTAGCAGCTGAACTCACTTTGGGTTTAAAGCAGTTTGGGGCCAAAACAAAATTTAGCATTTACATATTACTAATTGATCTGACAGGCGCAACTCAAAGACAAGAAGGTTTATGTTTTCAAAGAAACGAAGTGCATCAAAATATTAAATTAAGATACTGATACAATTAATTAAAATATTGATCAATTCAGATAATTAGCTCAACATATTAATTAAGATGCTGTATTATAATAGCATTATGGTGAACGTATTTATTTTAACGATGCCTTTGAATGTGCTGTCCGCCAACCAGCATAATGTCAATTTGGCTGATACCTTGTAAGAAGACTGTACTCCACATACGTATTGTATATATCTCTATACACACGTATATGCATTTACACATATATATAATATTTTAATTTCCTCTTTTATCATCTTATATAGCATAGGATGTAATAATGGCAGCTAACCGGGCATCACAGTATTTAAGTTACAGGATATAAAAAAGTGCACAGCACCCCGAGGGCTTTGTACACTGCGCTGGGGATGTCAGTGTATTTTCAGTTGCAGGCAGGGCAGTTGTTTCATGCTGTGAAGAAACATGGCTTTGTTACTCTCTTTGTCTAGAGATTAAATATGGTTTAAGGAGTGTCCAGTTGGCAAGGGATGGACTCTGATAGTTTTATGTGTCAACTTGGTGGGTCTATGCTACCTAATTATTTCAAACAATTATCTAGGTAGTGCTGTGGAGGTACTGTGCAGACGTAACTGCCATGTACACTCAGTTGACTTTAAGTCAAGATGGTTACCCTTGATAATGAAGGTGGGCCTCACCAAATCAGCTGCAGGCCTTAAGAGCAACACTGAGGTTACTTAGCACTGTCGTGTGATGCACGCCAGGAATGCTGCTACCAGACACCTTTTGTATCTCAGTGGACCATGAGTTTCTTCCCTCTTCCTGTTTCTCATAGTTTTTTACATAAATGGACAACATTTTCTTCAGCAAATCATGCAAGGACAGAATTGGAACAGACCTCAGGATCATTTTCTCCAAACTCCTCATTTTAAATATTAGGGCATTTGCTCACGGCTTCACACACATAATTGAATGAGGGACACTGGCAATGATTCCATGGCCTTGAAGAGACACATTTTTTTTCTGTAATATTTTACCTGTCTTTCTTGTAAAGTATAACCCAGTTATCCCAGTGACAAAAATAAAACTCATGCCTAGTCTGCAATAAAAGCCATAGAAATCGAGAAACATTTTACTTTCAACATGAGTCCTGGGAAAGCTGAGTTTCCTGTTTGTACCGTTTAAAACATCAGGAGAGTGGGTTGGTGGGGTGACTCTGCACCAAACTCCCTGGGTTCGGATCCTACATCTTCCACTTAAAAGCTGAGCAACTGAGTCATCTGGGCCCCTCTCTCTGAAGTAGAAGGAATGATGTGTCCTGCTGTGTAGAGTGTGGATAATCACACAAGTCAGGTTGTGTAAAGTGCTTGGAAAAGCAAATTCTGGTTAACACAAGTCAGCTCACTGCTAACTAAGGAGTAAATGTTAATCCACTCATTACTATCCATCTATTTCATAGAAATAGTTGCATTTCATAGTAAGAACATTAAGATAGAGGCTCCTGAGTTTATATTATTTCTCTTACATGTACTTTTATTACTTTTGTTCCAATCTTCAAAAATTTGCCACGTGTTCTAACTGGATGCAATCCCTTTGGACTCTGTATTCTATTTCCATCAGATTCAGCATCTCCTCCAGACTTGTGACATCACTAGCTGCTCTAGGGTTGCTTTCAGCATCTCTGTCACCCGACAAGCCTTTGATCTAAAATGCAGGACAGTTAGAGCCAATGGTGACCCCTGAAAGGTGCACCTGAATTCCCTTTCACATGGATATGGGTCACCTGACCATGGTGGGCCACCTGGTTCATTGGAGCCAGGTCCCCAGGTGACACAACCTTCCCAGCTACACTAATGTCTTGTCCTTGAGGAGCTATTGAGCTATTGTGTGAACTCATCAAGAACTTGCTCAAAGACAGACACCCTCTGCCTCTGACATCCCCCGATCAAACAACCCACTGTGTGTCTACCAGGAACATGTGTTCCCATCAGATCTTTAATAAATGGGAAAGGATGTGCATTCTGGTGAATATATTTTCATTTCATAAGTCTTGCATTTCACACCATCTGCTGATTTGGGCACTTCTCATGCTGCCAGTCAGCTTCAATTTTATTTTTAGACACCAGCTTTGGGCAGACCATGAAAACCCTGCAGGCTACATTTTCAGACATTCTGTACAAAATCTCTCAAGGGTCTTTTAAGACCCCGTGAAAGTGGATTGTGATTCAGGAGCCTAAGTCACGTAGAATCACTTGCTTATTTCAAGGAGAGAAATGGAAGCAGATGCAAATGTAAACGGCTCCAGTAACTGATACACTGTGCTGAGATCATGCACGCTGGTCAGAAGGGTTGATTCTAGGCAGGCCATTGCATGAAAAGTACAGCATTAGGGGAACGTTCTCAGCCAAGACAGTGAAACTTGAGAGCTGAATAAGCAGACTGCTGTGACGATTCCAAAGCCCAGGACGGAAGTCCTCGAGTGCCTTTTCATCTTAAGAAGGCTCTGAACTTCCCTTGCTCTCCCCCAGTCCAGACCAAATTAAAAAGAGAGAATGGGAGGTGGGGATGGAGAAGCATTATGAGTCAGCAATCCTTTAGCAAAATAAAGGGCAGTCTTATTTCACTGACAGGAGCCTGTCTTCTTCCAACGGAGACCCCAGCTGGGGTATGAACCGGAAGAAACACTCACCAGCGTGTCCTGGACTATTTGGAATATTCATTCTGCTCTTTGGAGACTCTTTGGGGAAATATTTAACAGTGCCCTGCAAGTTGAAAAATTATAGCATGTGTGCCTAAATTGCCCAGACACTTCCACAGTGTGGAAAAATGTAAATGTGCTTCATGAAATCCGAAGCATCTGCTTCAAATCCAGCAGAGGATCTTCAGACACATTCAGGGTATTGTGGAAACTAGAGATGGAAAAAGGACAAAAATCTTACAGCCAGAGTGGAATGCTGAGACCAATTAGACAAAAACTAACCTCACATCCACTAGGGATTGAACACAAATGAGCTTATTCTGAGATTCAAAGAATAAACCGATGGGGGTATATTTCCTTTCTTTCTTTCTTTTCTGTTGCATAGGTCAACACGAGTCACAGGGGTTTGTTGTGCAGATTATTTCATCACCCAGCCTAGCACCCATTGGTTCTTTTTCCTGATCCTCTCCTGCCTCTCACCCTCCACCCTCTGAGAGGCCCCAGTGTGTGCTATTTCCCTCTATGTGTCCATGTGTTCTCATCATTTAGCTCCCACTGATAAGTGAGAACACGTGACATTCACTTCTCTGTTCCTGCATTAGTTTGCTAAGGATCATGGTCTCCAGCTCCATCTGTGTTGCGGGGGGGTATATTTTCAAGAGAAAGAGTTGTTTTGGAAGTTGCATATTATAAGTTTTTGAAACAATAACTGTGTTTAGTAACATAATTTTAAATGCAGACAGTTAAGAACTTTGTGGGGTGATAAATTATTCTACTGAAAGTAGAAATACGGTTGCTGTTTATTATTCTAGAGCAGGCCCATGGGCCAGCCCTGGACACTGTCTATGTTTGTATGTAAAGTTTTGGTGGCCGACAACCACACCATTTGTTGACGTGCAGTCCATAGCTGTTCCTAGAGTGAAGCTGAGTGGTAGCCACCTACACTAGATGGCCCCACAGTCTGCAAATGTCTACTCTCTGACCCTTCCCAGAAAACAGCTGTCAATCCCTGTTCGGGAACATGCACAAATCTTCCATTGCTGCTCATAATCTCACTTGAAATATCTACTGACAACTTAATAGTTGAATGATTGGAAAGACTCCATATTACTTTAAGGCACCCTCTTGGTTCTTTTTTTTTTTTTTGAGACGGAATTTCACTCTTGTTACCCAAGCTGGAGTGCAATGGCGCAATCTCAGCTCACCACAATCTCCGCCTCCTGGGCTCAGGCAATTCTCCTGCCTCAGTCTCCTGAGTAGCTGGGATTACAGGCATGTGCCACCGTGCCCAGCTAATTTTTTGTATTTTTAGTAGAGATGGGGTTTCATCATATTGACCAGGATGGTCTCGATCTCTTGACCTCATGATCCACCCGCTTCGGCCTCCCAAAGTGCTGGGATTACAGGCATGAGCCACTGCGCCCGGCCCCCTCTTGGTTCTAAATGCAGAATCTGGTATAGTATGTGTGACCTGACTATGGCTACTTATTTAGTAAAAAATTCTATTATAAAGGAAGTAGTTACTCTCTGCAAACTGTAATAAATCCACATTTCTGGAGGTTATGGACATAGGTTTCCTAGTAGATGCTAAGGTGCTTGAGGTTTTATTTGTTTTTTAATCCCATGCATTTTGGGATTTAAAAACTACTTTAAAAAGTCCTTTAAAAAGTACTGGAATATAGCAGTTGCTTAATATATGTCTGCTGGATAGATCAATAAACTTGCAATTGACCTCAATTTAACAAATTATCTTAATTAAAAAGAGACAGATTTATCAAAACTGTAATCTGATTTGTAAAAGCACAATGTAGCTAAAATTTATATTCAAGAGGCTGGGCACGATGGCTCTCACTTGTAATCCCAGGACTTTGGAAGGCCAAGGTGGGCAGATAAGCTGAGGTCAGGAATTCGAGACAAGCCTGGCCAACATGGTGAAACCCCATCTGTACTCAAAATAAAAAATTAGCCTGGTTTGGTGGTGCATGCCTGTAGTCCAAGATACTCAAGAGGCTGAGGCAGGAGAATCTCTTGAACCTGGCAGGTGGAGGTTGCAGTGAGCCAAGATCACACCGTTGCACTCCAGGGTGGGCAACAGAATGAGTCTCTCTCTCTCTCTCTCTCTCTATATATATATATATATATGTGTGTGTGTGTGTGTGTGTGTGTGTGTGTGTGTGTGTGTATACATATGTGGGTATATATATATATATATTTTCTTTTTCAAGAAATTTTTGAAAACCAGTGAAACTACTTTTTCTGCTTGCCTTTCATGTTCCATAATGGTTTCTGTAGTTTTGGACATTTAACTCTTGATCTAATTAACATAATGTGACATTTTTTTTTCCCATTAAGGTTTACATGATTTGTCAATTAACTGTTCTAGAAAACCACTGTGGGATATCTTGCTTGATGTTTAAATGTTTTAACATTTAAAATGTTAAAACTTAAATGTTTTCTCTCTTTTAAATATCTCAAGCAGAAGTTCTTAATCTTAAAACTTGATGATGTGCGTGTTACTGAAAAATAAACAAAAAATAAGCCAGAAAGAAAGAAAGCCATAACCTCATAAACGGCCACCGTTTACTGGACACTTAACATGAGCCAAGCATTTGGCTGGGAATTACATACTCCCAATCCCTAATCCTCAGTCATATTCCATTATTGGTCCTTTTTTACAGATAAGCAAACAGATGGCCAGAGAAGCTAAATCACTTACTAAAATTCATACAACCAATCCATGAAGAACTGGGACTGGAGCTCAAGTCTTCCTGACTCCAGAATTAAAACTGTGTCTATTATGCAAGTATTTTAGTTCTGGGAGAGTCAACAAAGAATATTTTGTAATCTGTATGACCAGTAAACAGTATCTGCTGTGCACCCAAGACCAAAGACAAAGTTCCTTCCCTCAAGGAGCTCCCAGGGTAGATGAGTCAGGAAAGAGAATCCAGTGTTACTCGGGTGAGAGGAGAATTATAACTGCTGAGTTCTTGCAATGGGCTCGTGGGTTATCAAGGACTTTCTATTGAGGGACATCTAGGAACTGGCCAGGTGACAGTACTGGGATGCCCCAGATGGAGACAAAACTGACTTAAAAACAGCAAGGAGAGGAATGGCCAAGTCTGTGAGGAGCTCAGTATCTGCAGAGCTCAGAATCCATGTAAGGGAAGGGAGGGGCATGGCTGTGGAGTGCACAGGGCATGTCCTACAGGACCTTGCATGCTGCACCAAGACATGGGGGCTACTTTGTTTTGCAGGTACTAAGAAGCTATTGAAGAATGATAAATGCAGACTTAAGTTTTAGAATGAGCACCTGGAAGGCAACGGATGAAGCTGGGTGTTCCTGCAGCTCCCCAGGTAGTAAGTGATGCATTCTGACCCAGGGGAGGGGCAGAGGATGAAAAGCAGGAAAGTTACTTGGGAGGAGAGCAAAGAATGTGAAATTAACAGAATCTAGTTCTAACACGAAGGAAGGGTGAGTGGGATGAAGGAGGCGACAAGTGGGTCTCAATTGAAAGTCTGGAAAGTACAGGGGATGGGGGCGCCATCTACAGAGATGGAGGACACATGAGCAGGAAAATACGGAGTTGAGTTTGGGAAATGTTTAATTTGAAAGCTTATGGGGCATTGAAGTGGAGACAGTGAGTTGACTAACAAGAAAAACACGTATTGAAACCTGGAGCCAGGTATAATAAAAATAAACCTTAAATTACATATAAATCAAAAGTCCTACAATAAAATGGAAATTTTTTTTTGTAGATGTTATATTCGATTTTAAAACATAGTAAATAAGAAATGAGAATCTTAACGTGGTCCACAATGTGTAAGTTCAAAACAGTTTGTAAGATTTCCTATAAGAATCTAAAACCAGGTTAAAATTTCTACACACTCGGATTTTTAATCAAAACCCACAAAATTATTTCATTTCCATAGGATATAGAATTAAGGAAAGTAAATAACTGTGATTTATACATCACTTTAACTCAAATTTTGTTTAGAAATGACAGTTTTTAGTCTAAATATGTTATAGCAATCTGAAGCCTTATTTATAAGAAAAAAACTATTACTGACCCAAACTCCACAAAATTACAAAACACTGTCAAAAGTAAATCCCAACCAACTAGCAAAATATATAGAAAATAATGATAATGAGCACATCAGACACATAGAAGGAGAACCATTTTTGAAGAAAAATGTATAGCCTCAATACTTATGTAAATAAATGGGAGAGGTAAAAAAATGTGTGTTAAGCATTTAACCTAAGATGTTAGAAATACAAAACAAAAGAGAACCAAACTGAAAAAATTAAAAATTTAAATAAAAATGGTAAGACAATAAAAATAATAAATATATCCAAAATTCATTTCTTAGAGAAATAAAGTAAAACAAATCATCATCCAGATGAATCGTGAATCAATGGAGAAAGAGCAAATCCCAAAAATAAGAAACTAAACAGGCAAAAGCAAGTCCAAATTCAGAGGGAATTAACGCTGTGAAGAGACTACTCAGCTTTATAAAAAACAGTTTAAACCTTGAATGAGACTGCATTTATAAGAAAATGTCTTTGAGAAAAACAACATCCTGAAAAGAAAGTAAATCTAAACAAAAATATTTTCACAGGAAAAGTAAAAAACAATATTTAATATAGTATGTATATACATATACACACATACCTGTGTATATATGTAAACATTTCAGATTACAGAAGCTCATGAATAAAGTACTCAGAATCATCTCTGCCCCATGGTCAGTGCTGCAGAAGTGTCTGTTATAATTCTTGAGATATTTTTGTTTTGTTTTGTTTTTGTTTTTGAGACGGAGTTTCGCTCTTGTTACCCAGGCTGGAGTGCAATGGCGTGGTCTCGGCTCACCGCAACCTCTGCCTCCTGGGTTAAGGCAATTCTCCTGCCTCAGCCTCCCAAGTAGCTGGGATTACAGGCATTTGCCAAATCCTTAATGAGTTATTTGTGAAAAGGATCAAACCACAAATTAAAGAAAAACACAACATGACCTACTGAGGGTATCTCTAAAAATCCAAGAATTATTCCACATTACAAAAGGAGAGAAATCATACAGTCTTGTCCATGAATGATTTTTTTAAAAAGTCTTTTAATATAGTTCTAGATTTATACTTTAAAACAGAAACAAAAACAACAGTCTCTAAATAAGAACCAATGGCTACTTCCTTCACACTATAAAATTTATTTAATTTAACCCAAAAGCCAGCAGATGGCTTACCAAGAAAACATTAGTCCTACTAAATAAAAAATTAGAGAAATGTGTCTATTATGACTGCCTTAATAATTCTTTTCTTCCTGGAGGAACCAGGCAAAGCAATTGTAAGGAGAAGGTAGTTTTAAAACCTGTAAAGTAGAGATCTACTTGAAAATGACGTGACTGCGTATCTGGAAAAGGTAAGGGGATGGAATGAAATACTTCTACAAATAGTGAGAGAACTCACAGGAAGCTAGAGGAAAAGTGTATGCACTGAGTTTCCTATGAAACTCTTTCTCTCTTTCTCTTTAACGTGGACCTATCACCTGTTTGTAAAATAGGCAAAGATTATCAAGAATAGATGTTCAGTCACCTTACCTATCTGCAACCATCCGTCAAGAAAGCTTTCTCTGTTAGCTCTATGGATGATAGTTTTGTTTCAACAGGGTGAAATTCCCATATGTTTCTTCACTCTGAATTTTCGTAGTTTTTCTTTATTTTCCTATGTTACCATAAATACTTACCAAGAAGCTATCTTCATATGTTGTGCACTACAGAGCTTAGTAATGTCTAAACAGGCAAGAGAAGGGAGAAGGGAAACTTCAAGGCCCAGACTCTCTGGCCTTAAAGAATACATGGAACAGTATGCAATAACCCATGGAGGGAAAGAAGTACAAGTGCAGCCAAACTGTGGGTGTTGGTACCTGTGTTGGTTTGAAACATAGACTTGCTCAATAGTTAGCTCCACTGGAAACCTCAAAATATGACTTTGTTTGGAATAAGGTCCTTGCAGAAGTAATTAAGTTGAGAATGATGCCATGAGATCTTCTTGGATTTAGCACGGCCCCTAAATACAATGAATGTTGTCCTTACAAGAGACAGAAAAAGGGAAAATGCAGGGACAAAGAGAAGAAGGACATGTGAAGACAGGGGCATAGATTGGACCTACGGAGCCTCAGACGATGGCATGCTGAGGACTGCTGGCTGCCACCAGAAACTAAGACAGAGGCATGAATGCAGTGTCCCTCTCAACCTCCAGACAAAACTACCCCTGCCAACACCTTGGTTTTGATTTCTTTGAGATAATAAATGTCAAAATTTATAAATCTCTGTTGTATCAATCATCCAAGTTTGTAGTAATTTGCTACAGCAACCTTGGAAACCAGTACAGTTTCTCATGTTGTAGGTGGTAGAAGAGATTCAAAGACATAGAGCTGTAGAAGTGCATGTCTTCAAGACCACAAAACTTAGATGTAGCATGGTCAGATCCATATTATCAAGGTACCATGAAGCTGCTGGGAATTAGAGGAAAACAGCAGCTCTCCAGGTTGTCTGGGTAACAGAAGTGAGCTGCTCCAAGAAAGAAAACACTCTAGACAGAGTGGCATGCTAGTCTAAGATACCCAGCTCTCTATATGCCTACTCTTGTATTTTTTCCCTCTTATTTATGCCAAGGAGTAATTTGGGGAAGTGGGTCTCAAGGGTTTTCAAAGTCAGCTATTCCATTAACCTTCAAGAACTCAGACCCTCAGGCATTAGCAGAACTTTCCAACTGCACTCATCAGTGTCATGCAGGCTTCTCATACCCTACTAGGATGAAGTACAGTGCCTTGAGTCTTGGTAGGGCTCACCACCGGGCAGTCAATCAGAACCAGACTTGGGCCCAGAGGGTCTTACTCATGTATGACCCAATTCTTGCCTCACTCAATTCATAGGTCATTTGGGTTTTGATTATGAACATATTTCTCAAAGCATTTTTACACCCAATTTCTTAAAGCTTCTCTAAAGTTATGTAAATTTAGCAAAATACATTACTGCTGCTGCTGCTGCTGCCTACTATTCATTGATGGCTAAGCACCAGCCTAGCTTGATTCCAGTTTCTTCTTACAGGTCATCACATCTAATCAGCACCAAGGCCAGCAACCAAGCAAGGAGGTTGGCCATTGCTGCTGCCATTTTACAGATTAGAAAACTGAGCAAGCGAAAGAATTAGGCTAAGCTCATGCCCTGCTGCAGCCTGGCTTCTCCAGGAAGCACATTCTGAAATGGGGTTTAGCATTTGTTAGGGAGTACCCTCAGTATCAGTGCCCATGGGGAAAGGCAGAAGTGGCACTGGGCACAGGGAGAAGCTAAGCTGCTGTGAAAGCCCCAAAACTGGCAAACTCACACACATCCTGTAGCAGAAACGACTATCAGAGTTGTCTGCTTTAGACCAAAATGGAAGGAGTTTACATTCCCAACTCTATCAGTCATGGATGTGGACCACCCTCACAAGGGCACAAACTCGGGCTGCAGGTGTTTTCAAGCATTCCCCAAAGAAGCTGTTGACTGAAAGCCAGGTGCAGACTACACTCCCAACAGCTGGGTAGACAATGTTTTCTTGAGGGGATCCTGGGACATCTACCTCCATGTTCACTGCACACAGCTATGATGTAGGAGAAACAGAAGCCAAGCCAGATTCTGCCCAAGGCCAAAATGCTTGCTCTTCTCACCCTCCTACACTTGCTGCCATGTCCAGACATTCAGGAGATGCTGAGAGGGGTCTCAAAAATAACTAGCCCAGAGTCTGGCCAATGGGATCTCTCATCTCCTAGGAGAGGTAAAAACTGATGCACATTATTCTCAAAGAAAGCATGCTGTGGTTATTGCATTCTGAAAACACAACAATGTGGTCTACCATCAAGTAGTTATTCTTATTAATACCTGATGTTTCTGAGCACTAAGTATGCACCTGGCCCACTTATGTCCCTTTCATTTATCACCTCATTTCCTCATCCCTGCTGCCCTAGGAAGAGGCCATTATAATCATTTCTGTTTTACAGATAACTAGGATCAGCCCAGCTCTGTCTCCCCCTGGACTGTCTCCAAGTGATGAGAACCTCCTCCTTCCACTGCACCAACTCACTGGGTTTCTCCTTTCTCTTTAAAGAGAATCTCTTAGAGCCAGAGCAATGCTCTTGATAAAGTCAAGTTGCAATATATGATTCTCTTCAGTTCATATAACTTAGCAGATTCATCATTCTGTGCTGCAAGAACATAGGAGGAGTCTGTCCTGTGTGACTTGCCATTAGGAATGCTGATTTTTTCACTGTCTTACAGAGGTTTCAAAGAGTGATTGCTGGTGGTTAAATAGATGCTTAGAATTAGTAGCTTTCACGAATTACCCCCTCCCTAAAAAATAAACATTTGTAATGAGCAGAGCCTCGTTTTTTTTTTTGGTTTTTTTTTTTTTGTGTGTGTGTTTTTTTTTTTTTTTTTTTTGTAAGTAAAGGACTGAAGATGCAAGGACTGGTGAAATTAAAATGAAAATAACCACCAAGACGCCAAGTGAAACATTAGTGAGTGGTGCCTCTAGCCAACGTTTAACCAATTTATAGTATATTCGACATAAATCCATTGTTTAGAATAACCAGAGAATACAGGGTACAGATGACAGAATCAAGAGGATAGATATGGTTAATGGATGATTGTCATTTTTATTTTTAAAAAAATTCTTTTTTGATGCTCCTCTGATCAAATCTCCAAGATAAATTCACATTATTATAGGGGTTCTTTACACCTCTCTTCCCTCAATGCCCTCCACAAAACAGCTCCAAAATGCCTGAAAGTCAACCTAGGTCTCATCCTACCATTACAGTCAAATTGTTAGTTACCAAAATGAAAGTTCTATGTCTGTAACTTTCTTGTATTTTTGTTCTAGAAGTTGCCAGTGCATTTTAAAAGTCTGATGTTCTGCATTAAATGTTAATGCTGGTGTTTTGTTCACTGGCCCTAGCAAAACCCTCCCTAGGTATAGGTGTCAGGCCTGAGGAGGGATCTGGCAGGAGAAAGGAAGAAAGGGATGGCAGGGATGGGAAATGTGTTGAGATCTGCTTTAGCATTTAGTTACATTAGGCACTTTCCTATTTTTAGCTTCCTTCCAATGATAATGCCTTTGAAACAGGTAAGCAATGTCTTGCTAAACCTGAGATGGATTCTACTCAATCAATAGCTTCGTGTCATACAAAATGGGCAATGATATAGTCTCCTTTTTTCTCCTGTTCCTGAAGACCAAACAGTTAGAACAGAGATCCAAATTCCTAACAATTAGTCTCTCCCACAGCCAGAAACCGGGCAGCTGGTAACCTGCTGTTTTTCCTTTGAGCTTCTCAGATTAGACCCTAAATGCAATTTAATTCCAGACTCCAATATAGACTTCCTGAATTATACTTAAAAAGGCTCATTTATGTAACAAATCCACAGTGCTACTGATGACACACTTGGCATAGAAGATTTACTGTATTAGGTGCAATCTAAAATTTTTCAAATTGTATCACAACTTAAATATATTAGAGATCCACAGTGTAAAAGACTCCTATAAAATTTCTCTAACATATAAGTAATCCTGTTATAAAATCAATAAGCACTCCTTAGCTTTGCTTCTTTAATAAATATGGATTCTCCCATAACTGGCTTGCTTAAGTAAATCTATATTCAAATTGCCCTCTCTCTCAAGGGAAAATAAAAGATATATGAAATGAAAATTCAGAACGTGCTATGAATACCAAGGAAATCAAAATGTAAGAAAAGTGAATTTCAAATACAAAGTGCAATCACGATGTATAAATAGGAATATACAGAAAATCCTTGGAGTTGGCTCATGAATATGCCAACAGTGATACTAACCTACAAAAGCACAGCAAAGGAAGAACAGGCATGATGCATCTTTATGATGAAATAAGCACTAAACAAGCATATGCATCAGGCTGGACCACGGCTCCTGACCTCTGGACCCACGAGCCTGGCTGGAAGGCATGATCCCAGCCTCGGATCTCCTCTGAGAGCTGAGGCAGGAGGCAGCCACCACAGCATGAGGTGGGTGGAGGGGAGTGTTTCTTATCTTCTTTTCCTAGTCTTGATTTCCCTTTGCCTTGATATGACAGTAAGCAAAAAAGACTCCTTGCTGCTCTCATGGAACATCCAGTCAAATGCATGTTATCCTACGATATAAGTAAAATTATTATTTTCTACTTAAACACGAATTGCTAAGGGCTTTTGGTGTTTACAGTAAATTTATCACATAGAAATCATACATTCTTCTTAGATAGATAATATAAAACTGCTTCTCTTTATGTTTTCTGATATTTAAATATTTTCTTCCCTTCATCGTTAAGGGATTCCAGTATGTCTTCATAATCCCATATTCCAGAAAACTGTTTCTTTGAAATTCAGTTATGATAACAAAGAGAAAACAATGATTTAAAAAACTTGCAGAGAATAGTATGAAATAAATCTGAGAGTGACTGAAAAATATCTTTTCCTCTTTCACTAATAAGCTGTGTTCAGAAATGTATTAGTCCTGTTTCTTGTCCCACCTTTTCTCCCTTTTTAAAAATGTATTGATATATAATAGTTGTACATATTTTTGGGGTACATATGCTATTTTGATACTTGTTTACAAGGTGTAATGATCAAATCAGGGTACTTCAGGGAGCCCTCACCTCAGACGTTTCTCCTTCCTTTGTGTTAGAGGCATTACAATTCTCCTTTCTAACTATTTTGAAATATATAATTCATTGTTGTAAACTATAATTTCCCTAGTACTATCAAATACAAAATGTAACCTTCTCTCTACCTGCTTTTTTGTACCTGTGAACTAACTTCACCACCTGCTTCCCTTCCCAGCCTTCCCTTTTCTTCTCATCCTTCTCCTTGCTTCCTGCATGATTCAGCCCTGAAGCCATCAGACAAGTTCCCGTAAGGAAGTATCTACACCAGTAGTGAATGGGGAAGGCCAAATTCATCCAAAGGTGACAAAGCTGGCTGTGAGACATGTCCAGAATGAGAAAGCCAACTGCAGGAGGACAGAGCCTGAGCAATGGAGGGACATGTAGGCACAGAGCAGCCCCACAGGTGTGGGTGCCAGGGCCTGGCCAGAGGAGGGGACATCTAGGCATGGGGTAGCCCTGCAGATATGGGTATCAGGAATCGGGCAGAGGAGGAGACACCTAGGTGCAGGGCACCCCATAGGTCTGGGTGTCAGAGCTGGGACAGCAGAGGGGACCCCAGGTGAGGATTAGCCACACATGCATGGGGTATCAGAACCTGGGCAGGGGAGGGTACATGCTTGCAGGGGACAAACTGGGTGCAAGGATCAGCACACGAACCAAGGAAAGAGGCATCTGCACATGAGGAGGGGATGGCAGTAGAAACAGGAGGCTGGTTACAGACACCAATTGGTCCAATAAAGGAAATCTATCATAAATCATGGGAGCTAGATAGTTTTCACTGTTGGTCAAGGGAGTTACAATTGAAAAGGTGAAAACTGCAGTGAAACCTATGGTGGCTTGAAAATGAAAATGTCCATGTGAAGTCAGGACTATTAGTATATACAACACATATACACTTGTGCACACGCACATACACATGCACGTGCACACACACATACACACACACATGTAATGTAGATATAGATGTGTGTGGGCCTCACCCTGGTGCAGTGGCGCCCAACACCTAATGCCTAGATTGTGCCTCTAAATGCTGTTTACAAAAAACAAATAAAAATCAGGGTTCCTGATTCTTTTATCAAAAAGGGCTGCTTTTAGGTTTAGAGCTGGAGCAGGGAAGAATAAGATTGGCCAGAAAGATCTTGTTCCACCAGAAAGCAAGAAAGGGCTCTAAGGATGGTGGGAATGTATCAAGAGGACACACAAGCCTGCTTAAAGAGGTGCCCATCAGACAAATCAGAGACAATGTGGGCATCAAAATAAATTGTGGTGGTGGCCGGGTGCAGTGGCTCACGCCTGTAATCCTGGCACTTTGGGAGGTCGAGGCAGGCAGATTGCCTGAGCTCAGGAGTTCAAGATGAGCCTGGGCAACACGGTGAAACCCCATTTCTACTAAAACACTAAAAAAAAAATTGGCCAGGAGTGGTGGCGTGTGCCTGTAGTCCCAGCTACTTGGAAGGCTGAGGCAGGAGAATTGCTTGAACCTGGGAGGAGGAGGTTGCAGTGAGCCGAGATTGTGCCACTGCACTCCAGCCTGGGTGACAGAGCAAGACTCTGTCTCTTAAAAAAAAATAGCAATGGTAATGGTGTATAATTTATTGAAAAAGATGGGAAAATACAAGACTGTATAGAGATAAGTAAATAAATAAATAAATACATTGAAACAAGATATATGCCTAATTTCAAAGTACCTTTCTACAAAATGTCTTAATTATAAAGAGGAAAAGAGTAATTTCTAGGTGAAAGAGTTTTATGGACACAGCCATAATACAAGTGAACACCGTAGGTATAAAGACAAAGAGAAGCGATGCAGCCTGGATTGCTCTCCAGGAGGACGCACCCACCATTGCTTTGTGATTCTTGCCAAAGATGCAGAGGCTGAATCTATTCATGAGGAAGCACCAATTCAACTCAAGTTGAAAGACATTACAAAATAATGGTCCTTCCATCTTTGAAAGTATTAGGACCATAGGGCCAAAGAACCACTAGCAGATTGTTCCACCCTGTAGAAGACCAAAGAGATGGGGGAACATGTTGCCATGTGTCATGCCATGCTTCTGAGCTGGGTCCTTTTGTAATGAAAGACATTATTGGGAAAGCTAGAGGAACTTGAGTGGGGTCCGGGCATCATATGGCAGTCACAGAGCAATGTGGACTTCCCAGTGTTGGCAGGTGTCCTGTGGTTACGTAGGAGAATGGTACCATTGGAAATACACACTAAAGCATTCAGGTGATGGGGTATCAGAATGGCAACTTACCTTTAAATGGTTTAGAAAAAAATAGTTCTCTGTAGTCTATTTGCAACTTATTGGTAAGTCTGTTGTTGTTTCAAAATAAAAGTTACAAAGTATATTAGTGATTACACCTCAGGTTGAAAATTAAGGAATACCATCCATAATTTTCAGTTATTAACTAAATTTCTTTAATTGGGCGATATATCATTGCCTGAGAATGCCTTCTACTTTAAGGGAAATGCTGGAAAAATGAATTTCCTGAAGACAATGAACTCTCTTAATGCGGCAGAGAAGGAGTATATGGATTTGTCTTAAGGGGATATTTTGATTAACAGGTTCTATGTGCTATCCGCGGACTGCCAATGTTCAAAGGAATAAAATGAAACAATAACTTCTTAATATGAATTTGTACTAAACAAAATGCCCCCTCCCTTAATGGCTTCAAAGGCAAGGTGATGCTGACTATCATTTGTGGGCAGTCTCTTTCTTCCTGTCAGGCCAGTATCCTTTATTTTACATAGTGTTGCATTAAACAATTACACTACAGCAATACAACCACCAAATTTGTAAAACTCTAATTTATATACACCATGTGTAAAAAGAATTCAACAAAGTGTTTTTCTAGAACCTCAAACCAGTGGTATTTTTAGATTATATTTCCAACAGTGGCCAGGGGTACTGAAAGCGCCTTTCTTCATTACTGTGACGTTTACCTACAAATCTCCCATTTTAAATCTGTTCACATGTTCCACCTTTCCCAGCTCTTGGAATTACTGTGAAACTGTTTCTGAAAAAAATGGGAAATGGAATTCATCGTATTCTGTTCTCCCGGGTCTTATTCCTTTATAAAATATTACGGAGTGAAGCATTTTTATTCACTGTGCAATTCTAGAATTATCCCATTTCTGGCTGTTTGCTGATAAGGAGTATTTTTCTTTGTCAGTTTTTGAAATTGAGTAAATAAAAATTTAAGATTCCATCTTTCCCATTTTTTTTGCCAAGGCAGGAAAATAAAAATTGCTTTAAAAAAAAGAACAACTCAATAAAGAATACAGTATTCAATGACCTACAATACATAAAGTTCTTCATGCAGACCTTTGTTTTCCTTTTTTTTTTTTAACCCTATTTGATTCTTACAGACAGGTACTAAAACCTCTTATTCTGAAATATTATGTGTCCTATTACATCTGTACCAGCAGACACTTCATTTATTCACGAAAGAGCAGAAAAGATAAGTGTAAAATGTTCAAGGGACGTGTCCCAGGGTACCCTAAACAGCGAAGGTGCTGTGAGCCATGACATGTTTGAGTGTCTTACTGCTCATGTGAAAGGGGACTTTATACAGTTATTTTCAGAATGTCAAGTGGCTGAGCAAATTGTTTTCTCATTCTCCTGCAAAAAATAAGCCCACCATCCTAACCCATACATGAATACCTAATGTTGAGCTTACCAGCTCAAATAAATGAGAAGATGGAAGAGTGGAATTTACAGAAGAAAAGAGAAATGCCCCACAGATATCCTCAGGAGAGGCTCTGAAGAGCAGAAGCAGGAAGTGAGGGCTAGGGTAGAGATTGTATACACAGGAGTGTGTCTTGTACTTCTTCCCAGGCATGAATGGATTGTTCTTTTCGGTAGAAGGGTGGTTGCAGGGAATGGGGAAAAGTTGGTTGAAGGATGCACCCTTTCTGTGATAGGATGAACAAGTCTTGGGGATGTAATGTACAGCATGGGTGGCGATGGATGTGTTCATTAAATTTGATGTGACAACCATTACACAATGTTGTCACATCCAATACATATAGCAAATTGTAATGCTGCATATAGCAAATCGTTACACAATACATATAGCAAATCGTAATGCTGCATACCTTGAATACATAACAACTTTATTCATCCTTTACATATTTTAGAATAAACATCAAACGCCCACCTTCATTCTCTCATTTGATTAGTTACTGGCTGGCCTCTGTGTCTCAGGCAGTGCAGGTTACTAGCATGTGTCAAAGGCAATAGAGAGGAACCATATGGCCTTCCTTCTCTTCCTGGGAGTGGGCACTTTTTAGTAATAGCCAAATGAGCCAGGGTGAAACTCTAGCCTGCTGTGTAAAATTAGAGGCCAGTGCCTTTACACTCAGTATGAACAAATGATGCTTAATGAATGCAGGTTTTCCTGGCTACTCTTAATGAATGTGATGTTATAAGCAGTAGGAGATAAGTATTGAGAAAAGGGATCCCCAGAAGCATTCCAACTAACAGAGACTACTACAGACCCAAGAGTGAGCTTCCACTTCCACCTCAAATTTCCAAATGAAATAGCACATAAAGTGAACAAAAAACTGGTTTCTCAGACCCAGCAGGGCTAAGGTGACCCATGTCAAAAGTCCCTTTAGAATGGCACGTGCTGTCACGATTGCAATTTTCTCAGCTCGACTGCATTTTATGCCACAGCTATGTTTTCTGCCATTGATCCCCACAGAGCAAATTAAACATGTTTTTAACAGGCAAAACAGAGAATATTAGGAATTGCTCCAGATCACTGACCCTTGTGTTTATATATGTACATAACTAGAAATCAGAAGGCTTTTAAAATGCTTGTTAACCAATTAAATAGAATGACTTCTTTAAAATGTCATTTATTAGGAAGGCATAATTTGCTGTTGTAGCATTGTAAAGAATTATTTTATTTTTGAATGCTCACAGACCTGCTAGAACATTTTAAGAAAATGAAGAAAATTTTTATCTTTGTAAAGAGAAGGTTTTGAATGTCAAGGTAGAGAGCGGTGGGAACAAACTATGAAATTAATCATAAAAGTTATTTCACTATAAAAATGAGTGCTGAATTATAACGTGTAACAAGAACACCTTTTGTTCATCAAAATCATACCACCATTCAGCAATTGGTAAAGCAGAATGGTCACATCTAGCTTTCCTGCTAACATTACTTTCATGGTAATGAAAGTACCATGAAAGGGGATGCTAATTGCTAAGTGACTGTGGATCCCACCAATGGCAGTGGGCTGTCTCCTCAGTGTTATTTGGGGTCAGCCTCAAGGGGCAGAAAGGGAGCAGCTGCCAGTACCACACTACAGACACACCCTGAATGGGCCAACAGCACCTGCCTCACCCCCTGGGGGGATGTGGACAGTCGTTCTCCGCGGATGTGAAGGTTCACCCACCTGCCAGACCAGGTGCTCCTTGGCCCCCGGCGTCGCAGACAGGCAGACGCTAAGCACGATGGTGTGGGAGGAGGAGGTGAGGACACTGGCAATGATGGCATCTCGCATGTTGAAGGGCAGCATAGTGTACACCACGAAGATGATGAAGAGGAAGAACGATACCTAAGGGAAGGGAAGAAGAACATTGAGAATCACCAAATATTCTGGTTTCTAGGAGCCTCCAGTTTCCATACCATTAAAGACTGCATAGAACAGCATGAGAAATGCTCATTTAAGAAATAATCTATGAATGAAATAGGGTAGTCTATGCAAGTTAGTTCACTGGAGCACAATAAAAAACTAATCATTGTGATGGAGAAAAGCTTCTTTTCAAAGTTTTGGCACTTCACTTTGGTATCCAAACCATTGCATGAGTATGGATGCAAAGCTGGTCCTAAACTATCAGGGTTTTGTATCTGTGCTTTAGCACATGCGTAGAAGGTTCTTGAAGTGGTCTTCCAAGCTGCCAAAGGGGACCCATGGAGCAGGGACAGGCATCATCAGGGGAAAGCAGATACCGAGAGCACGGGTATGTAACCAACAAAATAAACCAGCCTGCGGATGGCTGAGCTGCTGTGGAACTCAGTGTGGCAATTCCTCAAGCAGTTAAACACACACAGCAGTTTTACTCCTGTGTATATCCCCAAAAGAATTGAAAACAGGCATCAAACAGACACATGTGCGCCCATTTCATAACAGCATTTCTCAAGTAACCCAAGGTGGAAACAGAAATCATTACAGGGTGAATAAACATCAGAATATTATTCAGCCTTAACATAGAATAAAGTGCCAATGCATGTTACCACACAGAGGAACCTCAAAAACACGCCAAGTGAACAAAATCTGGGCAAAAGGCCTCCTAGTATATGATTCCATTTACATGAAATCACCAGGGTAAGTAAACCCATAGAGGTGGAAAGTACATCGGATGTTGCCAGGCTCTGAGGGGCAGGGACTGGGCGGGGAAAGGAGGGTAGCTGCTGACTAGGTGCAGATGATGAAAAATTCTCTGAAACTAGATGAGGTGTTGGTTGCATGACATTGAGAATATCACCTTAAATTGGGTAATTTATGTTGTGTGAATTCCAGCTCCATCAAAACAATCTACATGAAACCTCTCAAGAAACGTTTGGCATGAAAAAGTGAATGATTTAGTAGGTAATAAATAGATCATTCTTATTAAAAACAAGCAGAGACAGAAGAACATCAAAAAGGATGAAAGGTGAACCATCCAGTTGGAAGGGACTGAGATCAGCAAAATGGGGGGAAGGGGCATGTGGCCAGCTTCCCACGCAGCTCTTGACTCCAAGCCAAAGGGAAGCTAAGGGAAGTGTGCCCCACTTTCACAGTTTGACCTGTGTCACCTGAAGGGGATGTTCAAGTGCCGCACAGCTGGAAGAACATGGTGTAGTCATGCCAGCACTTCTGATACGAAGTCTGGAGGTGAGCTCATGAGAAGCACGTGGGCAATGGGCTGGGCTCCTGACGGAGACGGAAGCCTGGGAGAACACCAGGCTTCTTCCCTCCTGGGAAACTGCACCACATATTACAACCTGAAAAGAACCATCTGTCACCACTTCACTATTCCAGGGTGGTGTCTGATCAGCTGTATTTGCGTAATTGTCATACACAAAGGAGCACAGGAGACATTAAGGAGACACAGCCTAAAAATAAATACGGTCCTGAAAAGGCACTCTTTGATTTGGCACTGCAAGCTTTTTGGAGCAAGCTTGCTGAATGAATGCTAGTTCGGGTAATCTGACCTGAACATTCATTCTGCAAGCCTGTGTGAAGCTCCTGGGGATGCAGACAGGTTCTGGAGGTGGGGGGTGCAGGACAGAGCCCAGGCTCTCCCGGGCCAGCAGAAGAGACGGTCATGCATGCCGCTGTCATCTCACAGTCTGCGTCTGGAGAGAATGGCACGAGGCCTCACTGTGAGGAGATGGCGGGGTGGACTCTGAACCACCTTCTCTAATTCTTGTGAGTCCAGCCGTCTCGGGATGACAGCCAAGGAAAAACCCACTGTAAGTGGGAAAAATGACCCGGAATCCTCATCGGGAAGCCCAGATTGGGCATGGACCATCTGCTCCATGCCCCCGTCTCCTCCCATTCAATCTATATTTAAAAGGGCCCTCAGGCCAAAAACTGTGGGGGAACACATTGCCATAGCAATATTTTTTTTTCTGGTAAATATTTTTTTCTTTCACCTCTTTAAAAATAAAGACTCTGAAGGTTTTTTCAGCAAAGCATTATTATTTAAAATCATACACATTCCACTTGTTCCATTCCATATTTGGGATGTGAAACCAAGGCAAAAACTATTGTCTTAGATCATTTGTGTATAAAAATGCAAAGACATCAGGGATGCCTTTGGAGGAACTTGTAGTAAGCAGTGCTCTATCTACACAGGCAGGCTGGGGCACCTCCCTCACATTAGCTTCCCAAGAAAGGAACATGCAGAAGGAGTTCTAGCCCCAAAGTCATCTTCCAAAACCACTAAGAGGTAGCACCAGCACTCACTGGGTGCTTGCTGTGCAGACCCCTTCCCAGGTCTCCAGAGAACCTGGCTGAGAACCACTGAGAAAGGTTTCTTTAGGCATGGGAAAATGAATTGTTGTGCCCTTATGGCTTACTGAGCAAATGAAATTTACTTTGGAATCTCTGTATTGCCCTCTCAGTATACAGAAAGTCTGTTTAATGAAGATATTGTTTTTTCTACACATAACATTTATGTAAAATTGTAGATCCCATAACAGATATTAAATGAATAATTTCAGGTACCAGAATTGACACCTACAAAAGAGATCATCTCTTTTATGATTACATATTTGCTTCTAATGCAAAGATCTTTAACATTGCTTTAAAATTATCATAACTTTTGAGTAGCTTAATTTCGGATAACTTTAAAATTCTAATGCCATCTCAATTAAATTAAAATATACTTCTGCAAACATTTTGAGCCTTGAAATGGAAGTCTGTGGAAGGCTTATCCACAATAACCAAATGGAAAATAGATCTTCTGAATACAGAAGCCCCTGTTTGGTATTCATTATGAGATGGCAAATTAATTTTCAATGGTCAACTGTGCAAATTGCATTAAATCCAAGCAGAGGTTTCTGTGGCAGCATTTCAGGAGTTGGGCTAGTGGTGCTTGGGGAGCATTCGGCAGGCGAGACAGGGGAAAGCAAGTCAACTGCAATTTCAAGTCCCACGGGGAGTACGTTCTTCACTCCTTATTAATCCCAAAGAGTTCTCATTTTTTTAAGCCTGCTTTCCAATGCAACTTCAAATAGGGCCATATGTAAACCTAAAATGGATTTGGCACATGTAAAGAATGTGTGGGTAAAAATCTCCAGAAAGTCGAATGCTATCTCTTGGGTTTCCATGGGGACATTTCCATGGCTGAGAGTCCCCTTAGCTGTGCCTCTGTCCAGAGGCGAAAGAGGGAGGAGCCATGGCTCTGATTCCTGTGATCTTGTGCAGAAACCCCAAGTTTGCGCAACAGCTGAAGCATCAGCACTCATTCCAATAAAACAGCTTCAAGCCTGTCTCTTAACTCCAGCTCTGCAGTTGCCTTTTGCAAGACATGCCTAGCTGCCTACACATCTTCTACTTGCATCTCAAGCTCCACAAGTTTCAAATCAACCAAGAGCTTCTTTATGTTCTTAAACCTGTTTCTCTTGCAGGATACCTCAAGTCTGCCCATGACGTCTTTGCCTCCAATAACCCGGGTGCAAGTCCTTAAAAGTCACCTTTGAAAGTTCTCTCCTCACACCCACATTCCAAAACAGGGTCTTCTCATTTTAAGATTCCAGACCATAGGTTGTCTCTGTCTGTCTTCTTCTCTACGTCCTGATCTCACTGAGCTGGTTCCTGGCATTTCTGTTTGTTAGAAAATACTCTTCTATACTCTTTCCCTCTTTGTCCTGCTGCCAAACAAGGGAAATAGAGTGTGTACCCTTCCTCCTTCGTGTCCACTCCATGCCTTTCTCCAAACCTTGGGTAACCATCAGGACTCTTCACAAATAACTGTTGCTTTCTTCCTTCTGGGCATGTAGTATAATTGCATTTAACCATTGTCATTTCAGTAGGGTGAGGGGCTAGTGGAAACTTTAAAAGCTCATGCACAATTGGCCATGTCCTCTTCCGTCCCTGGCAACCATGGAAATGTGGAGCTGAAGCTTCTCCCAGTCTGGGTCCCCACATGAGCGGTACAGTTTCTCAGCTGACCCACACACACCTACGTTCATGTGAGTGGTTGACAAACCTTTATGATATTAAGCCCTGAAATCCTAAGCACAGTTCAGCTGGTCCTGATGATACCAAGGTTATAGAAACACACACACACACACACTCATGGGAGGTCTTATTGATGTCATATTTATAAAAATTGGGTGCTTTTATATATAATACTCTGCAATCTGCATTTTTTCAGTTGACTATGTATCATGGGCATCTTTCCAGATCTGTAATCACAAATACATTATTTACTTTTTACTAACTGCAAAATATTCCATGGCAGTGGGTGCACCATCATTGACTCTATTTCCACCGATGCTCTCACTCCTGGCAAGATGGGCACGCTTGTCTAAATGCTGCAGTAACACTCCTTCAGTTCTTCCTTGTTCCAACATCATCCTTTCTCTAATTCAGCTAGCATTATACTGCCAGATTCATGATTCTGAATGCACAAGTCTAATATGCTTCGTCTTTGGATGAAAACCCCCTGTAGCTTACCCCAGACCACCTGCACTGAATGGAAAATCCTCCCCTGCCTCCACCTGCACCATCTAGTCCTCTTCATTGGCAGTACTTATTCAGAGCATTTATAGTCCCCATTTATTTGTTAATTTTCTCCCCTGACATGGTAAGCACAAAACCAGGAACTTGATTCACTCATAGCCAAGACCCCAATGCCCAGGACAGTATCTCACATATGGTAGATGCTTCATGAATATTTGCTGTCTGCAGGAAAACTATTATACATCCTAATATGACCCAAGCCATAACTGCCTCATTAGCATCTATTCACCAAATGCATCTCTAAAAACATTCCAACATCCTCCTTGGTCCAACTGGACTTGCCATTAGCTATAGACATGTTAATTTTCAAATGATCATTTCTCTATTTAGTAGATCAATTACACTGAAACACTCAACTGAACAGACATTTGTCAGATGCCTGTGGTAGGCAACAGCAGATCGTGAGTCAAATCACGGAGCAGAACCAGGAGCAGCCTCAGTTCAAGCAAACCCTGTTCTCAGCCCAGAGAAGCTGGACCCTTGCAAATCCCCCGCTCCAATCTCTTGACTCAGTACATCTGTTCCTGCCTCCCCCAAAATATAAGCTCTTCCAAAGAAGGCCACTTTTGAAGAGTTTAATACAATGAAAACTCACTAGGCAAGGAGAACATGAACACTGTCCCCACTTTTTCATGAAGAAAGCTCTTTGCAGAGCCAAGCTCAAGCTCATCTTCTATCTGGAGGGCAGATATAACCCTCTGGGTGAGAGTGCAGTAAGAGCTCCTTGTGCTAATAAGATTCGGAGCTGAATTTTTTTAAATACAGTGTCAGAATTGTGCAGTCAAACAGAGGTGGAGTGGAAGGAACATTTAATCCATGTCTTCAAAGGCAGGCTGCAGAAAGCACAGGACTTGGAAGACGAGCTGCTCCAAAGATTTCATGGCTTCTTCAGATCATGTGTCAAGAGCATTCACTTCTTGAGGCTGCTGTAACAAATTACCATAAAGTAGGTAGCTTTAAACAACAAAAACTTTTTCTTTCACAGTTGGGAGGCTAAAAATTTAAAATCAAGATGTAGGTAGGGTTGGTTTGTCCTGGAGGTTCTGAGGAAGAACCTACTGCAGATTCTGGTAGCACCTAGCAATCCTGAGCAACCTCTGGCTTGTAGATGGATCACTCCAATCTCCACTGCCATCTTACATGGCCTTGCTCCCAAGTGTCCATGCCTTCACACGGCATTCTCTTCTCCATGTATCTCTTTCCAAATTTCCCTCAGTCATCGGATTTGGGACTGACTCTAAATCCATTATGACCTCATCTTAACTTGATGACATCTGCAAAGACCCTATTTTCAGATAAGGTCCGATTCACAAGCACTTCAAGTGAGCACTTCAATATATCTTTCTGGAGAACATAATCCAACCCATAACATCAGGTTTATGCTATAATCAAACTGGGGTTTAGATTTCAAATATTTTCTGCCCACTTCACATTCCACGTTCCATTCCTGAGTCAGAGATTTAAGGCAAGTGTCTAAAATATCAAGGCGACTTATAATTTATAAATCCAAATTAATTTGATAGGAATAATCTTTTTTAATTTTTGGATATATAATTACTTTGAAAATAGAGAAGAGTTGAGGTACAGCTTAAGCAAGGGTAGAACAGGCTCATGGACCGGTCCTAACTGGATTACACACACGTCAGGTCTGTCAGGGTACCACTCTGTCTCTGCTTCAAGGACAATAATCTTTCACAGTGTGGGTCAGTATTTTAGTGTGCAATAACAAGCAAAAATGTTCTCGGACATGCCAATCATAGCTTTAAAGATGAAGCTTCTGGTTTGCTCTTTCAAATGACTCTCAACTCTATTATATGAATGGAGTGTTGCCATTTGTTGCATTCTCCTCTGGAATGCATAAGCAAGCAGAATCAGCAAGCTAACCAGGATTAGCTATGGAAAGCACAGTGGTTCTGTGGAGAACACACCATCAGAGAAATATTTCCTATTTTTGTTATGCTAGTAACATCAAAGGAGTTAACATCTCAGTGAGAATAATGTATTTTATAACAAAAAGCAGAGCAACTCAAATCATTTTTCTCTCCAAAAAATCTAAGAAATTAGAAATACCATAGTGTTTACAATTTTCAAAGACACAGATTTTACCAAAAATCATAGGAATTATACCTTCCAACAATAGTACCAGGGTATAACTCTTACACATTGTATCTCATTGTTGCAGAATACAACTAGAAATGCCAAAATTTAGTAAAAATTGTCCAAGGAAAGATAGAAATCTGGAACATATTAAGCTAATTGAGCATTCTTAATGGTAAGTTCCAAGTTAAAGTTTTGTCATCGGACATCATCTATGTCTCAAAGAATTAATGACTTTGAGAATATTGATGACTTTGATACCTTTTACTGATTAGAACTTTTTTTTTAAACTTTCTGAAAACATAGCCATAAAGCTGTATGGTGGAAATGTACTTTAACATTTTCGATAACAAAATCTGCAAAGTAACAAATATGTTTTTACCTAGATAATTATTTTCTTGTCTTGTTCCTTGATCATACTTCACATAAGGATTACTCTGAGTCACGAATACATTTGTATACAAATATCACAAACTATGTAAAGGTGTCTTCTGCTTAATTGGGGGAACCTAATCCATCTCAATGTCTCATGCTAAACTGTAAGTATTAGAGATTCTTTGAGTATCTCTTTATGATTATCCTACTTCTCAAGTTTAACTTCTTTTCCCTTCTCCTCTCCCCAGATCCAAGTATGTGTGTGTGTGTGTGTGTGTGTGTGTGTGTGTACATGTATTTTCCATATATTCTTCCCCCTGAAATTCCAGCCCATCCCAGTTCTGGTTCAGTTGAGAAACCACCTCTTCCCATGTCAAAGACCCAGGCTGACCCACAAGTATAAAATCAAGACAAAAGGTCTCTCATGTCTCCAGTCTGATATCTCTGGCCCAGAATTCAGAAACAGTTTAGGTCTCAATGCTTCCAGATGCTTCTACAGGTCTCTTAGATTCCATTCCCTTTTCAATCACTCTGGCTTCCCCAGGCTTCAGAAGCTTCACATGGGACTGCAGGCTGAGCTCCACTGGCTCAGCTCTAAGATCTTACTCCTATCCTCATGTTCATATACCACAGTGGATTACACAGACCTTATAGCCAAATTGTTCTTAATATTATTTACAGGAAGACATGACACGGAGACTCTATGTGATCAAAACAGGCCTGGAGTAGGTGGATGCAGTTTTCACAAGGGAGATTTTAAACCCCAACGCCAACAAATCTCTGTCCTTCTTATAGTCTCTCCCGTCACTTTTAATAAAAGCCATAGTCTCCAAACCTCGGAACTACTCTTGATACAATAGTTTTCTCTTCCTCATTCTTTCCATCCCTACAAAAACATTCAGAACCCATCTATTCCCTCCTGCCTGTGACTACAACATCATCTAAACCATGCGATCATCCCTGGGTTCCTGCAACAGCATCCAAATAGCTTCTCTTACCAGTGTTCCCTAGAGTGAATTTTCCACACAGAAGTCAAAGCAATATGTTAAAAAGTTAAATCTGATAACATTAATCATCCTCTGTTTATAGCCCTTCAGTGGTTTTCTTTCTTTCTATTTTTTCTTTTTTCAGACAAAGTCTTGCTCTGTCACCCAGGCTGGAGTACACCGGTGCAATCTGGCTTCACTACAACCTCCACTTCCCAGGTTCAAGTGATTCTCCTGCCTTAGCCTCCCAAATAGCTGGGATTACAGGCGTGCGCCACCATGCCTGGCTAATGTTGGTATGTTTAGTAGAGACAGGGTTTCACCATGTTGTCCACGCTAGTCTTGAACTCCTGGTGTCAAGTGATCCACCCACCTCAGTCTTCCAAAGTGCTGGGATTACAGGCATGAGCCATTGTGCCTGGCCCCTCCAGTGATTTTCTGTAACACTTAGGATAAATTCAAAGTCCTCATAATGCCAGTAAGGGTCTCTGATGATCTGGTCCTGGTGTTATCTCCAGTCTCGTATCCTACCAACTCCCATCGCCACCACATTCATGCTCCCTCCGCACCAGCCCTCCTGTTGCTCCCTGAGCAACCTCAACCCCTTTGCACTGGTTGTTTTTCTGCCCCAAAGTTTTTCCCTAAATCCTTCCTTGGCTGGCTGTTTCTTGTCATTCAAGCCTTACCATTCAGTTGTCACCTCCCCAGAGAGAATCCCCCTGATCTCCCTAGTTCAAATATCCCCTATTTTCTTTCTCAGTAACCACACTACATTCTTTATATCATTATTGCAAATAGAATGTTTACTTTTACATTTTTAAATTTTTAAAAATATTTTTGAAACTTTTTATCTTCTGTCTTTCCCCGTACACATGCAGGCTCCATGCAGCAAGGACACTGTCGGGATGGGTCCCTGCATTTGTGAATTCTACCCAGCACCTAAAAAAACTCAACAAAGATTTGCTGAAAGAAGGAAGGAAACACTTCAGGTGTAATAACACTTGAAAGTATGACCAAGGAAGCCTCAAGGAGGCTGACTGGCCAGAAGCATGTTCTGAGTGGCGTGGAAGTCTAGGGCACGTGTCGGGTGCTGCGCACACACATTCATTCCGTAGTGCCTCAGGCAGCACCTCAATGGCAGTCATTTTATCCCTGCTCACCTTAACCTCTCTCGTAACAAAGCAGAGTATTATAACTCTTCATATCATATTCTTCATTAGAAGACCTATGTGCACTATAAGTAAAACCACCTTAGAATAAGTAGTGAAAATTAAATCAACTCCTTTGTGTCCACTGCATGTTCTCTACATTTGTAAACGTGGGTCCCATGACTTTTACCTGGAGAGATGCACCATCTGCCCTTTTCTCCCCAGTTTTTTGAGAGTGGGAGGTGCCAGCATCCTCAGCACTTCCCATGATTTCCTGGAATTACAATGACCCTGCATCCTTTTTGATTTTGTGGAGCTCAAGAACTTTGCAACACCAAGTATGGTGGTGGGTCCCGTGCCTAGCCGCATCTGGGAGCGTGTTAGGAATATACTCTCCTGGACTCCACCCTAAATTGACTGAATCAGACTTTGTGCTAACCCCACTTCCCAGGTGCTGTGGCTGTGACCCACACCGCTCTAAAGGGTTGCGAGTCCTGTGATCAGTCACTCTTGCTATAGTGACAGTCACTGCAGGGGAGTTTCCAATATTCCAACCAGATAAATAGGACAAGGATAATGCATTCAGCTCTGCCTTGCAGTTCTATTCAAAGTTTTGTGCTAAATAAACATTGACTAAATCAATGAATCAGTGGACGAGGAAGAATAATTACGCATCTTTTGACTTGGCTACTCCTTTCTATTTCTTGACACCTCCAAGTTGATTTAAAAATAAAAACCATTGAAACAACATATATTTTCTTTAAATTTCATTTTGACTTATTGAGAAAAAGGACCACACCAACAATTACAGAGGACATGAGACTCTGGCCTGTTTCCCACATTCTCTGTGCCATCATTACCCTATTCTGCTGCTTCTGTTTCCTGAAGAACTCTTGTTTCAGAAAAGGTAACCAAAGTGTCCATTTGTGTCACCAAATAATATCTCTTATTCAACACCTGACCGTTTTCAGCAGAATGTCATCTTTCTTACTGTGAAAATCATACTTGGAAATCTTTGGAAATTGACTTTATCAATATTATTCAAAAAAACCTTTTATGACCATAATTCAAGATAAAAGCTCAGGAATGTGTTGATGACTAGATTATATAATAGATTTCGTCTTTCCCATAGTTACCTTGGGCTTAGAATACCAACTCTATAGAATGTGAAAATATTTCTTTAAATGTTACATTATTAAGCAAAAGAATACATATCATGTTCTTTGATGGAAAGCCAGGGCTTCAAAAGAGTAATGATGAAATCATGAATCACTGGGTAGCTTTCATTCTTCTGAAAATGTTATTCAGAGTTAGAGGGATTGATGATAGAATCAGAGGTAAAACAATAACTTTCACTGTGCCTTTTTAAATTTAAAATAGGTAGGAGGTATGTCATACATTTTAAAAAGCTTGAGAAGAATAGTAGGATATAATTTTTTAAATGGATGAGGGAATGCAGACAGCTGGCTCTCTTCTCCAGCTCTTCACCTGTTCTGAACCCTCAGCCGCTACACTGGGCAGAGGGATGATGGCTGTGGATTCTGGCTACATTTCTCCTCTTCTCCCCCTGATCTTGATTCCTTTTTTTGCTGTGAATATCCATATACCTATATGTGTCATCTTCCCTCTCTATTTACCATTCATGTATTCACCAGTACTGACTTTAACTCTGCAATATACTGGCATTTTCCTAGCTGTTTTCGATAACACAAGGTCCCTGCTCTTAAGATCTCTGAAGTCTGTCAGAGTGAAGTCCTATTTCCAAACCTGTCCATTTATTTCCCACACCTGCTTTTTTTCCTTGATACAAACATGACTTCAGAATCTCTCTGAAAGTCTAATTTGTTTACGTAAAGTCTGCAAACTTTCTCTAATAATTAACAAGACTGAATGTGGGCTATCATCTCCATTTTCATGGAGAAAGCAAACTCTGTTCCTTGGGCCTGGAATAATAGTGCACCCTTCCCACATAGTACTCCTGTGTCCCTCAGTACCTATTCAGATTGTGAAAGACTTCTTTTGGAGGGGTCCTCTTGGCCAACATGAGGATGAAAACACGATGGCTCCTTCCTTGAATTTCCCTCGGTTTCCTCATGTAGAATGTGTGGTGGAATGCCTGATTGCCCACAGTTCTTTCTCCTTCCTCACCTGCCCATGGAATCTGGCAGGTGGAGTATGCTCCCCACCCGCCTGAGCGCGTACCTGGCTGTGTGACTCACATTGAGTGATAGAATACGGGTGGCAGTGACACCTTGACGGTTCAGAACTCAGGGTTTCGAGGCCTCAATCCATATTTTTGCCAGCCTTCTTGGAGCTCTGACTTTCCACATTGAGACAGTTATGGTCCAGAAAGTCATGTCTCTTCAACTGAGTGCTGGATTAAAGACACAGAGAGCATATCTGGACCCAAGCCAAATTCTGGAGTCCATCCTTCCCCGTGAGTTTGTGGAGAAGGAGAACAGAGACCAGACAAACTCAGCCAACCTGAAGACTAGTGAGTGTGAAATATGAAATAAATTGTATTGCTATAGCCACTGAGATTTGGGGCTTGTTATTCAGCATTATTTATCAGAGCAGAAACCTAACTAATACAAAAACTTTTGTCAGAAGTAAGGTACTACTGTAACACAAACCTGAAAATTAGTAATTACACTGGTGACTGGCAAAGAAGGACTCAGGCAAAATGTAAACCCATTGGAAAAATAATTGGTAAAGAAAGCTTCTCAGATAGCCATTTACCAGTAAGTGCAGGCTTCCCAAGCCCTTTGAATTGTACGATAAAGTCTTTAGAAACATCAGAAGAACTGAGAAAAAGTGAAATATTAGACAAATATCTCTCAATATATAGAAAGAACATTGTTTGGCTTAAAATTAATCTTTTATCTACCTGAAAATATTTTAGAACCAGGCTTTATTGGCAAGTTTTTTTAAATTTTACAACTGGGAAAAACAAGGTACTGAGGGGTTAAGTAGTCACCCAAAGTCACAAGGCAATATAAAAAGAAGTCATGATCTTCTGCTGAAGGGGAATATTATTCCTACATAATCCCTGCAGGTTAATAGGACACCGTGAGGTAAGCTCACTCAATACACGGGGTATTCTTGTTGTTCAAAACACAAATAACCTTGAGAATCTATCTTCCCTAGCAAAAACACCTCGTTCCAACAGCAGATGCCCTTTTCCTTAAAAATTTCCTTTCTCATCAAGTGCAAAGAAAGAAAGTTTATTTGGAAGCAATCAGGTAAAGTAATGTTGATCAGAAAGTGCGTCCTTATTTTTTCTAGTTACATAATTAGGAGAAAATAATGTACCTTTTAATAATTTTTTAATCATTTATTTCAGAAGGCAGTAAATAACTTTCTAACTTAGGGTTTTGTAAAAGTGGCTCTGTAACCATTTTCATCTTGCCCTGGCTCCCTTTTGATGTGCACCAGAAGAATACAAGCCCTCCCTCAAGTGAAGAAATCCCCCTCCCACTGACTTGGCATGTAGACATCAGCCAAGGACAACGCGTCACATATTTACCCCTTTCTATTGCAATTATTCTAACTTCACTCTCATTAGTATTCAGATTCAAATTACACAATACACTGCCATTAAGTCAAGGATTTATTCTGAGCCCACATGTTCAAAGAAAAAGTCAGACAGCACTTAGGTAGCTAGTGTTATAAAACAATACACTTGGACTTAGGAATTACTTAAATAGAAATACACTGACAATTCAATCAAAACATTAATCGATCAAATATCACAGTGCACTGGCTCTTCTTAAACCATTTTTTTCTTGGGCAATGGTAACCATGGCCTTCATTTTTATTTATCTTTCTTTTTCTGTTCAAATGCCAGCTGTTTCACCCTACCACTAAGGACTGGGGGTAAGAGAATTTTTGCTGCTTGCCTGTCCAGTATACAATAACATAAGTGTTGTAGGTATGAGGGTTTTTAACTTTTAAATCACGGGCCTATATGTAAAAACATCTAAAAACCATCTGCATATTTTGTATGTAAAAACTAGCTATACATATTTGAAGGTGCATGATCTTTTTTCATCTTCACTTTTTGGCATTCTCCCAACTGTTTACACACTTTGTTGAGTGTTTGGCACCATGCTGGGCTGAACCCATGGCTAATAGGCTGTGCCATAGGCAGATACTACCTTATTTCTATTTATGTAAAAGAAAATATTGATGCATGAAATAATTCAGAAAAGAAGTGATCACGCCCTCAATAACAGGTGAGCTTTGTAGAAAAAATGGTGTCCTGGAAAATTGCGCTGAATTATACCATCTCAGAAGTGAAAAAAAGAAGGTAAGGTCTTCATAAAAAAAAAATAAAATAAAATGTTATATAAAAGGGCTTTTATTTATATTCACTGTTTTGGTCCTTATGAATATTCATGTCCATATTCTTTTGAAACATTAAATTTATTTAATCTGAAAGGCCAGTGCTTCAGATGAGAAAAGCTCACGCAGAGAAAATGAGTGAATTATTCATCTAAAAACAAATATTGTTTTGGGACTCCGTTTTATACTTGTGTATTCAACAATGACATAAATCAGCATTTAGTGGAGCAGTGCATTTTACAATGGGTTCCTACCACAAAAAGACCCTCCAAGTTCTAAACGCCTTTGTTTGCTTTTCTCCTTACTGAAAGAGGACAATCTCAATAGGAAGGACGCATATCCGTGAGCTATGAACACGAATTATTTTAGCATCTGCGTTGGCTCAGTGGGGCTTTCTTGAATTACATAACTCCTTCCTGCACAGTCCTCAGCTCCAACCCATCAGGGGGATGGTCGCCTGAATCCTTGTGCTCTCCCCCGTATGTTGGTGCAAACGGAGCCTCTCCTGAGCAAGTCTACTCCCCAACCGTCATTAAAACACCACTGCCTACCACACCAGCAGTTCCCTCACATTTAATCTGGGACTCCATGATTAGGCACAGGACGTGGTCTTTCTAAGCCTTATTTACACCCAGGATTAAGTTTCAGGTCTTATCACCCTTATGACATGTACCATGCTATTTAAAACAATGAGAGTCAATTGCTATCATGATAACCAATAAAATCTACACATGTTAACAGGCTTTGCATTACTTTAAAATCACTTCAGGTCAGGCATGGTGGCTTACACCTGTAATCCCAGCACTTTGGGAGGCCAAGGCAGAAGGACTGCTTGAGCCCACGAGTCTGAGACCAGCCTGAGTAACATGGTGAAACCTCATCTCTACAAAGAATGCAAAAAATTAGCCACAGAAAGGTGGGGTGGTGTGCGCCTGTAGTCCCAGTTACTTGGGAGGCTGAGGTGGGAGGATTGCTTGTGCCTGGGAGATTGAGGCTGCAGTGAGCTGTGATGGTGCCACTGCACTCCATTCCAGGTTGACTAAGTGAGAGCCTGCCTTAAACAAACAAAAAAACACCTCTCTTCCTCTGAATGCCACAATATACTTAAAAGTGATAATAAGGCTCTCAATTTTTGGCCAGGCATGGTGGCTCACACCTGTAGTCCCAGCACGCTGGGAGGTCCAAGCAGGTGGATCTTCTGAGCCCAGCCTAGGCCACCCAGTTAAACCCTGTCTATGCAATGAACCCAGAGAGCACCACTGCACTCTAACCCAGGCAACACAGCAAGACCCTGTCTCAAAAAAAAAAATCATTTCAAAGAAAGCACGGATGGTACTTCTTGCTGAACAGTGTTTATTTTTAAACTGATAACCTTATGATCACCTAAATATTAACAGATGCATATAAATTCCTGCCTTCATAGGCATTATGATCCAGAGTCCAATGCCAACTGGAGAAATGGGGAAATTTCACACTCTGCATATTTTCATTATTCTATCCCTTCAAAAATGCAGATGTTGAAATAGATTCGGCTTTATCAAAAGAAATATTGTAGTCTAGACCCTGTAACATTTGATATTTGGGTTTGGGTTTGGATTCATTTCATGTTTTGTTTTATTTTTGGATTTTGGCTTGTCATTTCACAAACAGGTTCTTCATTTAAGAGGTCATCATGGGCACAGATTTACCCCACACCCGGAACAACATGAAGCTTCAGGAGCCAGAATGCCTTTGGCTGGTATTGTTTCTGGAAGCCCACCAGGTGTTTTTCTCAATCTCAGAAGCCAGGGCAGCTGAAATAGCTCTTCACATAAGAGCACACCTACATCAAGAGCACAGCCAAAACCTCAGTGAAACGTGCCTTTCACCGATTGCTTTCTGTGGCTGTAAACTCCGGCAAATGACAGACACAGGACAGTGAGCAGTGTGTCTGCTGCTCTCGAAAAAGCCTGTGCTTTCCTGCATTCTGTTCTCTCTCCTCGAAATGCCACCCCTGCCTTCTTAAAAAAGTGGTTAAATTATGTTAAAGACTTGTCTTTATTTGACTGTGGGTTGAGCCAGGTGTCCATGCAATGTGCTCCTGTGGCATGAGTGCCCACATGTACACTGGCGCTGATCCCTACTAATGAAACACGTCTCCATTTCGCCACAGCTGCGTGGGCCACGCTTTCTTCCTCTCTATGTGAATAGTCACCGACACAGCTGACATAACTGTGCGATAGTTCTATGAGTTATTTAATGGATAAGGAAACAGAATCCAAAGGTGAACCCCCTCGTCCAGGTCCCCACAACAGCAGGTGGCAGCATGTGGGTCAAAACCCTGGGAGGCTGGCAGCTTTCTTGCCTCTAAGCTTGGCCTAAAACTCACATGCAGTTATTAATGATGTAAGGATGAAGCCTCTCTTACTTAAAAAGTTCAAATATGTTAATAATCACCTGAAAGAGTACGCAGAGGTAGCGTGTGAGTGATGGATTTCTCACTGTCACCTCTACTTATAAACATTTATCTCTGCATCTGTTGTGATGCACTTGAATGGTCAAGTATCTTATTACCTAATTCACTGCATACTTCTCAGGCACTTCTCATATCTTGAGAGGAGAGTGTTAAGAACAATTAAAGCCACTTGTGAACCTGACATGAATTCAGGGGAAATCAAGGAACAAATACTCTGAGTAAAGATGGAGTCCAATGAGATCATACATCATTTCATTTCTTCATTCATTAAACCACATTTATTAAACACCTTCTGTGTGCCCAGCTCTGTGCTCCACACTGGATACAGGGTGGGTAAAGAAAAACAAGGCTCCATCTCATGGAGCTAGGGATGCGGTAGGTACCAGACAAACAGCTCTGCCAAGGGCACAGGAGTTGCAAATTATCTGCAGGGAGTGCCACAGGAACCCAGAAGGGCAACAGCTTTACCATATTATATCAATACTGTATCAATACAGCTGCCCCAGGAAGAACTTTCTAGGGAGAGGGACGATGTCTGCAAAGCCTGGTGCTGGAGATTCTTCGCATGGAATGATTTTGCTCTACTGGTGTTCAAGGACGCTGGGTGGTTTTTCTTGTGTCAAGCACAGTATCAGAAAAACCTAGATTAGAACCAAAGTCATTCACACGTTCCCTGAAAAGCTTCAAAGGAGCTGCTAGAAAAATGTATGGGCAAATTATGCTGGAAGAGAAGTGTAAAACCATGAATTCACAGAAAACAGGCATTCCATTAAGTAGTCTCTAATGAACGTATATTTGAATGACCCCCATACTTAGTTTCATTTGTCATTAAGCCCATCTCTTTCTCTTGGTACCATCGGTCATCAGGGCAAAGCGATTAGCATGGAGAGGGCCTTTGTGATGCTGAGGAAACTGGCAGCCCGAAGCCCGCCCCTCTGTTCTGGGCCACGGTGGGAGTGGGAGGTGGTTTCAAGGTGAGAAAGGCAGTGTGAGATGACGGATGCTTTCTCCACTCTGTGGACTGGAGGGGTTCAGTCATCACTGGCTGACAAAAGTGCCCACAGTAGGGGCTGCTCCCTGGCCTCATATGTGGAGCTCAGGTGGGAAACAGCCACTAATGCTGCCCTCCCTGCCTTAATTTGGGGACTGCCAGCAAGTAAATAGGATAGTGTGCTTAGGTAGAGGGAGGGCACAGTCCCACACACATTTGGTGTGTGTGGTTTTTCATCAGGGATCACGTCCCTTTTTCTGATCATCATTGCTGTTTTTGAAGAAGTATGGATGTAAACTCTGCTCTGTAATCACAAAGCACACATCAGGACCAGAGGGAGGCTTTCAATTCCTCCACCAGCTTCCTTCCTTCTCCAGGGTACAGAGTGGTTGTGTCTGGTTTCCTTCCCAGCTGTATTAGCCATGCTGAAAGTCTCCCATTGACCGTGAATAGTATTTCCCCAGCTTAGGATACGAACTTTCTGGGTCTGGGTGAAGGAATCATTTAGTGTGATGACCGGGTGTTGAAATGACGAGGGTGTGGGCCCTCCTGTGAGTGGACCCAGACTGAGGACAGGAGGAGAAAGCAAAGAAGCCACTCACCCTGCAGGCTGTCTGCCTGGTGGATGCCCCTTGGACGTCCAGGGCAACCATGGCTGAAGGTGGACTCAAGGCCAAGTGAGTCCCCTCTCTCCAAAATCTCCAACCACCTTCCCCCTGCAACATTTCTTTTCCTTTGAAACATAATTTGAAGTTAGTGGGGAAAAAAAAATCTCATTCTTTTTTGATGGGATGTGGATAAACATCTAGTCCCATGTCACTATCACTCATGGTCTCTCACCTGCCGAGTTTCCTAAAAATTATTTCTGAATTTTTATTCTACATCACAACAAAACTTCTCAAACCAGATCACCCCATTAAAAAATGTAACTAAAAAAATGCCAAAAACAAGTTGACATTGAAAAAGATCCATGATTCTGATTGAAAAGCATCAATATCTTAATCATTTCTTTTGTTGAATAACTTAACCATCTTATGCCTCAAGGTTGTTAATCTTTAGAAATCCTCCTGCATGTGTAAGTGTTCCCATCGAGTTCATGCTGTGTATGTGTGCTTAGGACCTCCAAGGGAAACAGCTAGGTTTGACTTTGGCTTCTGAATTTCTCTTGCTTCACATGGAAGCATAGAATAGAACAAGCACTAAACAAAACATCTTGTCAACAGCCTCAGCAGGAAGTCCAATGAAGGAAGATAATGTAGATTTTTTTTTTAAAAAAAAAAGCTTTTATTTAAACTGTAGCTGTTACTTGTGAACAAAAAAAAGATGTTGAAAGTCATCCTTAAAAAAAACACATAAAGACATTTTCAGAAATCCTGCACCATCATTCCAACTGTTAAATCACTCGACAAACTTAGAATTCTTCCCCACTTCAGAGACACAGTTCTCCCTGTTGACGAAGCTTGTGTTGATCATTTTCAAATAATGCTTTTTCATCTCAGAATTAAATCAAGAACTTTTGCAAGGATCCTATTTTCTTTAAAAGGAAGAATGTTTAGGAAGCAGGAACTAGGCGTGTGGAGTGGCCTTACCCCAGGGTGCCATGTTTTCCCAATCATTTTCTGTGGCCACAGCTAAGAAACACATATGTAAATATTTACTAGAAATAAGTACGTTACATTTAGTCCTCATGTTTCCAGACGGTCCTCCCGGTCCTGACAATTTCTCAGACTTTCCACATTCTCGATGACTTTTACAGTGGTGGGGAACACTAAGAAGGTATTTTGTAGAATATTCCTCTACTAAAATTTGTCTGGTGTTTTTCTCCTGATTTTTCTGGGATTTTGTGTTTGAGAGAGAGAGACAACCTGGGTAAAGTGCCATTGTCTTCATATCACAGCATGGGGACAGACTGTCAACATGACTTTTTGCTGTTGATGTTGACCTTGGTTAATGGGCTGGCATAATGCTTGTCAGATTTCTCCACTGTCAACTACCCTTTTTCCCCCCTCACTTTCCACTCTACTCTTTGGTAGTAAGTTACCCAGTGAAGCCCATACTTAGGGGGTGAACAGTTTTGCTCTCCTTCCTTGAAAACCGCGTATCTGCATGAATTATTTGGAATTCTTCTGCAGGGGAGACTTGACTATTTCCTCCATTTATCTATTTAATCACTCATTTATGTCAGTGTGGACTCGTGATTATAATCCAATACTACCTTATGTATTTTGGTATTCAAAAGCTCCCAGCTTTGATTCTCCTTGGAGGAATGGCTGATTCTAGGACTGGGGCAGGAAACATACAAGGTCATCTGTGGGCCTCTTGTAGTGCAAGTAAGTGCATAAAAACAAACACAAATAATCCCACGTTAATGAGGCATGTCAAAGAAACAAAACACAGGAGGCAACTGAGAGTTCCCCTTTGTTAGCCTTCTTGGATCAGCTTGAGTCTCTTGTAAAAAAGCACTGAGTTAAGTTTTATTTTGTAGTATTTTTTTCCCTCTCTCTCTTATAAGTGAGTTTAGCCCATTTATATTTATCAATATTACTGAAAGTTTCCAACTTGGTCAAGCAGCTTCTTACTTAATTTTACTGTGTATATTATATAGTGTTTACCGTGTTTTTTCTCTATATGGGCAGTTTTCTTGATTTTTCATTATATTCATTTGTAGTTAGAATATATATTTTGTATTTTTTAGTGGTAACATTATATGTATATATAACGTATTATAGATAACGTATTATATATAATAGATTTTTCACCTGTGCTTCCAGTCTTAATGAATATGTATATATAACATATTATAGATAACGTGTTTTATTATATTATATATAATAGATTTTTCACCTGTGCTTCCAGTCTTAATGAATATGTATATATAACGTATTATAGATAACGTGTTTTATTATATTATATATAATAAATTTTTCACCTGTGCTTCCAGTCTTAATGAATATGTATATATAACGTATTATAGATAACGTATTATATATAATAGATTTTTCACCTGTGCTTCCAGTCTTAATGAATATGTGTATATAACGTATTATAGATAACGTATTATATATAATAGATTTTTCACCTGTGCTTCCAGTCTTAATGAATATGTATATATAACGTATTATAGATAACGTGTTTTATTATATTATATATAATAGTTTTTTCACCTGTGCTTCCAGTCTTAATGAATATGTATATATAACGTATTATAGATAACGTATTATATATAATAGATTTTTCACCTGTGCTTCCAGTCTTAATGAATATGTGTATATAACGTATTATAGATAACGTATTATATATAATAGATTTTTCACCTGTGCTTCCAGTCTTAATGAATATGTATATATAACGTATTATAGATAACGTGTTTTATTATATTATATATAATAGATTTTTCACCTGTGCTTCCAGTCTTAATGAATATGTATATACAACGTATTATAGATAACGTGTTTTATTATATTATATATAATAGATTTTTCACCTGTGCTTCCAGTCTTAATGAACGCACTGCAGAACTCACTATATTCTCTTATTCAGTGTGCATCCTAAGTCCTCTTTTCTACATTTTCAAGTCATTTCTTCTTAGATAAATCTGACCTCTCAGTCTGATATTACTCAAAGTGTCATCTGTAGACTGGTAACTGGTTAAATAAATACAATAGAAACTTGTGCCAAATTAAATAGATTATTTCACAAAGAACATTGTTTAGTTGAGTCAACTTTATTCTTCTGTGCAATTTCTTCCTGATTCCACTTGGTCCTGGTTTCCAGATCTGGCTCTGCTGGTACTACATGAAAGTTTCAACATTCAAATTATATAGATGCTTTCTAATTTCTTTTTCCTCATTACGGATGAATTAGAAATGACTTTTGGATGCTTTCATTTGCTTTCCTTATTGATGCCATTGTTTTCGGAGGGTTGTGTGAAAAAATTTAGATTATGAGGCTGCCTGCTCTATATATTACTGACACTAGAATACCAACACCGGAAACTCTAATTTCCAGTTTTTATTCCCAAATGGTTAGCTAACACTTTTTTTGGAGGCTCAAATTAATTTCCCACTGTTTCAAAATGACACATATATACTTGAAACTATGTCCGTTCCAGCTGCCCATTTTTATTCTTTTAATTATAACCTTTACACATTTTAATATCACAAAAATTCAGATAACTCTCTATAGATCTGCTTTATATAACTGACCTGGTTATTCTTGTTCATGTATCTTCCAGATTAATGTTACTGACATGTGATTAATCTTCCCATACATACTTACATGTGTATTTTGGTTGAGACTGCCTTCGATTGAGTGAATAAAGATGGAAAATTTGGTATCTTTTGAAGAATATTGCATCTTCATATGTGGATATGTGCTTTATCTTTGGATGCCTTAGTAGCCTCTCTTATGGCCTTTCTTAAAGTTTTATAGTTTTCTTCAAGAAATTCTGAATAATACAAATATATTTGGGAAATTAACAAGGACCTGATTCTGTATATTTAAGGGCCAATTAAGTACCTGAGAAAGTTGACCTCAAATGATTAATGCCAGTGAGGATTCTGAACCTTGCTTAGTTTATTCCTATATATGCTATTGCTGATATATTTGTACACTATATTACTAGACATATTATTAATATAAATAAAATTATCACCTCATTATATTTGCTAACTTTTTGTTCCTTATATATCAGAAAGCACTTAAGTTTCACACAGGAACTCCTAAACATAATTGACCTCTCCATTAATGCTAATGCTTTCAGTTGAGTCTCTGGTGTGTCCAGCGCTAATACTAAAAATGACTAACACTTATGGAGGGCATACTCTCAGCCACTTATTGTAAAATAGTAATCATATGCATTATCCAACTGATTTTAAAAACAAATTTGTGAAGTACATGGTATTAATATCCGCAGTTGAAAAATTAAATATTAAGGCTTAGAGAGGTTAAATAACCTGGCCAAAATCATTCAGCCATTATATATCAAGGTCAATGTGTTATAGTCACAATCAGTGAGAATTCTTTCTTATCCTTTCTGCGTACATTCATTTTTCTCCTTGTTCAACCAGCTGGGTTAAGTACAGCGTTACCCAACAGAGTTAAGGGCACACACCCTTCTTTGGTCTTTATCTTATGAGAATTACTCCAACGTTACATTTCTAAGAATTTGGAGTTAGCAATTTTTACTAAAGTGTTGCATTTTTATAAACATTTTCTTTTTTTTTTTTTAATTTTTTATTGGATTATAGGTTTTGGGGTACATGAGCAGAACATGCAAGACAGTTGCGTAGGTACACACATGGCAGTGTGCTTTGCTTTTCTTCTCCCCTTCATCCACATTTGGCATAAAGTGTTAAGAAAATGTCATTTTGATTTTTAATTTCACTAAGAATTTCTCCCTTATAAATTAGAATGGATTTATCTGAACTATTTTTCAGCACATATCAAATTGCCTGGTAATTTTATCCTTTAATTAATAAAGATATTAAACAATATTATTCAACTTTCTGATGCTGAACTTCCCTTACATTCTCAGAAGAAAACAATCCCTACATAGTTGTGCATGATATCTGTGACTTGGGGCAAATTTCTTAATCTGTATAGGCCTGTTGTACCCTTTCATGTAAAATGGGAATACTAATAGTGTCAATCTCATAGCGCTGCTGTGAAAAGTATTCCACAAATTTATTCAGTTTCTGTTTTGTGCCAAGCAATGTTCCAGGCAATTTCCTGGTTAAACCAATGAGCAAAACAGAAAAAGATTTCATGAGCATACATATTAGTTAATAAGATAACACGAGAGGTTAGCAGAATAGCAGCTATAACACAAGAACGTCTATGTAAGTGTTAGCCACCATTATGACTATATTTTTAATATACAAGTGGACTAAATTTGCCAATATTTTTCATAAGATTTTGGCATCTACAGCCATGAGATTTTTCCTGAGTACTATTTTGGGTTAGAACTAGGATGATGCCAGGGTCATTAAAATCTATCAGTAAGTTTTTCTTTTCCTATTCTGTAATATATTAAGCATTACAGAAATTATCCAGACCTAGAATAACTTTTCTGATACTTGAGCCTTTTTTTTTTTTTTTTTTTTGAGATGGAGTTTCACTCTTGATACCCAGGCTGGAGTGCAATGGCGGGATCTCGGCTCACTGCAACCTCCGCCTCCTGGGTTCAGGCAATTCTCCTGCCTCAGCCTCCTGAGTAGCTGGGATTACAGGCACGCGCCACCGTGCCCAGCTAATTTTTTGTATTTTTAGTAGAGACGGGGTTTCAGCATGTTGACCAGGATGGTCTCGATCTGTTGACCTCGTGATCCACCCGCCTCGGCCTCCCAAAGTGCTGGGATTACAGGCATGAGCCACCGCGCCCAGCCGAGCCTTTTAAAAGATAAGTTCTGTTTCTAATTTTCCCAAATGTTTATTTCACTATTCCTGCTTCTTTAATTATTTTAAGGCAATATATATTTTATTAAAAATCCATCCATCTCAATCATATTTTAATCTGTATCAGCATAGGTTTGTACATAACAATGATTTGCAGTTCCCTACTATTTGTGTATTGTGTGGCAGTGAAAGAAGGTGATATTTAAAGGGGCCATGGAGAGGGCAACTAAAGAATAAAAGAGTTTTTGTATTCTCCCCCCATCACTTTCAATGAGAATTTTGACGCTGAGGAAATACAGATGAATTGTCAGAAATATGCATCTATTACTTTAACAATTTTAAATAGACTATCTTATAAGTTAACGTCAAATTATACCACTGAAACACAAGTATAAAAAAACAATAAAGCAAAAGACATGGCTTCAGGGTTACTTGCTGGTCATCTAATCTATATTTGATGATCCGCGGTGGGAATTTTATTTGTGTGCTGTCTGCTATGTTTTAACAGCAATTCACAGAACTGAGACTCATGTATCTATCCATTTATCCACATCTATTGATCACCTATCTATTTACCTACTTACCTATCTATCACCCATCTATCCCTTCATCTGTCCCATCCACCTATTTCCTCTATATATTGGTTTTTGAGTGCCTCGTTGTATGAATGAACTGAAAAAAATGACTTTTAAGTCATCATTTATACCATAGTGGTTTTATTTTTTCTCTTTTAAAGCAAGCTCTTTGGCATGGTGTGTTTTTAGCCCTCAAAATCAAATATTTAATGAAAAATCATAAAAGTCTTAGACAACCTCTGACAGTTCTAATCTTTGGTTCTTACGTTGTAAACAGGCCATGCACACTTTAATCTTGGACAATGTGGCAGCACCAACCACCCTTCAGTGTCCTCCTAGGAGAACTGCACTTACAATGGGTTACTTTGCAGAGAAAGAACACAAATGTACTGGTAGGCATGAAAGAGAATTATTTTTATAAATTCAGTCATCGTCTACGTGATTACTCCTTTTTCTGAAATGACTGAAAACTTTCCACTGAATGGCTAAATAATTCATTGAAAATGCCTCCAAATCTATTTCTAAATTTAAGAAATGAAAACGATTTCACCACCTATTTTTAGATAAGGATGTCAAAATGTTCAGATTTAGCATACTTGCATAGCGTTCCAGAGGGAAAAAAAGGTACAGTATGATTGTTCCAGGTCTGCTTGTAACGAGACCAACTGCATTGGAAATAAAACACTATTTAAGAAGAAACTTTTATTACCAGCAGAGGAAATAACTTACTCTCCTCAGGATTAAAAGCAGTTCATAAATACACTCATTTTAGGTCATTTTGTGTAAAAATAACTATCCTCCTTTACAAATAGATTTAGATTTACTTTCTGGGAACGAAACAACATTTCTGATGGTAAGGGCTGTTATTGTTCTGCAATGATATTCCCATTTATGCTTATACCATTCATTTCCAAAACCAGTTAATTTATCCTTTCTTAAGAGTTCACGGTAGCAGACTAGAATCTTCCAGACAAGAGCTTCCTGATGTAATGAGGCTCTCGAGATTCATAACACAGAGATACAGGAGTTTCCTGGCACACAATGAACAAGGACACAAGTTCTCACGAAGCAGACTCAACTCCTTTGACTTAGAGCATATTCATGAGTGAAGTCAGATGCAGAACATGTAGGTGAGGTACAGGGGTGATTAGGGCTAACACACACATGCAGGCACCTAAACATGGCTTACAGACTAGATCTCACTCACGATAGTCACCACAATATTAAACATGGCTTTGCCTGAGCTTTATCTTTGAGAAAGAGGAGATTTGAGTAAGAAATGGTAAATGCAAAGGGACAGCAGAGATGAGGAACAGCTGGACAATTCCTCAGAGGCCAAGCCTCAGGGCACCCGCCGGCACCTTCACAACATGGCGGCTGGTCCAGTGTTTGCTCAGAAAGGCCTGGTTTCGAAGGCTGGAGACAACCGTTATGACACCTTTTCCACTGTCTAAAGTTTAGTCAAAGCTACAAGTACAACTAATCAAAATGAAGTCTGTTTCTTTCTTTTTCTTGTTCTTGACAGTCTGTTGAATTCTATTACTTGACACCTTGGTAGGTCTCCAGGCAATTCACACTTTGCTGGAAACCTAGAATAGCATTACCAAGCCCTTATGGTGACATTAAAATGGAGCTGAGAGTCTCCGCCTCCAAAATCAGTCACACTAATTGAAGAGTTAGCCCCCATTAGCCCTGAGCCCCCACCATCCGCCCGGCTTGGAGGAGCCCTTGGAAACAGGATACAGACTTTGATCACTAGCATGGGTTAAGGATGGTGAAATTTGAGCACATGTAAGAGGTACCCAGCTCAGTTCTGAATAACAGGGAAAATACTATAAAAATACTATAATCATGATATTGAAGTCCAATGTCCCATGCAAAGAGTTCAAGGTAGAGTGCAGTGTGTGTGGAGGGAGGGAAAGCTAGAGCTGAGGGCAGAGAGAGAAGGAGAGGCCAAAGTGCCTGCAGGTTCATACACTTCAGCAAGAAGTTTAGAACTGATCAGAGGCATGGGGGGCTATACAAGGGTTCCAAGCAGGGGGTGACTGGAACACACTGGAGTTTTAGTAAGACTACCTGCCCTGGTGAGACTGGGTTGCAGGGGCTTGAGCTGGAGGCAGGGCAACAGCTGGAAGCAGGTGATTCCCGTGGGTGGACCAACTGGAAAACAAAGCACCTGAGGGCTGACAGCAAAGCAGGGTGCATCTCAGCACCCGAGCTCAGCACCGGCTTGTGCCTCTCCTCACTGGGGGGTCCCTGTCTCCACATATTTGACTGCTGAGGCACAACCAACCCTACATTGCACAGAGCAGGAGGGACCTGGGGATCTTTCCTCTCTGCAGCTTGGCTTTTCCCTAGGAGCCTCCTCTGGTTTCCACCTGGACAGCGGAGTGTTATGGAGCTGACTGTGCAGTTTATGGACCTGGGCCAGAAGTACAGACTTGCACTTATTTGACTCAGTTTCCTTTCTACCACAATCTTCCTTTCCCTAGGCCAGGGATGCTAGAGATGGAAGACTTTCTCTTTTGCTTAGGATGAACCAGCAAGAATGTGTGTATCTCAGGGCAGTTGTTGCAACCCGTGATTGAACTCCTAAAGCTCCTAGCTCCACCATCCCTCCATTTCTTTCTATGTGTGGTCCTGTCTCTCTCCACTAAGAAAATAGAAGGCAGTAAGAGCCAGTCCCCACAAATTCACACTCCTCCCAGCCAGAAGCTGCACGCCTACTGTCTTCACATCTTCTGGGGCTGTTCAGAAGGGAAGGGATCCCCACTAACCCCATGTTGTAGCCACCATCGATTCCAGCCTTAAAGAACTGAGTTCCATCAATTATTTATCCCTTGTCCATTCATGGTGTCCATTTTCAGATCCTGACAGCTGAAAAACAGGCTTAAGTTTCCTCCTTTCTGTATAAAACACCTGATGCTCCCTCTCCTCTCTCCTTCACTCCGCTGCCCTCTCCCTGGAGGAGGCACTCACTTCCTCTTACTCATCTCCCTCCCATTCCATGCACAGAAGAGCTGCTGCCCTCAAAGCCCTGCTGAGAACCTCCTGGAAGGCTGCCCATGCCCTCATTGACTGCTTATGGGGAGAAGGACCCAGGCTTTCCCTTCACTCTCCTTCCTCCCACCCTTGCAGATCAGTGCTGACTCCTGGCTTTCCTCCCATATCGCTTACTTTACTTTTGCTTGCTTTTTCTTCACTTTTTAACTCTTTTACCATCTCTTACATCAATACTTTGCAGTCTCTTTGCCATTAGCCACCACCCTGAGACGCTAAGGAAGGCAGCCTGTCTCCCCATAACCACACTCTTCCCAGGACCTAGCTCAGAAACACGGCTGAGCACAAGAACGATGGCCATGAACTGGGGAAGCAGCCTGGGCCCTCACAGCTCCTCACCATGTCCTTGTTCCTTAGCAGGAGTCTCATCACAGCCACGGCATCATCCTGCACACTGAACACAGGGGGAAGAGCCCCTGATCCACAGCTGCAGCTCACCCTCCGTAGACATCCAGACCTGCAGTGTTGCCTGCTTACCCTTGGCTACTACTCTAACAGCTTCACCTGGACTCTGTAAGCCACACCATTACCCTCAGTCCTCCGGCCTTTTCCTCTCTCAGATGCAAATCTCTGCTAAAGGCACCACCCTCCTCCCCAGTGCTCATCTTAGGAATCTCAGAGTTGATCCCACATCTACGTGGTCTGCAAGATCTGGCAGCTCAGGGATTCAATTCTCCAAACATCCATTGCTTCGGCTCCTTTTATTGACTCCTACAGTCTTCCTCTGATAGGTGTTCATCTTCTGATGGCTTATTACAGTTGTTGTCTAACTGAGCTCCCAGGTGCCGGTCTTAAATTTTAAAAATTTGAGATAGTCCTGCAATCTAACTTCATCACAGCAAAACTGCTGAAACATGGATATGATCACATTTCCCCCCATCCCAAAGACTGGATGATTAACCAATGATTATGCAAAAAACTCCATCCTGTGGTGTGACGTTACAGGTTTTCCCAATCGCACCTCCACCTACCGTTCTGTTCTCTCTTCCAAACATGTCACTGACTTACATATGCCCTGTCCCAACATGACACAGCGATTTGTGCCTTCCTCACCATCATCCTTGTGATGGTTTTTCTCTAGGTTCCCCGCTGCCCTTTCAACCTGATCAAGAACTTCCTACTCAAAGCCCAAGTCCAGGGCAGGAGGGTGATCCTGCTGCTGAGGAGCAGACATCAACAGCACCTGGCGCCCTGGCCCATGCACCCTCCACCCCGTGACACCTGTTCTCTTTCAGGGCAGAGCCCCTGTCTTACTCAATGCTGTGGAACAGACAGCCTGGCACACACAGGAAGTTCAGTTAGTTCTTTTTAAAATTTAATAAATGACCACAATGTGGAACATGGAAACAGAATGTAGTAATAGATAGATGAATAAAACAAAACAACTTGTTCGGTTGTTTTGTGCTTGTTAAAAAAAAAACACATTCTAAATTAGAAATCATTAAAGAAAGATAAACATTAGTAATATAAAAAGTTAGTTTCATATTATAATATGACGTCGACAACCCAGTCAGGGGCTGTAACTTATTTGTTACATAAAGTAGTGATTTTAACACCTATTTTAGAACTAAATATATCAATGGCCCATGTTTTAAATTATCTACCAAACTTATATAAACTCTTTTTCTATATAAGCATAAAAGGAAAAGAACAGAAAATGATAATTCAAAGTAAAAACAATAATGGGCTAATTTGCTCCCTTATGAGATTCCCCAAGGATCAATTTTATATAATTAGCATTTTTATTAGTTTCTAAGTCCTCTTACAAACACAAAGATAAATGGAAGAAAGTAGGTAATGTGATTTAAAAAATATCATTTTGATATTCAAGGAAGAATTGCTTGGACCCTGGAAGCAGAGGTTGCAGTGAGCTGAGATTGTGCCATTCCACTCTAGCCTGGGCAACCAGAGCAAAATGCCATCTCTATCTATCTGTCTATCTATCTAGCTAGCTAGCTATCTATTCTATCTATCTATCTATCTATCTATCTATCTATCTATCTATCTATTCTATCTAGCTATCTATCTATTCAATCTATCTATTCTATCTATCTACTATCTATTCTATCTATCTATCTATTCTATCTATCTAGCTATCTATCTATTCTATCTACTATCTATTCTATCTAGCTATCTATTCTATCTATCTAGCTATCTATCTATTCAATCTATCTATCTATTCTATCTATCTAGCTATCTATCTATTCTATCTATCTACTATCTATCTATTCTATCTAGCTATCTATTCTATCTATCTAGCTATCTATTCAATCTATCTATCTATTCTATCTAGCTATCTATTCTATCTATTCTATCTATCTATCTATTCTATCTATCTATCTATCTATTCTATCTATCTATCTATCTATTCTATCATCTATTCTATCTATCTAGATAATTTTGAATTAGATTATTTTAAAACCAAGCATAGATATGTAAGAATACATCCTGAGTATTATAGAATTCAAGTTACTAAAGAGATAACGTTACAATTTGTTGAAAAAGCAAGTAAAACTCTCAGCTACCATTTATCAGTTATAGTAAGGCATTTTCCTTATTTCATTTTGTATCTCTTGGATGCCAGCTTGCCACAGTTCACCCATTTTATGCACTTGGTGATTTCCTTACTAGCCTTTTAATTGTAAGGAGCATATTAGTTTTAAATGCCACAGCATCATCCTTCCTCAAGCGTTTGTCCTCAATTATGTATATTTCATTTTTGAAGTTTCTATTTCTTACTTGTATCATATTAAATGACACCATTACTTAACAGACATCTGACTTAGAATAACTGATTTATAACATTTTTAAGGGGGTCTTCCTTGAATTTCCACTGAAGTGACATGTCTGTTCAGGTGGCCTTCAGGAAGGTTGCTTGGTATACCTTAGACCAAGTAGATTTAAGACACTTAACCATCTGTCAGCCGATACCAACCCTCAAATGATGGTATGCCTGTGTGTGCATGCGTGTGTGTGTGTGGGGGTGGGTGGGTGGGTGTGCTCGTGTGTTTACTGGCTAGAGCCCTTGAAACCTATGTGCTGATTACCTATAAGGTACATTTTTATTCCTTATATTCATTTTTCAGATTGTGACCATAAAATCAGACTAGAGAGGCCACATTACTCCTAAAGCCTAGTGCTAAATTCACCTCATCAAGGCCATTCTACTTCTGAGTGATAGGCATAGCTCCGTTCACTGCTTCCTTTTCACCCTACAGGTCTAGAGTGGTAAGACACACGGTAATCACTTTGCACTGAACTGCAAACAGTTAAATAGTCTTCTTTGAAAATACTTCCATTTAATATCACAGAAAGTAACTTCTTAAAGATACAAACCATGGTATTAATGGAATAAAACAACAACTCTTATAGAAGCTATTCATATTAAACAACTCCTACTAGTTGTAAAAGGAAAAAGAACTCATGTCAATTATGTATATTTTAATCTGTGAAAACTCTTTCTTACTGTCATAGTAATAACGAACCTCCAATCAAACAGCACATTGCCTCTTCTCAGAAATAGTACCCCAGCCCACCAAGAAATATTTTTTACCACTCCATTCCTTAGAGTCTTTATTTCAGCATTAAATAAAATGTTAAGTCTGTCTTCAAAGTTCAACCAAAAAGCACAGAAATCAGGAATAAGAGAGTAACATTCTAAGGCTGGAGCTATGCGCAGCTCAAGTCTCCACATCGGTCACTCCATCTTAAGGCATCACAGGATAGCTCAGATCTGCTAACCTCAGTCTTCAAGAGTGAACCTCCCCCGATCCCACCACACATACACACATACTCACTGGAGCGGAAAGAGCAAAGGTAAGTGTAGAGGGCAATGCACTGAGGATATTCTACGTTTTATATCCTGGGTACTCTCAATCCAAATGTCCCTCCTGCAGTTGGGGTCGGAGATGCAAAGCCAGGCACAGGAGTGGGACAGAATCATGCCAAGATGACCCAGCAGTAGCTCCAAGATGAGCCAAGAGATGAGGAGCAGGAAAATGGCCCCAGCTGAAGAAGCAATCCAAGGAGGGGCTGAGTGGCAAGGTGAACCAGAGAAACTGCGACACTCAATATGTAAGTGCATCAAAAAGAAAGGAGACAGTGGAGGGTGCAACAGTCCCTGGGTTGGCGAGTGCCTCCTAGGAGTGCTAGGGGCCAGGCTGTCCTACTTGTCCTTGTATGTTCCTTGTGAGAACTCTGCTAACAGGCCTCAGAGACTCAGATGCATAATTTTGGAAAGTTTGCAACAAAGTGGGGGACACCCAAGATGCATGTTTCACAGTAGAAATGGGAGTGGGAGAGCCAGGCCTCAGAAGTGTGCTCTGTGATCTGTGGTGGGGGTAGAGGGGACAGGAAAGTCTGTGTTTTGCATATTTTTCTTACAGAAATAGTAAACTGGGGAGGAGGCCCCAGCTATTTGAATCAGCTCACATTAGAGCAATGTCAACATGTCAGTTGCTAATGAGGGATAAATGACTCATTCTTCAGGGGAGGCTCATTCATGGACTCCCTTTAAGGTTGCACAGGTAGGTTTGGACCACAGATGAATCTGGGGAGGATAACAGCAGTTTAAACTCTTCCAAGAATCTTGGTGTTGTGGGCTGAGCGCTGACGAGGGGCTTTGGGATTCTATAAGAAATGGGCAAAGGGATCTAGGGTCAAGGATGCTCATGGGAAGGGCCTTGGGAGAAATTTCCATTGGTGGTCAGGTCTTTTCAGACACCTATCTTCCAATTTCAATGTGTCCTCCAATGTCATATGTTGTACTCTCTCCATTGCCATAAAAAAAAATGACCAGAAAAAACAAAAGCCACTATGCAATGCAGCCTTGATAGAGGAAAGTTAAAATTTTAATGGAAGCAGAAATTCTGAGGGAGAGCTAAGTAAGAGAAGTACAAGTCCCTTAGGAACATGTTGAGGGGCAGGGGCACAAGAAATTCCCCACAAGACAGGGGGATGGAGGGAGTCAATGACTCACAAGCCCACACATCTCTTGAAAATCCTGGCAAGATGTATTAGACATACTGAAGACTGGGTAATTTATAAAGGAAAGAGGTTTAATGGACTCACAGTTCCACATGACTAGGGAAGCCTCACAATCATAGTGAAAGATGAAGGAAGAGCAAAGGGACATCTTACATGGTGGCAGGCAAGAGAGCTTGTGCAGGGGAACTCTATAAAACTATCAGATCTCATGAGACTCGTTTGCTACCATACTACAATGTGAGGGAAACTGCCCCCATGATTCAGTCATCTCCACCTGCCCCCACCCTTGACACATGGTGATTATTACAATTCAAGGTGAGATTTGGGTGGGGACACAGCCAAATCATACCACAAGACCACTTGGTTACTTTTAACTTTTATGATTAATATCACAATGTTTTTACTTTCTTTTCACTAGGAACCCAAACATTACAAAGCCCTTTGAATGATGTGTGTTTTGAATATGGAAGTTTTCACCAACACCACTCAGAGCTTTCCAATAAAAGAATTTCCAAATAAACAGTCTAACTTGTAACATAAGAATGCATATTTTGCTCCTGAAATGAAAGATAGGAATCAATTTAGATGATGACTCAAAAGTACCATAGTTTAAATGGTTTCATGTTGGATGGGTTATCCCATCAAAACTGGAAATAATCTTCATCTTCTCCCAGTACCATGACCTCAGGCAACAGACTTTAAATGTCTCCTTGGGAAAATGGGGAAGAAAATAGAGACTTCATGGGCAACCAAGTGCTTTGCCATGGAACAAACCAAATGTGTTATTTTGGGGGCTAAGTACATGAAGAGGATCCAACATGGCTCATCAGCAGTCTCCCCACCTACAATGGAAAGCTCCTTCTGTGTCAGGCTCTGTCAGGCTCTAGGTGGCAAAGGAGAGATTGCTTCTGCCTTCCCAAAGCTTCTGGACAGGAAGAAGAGACTTTGTTTTAACAAATGATAACCAAAGACATAGGTCATATGTCCATGATGAGACCCGCAAAAGGAAAACAGTGCACTACGGTAACAAACAGCATTGGGACAGGAATGTGCACCTTCTTCTTTGAGTGTGGCAGTGGTGACATTTCAGAAAAGGCTCCTTTGAGAAGGTAGAGAGTAGAACCCACAGCATGACAAGCCAGTACTGGGACTGACAGGATGGGCAGGCACTTGGCTGTGAGGGTCTGGAAGAGAAGGGGTGAATCTGGAATCCAGAGATCTGGCATGGCTGGACAGCTGTCTCATATCAAGAACCATAATGCTTTCCTGAAGGCCTAGGTCAAGCAATCACACAAAGAGCCTTTGTTAAGACCTGTTGAAAGACATCTTTCATTCACAGTCATGAACTTGAACTAATGCTTGGAAACCACTGGGAGGAAGCCTAGGTCCATGACACTGCCTCCTTAGCTTGGTGTCTGGTCCCCAGAGGCATGTTGTTTCCCAGTGTATGGAAGACTGAGGCCATTCCATTCCAGGAACTGGCCTTATCAAGGAACACTAACCTCCAGTGCACATGTCACTTTATTCTGACTTGCCTACCTTGGACCTGTGCAGTCACTGCCAGGCACCGTCTGTAAATGCTAGCTCACATCTAACGAACTTCGGATCGATCTCATTTTACCTTCAAGTCTGCTTGCTCCAATGGCGGTATGTGCTCCAAAGTCAATAATTTTTGTAAAATGTCAAAATTTATGGAGGCAAGAGATGGAAGTTGCTCTGTGAGCAAGGTAAAGCTAAGCATGATACTTCTGGCACCCTACCCCATTCCCCATAAAGCAAGGTCTGTTTCCACAGTGACAATCAGCCTAGAGTTGCCAGAGACATTCACAGTTGCTCACGCAGCTGTCAGCTGCTGCAAAGAGCGGGTGTTGCCCTTCCCTAAATACTGTCTGAAACTCTCAGCTTCTAGCACAAAAGCTTTGTTTAAACTGCCCTTAAAATTCATTTTAAAAATAACTTGAAGAAACTCACATAGAAAGTTTATAAACCCAGTATCAGGGATGTGTCAGGAGATTCAACTAGAAATACATGTATGTACATATGCATGTGTGTACATGTTAACTTGTGTGTATAAACATAGACATATATGTTCATTTGTGTGCACATTCATATATGTGCATGCATGTCTGGGTATAAATGTTGACCATTATGATACTTCATGAAACTCTTACAAATTTGCAAGAGCACTATAATGAAGAGATAGAGAAAATCAGGCAGTCCAGGCTTTGAATGCTCACCTGCCCCTGGAGGCAATGTCTCCCTAGGAATTCATTCAATTTATCTCATCATATTTGTTCTTCATGAGTAATATTACATATATTTTCACCTTGGATTTAAACTAAGAACTCTCCCTTATAAGAAAGTTGTGGTTTTTTTCTATTTTATCATTTTATCTTCATAATAATAGATATTCATTAAAGTAAATTTAAAAGATTCAAATGAGGGGGAGTATCACTGTAAGTATCTCTAACATCCATACCCGTAGATCACTCTTTTTATTTTATGCATAATTTTGGAAAGTTTGCAACAAAGTGGGGGACACCCAAGACGCATTCACAGTATGTATCCTTCTATCTGTTTTCTAATATGAAGAACAAAAACAAGATCGTACTACATATATTGTTCTGTAACGATATATCATGTTAATAAAACTTTATGTCATAATTTATGCTAACATAGTGTTTTTAAATGTACTGCTTCTGTACTGCAGAACGCTTCTATGAAGACTCAGGTATATATTTTGCATATTTACATAATTATGTTCTTAGGAGATAGTTCCCCAGTTGTGGAACTGATGTGTCAAAGAAAATGCACATTTTAAGATGTAAGAAAAATTCACCAAAATCCTTTTCATGAACGTGTAGGCAACCTTTACTCCATTAGCAGTATATGTGCATGTCTCTTCTGCTTTGCATTATAATTCTTTCTGTTTTAAAAGCATGTCCTATCCCTGACATGTTAGTTTGAATTTATTTATCATTGGTGAAACAAAACAATTTTTTTCATGTATTTTTTTGTTCCATGAATTTTACATTCATGTCTTTGTCTATTTTATTTTGATCTTTTTATTAAATACAAAAAGCTCTCTGTATGTTGAGAATGTCAATCTTTTGCCTCTCAGATAATTTTCAGGTACTTTTTCCAATTGGTAGTTTATTAAAATTCTTTATTGTATATGTCTGTTTTCTATTTGGACTTATAAATGTTTTAAATGTCTGCATAGCCATATCTATTGAAGTGTCAGAGGGAGAAAGGAATAATCCCCTTGTATAGCAGGTATAAAGAGGGCTGATAATTGATCTACTAAATTTCATTAGTAACATGTAAGTTACTGGTGACCTTGTCAAGATGACCTTAAGTGCAGTTTTGCTGAATAGGCTCATTCTGCATCCTCTACTCTCCTCTGGCTCCTCTTACTTCCTTTCTCATGTCTTCCATTCCAGATCAGTGTGGGGTCTAGGGAAGACTGGGATCAAGGGCAAACTCTTTCAAAGAGTTTGTTATCAATGAGGAGAGGAATGGGATGGCTGTTTATGGGAAATGGGGTCTGAAGCACTGAATTTTAACATGTAAGGAATAACATGTAAGTGTGCTGAAGGAAAACATCTAGCAGACAGATTTTTAGGATGTAGAACAGACAGGGGAAAAAAAAAACTGCTGGGTAGCCGAGAATACCTGCAAACTTGTGCCCAAGAGAAGCTGGCCCAAGACTGGAGAGCCACAGGCATGTCATAGTTCATGACAGGAAGAAAGACAGAGAACAGAAGTGTAGGTATTTGGATGTGGTGGTGGAAGCTCTTCAGATTGCTTAAAAATTTCCAGTGACATAGGATAAGAAAGAAGGTCATCATCTGGAAGTGAGAATGAAGAGAGAAGATATGGAACCATTCTTTGAATGCAGTTACTTGCTGGTCAGTTCCAGGAAGGGTAATGAGCTTGGGTCTCTCTGCGGCAACGCTCCATTCATTCAAACCTTCTTTTAGGTCAGTAGGCACACCTAAGCAATTTCATTACTTTCCTTGGGAAGATGATGCACATTTTTTATAAAGTGCATTCCTTAAAAACTTTATAGATCCTGTAAATTGGATTATTTTTCCCGAATTCATTTTCTAATTGGGTATTACTAGATTATTAATAAATTCTGAATGCTATATGTTTGTTGTTTATTTATTTGGTCACTTAGAAGACTTCTGAAAGCAGCAACAATCATGTTTTCAACTCAGTAGTATATAAGCAAAATAAAGGCTTGGGACATTATAATTGATTTAACATTGTATTTTTGTCAAGAGGAAGAGTATTTCATCAATTGACAGAGGGATTAAAGTGGATATTGATGTCTTATAGGAGCACCATTTAACTTCTTGGAACCTGGGTTTCCTCACCTTTCCTTTTTTTTTTTTCAGGAAAAGAAACAGTACTCCAAAGAGCTTTTATTTTTGTAAGCTACATCTGTCAATATTTATTACATTTAAAAGATAAAATCTGGCCTATCAATATTTTGGTGATGTCAATAAGTTTTGCATAAAAATCTTTGTAAATTTCCAAGTAATATGTAAGCAAATATTACTGGAAATTATTAATATTAGTTAAGAGAGAGAACTGCAAATCAGTAAGGCTTGATAGAGTAAAAGACAACTCTCTGTGTGCTGATCAGGATTTGTAGAGGAAAAGATGAAATGGAGGGCCATTCATAGGAGGAAAGAGAGGAGACACAGGTGTATACCAGTTGGGGTGCATGAGACAGTGGACAGGGCCAGCAAGGCAGCACCTCTGAAATGTCACTTAATGCCACATTCTAGCACCTTCCACCTGGCACTTCCATCCCATAAATCTCCCTAAAATCCAAATACCTGGGGTCGGTCATGTCAGAGCAATATAGAACTGTCTTCAGGTAAAGAAGGTTTCAAAATGTATTACTTTAATTTGTTGCTGCTTTGAGAACGTCATACATTTTTGCATGATATTTATGAAATGGAATGTTTTCAGTGAAATGCATTTTTATAATGTACTGCAGTTTTCAATCACTGGAAAGCCAGCATGTTCTCTGAAGGAGTACCTAAATTGCCAGTTCTTGAATCACAGACACCCAGTAGATGACTACTCTTAAAATTTTTGATACATAATAATTGGACATACTAATGGGGTACATGTGATATTTTGATATATGCATATAATATATAACGATCAAATCAGGATGGTTAGGATATCTGTTACCTCAAAGGTTTGCCATTTCTTTTTACTGTAAAGATTCTAATTCTTCTCTTCTAGCTATTTGGAAACATATAATAAATTACTATAGTGTTAACTATAGTAACACTACCATGCTGCTGGGCACTAGAACTTATTCATTCTATATCTAACTGTATGTTTGTACCCATTAACCAACATCTCTTCATCCCTCTTCCCTCACACCCTTCCCAGCCTCTGCTTACTATCATTCTACTCTCTACTCCATGAGATAAATGTTTCTAGCTCCCACATAAGAGAACACAAGGTATTTGTCCTTCTGTGCCTGGCTTATGTCACTGGACCTCCAGTTCCATCCATGTTGCTGCCAATGAAAGGATTTCATTATTTTTATGACTGAGTAGCATTTCATTATATATATGTATGTGTGTATACATATATATATACATGCGCATATATATGTATATATACATATATGTATGTATACATATATATGCGCATGTATATATATACGCACATATATATATGTAGATACATATGAATATGAATCTCACCTTATTTTCCATTCATCAGCTGATGGACACTTAGGTGGATTCTACATCATAGCTATTATCAATACTGCTGCAATAAACATCGGGGTGCAGGTAGCTCTTTGATATAAAGATTTCTTTTTTTTTTTTTTTAATAAATACCCAGTAGTGGGCTTGTTAGATTGTATGGTAGTTCTATTTTTAGTTTTTTGAGAAACCAAACTGTTCTTTATAAAGACTATGCTAATTACACCAACAGTACATAAAAGTTCCCACTAACAGTGTATAAGAGTTCCCCTATATCTTTAAGAACAGGCAACAAAAGTGAAATAGACTAATAGGACTATTTCAGATCAACAGGATTCTGTATAGCAAAGGAAATGATCAACAGAGTAAGAAACAACCTGAAGAATGAGACAAAATATTTGCAAACTATTCATCTGACAAGGGACTAATATCCAGAATACATGAAGAACTCAAACAACTCAACAGCAAAAAAAAAGAAGTAAAAAATAATATTTCCATAAGAATTGGTAAAGGGCTGAGTAGACATTTCTCAAAAGGAGGTGTACAAATGAACAACAGGTATATGGAAAAAATGCTCAACATCGCTGTCAGGTAAATGCAAATCAAAACCGCAATGAGATACCATCTAACCCCAGATCAGTAGTTTTTGAAAATTTAAATCTTATACCATTTGAGTCAGAAGGGAAAATACACATATTGACAGACCTAGAGCTATAATAATTCACTGAAAATCATACTAACTTCCTAGAGTAATTGGACTATCCTAGAAATAAATTTAGAAATGAAATACAGTGTTTCGAACTATAAAAACACTAAAGGAAAACATGGGGGAAACACTTCAGAACACTAGACTGTGCAAACGTTTCTTGAGCAATACCTCACAAGCACAGGCTACCAAAGCAGAAAATGGACAAATGGGATTACATCAAGTTAAAAAGCTTCTCTGCAGCAAAGAAAACAAACAACATGGTAAAGAGACAATCTACTGAATGGGAGAAAATATATGCAGACTGCCATTCTGATGAGGAATTAATAACCAGAATAACAAACAACTCTATAAGAAAAAAATGTAATAATCCCATTGAAAAAATGAGCAAAATATTTGAATAATTTCTCAAAAGAAGATATACAAACGGCAAACAGGCATATGAAAAGGTGCTCAACGTCACTGATTATCAGAGAAGTGCAAATCAAAACTACAATGAGATATCATCTCACCCCAGTTAAAATCAATGTCTTTTATCCAAAAGACAGAAACTAATAGATGCTAGCAAGGATGTAGAGAAAGAAGAACCCTTGTAGACTGTTGGTGTAAACATAAATTAGCATAGCCACTATGGAGAATAGCATAAAGGGTCCTCAAAAACTAAAAACAGAGTTACCATATGATCCAACAATTCTACTCCTTGGTAGATACCTCCAAAAAAGAAAATTGGCATGTCAAAGAGATATCTGCATTCCATGTTTACTGTAGCACTATCCACAATAGCCAAGATTTGGAAACAACCCAAGTACCCATCAGCAGATGAGTGAATAAAGAAAAGGTGGTACATATACACAATGGAGTACTAGTCAGCCATAAAAAACAATGCTATCTCTGTCATTCGCAACAACATGAAAGGAACTCATCATTATTATTTTTAATTCAACTTTTAAGTTCAGGGGTACATGTGCAGGTTTGTTTTATGGGCAAACTTTTGTCATGGGGGTCTGTTGTATAGATTATTTTATCACACAGGTATTAAGCCTAGTACCCACTAGTTATTTTTCCTGATGTTCTCCCTTCTCCCACCCTTTACCCTCCAATGGGCCCTTAGTGTGTGTTGTCCTCTCTATGTCCATGTGTTCTCATAATTTAGCTCCCACTTATAAGTGCGAATATATGGTATTTGGTTTTCTGTTCCTGTATTAGTTTTCTAAGGATAATGGTTTCCAAGTCCATCCAAGTCCCTGCAAAGGACATGATCTCATTCTTTTTTATTGCTACATAGTCTTCTGTGGTATATATGTACCACATTTTCTTTATCCAGCCTATCATTGTTGGGCATTTAGGTTGATTCAGTGTCTTTGCTATTGCAGATAGTGCTGCAATGAATATCACAATACGTGTGCCCTTCTAATGGAACGATTTATATTTCTTTGGGTATATACCCAGAAATGAGACTGCTGAGTTGCATGGTATTTCTGCCTATGGGTCTTTGAGGAATCACCACACTGTCTTCCATGATGGTTGAACTCATTTATACTCCCACTAACAGTGTATAAGCACTCTTTTCTTTGCAACCTTGCCAGCATGTTATTTTTTGACTTTTTAATTATAGCCATTCTAATTTATGTGAGATGGTATCTCATTGTGGTTTTGATTTGCATTTTTCTAATTATCAGTGATGTTGAGGGTTTTTTTTCATGTGATTGTTGGCTGCATGTATGTCTTCTTTTGAAACTTGTCTGTTTCATGTCCTTTTCCAAATTTTTAATGGGGTGGTTTTTTTCTAGTAAATTTGTTTAAGGAACTGGTCATTATTATGTTACATGAAATAAGCCAAGTGCAGAAACACTAATTTTGCATGTTCTCACTAATTTGTGGGAACTAAAAATTAAAACAACTGAACTCATGAAGCTAGGGAGTAAAAAGATAACTACCAGAGGCTGGGAAGAGTAACTGGGGGATTTAGGGGACAGTCGGTATGGCTAATGAATACAAAAATTAGTTAAAGAATAAAGGAGACCGAGTATTTTCTAGCACAACAGGGTGACTATAGTAAAAAAAATTATTTAATTGTACATTTTTAAATAACTATAAGAGTATAATTTGATTTTTGGTAACATAAAAGATAAATGCTTGTGTTACACCATTTACCCTGATGTGGTCATTACACATTGCATGGCTGTATCAAAATATCTCACACAATCCATAAATATATATATATATATATGCGTGTGTGTGTGTGTACCTATGTACCACAAAAATTAAAAATTAAAATAAAATATAGTGATTGCTCCATTTTATTATTGATGGGACATATTTACTAAGCTATGAGATTATAGCTAAAATCAGGTAACTCTTGAGACAGTTGTTGGATTTTTCTTCTTACATTTGAGTAAATTATTTATGATACCAGCACCCAAATCATAAAAAAATGAGCCAGTATAATGTTTCTGGGACACCTTGGTTTATTTATAATCTTATTATTCTTGTTCAAATTTGTCCCTTTTTAAGAAGTTATACTCTTATTCTATATGTCCTCATGCTGGATTTGAACCCTAAATGCACCACTGCAGCACTATAATTCATGAACCAAGTATATAATAATCCACATTAGATTCCAAGAATATCACCAATAATACATCATAAATCTATGGTTATTGCCACACTTTAATCATCTAAACTCTGACAATATTATGAGCTGTAAAATATTATGCCTTCACAAAATAAAAAATAAATATTTAATTCCATAAGAACTTAAATTAATTGTAAATTCTGCCATTTTACTTGTATAAATGACACACTAAACGATCAAATTAAACTTAAAAGCATGCAAATTCATGCTGGATCACAGAGTGTTACTAAATGTCCTGTATGCAGCTGTGGTCACATAAAAGGATTAGTGTTTTACTATGGCTCTAATACAGAATGTAAAATCTATCATCCCTTTGGGTGGTTCTAATGCGTCATCAGTGTAAAATAAACATACTTTCGGTATCAATTTTTTTTCAGACCAGGAACTTTCTCTTTAAAACAACATCACCAGTGTGTGTTGAGTTTAGTAATCCTGTACAAACAGAGTTGCCTTTGTGTGTTTTCAAAGATCAGCCTTACCATAAAACATTAGCTGACAAAACAATATTACCTTATCAAATATGTTTCCCTTTTCATTCAAATGGTTCAACAAACATTTATTGAACAACAAAGATACACCATTCATTCAACAGATATTTGAGTTTCTGGTATGTTAAGTACATTCTGTAATTATTAAAAGTTTATATATATATATATACTTATGTATACACAAAAATATATAAGTACATATATGAGAAATTAATGGAAAAGGTAGCACTATTTTTACATGAAGTAACATTTCCTCATATGCTACTTCAATTGCATACGCTAGTTAATGGCCACATTAGTTTATATGTTCGTTTACATCCTTCTATTTTAGCAGAACTCAGATCCCTGTTAACTCTTTTTTTTTTTTTTTTCCACTCTTGTTACCCAGGCTGGAGTGCAATGGCGCGATCTCGGCTCACCACAGCCTCCGCCTCCTGGGTTCAGGCAATTCTCCTGCCTCAGCCTCCTGAGTAGCTGGGATGACAGGCATGTGCAACCGTGTCCAGCTAATTTTATTTTTTTTTTTGTATTTTTAGTAGAGACGGGGTCTCACCATGTTGACCAGGATGGTCTCGATCTCTTGACTTCGTGATCCACCTGCCTCGGCCTCCCAAAGTGCTGGGATTACAGGTGTGAGCCACCGCGCCCAGCCCCTTGTTAACTGTTTTGCTATCAGTCAACTAGGCCTAGAGTACACTCAACTGTTCAGAGATCGAATTCACAAACAAAGACGAGCCTGTTCACCTGGAAGCAGTAGGTCATAACTGCTCGCGGAGCCCCAGGAGATATTAATAAATTGCCCCTGAGTCTGTGATATTGATAAAGCAAATGTACAAAGTTACAGAAATACCACATCCCTGTCACTTACATTAGCCAACATTTTATATTCATTTAGTCAGTCAGTCAAGAAATTCTCCCTTTTAAATCTTCAGGCACCATGTGGGTTAAAAGATTAAATAAAGTGACCTAAATGCCATTAAGTTCAAAGCTGTGCTCATTCACAAAAAGTAACTGCTGCCACCAGAGTAAATGCATCTATCCGATGTAATTAAATATTTTTGTTGCTTTATTTAAATCACTAGATGTTAACAGTAAAGCAGTAATATGGTGATGATGATGGGTTCAATCCGTGTTCACATCAGTTAATTTCACACAGAACTAATTCTCTAGACTTAGTTCTCATTAGGCCTCAAACAATATTTTACACAAAGGTATTTTATCTAAAAACACAGACATGCATGTAAACTGAAGACTGGATAAAAGCAAATCCTTAAAAGTTATCTAAAGAAAAACACCAGGGCCTTAATGAATGGCCTGGGCTGTCTCTGGTACACAGTTAAGGTGCGGAATAGAAGTATGCAAGGTTGGAGATTTGCTGTCAGGTGCTGTGCTCTAGCACCTGCTATGTGACTGACAGCAGGTGCTAGATGGTGGACCAGAGAAGAGCACCTCTATTTCTAGGTAACCCTTCAATTCAAGGTTGAAAATTCTGCAAGTAGAATATAAATGATTGTACCACTCCATATATGTATTCCTTTAAAATTGACAATTCCAGAATATGCAGACAACGGTCTGAAGCACACATAGTGAGGACATATGAGAAACAAGGCTAGAATTGAGGATATTCAACAGCTTTTCCATTTTCATTAAAGAAATTCAATTATTTTCTGTATCTTGATTTAGGCTGGCTTTTTAAATGAGGCTTTCTTTGGAAAACAAAAACAAAAAATAAAAACAAGAAAAAGCCACACACACAAAAAAAAACCTCAAGTCTTTTCTGCAAAAGGATTCTATTTCTTTCATAATCCATTATAATTCATAGAGGAAACACAGAAGAAAGTGGAGATAAATATAAATATAAGAACAAGAATGAAGTAATATTACATGTAGAATGAGCTTTACTAGATAAATTGATGCTGGAGAATGTATTTGCAGAGCTAAAATTTTATGGTTTTCAAGAAGTACTCAAAAGTTTCTCATATGCAAAGTAACACTCTAGGTGTCAAAGAGAAGCCAGACATGATATTTCTTTTTCTGCTCCTCCAAAGTTTGGCTACTCCTCTCTGATATTATTACTGAGTTGCAAAAAGTAAAGACAGTGAACTTCATAAATCTTCTCAAATTAGATGCATTATACATTTGCTTATATATTAGGAAATAAGACACTGACCTATACATAAGAGAATAATGTGAACAATGCAACTTTTTGAAATGTGGAAATGATGAGATTTCTGGAGATCGTCTATTTGCTGTTGATCTGGTCCATTCCTTATGTAGACAAGACAGAACCATAAGAACCAGCTCTGAGAAGCAGCTTTTGGGAAATCTTCATCTGTAGGTCACTGGGAACTAAACTTCAGAGAAGACTGGTGGCCTTGCACTGGGATGGTTTCTGATGACACCCAAAGGAAAGGGGCCTAGAAGAAGCCAGTCCCCAGCTTTCAGGGCACATACATGTTCCAGGGCTACATTTTGACTTTCTTCCTGAGTCCCTGAGGAGTGTCGGGCTCTGTTGACCACTCTAGCATCAGCAAATCCCCACACTTCCCTCACAGAACTCCATTTTCCTCTTACCTCACTGACTGTTCCATGTCCTCCCACTACAATGTTCAGGTGTGGGAGATCCACCAGGCCTGGCTGTGGGCTGGGTCTTCTCCACCCATGCTAGCTTTCTGGGGTGGGGGGTTTCACCCAGCCCCAAGCTCCAACATTCACACATTTTTTTAAACCCCTATCCAGATCTCTCCTGCTAAATATGGAACAAGCTTTAGCAGATACATGGAATATGAAGAATGTATTTTAAGTGCTAAAATGGGTTTTCAAGAAGTGCTTTTAAAGTTCCTGGGCTTACAGTGATACCAGAAGTGTCAGAGCACAGGAAGACACGGTATTTCTTTTCATGGTGTCACTGTCTGTCTACTCCTCTCTGATATTATTAATACCACTGGGTTGAAAACTATGGTGAACTTCAAAACTGAGTTCTCATTAGATACATTATTCATATATGAGAAGATTTTTTAATTAGAAGAATGTATATATGAGAAGTATGATGTCTCCACTTGGCTATTCCAAAGTCCACTTAGATTTTAGATCTCCAAAACATCATTCAAGCTTCCTCCCTCTAACTCGGTCCGCCACAGTCTCCCCACCTCAAAGGCGTGCAGGCTTCTGCCCTGCTCCAAAGCCTGGGAGCTGCTCTTGACTTTGCCTCACTCTTCAAATCTCACTCAACAAGTCCTGCTTGTTATCCCTTAAAAATACATCTCAAGTCCCTCCCTGTCCTCCAGAACAGCACCTCACCCTACTCCTGACTTCACATCTGCCCTCTCCATTCTCCAGACCACGGATACAGTGACCTCTCAGCGGAGATTCCAGCCCTGCTCCCTGCAGTGCTGCCCTCTTGGGATTTTCTCTTTACTTCCTGTCTTCTCTGCACTTCCAGTCTTGGCATTTCTGGTGCCATCCTCTTCACATCCGATCTCTGCACTTCACCTATGTGCTGGAGAAGCTGCTGTCAGAACTGGCCAGTGGGTTCCTTAAGTGTTGGCTTTCAGTGGGGTTTCCCACCAGAGACCCAGGCAGGAGGTGGGATGGCTCCCCGTGCTGGGTTACCCAGGTCAGAGACCCTCCGCCAAAGCCATGCCTCCCGGGAGCTCTCTGGAGGCTTGTGCCCCAGGTTCAGGGATACCTGTCCCCTCTCAGGCTAGGGGACTGGCCTGGTCTGCCCACTGTGGCTGGCCTGGGTTCTGCATCATTTGAGTTATTTTCTCTTAAACTGGCCTAGGCCTTGTTAACACTGGCTTCATTAACACTTTCCAGCCACCCCACCAGAGCAGTGTCATCTGTTCCCAGCTAGGATCCCAGTTGATACGTGAGTTCTTGTACAATCCACTGGCCACTTTCCAGTGCGTTTACAGTAAAATTCAAGCTTCTTTCTTTCCACCATCTCACAAGCTGCAAAACCTGGCTCTGCCCCGTCTGGAACTTCTCGTCGGGAAGGTCTCGCTTGCCAGGCTCAGTGGCCTTTTATTTATTCCTTTAGCAGTCTCCTCCCCAGGTTTCTTTGATATCTTCTGCCCAGAAAATTGTCTCCAAAATCCCTTTTAAAACTGCCACAACCACAACTCTTAAGCCTGGCTTGTTTTCAGCCTTCAGGTTTCTGCTCCATTTCATCTCCTTACAGTGTTGTCCAGTACACCCCCGCTCCTATATCAGATCCTTCTCTCTGACTCTCTATTACAGGATCTTGTTAATCTCCTTCAGAGCATTCCCAATTTTTCCCTTTACTGCATTACTGCTTTATTTTCTTATATGTGTGGTCTGCCTTCTTAGCACATTGTGAGCACCATAAAGCAGGGCCAAGTCTGTCCTTGTATGCGGTATCTTCATGAGAAGGCTCTGTAGCTAGCTTCTTACATGCTCAATCTTGTTTTGTTCAACAAATGAGTTAATGCATAGATTCACAGAATGTAAGGTTAAGTAAATAAGAGCTCTATCTTCTGGTTAGAATGCGATTACCTGTAAAGAACATTGCTCCCAGCCTATTCGCAAGAAGAAAAGCATGATAACCTATACATTCATACCATTCCTTGAACTTTTCAGAGAGCTGAGGTCACAGAGAAATGAATTGGCCTAAAATCTTAAGAAAGACAGATGCTTCCCAGAGGAGGAAGGCATGAATACTCATTTGTGGCTGATGGAATGGAAGACAGGGCCACCGTGTAGGCAGGTAAGATGTCAGCTGCAACTTTAATGAATTGCTAAGACCAAGGGTGGGCTAGCCTATGAGGAGAGAATCCTGGGAATTGAAATGCAAGAAGAGCACATTCCTGTTTACAGGCTTTTCTCCACAGGCCTCCACCAAGCATTCATAAGAAAGATTAAGAGCTAGAAGTGGGGGAGGCTGAAATCTCTCTTGATAGTTCAAGACTAGGAGAAGAGAATGCCCACCACTGCAGAAAGGAAACAAGAGGACTGACCTTTCTCATGGAAGATACAAGAGCCTTAAACAGCTAAGAAAAGGCAGGACATCATGTCATTCTCAGGGTGCAGGTAAAGATCTCCTACACCTGGGGGAAAGGTAAAGGTATTTTAAAGGGGCTCTCTGCTATGATTTGGATATCTTTCCCCTCCAAATTTCATGATGACATTTGATTCCCAATGTTGGAGGTAGGACCTAATGAGATGTGTTTGGATCATGGGGGTGGGTTCCTCAAAAACAGCTTGGGGCAGTCTTTGAGATAATGAGTGAATTCTTGTCTTATTAGTTCCCATCACAGCTACTTGTTTTAAAAGAGCCTGGGACCTCCCCCCACTCTCTCCTGCTTCTCTCTCACCATGTGATCTCTGCACATGCTGGCTCCCCACCATGTTGGAAGCAGCCGGAGACTTTCACCAGAAGATGTGGGTGCCATGCTTCTTGTACACCCAGCAGAATTGTAAGACAAATAAACTTTTCTTTACAAAACACTCAGCCTCAGGTATTCCTTTAGAGTAACATGTATCGACTTGTGACACCCTCTATGCCTGGGGAAGGGGCAAGAAATAATCCTGGGTCCAGATTATAAGAATATGCCTTATGCTGGGGGAGGTACAGGACCACTGAGAAACTCATTCCAGGGTTCCAGGAACACAGAGACTGTCTACTACTGAGGCAGGGCCAGTACAACAGATAATCCCCCTCCTCTGAGTCCCACTATTGGGCTTGCAAGCCTGAGTAATGAGTAGGAACAGTATATAAACCAATGCAGGAAAAGCAGGAATAAAAATAGAGACACTCACTAGAAAAAAGGGTACACAGGAGAAGCCTAAAGCTGAGAGGAACCAGTATAACATTTTAAAAACTCACTTATCAACAAATCAGAACACATCCAAAGGACAAGGTGATGTTAAAGAATGTGGTGCACTAAAGCTGCAAGACAAAACCCAAACCAAGCAGCATTCTTAGCAAGATTGATTCAGTCCTCCATAATAGCCTAGCTAAAGGAGAGGCATACTAATTTCTAGGCATAAATTCGATCTACCTTAGACCATGCTGTCCTATTCATAATGTCTAACATTGAAACAAAAATTATGAGACATAAAAATGCTAGGGGAAAATGAATTGATAAACTGATACACATATTTGTATATATATGCATATTTCCCTCACATTATATGTTATATATATGTGTCTGTATATATATATATACATATATATAATATATATATATATTTTATATATATGTGCATATATATATAAAAAATCAGAAAGGGAATTTAAAATATTATTAATATATTAAAGACTACTGGAAAAGGTAGGCAAAATTCATAAACATGTGGACAATTTCAGCAGCCAGAAGAAAAAAATTGAAATGCTAGAAATACAAATATGAAAACAGAGCTGAAAAAAGCCTTTGATAGATTCATGAGTGGATTCAATAAAATTTAGACAGGAATCAGTGAAATCAAAAATAGGCTAATAAAATTAATATTATGTGAGCACAAGGAAAAGAAAGATAGGAAAACAAATGGAATGATGCATTCCAGAGTTGTGCAACAATACCAAGAAGCCTAGCACATGTAATCAGAATCCCATAAGAAAAAGACAGAAAGAATGGGACAGAAGGAATAATGGTTGAGATTTCATCCACAAATAATAAAATATACCAACCCATAAATCCAAGCAAGAAGCTCAGAGAAAACCAAGTTGGCTAAGTGAAAATAAAATGAAATAGAATCTGAACACATTAATTTCAAGCCACTGAAATTCAAAACAAAAAAAGACAACAAAAACAAAAACAAAAAGCCTCCAGGGAAGGTGAAAATACAATACAGGGAGGAACGAAGAGAAGAATTACACCTGACTCCTTGTTAGAAATGATGCAAGAAAGCAAACAATGGAGTAGCATATTTAAACTATTGAAGGGAAAAACCTGTCAAATCAGAGTCTATACCGAAAACAATCTCTCTCAAATTGATGGAGAAATGACAACTTTTTTCCAGACAAACAAAACACAGAGAACTTATTACCAGTAGAGCTACACTACAGAAACTTGGATCTAAACAAACAAATGAAGATCTCCAGAAATAAAGTAAATGTAAAATATATAATCATAAAACGTATTTTTACCTTTTAAAATCATTCTAAAATATAATTTATTTTATCATAGAAAATAGCAATATATTGTAGATTTGTATCATATGTAAAAATAAGATATATAAAAACCAGCACCAAAATGGGAGAGAGAAATTGGGAGTATATTGTTATAAGTTCCTTAAATGCACATGAAGAGATACAAAATTATTTAAAGGTGGACTATAATTAAGGATATCCACCAAAAATTTTAAGAGGTATAAATAATAAGCCAAAATAGGAGATTTTTTAAAAATCATTAAAAATAATTTAGAAACAGACAGAGGAGTTTTAAATGGCAAACGAACATAAAGAACAAATAGAAAACAGCTAGTAAATTTGTAGTCTGTAATCTTTGCAATAATTATGCCACTGTTAAATGGTTAGACACACCAGTTAAAAGACAGACAGATTGGATGAGAAAGTAATACCCAACAAGATCTATGCTGTCTATAAGAAACACAGTTTAAATATAACAACATTGATAGGATAAAAGTAAAAAAACGAAAAAAGATAAACCCTGATGGAAAGAAAACTAGAGTGGTTATACTTTATCAGACAAAATATGTTTTAGAATGAGGGGTATTATTAATAATAAAAAAGGACATTACATACTGATAAAAGAGTAAATTCATGAAGAAGGCATAAGAAACAAACATGCATGCACTTAGCAACATAGCTTTAAAATACACAAAGCAAAGGCTATCAAATTTCCTTAAAATAAATAAACTCAGATTGTAGTTAGAAAAGTCAACACCTTTGTCTTAATAATGTCTTATACTATGTTATTAAACATGCATGCACTTAGCAACATAGCTTTAAAATACACAAAGCAAAGGCTATCAAATTTCCTTAAAATAAATAAACTCAGATTGTAGTTAGAAAAGTCAACACCTTTGTCTTAATAATGTCTTATACTATATTATTAAGTAGTATAGTAACAGAAAATCAGTAATGAGGAGAAACCTAACAAAACACCATCAACCAACTTGCCCTAATTCCTTTACAGAACATTTTATCCAATTATGGTAGACTACATATTCTTTCTTTAATTACCAATAGAAGGAATATTAATCAAAATAAAACATGTTCTGGACCATTAAACTATACATATATACAGATACAGTAATTTCTAAAACTATATATACATAATCTAATATATAATCATATAGTCTAATATATAAAATATATACATGAATTAATTATATAAAATAAAAAATATATAAAATATTAATTGTATATAACCATATAATTATCATTTAGTTATAATTAAAATTATGTAAATATTGTCTAATATATATTGTCTAATACATATATTATATAATACATGCTTTGTACTTTCACTATAATCCATGAAAAAAGCCATCTATGAAAAAAGGAATACAAATAATTCTATAAGAGCTAAACAAAATGTACAAAGAAAGAAGCTGAGAAGTATGGAGAAATAAAAAGTGAGCCATGAGAGACAAAAACACTAACAAATCTGTATATTGAATTGCAATCAATAACCACTATCCTAGTCGCACGTGATTAAATTCTAGAGGAATGTCCATAAAATACATTGACACCACTAGCAGTTGTGCTATTTATTCTTCTCTAAGGTCTAGGCAAACCAATGAGATGATAAAACTATTGGAAAGTCAATGAAGACTTATCTTTACAGAATGGCAATCAAAACAAATGAACAAGTATTCAAATCAATAAAGTTAATTTGGCCAATATTTAAAATATGCACAAAATTAATAATATCATTAATGACAGAAAACTTGGTTAAAATTTTCTCATGCAAATTTTGAGAATGAGATGGGTCTGAAGAGAAACAGAATGAAAACCTACAGAAAGTATATGTAGAAAACAATGACTACTTACCAAATCAGAGAAAAAGAATGAGTAAATTAAAAAAAAAATAAAAGTTATACTGTGTTCCTATACAGGAAGTGTTATTATTGTGAATTTCTTATTATTTCCAAATTAACTTTTAGATGCTATGCAATGCCAATAAAACTTATAAAGGAATTTAGAGAAAAACGTTTCTCAAGTGATCCATGAAAAACAAAATAGGATGAACAGGCCAAAAAACCATGGAATAATAAAAAAAATTGAATTGTCAAACATCAAAACAGGATAAATGAAATTAAAGGAAAGCCAAAGCTAAAAAAAAAATGTGCAAGCTCTTTCTCCTAGAAATAGCGCTTACAGGATTTTATTCTATGAAATGATTTCAGATACATATATATATATATATATATATAGGAATCCATATATATATATAGGCAGGTTTAGAAAAAGACTGGAAGCCAGTCAGGTGATCCACAATAAAGGACTGTTGTGTTGTGACAAATAGGATAGAGCCGTTCATGTCAGAAGAATATTATTATCATCTATAATGAATAGAACATTAATCATCTATTATAAATAAATTTTGTGATGACAGTTTTAAATATATAACAATGAATGTACTCATACAGTCACACATAGGTTATTGCATAAAGCAGAGACTACTGAGTCTTAACATCAAAAAATTAATAGTACTTAAGGAATGGCTGGCTGGATAAATAGTCATTTAGTTTTTTTAATGTTGGTCTTTTGTTTGGGTTGTAGATTTTCTGCAAAAAGCCTAGGTTACATTTATAATTAAGAAATAAATGAATGCTGTTTATTAAAATTCCCAGGAAACACAAATTGTCATGAAAGTAACCACTCACTTAGGGCTATATTACTCCACTAGAGAAAGTAAAGAAGAAGGTGGATTTAACTACTCTTCTGCCTTGACCTTGTAAGGACAATATGGGTTAATCAAATTTGGAGTGATACACCTTTGGCATGAATTTACATGGCTGTTGAAAAAAATCACATAACCTTTTCTGGACACGAAATACACAAACATTTTTTGGAAGTGTTATTTATATACACAGTAATTTTAGCATTTGGTTTCTAATGACTTGAAAACCTGAGTTTAAATGTCTGGCCTGAGGTCATAAAGTCATAGAGTTTTTGCAATAAAGTGAATTCATGGCTTCTACGCGCCTGCCTTTTATGCCAACTTCTAGACATGGCAGACAAATAGGAGGGTTTTACTTAAGCAGCAAGATACAAATTCAGAGCAATAATTTTCCCCTCACTATTCCATTAGCTCTTCTTTTTTCAGTTAAAAAACTTTTGTGATTGGTGACATAATATTAACCGAGTTTTAAAGAAAAATAATTGTACTGCATAAAACTGAAAAAAAAATTACAGAATCATACCTTCAGTGGCAATACAAATGAATATATTTGATCTATCATTTAGCTGTCAAATTGATAAGAAATATGCCCAAATTATTTAAGAATTTTTTTTCTTCTCTCCTACTGGGCAGCTTTTCTTCAGGAATGTCCTGGCCTAGCCAAGTCCATCGTGGTACTTTCCTCAAAGAGTGTTTCACAAAGAGTCCTTCATTTATACATTTACACCTAATTTTCTCATGCCTGTCTTCATGCCTGTCTTCCATTTTAATTCCAATATCATCCTATCTCATCAAATTTGATCCTCCTCTAGTATGTTCTTCAAAAGGCTATTGATTTATTTGTTAGCATTTAGCTTTATTTCTGATTAAACTGAGATCATACAAACTTATAAGAAAGGCACTGATATTTTTTTATTCTTCTCCAAAAGGACTATAACAGTCCCTATAATCAATACCACACACAGATCAGTCACGGATATTTTTATAATATTTAAAGAAAATGGGAAGTTCATTAGACTGTTCTTATGGAATTACAATTTATAGACCAGTAGTTTTTCTTTTCATTATATTTGCATAAAGTGCAATATTTTAGTTAATCTACATTCCTTCTTACCTAGACTTCTCTAAAGCAATTTGCACTATCATTTAATCAACTGAAGTGTCAAGATGAACCTCTAGAAAAACCATCTCCCAATATGCTTTAGAAAACATCATTAAGGAAATATCCATGCAGCAATGATTCATTTCATTATATGCCCTCTAAGGGATTGCAGAGAGAGAATAAGACAGTCTTCTCAAGGAGTTTTAAATACAAAAGAATGTAAAAATAAAACTGTTTCTTTGAAAATTCAACTTAGTTTTGTTAAAAATGATCCTGTAAGTTATTTCCTTCTTTTCCACTAGAAACAAAAGCCATTTATCAGGAAACACTAGCAAAACACAGACTTTTTTCCTAAGACAGAAATCTGAGGATTTGAAGCTGGATAAAGGCATGAGAACTTTGAAGTCCAGTTAGCATAAGTTGCAGGTGTGCATAAAAATGGCCTTCCAGTCCATGGTCATGTGGGGACACTTGTCCATGGTGGTCAATGCTGGCAGTAGTCACCAAAGCCTCGGGGACACTAAGCACTTGTCAGGCATCGTGCATCCTGCAGATAAAGGGCAATTGCTTGGAAGTGTAGGAGAAGAGGTGGCTTGGACACAAACACAGATGGCTGATGCCTCAAGGGCTATCAGCAGCCAAGAGTTCTGCTTCTTTCTAAGTTATGAACCTGTTTGTTGTCATTGCTGTTTTAAGAGGCAAAATAGCTGAACAGTTAAGAACACAAGTTCCAAACCACTTGTGTTCTTAATCCAGGTTAGCAGCCTGGATTTGCCACAAACTGGCAGGCATTTGAGCAACTCACTTAAGCTCTCTCTTATCTCCAAACAAAATCAGGTACTTGTCCACTTACAATGGAGGTTACATCCTGATAAGCTTGTGGTAAATTGAAAAGACCCTAATTCAAAAATGTGTGGTTGACCAGGAGCTATAACTTGCTGCCACTGCCCAGCATCTTGAAGGAAGGCTGGTTTCTACTAAATGCACACCACTTTCGCACCATCACGAAGCTGAAAAATCCTAATCGGGAGCCGCCTGTGCCTTATGGGGTGGCTGTGAGGACTGAGCAAGTGGAAGTCCTCCATGGGAATGCTGGCGGCACACAAAAGCACTTTGTGTGTGTTACTTGCTATTATTATCTTTCATTCCTTAAAACAATTGGCCCTGATTCAACTTGAAATGATATGGACTCTATTATTTACATTTTTACCTTGAAAATACAGTCAAGAGAAACATCAAATTCACTAGCCTCCTTAAATGACAGGCCCTAGCAGCCAGTCTGTGGCTTCCTGGGTGGGACTAAGGTGTTTTCCCTTCTCTTCCAAACATTCATCGTGAGGTAGGATTGTACAGTGGTTAGAGATAGAGGCTCTGGAGCTGGCATGGCAGGGCTTAAAAGCAGGCTTTGACATGCACTGGCAGTGTATCTTTGGCAAATAACTTAACATCTCATGCTTCAGTTTCACCTGTAAAAAGGGGTGATGATACCATCTTTCTCACTAGAGCTGCTGAATTGAATAAAGAAGTTAATGTGTAAGGGATCTAGAATGGGCTGGGCACATAGAAAATGCTCCATAGAAATTAGTTGCTATGTACAAACAAGTCTGGGACTGTATGAATAAAAATAATATTTCACACCACATGAGGTTATAACAGAAAGAAAACTTGGAGGCACATCTGAGGATTTTACTAAGAAAAAATATATAACATAAGGCTGAAATGAACATTCAAAGCAGTCACAGAAAAGCATTTCCCTTATATTGCTAATAATTTAGCAAAGCACCAGTAACAAAGGACTTCATCTTAAAATGTTTCACTCATCACTGGTACATAATAAAGATTCTTGGTTCTGAAAGGAGGAAAAGCTATTATAAAGAGGTAGGACTCATATATTTGGGGTCATCTGGAAGGTAGAAAATAGACCTTTTTTATTTTCTAAGATTTTCTCCAATGATATACCAGTGAAGAACGCCTGGATGTCTAGGATCTTCTTTCCCCGAATGACATAGACCTTTCAGTAAGCATAGGGCAAAAAACATGCAGATGTAACACCCCCTCTTCAAAGAAATTCCATTACACATATTCCAAGCTAGGAGAAAGGAGGATTCTCTTAAAATAATTTAGAATTGGTATATATTTATACATCTGTCTACACATACACATATGTAAAATTTCATTGAGCTGTAAAACCGTCATCCTAACATTCACATACTTTGCAGCATATAAGTGACACCTCAGTAAAAATAAAAACATGGTAATTCAAATGATTTGTGTAGTGTCTATCCGAAAAACCATAGGTGTCTGCATTCTCATGGACTTAACCCCAAATACACCTTGTACCTGCTCTGTAGAGCCTCTACCAGTAGCTTGTAACACCTGTGCACGTGCTGTGAATCAAAGAAGCATAGAGTTAGAGGCTTGTGGAGGGCTTTAGGGACAGGAGAAAATGAAACTAACAGCTTGGAGAAAGTGACTTACTTGGAACAACAAGGAAGGTGGATTCTGACTCTGCTTTAATGTGGCACTTACTGGACTTAGGAAGCATCCATGTGGGGTGTGAGAAAAAAAGACTTAGGAGGGAGCACTCATAGGTGTCTGAGCCAGGCAACTGGAGACCTCCAGCTGACATGTGAGATGAAGAAGACTGTATGAAGGAAGTTCCCTTTAGAAGGAAAGATAATGATATGGTTTGGCTGTGTCCCCACCCAAATATCATCTTGAATTGTAGCTCCCATAATTCCCACATGTTATAGGAAGAACCCAGTTGGAGATAATTGAATCATGAGGGTGATTTCCCCCATACTGTCTTCATAGTAGTGAATAAGTCTCATGAGATTTGATGGTTTTATAAGGGGAAACCCCTTTCACTTGGCTCTCATTCTGTCTTGTCTGCTGCCATGTAAGGTGTGCCTTTCACCTTCCACCGTGATGGTGAGGCCTCCCCAGCCATCTGGACCTGTGAGTCCATTAAACCCCTTTTTTAAAATGAATTACCCAGTCTCAGGTATGTCTTTATCAGCAGCATGAAAATGGACCAACAAAGATCATAAATTTAATTTTGTGGTATTAGTTAGACATCCAAAGGGATATTAAGATTACAGATCAAATTAGTATTATCAATACAATATCCCATCAACTTCTCACACCCAAGATCTCCTCTTACCACCACCTACTCTTGTCATTTAGATTTGGTCATTTTGACTCTTTTATATCAAATGTTCAATCAGCTACTTTTATGACTGCCTGTCGAGTCCATATCCCAAGCTGAGGTGAACTGATCTTACTGGTTCCCCTGATCTACTGTTGCTTGACAACTATGCCCAAACTTGGTCGCTTCAAACAGCAATGGTTTATCTTATCTCACAATTTTGCGAGTTAGGAATTGGGCAGGACCAAGCTGGAAAAGCCTATTGTTCCATGTTACATTGCTCTAGGTCAGTAGATGGCACTCTGACCTATAGTTTGGCTGGTCTGGATGGTCCATGACAGCTTCACTCACAGGTTTGGCATCTTATAGGATGGGTGGAAAGAGGTGCTCAGCTGGGACTCTGGATCCCAGCTCCTGCACATGGTCCTTCAGCATGGCATTCTTGGTGTAGTCAGACAATTTACATACCAGTACAGATCTCTGAGAGAGAAACAGACAGAGAGAGAGAGAGAGAGAGAGTGTGTGTGTGTGTGTGTGAGTGTGTGTGTGTATGTGTGTGCTGGAGGACAACAGGCAAAGTGCATTCCTGATCTGACCCAGCTTTGGCCCAACACACATACACACAAAATATACAGGATATTTTCAGGAAGTAATTAGTACAATAGAAAAATAAAATGGGAATAGAGTTTGTAGAATGAACTTCCTAAAAAACTGTTCATTTATGCCATTTCTCTATTCAAAATCTCCAATGGCTTCCTTGGATACCAAATAAAATGCAAACTACTTCGGTGTTATATAAGACACACCAAAATACAGCAGCCAAAATGGAGACTGTAGGACCCATCCCCTACCCCATTGCTTTCATCTTTCTTTTTTAAGATGGAGTATCACTCTGTCACCAGTGTCACCAGGCTGGAGTGCATTGGTGCAATCTTGGCTCACTGCAACCTCCACTTTCCAGGTTCAAGTGATTCTCCTGCCTCAGCATCCCGAGTAGCTGGGATGTTGGCCAGAATAATCTCCATCTCTTGACCTTGTGATCCACCTGCCTCAGCCTCCCAAAGTGCTAGGATTACAGGTGTGAGCCACCACGACCAGCTCCCCAGTACTTTCTCTGTAGCTTTGCTGTTGCCCATTTGTCCTTTCTTCCTGTGATCCTATCCCACCTTGAAACCACTGTCTCCAAGAAACATTTTTAATCCATCAATCAAATTCTATCTCTTCCTCCTTTCAATCACAATCAATTTTTCTGGAGGATAAGAGTAAAAAATTTTATTCTTTCTTTACTACATTATTATAGAGATCTTTACATACTTAGCACTTTCCTTTTTAGGACTATCTCTTTCTTTTTTTTAATATATCACCTTGTGCTCTCAGCGTAAGCCCATCCATGTGAAGAGAAACAACAGTATAGCTTCAAGTTGAAAAACCTAAGCTTTGTAATTGAACTGATCTGGGACTATATCTGGGCCCCATCAACAAAGAGTTTGATTACACCACCTATTTGAGTGACAGTCCCTCATGTGCAAAGGAGGGGACTGGTAATAATTGCTTCATAAAGGCAAAAAAAGAAACATATCCCAGGTCTGTAGTGAGCATCACCGCACTATATGCACCATGGAACAATTGTTCTTTTTGCCCTCTTCATTACCGTGTAATGGACACTGAATAAATCCTCCCTGAATTGAGGGCCGGTGTTAGCAGGGACACAACGATAGGCGTGAAGAATTTTAGAGACTTTAGCAGTCCTTTGATGTGGGGGAAACCAAAAAATGGCATGTAATAGGCATACATACTATACTTGGTTTCAAAAGCCAATTTTATAGGCATGTTTATTCAAAGAATTTTTTAATCAACTCCAAGGAAAATATCAGCCAACTCAAAAGGAAAAGTTGGGTTTAAATCTCAAGTTCATAGACAGCCCAAACCTGTTTGGGATCACAAAGCCCTCCGTGTCGCTCCCCATTCTGATTCATCTCTGGAATTCATCCCCTCTCCTTCCAGCTTGTTGCCTAAGCTGGATAGGTCTCATCTGCTCAACCCCTTCATTCCCTGGACACTGCAATAGCCTTTCAGCAGGAATGCACCCTGAAGGACAAGGGCCACAGATACCTGTTGATGTATTTAATGTCTATTTTCTAATCCAACCCACACACGTGATCAAATAGGGAAACCTGTATAACAGAGAATTGCTATTTACAACACGAATGAGCACCTGACACTCAAAAAGAACTAAAATAAAGCAAAGCACATGCTGAAAATGCACTGACTATAATGTCACCACCCCAACGATTCAAAAGTTAGTTCCAAAGCTTTAGATATTTTTGGAAATAACTGACCTCAGTTACTATTATTGTCTTAAAAGTTTTCATTAATAAAAGGTCAAATAATTTGATTTTTGGTAGCTATGTTTAACACTCTGCATTTTTTAATAATGAGAGGAAGTATTACCTATAAGAGATAGAAAGTGTCAATTGCATTACTTATTAATTTTAGTCATTGTCAAGAGGATAGCAGTATTGGGAATGCCACTTAATCAAGAAATTAAAACTTGGCAACTGACCTAGTATTATCAATCAGTAGCTGAGAAACACAATTTGGGGACTGACATGTTTATTACTTTCATCTGCCAGTATTTTTTAAACATTTCCATTAATTAGTCTGAGAGATTGATGACTCTCTTCCAAGTGTTATTCAACTGCTACTTGAAAATAATAAGGTTAGATGCACTAAGAGACGGTGTTTGGGTTCTTGTGCTGCTGTTAATTAAAACACATTAGGCCTAATCGAATACTCAGGCTGCATTCTGTAGGCAATTCCACTTGCTCTATTTAAAGGAGAAAGAGTGAACAGCAACAGTCTGCTATCAAAATGTGCAGACACCATAAACTGACAAACGTCAAAAGCATCATTACCAAGAATGTTTCTCCTCACTTCTCACCAACAGATCCAATCAGAGACAAGAAAGCAACCTTGCCCTCCACAGCATTCCTTCTCAGGGAGATTCTGACATGTTCCAAATTCTCAAGAACGATAGGACTTTCCCTTTAATACATTTTCGTTATCATAGATGCTTAAATATGAGATCTGAACAGAAATCATTTTTGTTACTAGCAATCAAGCAACATTTCAAATGTGAATTCAGAAATGAAAGCAAAACGTTTTTAAAGGTGCGTGGACAGCATTCATCATTCAAATTCACAAGGAAGATTAACTTGAAGATGTATCTAATAAATTTCTACTCCAAAACTGTAAGGAATTGCCTTTTTTAAATCCAAATTTAATTTTTCCATAAAAAGCCCCATACAAAAGAGTGACTCAATGAAATTCCCAGCTCTTTTTAAAAGCATGGTATGATTGGCTGGGAAGCTACGCTGGATTCTAAGTTGTGCCAAAGGCACATATGTGGAAACAGAATTATAGCTTCAAGGCCGCTTATAAAATAAATAAAAGCTATGAGAAGGCAGAATATTATACCCAATTATTATGCATGCTGAATGTACCTAAAAGGTTGGGATTTGATGCATATCACAATTGGGCATCTATAATTAAACATTCAGAATGTTCTCTAAAGACAAACTGAACAATGTGCACTGAGGCAGAGCCTGCCAGTTGCCTCCAGTATTAATCTTTACCTTCTAGTAAAGAAAAAGCAGCTCATTTCTTTGCTAAGCCAGCCAAAGAATCACATTTTCTAGTCCCTTCCTGATAGATGTGATCATATGACTAAATTCAGCCAATGAGAGACAGACAGGTCTCTAAGGTGGTAAGGTTTCTTCCTGGAAGCCTCTTTGAAAAGAACAGAGAGAACTCTAGGCCCAGGGTTCATGTCTCAGGTGCCCTCAGACCAGCTGCCCCCGAGAATGTAATGGGAATGGGGGCAGTAGACAGCAAGGAGCCAGGCCTCTGCTGGGCCATGAAGGGTCTCTACCAAGTCAGGATTCTGAACTCTGGACTTGAGTGACGTGAGATTGAGACAAACTTTCCTCCTATATAAACAACTGTGGCTGAGATTGCTTTTCTCGTAAATGTGAAGGAACCTACTATCAAATAATAGAAGCAAAGCTTAAAGAAAAAACTTATAATGTCCATCCCCATTCCAAGCCACTCCCATCACCATGTCCAGTTGCTTGCAAGGTTGTGTCTCCTCCCTGCCCTTCTTCTAAAGGAAGAAAGGCTCAGAATGTTAAAATAGTTTCTACATAATCCTATAAGAAATACATACTTTTGTATACAATTCTATGTCCACAAAAAAATTAAGACATTTAGTGTACAAAAGAAAAAACCAGCCCCAAGTGGTCCTTCTTGATGCCTTCATTTTGAAGACTGCTTGTAAAAAACACACCAGCCATGGCTACTTAATTAATACATTAAGTGTGCTCCTAGCACATTAAGCATTAACTTGCAAAGATCATAACTCCAGAGTTCTCATTTTGATAATACTGAACATTTACATTTATATTTCAGTTGAAAAATTTTTTTTTAAATTATGGTAAAAAAGCCGAGTGTATGTTGGTAGCATTTTCAGACTGTATATAAAAGATGCCTGCTTATCCATGGTGGCACAGACCTGTAGTACCACCTACTTGGGAGGCTGAGGTGGAAGGATCACTTGAGCCCAGGAGGTCAAGGTTAGAGTGAGCTATGATTGCTTCACTGCTCTTCAGCCTGGGCAACAGAGTAAGATCCTGTCTCAAATTAATAACTTAATTAAATGAAAAATTTTGTTTAATTTTTAAATGATCCCTGCTTATCAATTGTGCTAAGTAGAATTTTAGAAGGTACATAACCCAGCAGATGTAACAGGATTATATATTCACTTCACCAAAAAAAAAGACCTCTTAAACTTCCATGGATAGCGCATTTAAGTTATTTGACTTACTAAGGTTATACGTTGCTAATGTTATGTATCATGTCTAGAGAATTTTATTTTTAATGCACATTACCAAATATACACAACAATAACTATAGCCCATTTAATTCTGGAGCTAAGGCAACAACATACACTGATTCCAACTACTCTATAAGTTGCCGATATGATTTTTAGAAGAAATTTAGCCCTTTCAAGGTTGTCACTACTAAACAAGACCCCCTATTTGGAGGCAAATTTATTAGGGAAAACAAATATCAGAAGTGTCTTCAATACGTGAGCTAATCGGTTTGAGGTTAACCATCAGAATGAGAAATGACAATGAGCCTTATATTCACCTGTGCACATCTGTGAAAATAAACTTCAGCTGCAAGACACTCCCCAACTCTTTCTGTCCTACTTACAGTCCTCTGGACTCGGGTTAGGCAACTATTCACTGTGTTCCAGTTCCCTCAATGGGCAGAGGACGCTCCACCACTCTGAGGTCTGGCTGAGCCATGTGCCTTGCTGTGGCCAATGTATTGCTAGTGGACTTGATGAAACAGTGGCTCAAATTTGTTTGCAAAATTGACTTAGTCCTTTTCCTGTGATCATCTCCCAAGGAACTTCTGGAGCATGGAGAAAACAGAAGTACGTCAGAAGATCTGCACCCATCTACATCCCATAGCGATGTGTTGGGCAGCTGACATTGGCCAAATCCCAGCCAACACACAGAGCTGAGTGAGAAACGAATTCTTCATGATTTAAGCCATTGGCCTTGGGGCGATTTGTTGTGCAGCATAATTGTGGCGATGGCCACTTGATATACCACTCAAAGTCATTCTGTCCTGTCCCTGGAGCAGCTGTCCTCATGAGTGACCCTTCAGCAGCTCTTCTGGCATGAAACATCATTAGTTCCATCAGAACACTTTTTTTGCAGGCTCCTGTTTGTCAAATAGGCTTGTGTTATTTGTTTGTGTTCTATTCAGTCTTAGGTAAACAGTCTTTGCCACTTACTTGACATATTATCTTGACTTCTGTAATTGCTTTACAATTGTGTGATAACGGTGATATCTGTGTTGTATGATATCAAACTCCCCCTGTGGGAAGATACTTTTTCTTGTGCTTCTTTTAGAGAGTCACAATGTTAGACAGAAATGCTGTTAACATACGCCAGCTGGAAACGATTAGAACTTGAGAATGAGAGAGAGGAAGTTCAAAGCAGACTGACAATATCACAGAATACATGTTTTATTTTCCTAAATGCATATTGCAGGGAAAAATAGCAGAGTGTCTCTAAAAATATAAATTATATCTTAAATATATCTGATCATGATTTGCAAACAACAGCTTTATCTAAATAACTAAATAACTATAAATTATCTAAAACTGCAAGCTAACATCGCTTCCTCACCATACGTTACTCTACAAAACTGTTCATTTCTGTCATTAATAATTTAAAGTATAACATGAACTGTTCAAAACTGCTATATGTGTAAATAAGATAAAAGACTCTATTATTTTTTGACCCAAAGCTAATTAATCAAAAACAAATTTTTTTCTACTTTTTCTGTTCTTTTACTTACCACACTCTTATAATGAAAACAGCAGCAGAATCCTGTCAGAGTACTATACATGATTCACATCTATTCATGACTGTTAATTACCACCATTCCCCCAATATCCCTGAGGACATGTAAAACCAAGAAGCCTCTACGCAAAGTGTACAGGCCATCATTCAGAATAATACATTTTAGAAATCATACAGGAACTCCAAAAGTGAGGAAACCATGCTTGAAATAAAAGGCACATTTGTACTGGATTCTACTTGGGTATTCTTAATCAAATTTTGAGGTTGATTTTACTTTTGCAAACACAGTGACTATCACCTTCACTGATAATGGGATGACGTGGTATCTGCGAACTCTGTGTTCTGTTCTACCAACTGCCTTTTACTTCTCAGCTTCAAAGAAAAAGAAGGAAGCCTTTGGGTCACCATTTTTTATTTGAATGGACTACAGGACAGAGGGTCAGCATTCCTCAGCCAAGAGGTCATTAGTCTTGATCCTGATCCGCAGGTGTGGGCACCTGTGTCCAAAAGTGTTATCCCCTCCCTGCACCTTCTACTTTTAGGGTGTGACTTTGCATGTCTTCTCCTGAAGAGGTGGAGTCCTTCCCACCATCCCTTGATGCTGGGCTGGCTTTGAATCTCAGGGTATTCAACAGAAAGGGGGCTTCTAAGACTTGAATGCTCCTCCCGTTCTCTAGGAATCCTGGAAGAGCCTGGAGCTGCCTGCTGCAGGAAGGAAGGCAACAAAGCGGGCAGACCAGGCTCCGAAGCTAAGGGCATTTGAAGCTCTCCAGCTCCCAGCTGAAGAGCAGCCAACCACATGCTTAAGGAAGGAAAAGCAGAGGAATCACCTGGGAAGCTCACATATTTGTTTAAGCCACTAACTTCTGGGGTGGTTTATTTTTATTTATTTATTTATTCATTTATTTTGAGACGGAGTTTTGCTCTTGTTACCCAGACTGGAGTGCAATGGCGCGATCCTGGCTCACCACAACCTCCGCCTCCTGGGTTCAGGCAATTCTCCTGCCTCAGCCTCCTGAGTAGCTGGGATTACAGGCACGCACCACCATGCCCAGCTGATTCTTTGGATTTTTAGTAGAGACAGGGTTTCACCATGTTGACCAGGATGGTCTCGATCTCTTGACCTCGTGATCCACCCGCCTCGGCCTCCCAAAGTGCTGGGATTACAGGCTTGAGCCACCGCGCCTGGCCTGGTGTGGTTTATTATACTACGAAAGTATAACTGATATTGCAGGTTTTCATCCAAAACCTCAATCTATTTCCTAAAAGCCTGAAGCATCAGCACAGATGAGACGAGTAAATTTCAAGTAGGGACATTCTGTAAAAAAATTCAGCATTCTTGGTTCTCAAACTGTCTTGGGCATCAGAACCACCTGGAGAGTTTATTCAATGCAGATCGTTGGGGACTCCTCTAGACTTTCTTAGTCAGTTGTTCTGGGGTGGAGCCTGAGAATTTGCATTTCCAACAAGCTCCCAGCTTTTGCTAATATTGTTGGTGTTGCCTCCACATTGACAATCACTGTTTTCTATGACCAAGTGGAACGGGAATAAAAGATTCCCTCCCTTACAAAATGCTATTCTTATAAAACTAGAAGAATAAATACATCTCTTTTAAAAATCCTGTTAGGGTAGGAAGTCTTTCAGATTTTAATATAAAAGTCCTTTCATACTTTAATGTAAGTCTTTTCAGATTTTAATATAAAAAAAGGAATGATATTTATTAAGCAGACATGCTGGGCAACATGAACATTGAACTGAAAAGCAATAGGTCATTCCTCCTAGAGCCATCAACATTTCATGAATTAACCCCAATACAACAGTTTATGATCCTATTAAAGCTTTTTGTAAAACAGTGTAAAGAACATGAATCACATTAAATCTTATAACAAGAATAAGCTGTATTCCCATATACTATCAATATTTAAATTTTAAAAATCACTGCAAGTGGAGCATTTATTTCTTGAGCCTCATCACAATAATATTTCAGCTAGTATGCATGTTGTTGATGCCATCCACGGTTTATGGAGTGTACACATTTTCGTTTCAAGTATCTTACTTCAGTAACTTAAATGTATTTGCAGTCTCTGAAGCTCTGAGGTTTCCTGGCAGTAATTCCTGACTTTTCTGAGGCACAGGAAGTTATTTCTATCCAGTCTCCTTCAATCTGTGCATCCAACAGATCATCACTGAACACTGAATCCCTAAAGACATACAACTCTTCAATGTAAATTCCTTTCATTTAAATGAATACCATAATTCATAACTTAGAAAACTGACTTTGACTGTTAAAATGAACATTATTTATTCTGTTTTCATTTCAAACTCATGATTAGTAGGCCAGTTTAAGGCAATTCTAAATTTCATCATTTTATGAACTATAAATATAGGTAGTGAATAATTTTAAAGCAACTATGATTTTTATAGAATAGGATTACTCTCCTTCCTACAGACATTATGAAATAGTTATCTCAAGGCCTCACTTCTTCAAGACGAAAGTGGCAGATGAAATTTTTATTTACAATTTAAAAACTTAAAATTTAAATTTTATTTATAATTTTATTTCCACTATGCTTTTCTAATAATTTATATACCTTATATATTGTATTAATGCATTAATATGTTATATTATGCAATTCTATAACAATGTACATTATAATACATTATTATAAATAATATGTAGTATGCATTATAATTAATTATAATGAATAACATATAATTATATATGTGTTACACAATATATAGGCATATATGTACATATTTGTTATATAATACATACTGTATATCATCTATGATAACATAATTATGTTAATATTGCATAAAATATATACATTATTATATATTGCATAACAAATATATACTTACAATATGTACATTTTATGACATATTCATTATATTCCTATATGTTTCATAATATATAATACATGATATTTGAAAACAAATTATGTAAGTTAGTGATTATGTTTTTGATTGAATAGGTCACTACATAATTTTGATCCCCTGTAATAATCTGTGATATCCTATTTAGTGAGAACTTTTCCCTCAGATGTCCGTAGTTTAAGGACACTCCCATCAGCTGTGTTGCAAAGTTTAGTGGAACAGAATGTGATCACTGACCAGCATCTCAGACACTTTTAAACCTAAATCTAACTTTTGTTTGCACCGACCAGCATAACTCTAGCCTCCCTTTACTAACAAAATATCATCAGTGACAGCAATGTAAGCCTAACTGTAGTAACTCCTAATTTTATTCTTCTGTTGTATCCTCAAAACTGACATTCATTACAATATACAGCACGCAAAGAGAATCTAGGACAGATGGCAGTATGGTAAGCTTATGCAGTAAGAGAAGAAAGCACCCCAATTTCACAAGTGGGGTATAGAATGTGGAAAGTTCTGGCAAAACTGCTTGAATGTCTACTCCACAGCCATATAAACTCTCTTTCAAACCAGCAAGTTCACTTTTACATTCAATACTAAAAAATGACTGTCAAAGGGCACATAAAAATGCTCTATGCATGAGAGGGATTTATCACAGCGTGATTATGATAATGAGGATATTTGGAATAACCTAAGTATCTGACAACCAGAGGAAAGTTAGGTATATTGTACAAAAAATTAACATAAAGAATTTTTAACACATGAAAAAAGGCAAGCTACTAAAATGAAGATAGAATATGAGCTAAAATGCATGGTAAATGAAAAGAAAACACCTCACAGAAACTTCCAAAACAAGCACAGCATCAACTCTGAGAGTTGGAATTCTCTGAGAGTTTTCTTTCATTGAATATTAATATACTTACATTATAATTTTTGCAACAAAACATTATTTTACAACATTGCATAAATACTTTTGCCAGATTATATGAAAAAAGAAGTGTTCACCCAATATTTGGAAGAGGCAGCAAGATAGGAATCAAGGATAAATTTATTCCTTAAATTCTAAAACATCTGAAAACTGTTTTCTCCTGAGTACTGCAAAGTAAACATACGCATACATCACAAATATTGCAGGTTGGGCTCCACGCCATTGCAATAAAGAGAATGCCGAATTAAAGTGAGTCACACCAATTTTTTGGTTTCCTAATGCATATAAAAATTATGTTGAAACTATAGTATAGCCTAAATAGCATTACTTTAAAAATGCATATACTTTAATTTAAAAGCACATTATTGCTAAAAATGCTGTTATCTGAGCCTTGAGCAAGTCATAATCTTTTTGCTGATGAAGGGTTTTGCCTCAATGTTGACAGCTGCTGACTCAGGGTGTTAAAGAAGACAGCTGGTCAGACATGAACTGGGCAGGAGACAGCACCCCACACCCAGCCAGAAATATCAGGTGACCACCAGGTGCTGTTCAGGCAGTTGTTAATTGTCTCTCCAAAATAATAATTGGTTGCAACCAGCACCAGGGAAAAGCAGTCTCCATATAAATGGAAAAAAGCTGAAATTGGTGATCAGCAGCTTCTTAATAAGACCTCAGGTGTTCAGCGAGTGGGTTCACACAGGCGCACTAAGAGGCAAAACGGCGGCGTTTGACTGTTACCTGACCTCCCATGGACATTCAGCTGGTAAGGGAAGATCGCTTTAACTGAGCATGAGTGCAATACCAGTGAACACACTGTGCATGCTCCCCTCCAAGAGGTGGCAGGCCACTGTGCATGCAAACTGCCCGCCCTGAGAGAAGAATCAGGAGAGAAGGGACACAAGCCCCCAAAAGTATGCCAATGTATAAAACCCCAAGTCAAAAAGTCAAACTGTGCACTTGTCTTTGAAGTCGCCCACTTTGCCCTTTTCAAAGTATACTTCCCGTCCTTTCGTTCCTACTCTAAAGCTTTTGAATCAACTTTCAGTCCTGCTCTAAAACTTACCTTGGTCTCTCCTTCTGCCTTATGCTGCCTCAATCAAATTCTTTCTTCTGAGGAGGCAAGAATCGAGGCTGATGCAGACCCATATGGATTTGCTGCCAGTAAGAAGAATTCTGGTTGCGAAGGCAGGGGTGGCTGTGGTAATTTCTTACAATATACACGGATCTTTGACAAAGCACACAACATCAGAAATCAGGGAGAGGACTTACTATTCAATAAATGATGCTGAAAAACTGGAGAGACACATGTGGAAGAATAAAACTGGATCTCCACCTCTCACTTTACACAAAAATAAACTCAAGATGGATCAAAGACTTAAATCTAAAATCTGAAGCCATAAAAATTCTAGAAGATAACCCAGAAAAAAACTCATCTGGACGTTGGCTTAGGCAAAGAATTCATGACTAAGACCCCAAAAGCAAATGCAACAACAACAAACATAAATAAATGGGACCTAATTAGACTAAAAAGCGTCTGCACAACAAAAGAAATAATCATCAGAGTAAACAGATAACCCACAGAATGCGAGAATATATTTGCAAACTCTGCATCCACCAAAGGACTAGTATCCAGAATCTACAAGGAACTCAAACAAATCAACAAGGACAAAAACAAATAATCCCATTAAAAAGTAGGCAAATGATACGAATAGACATTTCTCAAAAGAAGATACACCCATGGCTAACATATGCAAAAATGCTCAACATCATTAATCGTCAGGGAACTGCAAATGAAAGCCACAATGAAATACCACATTACCCCAACCAGACTGGTCATTATTAAAAGGTCAAAAAACAATAGATGTTAGCATGGATGTGGTGAAAAGGGAGCACTTATCCACTACTGATGGCAGTATAAGTCAGGGCAATCTCAATACAAAGCAATATGGAGATTTCTCAAAGAATTCAAAGTGGATCTACCATTTGATCCAGAGATCCCACTATGCTGAGTATCTACGGAAAAGGAAAGAAGTTATATCAAAAAGACACCTGCACGCACATGTGTATCATGGAACATTTCACAATTATAAAGACATGAAATCAACCTAAGTGCCCACCAACCGATGAGTGCTTAAAAAATGTGATAAATATACAGCATGGAATACCATTTGGCCATAAAAAAGAAGGCAATAACACCTTTGAAGCAACTTGTATGAAACTGGAGGCTATTATTCTGAGGGAAGTAGCTGGGGAATGGAAAACCAAGTGCTGTATGTTCTCACTTATACAGTGGAAGCTAAGCTGTGGGTGCGCAATAGCATGCAGAGAGACAGAATGGTCACTGGAAACTCAGAAGTGGGGAGGGCAGGAGGAGGATGAGGGATTTAAAAAACTACATATTGGGGGCTGGGCATGGTGGCTTACGTCTGTAATCCCAGCACTTTAGAAGGCTGAGGCGGGCAGATCACCTGAGTTCAGGAGTTCAAGACCAGCCTGGCTAACATGGTGAAATCTTGTCTCTACTAAAAATACAAAAAAAAAAAAAAAGAGCCAAATGTGGTGGTGTTTGCCTGTAGTCCCAGCTACTTGGGAGGCTGAGGCTGGAGAATTGCTTGAACTAGGGAGGCGGACGTTGCAGAAGGCTGAGATCACGCCATTGTACTCGGGCCTCAGCAACAGAACAAGACTCTGTCTCAAACAAACAAACAAACAAACAAAAAACCCAAAAGTATAATGTACACTATTTGTGTTATGGGTGCATTAAAATCTCAGACTTCACCAGTATACAATTCATCTATCTAACAAAAATACCATTTGTACCCCTAAAGCTATTGAAATTTAAAAATTTAAAAAAGATAAAGACATAATAAGAAAAAAAAGCTTCCCACATCCATGTACTCCTCCTTTCAAAAAACCTTTCCTTTGTAGCATATGATGCTATTTTATAGCATTTTAGCCACAGTAAAACTTCCTTCAAACTTGCAGGTGATCCTCTCCAATCCTGTCACTGCCTTATCAACTAAAGTTACATCATATTATAAACCCCATGTCGTCATTTCAGCAATGTTTATAGCATCTTCCTCAAGAGTAGGGTCTATCCCAAGAAACTACTTTGCTCACCCATAAGAAACCACTCATTTATTCAAGTAAGTTGTTTTATCGTAAGATTGCAATGATTTGGTCACATCTTCAGACTCCACTTCTAATTCTCGTTCTCTGGCTGCTTTCACCACATCCACAGCTGCTTACTCCTTGCCTCGAACAAAGACAAAGTCATGCACGACGGTTGAATGCAACTTCTTCCAAAATCCTGTTAATGCTGACATTCTGACCTCCTCCCATGAACTTGAATATTCTTAATGGCATCTGGAATGGCGACTCCTTTCCAGAAGACTTTCAGTTTACGTTGCCTACATCCAACAGAAGAATCTCTGTCTGTGGCATCTATAGCCTTAGGAAATGTATATCTGAAGTAGTAAGACTTGAAAGAGGAAATGACTCCTTGATCCATGGGCTGCAGAATGGATGTTGTGTTAGCAGGCATGAAAATGACATTAATTTCCTCGTATGCCTGCATCAGAGCTCTTGGGTGATCAGGTTTGTTGTCAAGTGAGCAGTAATATTTTGAAGGGCATCTTTCTGTTTTTCTAAGCAGTAGGCCTCAACAGTGGGCTTAAAATATTCAGTAATATTTTAAGTTCATGAATCTTCTGATAGGATGGTGTAAACAGGTATACTGTCCTCTAGGCTTTGTTGTTCCATTTATAGAGCACAGGCACAATAAAATTAACATATTTTTAAAGAACCCTTGGATTTTTCAGAATAGTAAATGAGAATTGGCGTCAACTTAAAGTTACCAGCTGCATTAGTCTCCAATAAGAGATGTAGCCTGTTCTTTGAAGCTTTGAAGCCAAGCATTGATTTCTCTCTAACTATGAAAGTCCTAGATGACATCTTCTTATAACAGAAGGTTATTTTGTCTACACTAAAAATCTGTCATCAAGTGTAGCCACTTTCATCAAGATCTTAGCTAGATCATTCAGATAAGGAGCTACAGCTTCCTTAGCATTTGCTGCTTCACTTTGCACTTTTATGTTAAGGAAATGATGTCTTTCCTCAAACTTCATGAAGCAACTTCTGCTAGATTCCAACTTTTCTTCTGCAGCTTCCTTACCTGAGTCAGCCTTCACAGAATTGAAGAGAGTTAGGGCCTTGGTTAAGCTTTGGCTTAAAGGAATGTGGCGACTGGTTGGATCTTCTAGACAGACCACTCAAACTTTCTCCATACCAGCAATATTACTCTTGCTTTCTTGCCGTTCAGATGTTCACAGGAGTAGCATTTTTAATGACCTTCGAGAACATTTCCTTTGGACTCACAACTGGGCTCTTTACTACAGGAGGGCAAACTTTTGGCCTATCATGACTTATGACATACCTTCCTCACTAATTTTAATCATTTCTAGCTTTTGATTTAAAACGTAAGACATGCAACTCTTCCTTTCATTGAACACTTAGGGGCTTTTGTAGGGTTATTGATTGGCCTAATTTAAATATTGCTGTGTCTCTGGGGAAAGGAGGCCTGAGGAGGGGGAAAGAGATGGAGAACAGCTGGTCAGTGGAGCAGTCAAAAGACATACAATGTGTATTCATTTCACTGTCAAACAGGGCTGCAGTTCATGGTGCCCCAAAACACTTAAAATAATATCAAAGATCACTGGTCAAAGGTCACAATAGCAGATACAATAATAATGAAACATTTCAAATACTATGAGAAGGACCAAAATGTGACACAGTGACACAAGTGAGCACATGCTGTTGGAAAAATGACACCAATAAACTTGGTTGACACAGAGTTGCCAAAAACATTCGATTTGTAAAAAAACAAAACCTCAGTATCTGAGAAGTATAATGGAACAAAGCACAACCAATGAGGTGTACCTGTGCTATGTAGAGTTGGTGTTGCCAGTGTGGAAATCAACACCTTTCCAGCTCCTATAGTGAGCTGTTACATTTTTCAGCATGGGAATACAGATTTTCCATTTTCTTTTTATATATATTTTTGGCTATTCATGTTTAGTAGCAAAGCCTGAAAATAAAGCTAGTACCTCTTGGTTGTTCTTGTTCTGTGTTGTTTTTTTAGCAGCAGGCTGATAGAATTCTGCATAGAAAAAGGTAAGGAAGAGGTGCACTTTAGGTCATCCAAGAATCAAAAAGAGTACCAATACACTGAAAACACATTCCAAGTACTCATTTTAAGAAGAATGATGGTTTTGTTTTTCAGCCTATTTTGGTGGACAACACTTCTTTAAAAAATTTTTGGTTGCTCTGGATTGAATGAATTAATGAATTTGCTTCATGAGGTTCTGAACTTGAGAAGACAGCAGTCATTAGAGAAATGCAAATAAAAACCACAGTGAGATACAATCTCACACCAGTCAGAATGGCGACTATCAGAAAGTCAAGAATCAACAGATGCTGGCAAGGTTGCAGAGGGGGAAAAAAAACCACTTTTACACTGTTGGTGGGAGTGTCAATTAGTTCAACCACTGTGGAAGACGGTGTGGCAATTCCTCAAAGATCTAAAAGCAGAAATACCATTTGACTCAGCAATCCCATGGCTGGATATATACCCAAAAAGTATAAATCATTCTATTATAAAGATACATACACACATTTGTTCATTACAGCACTATTCACAATAGCAAAGACATGAAATCAACTCAAATGCCCATCAGTGATAGACTGGATAAAGAAAATGTGGTACATATACACCATGGAATACTATGCAACCATAGAAAAGAACGAGATCATTTCCTTTGCAGGGACATAGGTAGAGCTAGAAGCCTTTATCCTCAGCAAACTCAGGAAGAGAAAACCAAACACCACATGATCTCACTTATAAGTGGGAGCTGAATGACGAGGACACATAGACACATGTGGGGGAACAACACACACAAGGACCTGTCTGGGTGTGGGGGAGGGAGCATCAGGAAGAACAGCTAATGGATGCTGGGCTTAAAACCCAGGTGATGGGACAATCTGCACAGCAAACTGCCATAGCTCACGCTCACCAACGTAACAAAGCTGCACCTCCTGCACATGTACCCCAGAGCTTGAAAGCTGTAGAGAAGGCCAGGCGCAGTGGCTCATGCCTGTAATCCCAGCACTTTGGGAGGCTGAGGTGGGTGGGATCATGAGGTCAAGAGATCAAAACCATCCTGGTCAACATGGTGAAACCCTGTCTCTACTAAAAATACAAAAAATTAGCTGAGCATGGTGGCGTGTGCCTGTAATCCCAGCTACTCAGGAGGCTGAGGCAGGAGAATTGCCTGAACCCAGGAGGCAGAGATTGCAGTGAGCCGAGATCACACCATTGCACTCCAGCCTGGGTAACAAGAGCAAAACTTCATCTCACAAAAAAAATAAAATTGTGGATAAAAATAAAAAAATTGTGGATAAAAAGTAATGAATGAACCTGCTCAACACCAACATACCTAGAGCTGTTACACGCCTTACATAAAATACATCAGAGCCATCTGCTAAACAGCAAGAGATTCAGGGGAGAATATCTTTGCACCAGAAACCCTGAGCACGAGGGATAAGGACAGACAGCACCTGACCTGGGTGTGGCATGCCACATTCTTCAGAGACCCTTCTGCATCTTTAATATATTCTCCTGATAACTCCTTTGAAACAAGTAGGACAGAGTACTTAGCTCTTCATATTGAAAGAGCTCCAGAGCTGCAGCTGAAGGAAGCAATGACCAGAAAGACCCTGTCCCTGCCACATGGTCTTGTGGGATTCCAGGTGTCCCCAGAGAGCACACAGTGTTTGCCCACAACAGGGACTGTTCTAAGCAGAGTGACTTTGGAGGGGCGCTTATACCAAGATAGCTGGGAGGCCTCCTCAGGGGACACCATCTGGTCCCGTGTCTGAGGAGGTCTGGCCAAGCTCTACAGCTGCCCTCTCCCTTCTACAGGAAGCCCTAGGTTCTCAGGAAAAGCTTCTGTAGCCCCAGTAGGTCCTGCCCCTTACAAACCCCTCTCCAGTCTTTGCTCTGGCCTCTGGACACTTTCCTTTGGATTTTCCCTCCAGTCTCCCTGGTAAGCCAACTGTGAGTGCAAGGAATTCTGCTGAGATGTGGTACAACAGCACCTTCCGCCCTTGGCCCTGGAAGCCCCTCATCTGCAGGCTCCTGCTCCCCACTGTACCGATCTCTCCCTGCTCTCGGAAGAGCCCCCTCCTGCCTCTCAGCCTGTTCACTATGCAGGACCCTCTGGCTTCCCACTCACTGCCCAGCTGCAGGCTATGGGATAAACATTTCTGCTAGACAAAAGACAGACAAACAAAGCTGAAAAACAGAAATCACACGACGTGGGAGTAGGTCTGGAGGTTACCTGATCAGACCTGGAAGTCACCGTGTAGCAGCACAGAGCTGGACAGGACCTGAGGTCCTGTCCCTGAAGCAGATTCTGAAGTGAAGGGATCCCTATGAGAGACTTGCTCTCCCATTGCCAGGATGATGCGGCAAGCCCTGCCAGGGTCACAGGCAATCAGACCTCAGCGTGCAGGGCCGTCCAGACCAGAGACACCAACAGCCTGAACTAGAGGCGATGCAGACCTCAGGAGAGATCCCAGAGTTGCAGAAGAGCTTGGGGGATTTTTTTCCGGAAGGATCCCCAGAACAAGCTTCTGAGTAAGGTCGGGTGGTGGGAACTGAGCCTATTTAACTTTACACCTCGTAATGGATGACAGACTGAGGGAAAGAGTGATGACAGAGAGTGTAGCTGTGACATGCTCCGAAAGTGAAGATACACATGTGTCACCTGCAGCTAACAAAACAAGCCACGTCCTTCAGAATTCAAGGATGAACTTAGCACGACAGACCAGGGTCTGTGGTTCCTCATTAATTTCGGTAGTGCTTATACGAGCAGGAAGTCAACGGTCCTATCAGAGAGGTATTGTAGCAGAACACTGTGCAAGACTGTTCACAGAAGGCAAAAACAATAGGAAACTATAGTTCTTTCTAAGCGCCAGAAGAAACCGCCTCCCTTTTTAAAATAAGTAAATAAAACAACAGCGAAACAAACAGACCACATGGCAAGACTATGTATCTGTGGTGTGCACACACATGGGCATGGATCCAACTGTGTGTTTACACACGACAGAACTGAGATCAAGAATGCTGAACATCGATAAATGCAAATGGCCCTCTCGCACCATTAAAACAAGGCTTTCAGGTTATAAAACCATAACTCTATTCTGTATACCAAAGACTCACATTTATGTATTATGTATGTATGTATGTATGTATGTATTCATTTATTTAAGAGACAAGGTCTTGCTCTGTGACCCGGGCTAGGCTTGAATTCCTGGCCTCAAGCAACAGAGACAATTAACACATTCCAGAAGGCTTAAAAACAAAGGAATGTAAAAGAAAATACCACGCAAAAGCAATAAAATATCATCTTGGGTTACAATTTGATATCAGACATCACGAAATTTAGGATAAAAATTATTTAAAAGAAGACAAACACAGGTACTCTGTAACGCCAGAGACTACAATGAACAATCACATTTCTCAAATATAAATTGATGATACTAAATGATCTATGAAATTCATTTTCAAAAACATCAAAAGGCATTTAACAAAATACAACAACAATTCTTTATAAAAAAAAAAAAACACCCAGTAAAAGAGGAGTTGATGGATGCTTACTTAACATTGAATGTAATTATGTAAATATAAATTTTAGTCCAAATGCCAGCTCTTACTTAATATGGCAACACTGGAGAGATTCCTACTAGAGTGAGAAAAACCGCACAGATGCCAACTGTCGCCACTATTATTAAACATGGTAATGGATGTATTAGACAATGCAATGAGACAAGAGAAAGCAATTAGAGGCACCAGGATTGAAGGAGAAAAGACATAAAACAATCTTTATATGCAGATAAAACGATGTGAACATTCAAAAGCGCATTAAAAGACTGTTGAAAACAATAGGAGGATTCTTCCAAATAGCAGAACATACATTTAAGAGAGAAAAATCAGTAAACCCAATTTACAGCAAAAAATATGAAGAAGACAGAGAAGACGAGTGTCAGTGTCCGAAAATATCTTATACATAATACAATAATTGAATGAATGACAAAAATGCAATGCCTAGGCACATAAGTGAGATACATGCTAAACCTATACGAGGACCTCAGAACACTCTTGAAAGTACGATTCATGTAGACACGAATAGATAGAAAATGTAATGTGTTTTTGAATGAGATCACAAAGTCATCCCTTCTCTTTAGGTTTAGTTATAATTTTAATGCAATCCTCATAAAAACATCTATGTGTTTTGATTTTTTCCCCGAGTCTAGGAAGTCCATTATAAAATGTATAACATTATAAAAGATCTAGCAGATATTAAACATAAAACTTCCAAAAATAAAACAGAGTGGTCCTGGTGCACACAGAGGCTAGCAGAGGAAATTGAAACCAATAAATAGACCTGAGTGCAAGTGGAGATCAAGCATAGAAGAGCAGGGGTGACCTTTCAGTAAACAGCGTTGGGCCAGCTGGGTGGCCACACAGATAAGGATGACACGGAATCCATGTCACACTTTCCATGGGGACAAATGCCCTATGAATCAGTAATCTATAGGTAGAACTGAGCTCATGAAAGTCCATTCCTTTATAACCCAGCAATGGGGGTGAGGGAAACAGATTTCCTAAATGAGTCTCTAAACATACTAAAAGATTGATTTACTTAACTACATAAAAACTTTAAATAGGACATTTGTATGCAAACCATCATACAAAAATGCAAAAGACAAGGTAAAAATTGGGGAAAATCTTTGCAGCTTAAATCAAAGGCAAATGACAAATAGCCCTATGAATAAAGAACTCCTATTAGCCAGGCATGGTCATGCATGTCGGTAGTCCCAGTTACTCAGGAGGCTGAGGCAGGAGAATTGCTTGAACCCGGGAGATGGAGGTTGCAGTGAGCCAAAATCATGCCATTGCACTTCAGCCTGAGCGACTCTGTCCCCCAAGAAATAAAAACTCCCAAAACTGGAGAACAACCTAATGCAATAATGGGCAAAACCATGAACAGTGGAGAGGAGCAGAAATTCAAATGTCCTTTGGACACATGAAAAGCTTCTGCATGGCAAAAAACAGTCATTAGAGTGAATCGGCAACCAACAGAATGGGAAAAAATTTTGCAGTCTACCCATCTGACAAAGGGCTGATATCCAGAATCTACAAGGAACTAAAACAGATTTACAAGAACAAAACAAACAAGCCCATTCAAAAGTGGGCAAAGGATATGAACAGGCACTTTACAAAAGAAGACATATATGAGGCCAACAAACATATAAAAAAATGCTCATCATCACTGGCCATTAGAGAAATGCAAATCAAAACTACATTGAGATACCATCTCATGCCAGTTAGAATGGCGATCATTAAAAAATCTGGAGACAACAGATGCTGGAGAGGATGTGGAGAAATAGGAACACTTTTACACTGCTGGTAGAAGTGTAAATTAGTTCAACCACTGTGGAAGACAGTGTGGAGATTCCTCAAGAACTTAGAAATAGAAATTCCATTTGACCCAGCAATCCCATTAATGGGTATATATCCAAAGGATTATAAATCATTCTACTATAAGGACACATGCACACAAATGTTCATTGAAGCACTATTTACAATAGCAAAGACCTGGAACCAACCCAAATGCCCATCAATGATAGACTGGACAGGGAAAATGTGGCACATACACACCTTGGAATATTATGCAGCCATCAAAAACAATGAGTTCGTGTTCTTTGTAGGGACACGGATGAAGCTGGAGACCACCATTCTCAGCAAACTGACACAAGAACAGAAAATGAAATACCGCATGTTCTCACTCATAGGTGGGTGTTGAACAATGAGAACACATGGACACAGGGAGGGGAGCACTACACACTGGGATCTGTTGGGGAGAATACGGGAGGAACAGCGGAGGGTGGGGAGTTGGGGAGAGATAGCATGGGGAGAAATGCCAGATATAGGTGAAGGGGAGGAAGGCAGCAAATCACACTGCCACATGTGTACCTATGCAACTATCTTGCATGTTTTTCACATGTACCCCAAAACCTAAAATGCAATAAAAAAAAAAAGAAAAGAAAAGAAAAGCTGTTCAAGCTCACTTATAACAAACAAAATGTCAATCTAATCTGCCTTGGGATATAATTTCTCTAACTCTGCGACAACATACTCTCCTGATTGGCAAGCTGCAACCCAGCCATTCTTAGGCACTAGTGGGGAAGCAAAGCAGTCCAAGCCAAGCAGAGGGAAACGGACGATATCTAGCAATATCATGCTCATCCTTTGCCCAAAAAATACTATTCCTTAGAGACTATTCCAAAGATACACTGGCAAAAATGAAAAAAATCATTCACTGTAGCATTGCTAATATTACAAGATTGAAAATAACTCCAATGTCAATCAATATTGGAATGACTAATGAATTCAGATAAACAGTAAAATGAAACATGCTGCCAAAAAAGGAGCTCTGTACACTGCTACAGATGTTAATTATATAGAATATAACCTAGGAGGGGAAATAAAGAGAAACTAAAAAGATAAAAACCAAAACCAGCAGAATTGGTCACCAAAAGGGGGTTGAAGAGAACAAGACAAAAAGCAGGTAAGTTTACCTGAAATTGCTCTGAGATTACATAGAGAGAGCCATATAATTATAAGTTTAGAACTATGCATTTTATATATCCAAAAAGTCAAACTTAATTTTACAGATGAAAACTGCTAAAAAGTAAAAATAAAAACAAACTCAACACAACTATGTATCAGGGAGAATCATAAAAACACCAAGAAAATATTCCAAGCGTTGTCAAAACACAATGTTCTGACCCTATGTATTTAGCGAAATACAGCATTAGAATGGAGACATCGAGAACAACAAAGCTTTAGCACTCAATCAGTGCACACAGCATTAGCTTTGACACTGGTGCTTCAAAATGTGTATTATATAAAAATATGTGTATGTGCTCATATATGTATTCTAGAAAAAAACAAGAATAATGATTTAAAGGTGTTGAGTACATGGATTTTAAATGTAAGAGCATATTCAGGCATAAAACTGAAGTACCAACCTCATAATTTTAAATTTAAATAAGAAATGTCAGCATAAACTCATAGTTTCTTTCCTTTCAAAAATACTTTGTTTCCAGTTCTGGCTCCTGAAAATACAAGAAAACAGTGACAAGGAGCAGTGAGCCCTCCTTCAACACCACTCCCCATCCTGCTGTAGAAAAGGAAAGATGTAAGGCATGGCGGGGGTATTTTGTTGTGCAGAAATCAAAAAGCTACGAAAGATTAATGGGGCCGTGTCCAAGAATACAGAAATGAGTGTCATAGGGCTTTAACTAGCCAAATAAGGGATAATTTGAGCATCAAAAATAATGGCTGTAACTGATAGAAACACATCAGATACATAAAAACATTTATGATTATATTCAGAAGTATCAATCCAAGAAAGTATCAATTCCCAAAAAGAAAGCACCCCTCCCCCAGAAAAATTGGTTACCAAGTAATAGGGCACATTCCTTACTCTGAAAATTAGCAGTTGTTGAAAAAGTTAACAACGTATTCTTATTTTCCTCTTCAAGTTTCATTTCAGATAAATTAATTAGCCCTACTCATAAGTGAAAATTCCTTACAGGATAATGTCAAGAAAATTAGGGAAACAAAGGAAACAGTGAGTCCAGACCAGGGTGAGTGAGAGATGAAACCAGGAAATCAAAGAGCAGTGAGAGAGGGAGCAGTGGAGGCATCAGCCTGTCACCCTCCGAGTCCACTGGTCTCAGTCCCAGAAAGACTGGGACAGAAAGACACGCTGCATCTCCTAATGGGACGCAATGGAAACACACACCACCAGGGCAGCATTCTTGCCATCACCTCCAAAAAACAAGAGATAAACCAAATCTAGTGAAGCCATTAGAGGTAACTCTCAGTTTACAGAACATATTCATTACGAAGACCCAGACCCAAGCTAAAAGCCCAAGGAGGCAGCAAACAGACAAACCCAGAATGTGGCGTATTGCACAGCCCAAGATGCAGCTTTTACGATGAGCCATTTAGAGGTATCAAGTCGGACAGGAACAAAAGAGGAGAGACTGGTCTGGATGAGAAGACACAGAGAAGGCATGACATGCAAAGACCACATCAAACCAAATGCAAACGACAGATGTTTTTGAGAAACGGGGGCAATCGGAATATAGACTGGCTTGTGTCACGGCAAGCACACACTGTTAATTTGTTAACTGTGACAATGGTGTAACAGCATCCTATCACAGAAATAGAATCAATAGGACATCTACCAGAGAAACAAAGAGAGTGTAAGGAATTCACTTATGTAATTGTGGGGTTGCCAAGTCTACCATGACGAGGGCAGGCTGGCGGACTGGACACTCTAAGGCAGGGGCTGAGGCTGCAGACTTGAGGTAGAATGTCTTCTGCTCTGGGAAGCCTCCAGTTTGCTCTTAAGACCTTCTAGCTGATGGGGTGAGGCCCACCCAGAATTTCAAGAACCATCTCCTTAAAGTCAATTGATTATAGGTGTGCCACCATATCTACAAAACCCTTCAGAGCAACACCTAGGTGTGTGTTTAATTGAAGTACGAGATACTGTGGTTAGCCAAGTAGATACATAAAACTAACCATCACAAATATCATGGTGGTTATATAAGAATTTTGGGAGCCAGTGGCAGCTTGAAATGAACCACTGGGGAGTAGTTATGCCTTGGAAAACAGCAACCACTATGAATCGGGGCTTTTTTCTTTATTTTTTTCCTCTGATAGGTGGTTTACTAGCATTCTAGTCATCCCTTATCAAGTCAAGAAAATGTGTGTATATGTCCATTAACTTCCACATCCACTATCTATAAAAATAACTAAAAATAATTAAATGTCATCAATACTCCATGAAGTATCACTCAACTAAGCATCTTCACTCGAAGGCACTAACTGGTACTTGTTCCACCCAGTTTAGGGATTTTAGCCGTCAGAAAGCAGGTTGTGAAAATGCCTGACAGTATAAATCCACCCTGTCTCCCATGCACCAGTTTCGCCAAATTGCTCTCAGTGGATGGTTGACCAGACATTCCTGGATGTCTGAACTCCAATCCTTGGAGACCCACAGAAGTCAAGAAATTTATGTCCCTTAGTCACTTTTTTTTCCAGGACATTCAAAATCCCTTCTTCCTAAGAGTGTGTCTCCAAAAACGTCCTGCCCTCTACATCCTGCCTGTAGCCTCTGGCTGAGCTCACATCCTCCAAAGGTACAAAGCCATGTTCAATTTCTGCAGCTCCATTCCCCACCTGCTCTAATGCCCTATGACTTGGTTTCCCCACCTGTAACGTGGAGGCAGCAGCATCTTCTACCTCAAAGGGCTGTCCTAGCTCCAGTGGGCTCTTTGGCCCAGCCTCTCATAACCCTGCATGTGCCTGACTGCTGCTCAACTCCTGGGCCACACTGCTCTTTTTCTGGATTATCTGACATGGCTACATGCCAGCATTTATTGATTTCTTTATATCATAAATTCTGTTTTTGATATTTTGAAAAACATCTCCTGCTTCCTAGGTTTTTTCCTATCTCTAAGAAATTTCTCACCATGAAGGATCACTGGCATCTTTAATCCTCATTGGGGGAGCTGTCACTGTGTTTCCTTCTACAGAGCGGACCCAAAGGGCGTGCTGGATCAGAATGAATAAGGCACCGAGAATGCTGTTTCTATGTAGCTTGTGTGTGCAAAGGCCTAGACCAAAAATGTTCAGGATAAAATAGTTTCCATTAATCATACATCTGTAAAAATGCATGCTTCAACTCTGAAACGCAAAATGAAAAGATTTTTTTTAAGTAGCTTAGGGAAAAATATACTTGAAAGGCTTCTGTAATTAAACATTTTAGAGCATAATCATAAAAGCTGAGTGCTCACAGCACATTTCTTCAGTGAATCGTCTAGCTCCCTGTGAAAGAAAATCAAGACCATCCCTTGCTAAATAATTTAATGCAATCTCTAACTGAAGGCTCATTTTTTAACAAATATAAAAGTAATGCCTGATGCAGTCCTCCTCATCTTGACCAGATAGATGTCCACTCTATTATGACAATTTGAATTTAGGCCAAACCTGAGCAGACCTTGCACTTCTTGAACACTGTCCTTAGTCCCATCATTTTAAAATTCTCTTGTCTTTGACATCACAGTCACTACGCACAGCTGGAACTTCTCCTGTGACGTGGGTGCTGCTACCCCTCTTCTTGCTACCTCTCACACATCTTATTCCATGACTTTGGGACAATTGCATGTTTACTTTTAAACCAACCTTTCTCTTGAGCTCTGAACTCTCCTCCAACCCCCAGAATTCTTCACCTGTAGAGTGAGAAAGTCCTTCACTCCCTCCCCACTGCATCTCCTATTTCTCCTCTCTTCCACATTCAAAACTTGCGGCCCACTTAGCTGCTCCTGCTCTTCCCCGTCCTCATCCATGACATGAAGTACCCTGGACTCTTCCACAATGTCTCCTACAATCAGATGGACTGTATATAAAATATGGACTCTTGAACTTTCTCTGTGACACTTTCTCATTAATAGTAGTTACCATTATTCCATTTTGTTTGGTATGAACTTAAATTATTAGCCTTCTAATAGAGAATAGTTAATATTTTATTAATAAGATTACAATATAATGTATACATACATACATACACGTGTGTGTGTGTGGTGTGCACGCCTGTGCGTCTGAACTCAATTTGGCTGTGTCTCCACCCAAATCTCACCTTAATTGTAATAATCCCCATGTGTCAAGGGTGGCGCCAGGTGGAGATAATGAATCAGAGGTGATCTCCCCGATACTGTTCTCATGGTAGTAAATAAGTCTCACCAGACCTGATGGTTTTATAAATGGGAGTTCCCCAGCACAAGCTCTCTCACCTGCCGCCATGTAAGACATGAATTTGCTCCTAATTTACCTTCAGCCATGATTGTGAGGCCTGCCCATCCATGCAAAACTGTGAGTCAATTAAACCTCTTTCCTTTATAAATTACCCGGTCTTGGGTATGTCTTTATTAGCTGCGTGAGAATAGACTAATAGTCTACTTCTTTGTAAAATGATTTAAAAAATAAAGATCATACATAAGAAAGTCTACTGCATGGCAATGATATCTTCGTAATTCTGCTTTCCCTCTGTGGTCACACCAGCAACAGAGAAATGCACTCACAGTGTCCAGGTATTGGTACATTTTGTAGCATTGGTGGGAGAGAAAAGAGCACATGAGGACATGGCCCTTGTGTTGCTCCCAGGTGAGATGCCTGAGAGAACTGCTCAACCTGCTGTGTCCTGCTGTCCTCTCTCAACCCAGGGGACCCTGAGGGTTCCTGGCCAGCCGGGGACTGGCCACATCAGCTGGCTGGCCTCACAGCTCAGGACAGAATCAGGCCCTTCAAATGCCACCCTGCTGCTCCTGACAGAACCTTCAACTGTTCATTCAGCATCTTCTCTGTGATGCGTGCAGTAAATACCAAAGGATTTATTATCCATCACATATGGAAACTGACCTGTGATGTTTCATTATACATATTTTACATAAGAAGAAACTGAGGCTCAAAGAAATTAAGTCACATACAGTAGGCAAACAGTAAAACCAAACTCAGGGTTCAGCCTTTCTGACTACTGCTGCTCCAGCACTCACGCCTCCCTGCTGTCCCCCTAAACCACAGCCATGCCCTTGAGGCCCTTTGGGGCTCCCACATCATCCAAGTGATCACTGCAACCCCAGGCCCAGCACTGCAGTCTCCTTCATATTATTCTCTTACTTCCTCCGCAATACTCGCCATCTTCTAACAAGCATGTAACTTACTCATGTGTTGCATGTTATTTTTGCTCCTTCTCCTGGTAGTGGGTAAGCTCCATGAGAACAAGAGGCTTTGTCTCTTCTGTTCCCTGTTCTAACTCTATGGCCTCACCACTCCATAATTACTTGTTGAACTGAAGTAAGTAACAGTGGGTAAGCACAATGCTCTAACAAGGAGAACAAGAGTCAGTTGTGAGGCTTTCAAAATCACCCTTCCATCTGGAATCCTCCAGTGGGCCTTCTTGGCGAAAATGGAGTTGACATTTACAACAATGTAAGAAAAGCCTCTAGCCAGCCAGGGAAATAAAGATTGTAATCAACAATAGATTACAAGTCGATTGTAAATAAATAGATTGTAATCGGTGAGTTGAGCTATGTGAAAATGCCAAAACACCTCTTTTCTTTTCTTATCAAGATGATCATGGCACAGGGTTTAGCCTAAGAAATGGTAGCCAGAGCACGGGAGCAGAAAAATCTTGCCAACAGGGTCAGAAGAACAAAAGAAAAGGATATTCCGAGAGGTGTGCTTCATTCAAATTTCACACACCAGTGTCCTCACTGCAGAAGTTTATGCTCTTATTGTGCTTGCTGATTTCAGCACGTAAATTTTGCACAAGAAATATTGTTCAAAATGCTATTTAAAAACTAACTCAAATGCAGCCTAGATCCCGTTGGTATCGGTATCTTTATTACTCACCAGTTGAATAAAGGAGTTGCACCACATTCAGAGTTCAGGAAAAGATACTCTGGATAACTGGAAGACTCACTGCAATCACTAATATTTACCGAGTACCTATCATGATGTGCTCAGCACTATGCTAAGAACTATCCTCGCAAATCTCCCCACAGCCCTCTGAGCTGCTGCTGTTATGGTGATTATTTTACACATAAAGAAACCCAGGACGAGTGATTTCCCTGACCAGGGTCTTCACAGTGTGTGCACGGTGACCTCGTTCGGTGGATTGCAGACCTGCGCTCTTCATTTCCACTAGACACTCCTCACAGCAGTGTGCTTAACAGCTATGGTCTCCGGCTTCCCAACTTTTCCTCCCGCAGGGGCCTTGAGTAACCCATTTTGGGAGGGGAGGCTGGGACCTGTTGGGTTTGCAAAGCCAACACTGTCACTTTACATAGCTCTATAGCAGCTTAAGGGGATTGACAAAGATCACAGGGGAGGCTAAGCACCCATAACACAACCCCCTACATGCATGGGCTGCTGTGGAACACTAGCACTCTGTAAAAGTCCTGTCCAGCACACTGTAATATGTCTTAATGACATCTCCTGGCCTGAGTTCCTGCAACCCTCTGAGTGCTGGAGGGTAGCACCAGCCCCACCGTTGGTGGCTGCAAGGCAGAGCTGAGCCTGATCCCAATTGCCCCATTAGATGGTCCCTCCTCTCCTTAAATACCACTGGAGGGACAGAAACAGCCCCTTGTGAAGGTGGAGCTGATTCACACCACTTAGCACGGAGAAGGTAGCTAGCTCCAGTACATTTAGCTCGCCTGACATCAAAAGATTCCCCAGCACACATCCTGAAAAAGAGGCAGTGGTTTTATCGGATGAAACACGTTGTGAAGACCCTCGTCAGGGAAACCACTCATCCTCAGTTTCCTCATCTTTAAAATTATAATTATAACAGTAGCAGCACAGAGGGGAGTGGGAAGATTTTCAAGGATAGTTCTTAGCACAGTGCCAGGCACAGCATGATAGGTACTCAGATCAGACCCTATCCCATCACAGAAGTGTCCCCAAACAGGCCGCACAGCCCAGGCATGCTATCCTTAGGCTCTCTGTTACATGGCTGCCTCAGGAGCCCATGAGAGTGCCAGGAGGGTGTGTCACCCGATCTGCCACCTGTGAGCAATTCCTTGCCAAAGGCACCAGCGGCTGATAAGTGAATGGCACTGTCAACATCCAGGGATCACTCATGAAAGATATGCAGACGTAATGATCTTTGTCTCAGAATGTTAATCCTGGAATTCCTTAATCCTTCACATGGACCTGTTCTTCAGGGTTTCTGATACAATCACAGGTTTATTACATGTCAACAATGGGCTTAAATTGTTGAGTGAGACAAAAACACAACTCACAGAGAAATGGAAGCTGAGGCATAATTGTTTCAGTACCTCTGATATGAAAGTGGAGAAGGCAGTGTTAGAGACAGAATGTGAAGTCAGCAACTGCTGACTCTGTACGTTTCCGTAGGTAATTTTGTTGATATTGCCATAGTTCACTTCTCCCAAGCTAAAGTACCATCAACTCTTGTTACTCGAGGTAGGTATGTCTATAAAGTTGCTGAATTAGAGAAAACGGATCCATTAAATACAGGGTTAAGTTCCTGTGTACCCCGATCACAATATGTTCATCAACAGATCAGTGCAGAACGCTGTTTTAAGTGTACTACTGCTTAAAGCTACTGTATTTAATATAGTATTGATTAATTATCATTGAACTCTGTGAATGACACCAATAATTAATTTTGCGGTTACAAAGAAGTTCCAGAGAGTAGGGAAATTCACAAATACGGAACCTGCAAATAATGGAAACTGAACTATATTTTCACTCCATTCTGACTCTACTCAAAAACCAAGCTTAACATGTTGAGGTTTCTGAGGGCTTCTGAAATTTACAGTGGCTTCATTCTACAGAAGTCCACCATTAGGAAGTCACTGTTGGGTGGGAAAAAGCCACTCAGTTAGCTGAGAACTTTATTCACATCTAATAGCTATAATCGCCCAAGTCTGATGTTACATTATGTTGAACACAAACATCCCAGCATCATGAGTAAAGCTGAGCCCGGTCTGGCCCTATTATGACACAGGTGGACAATGTCCTATACTCAAAATAGAGTTTGGCTCAAAATGAGAAAGAAACCTAAGCTGGTCTTTTAATAGTCAGCACATTCTCCAACTACTCTCACGGCCATGGTTTTCCAATTGAAACTTTATGAAGCCTTTTTGGATTCTTAAGGAAAAGTATGTTCATGTCATTAACACCTTATATGCAATGAGAGTGTTTCCTGCACTTGGAAATGAGCTATTGTATGCCCTGAACTGTCCCTGCTGGCTACAGACTCTAGAACTTGCTGGCCATTTCTGCTAGAAATTCTCATGATGTCATATGACTAAAAGAATAGATTCTCCCACTGGCAGATGATTAAGTCATGAGTGAAGAGGCATCAGGCAGAGAGAAGAAAGGACATAGCCAAAACGAAGCCCGGGTTTTCCACAAATGGCTAAGCACAATGTTAGAATTCCAAAAATATTCATTCTCTTCCCTGGACCACATTTAATGTAAGTGAGCTTACATCAGTTCACTTGAGAATGTTGGAGAAGCATTGATACCGATCTCACAGAACTTTCATGTAATATAGACCAAGACCAGGGCACAACATAGTGACCGCATAGTGCAACAGTGATACTCTCACTGTCTCGCATTGTAGCCTGAAGAAAACACCCAAGGAGAGTTTATAATCCCCATTTGTTCTGCTCTGATCCTCAGTTCACACCCAACTGAATGGGTTTCCCAGGTAACCTAACACCAGAAAGAAGATATTTTGGTTAGCAATAAGAGCATTCTCTTAATAGCAATTGAATAATAAATTGGCATTTGGATGAAAGTAAATTAATTTACCACTGTCAGATCTTCTCTATAAAGCTAGAAAAGAGATTCTGGACCCCTGCAGGCCTCCCACAGCACAGATGCTGAAGGAGTCTTGGCTGAGACCATTGGCTCTTTATAATCACAATGTGGGAGACACTTTGTAGAATCCCACTTCCATCTTGCATGGTCTACGTCTCCTTTCCTCTCCGTGAAACTCACAGATAATCAGAGGAAAACATGCAGAGGCTACACCAAAAACCAGCAGGTAGATATGCTCCCAATTATAAAAGCATGCTTCTGCATTTATTACATAGCTTACAACAGCACTTGCAGTTTGTGTGCACATCGTAAGAGCATGTAGAGTTCATATGCCCTACACTTGACCTGGGTGGCTTCCAACTTTCAACAAGGAAAGAAGTAAGTCATATCCATGTCATATCCAGCCTCTGAATCTCATCTGCCTCAAAGCTGTCTCTAAAGTGAAGGTGGCTTGGAACGCTTGGAAGCAGGGAATGCAGTGCATACTGCATACTACATCTGTTAAACTATGCCCCATATGTTAAAAGAATATGGGACATCTTCTGATATATGCAGATGGACTTTATTCCTTTGACTCTCACTTAGTATTTTATTGAATGAAAATGCTGAATTGATTTATCTAGTTCCCCACTGATTACCATTGAGGCTACTCCTTTTTCCCTCCCATAATGGACAATGCAGACAAGAACAAACGTCTCCAGGAGTCCCACGCAAGTGTGTAAGACCAGTGAGTAGCTGCAAACATGCAGAGCTAAGGGGATGGTTCTTTTCTTTTGTATTTGTTTGTCATCATTCTTTCTTTACTTAAAATGTTTGCTTTTCATGCATATTTAGGAAACTCTTCCCTATGTCATGAAGAGGTTTCCCTCTGCACTTTTATGGAAACCTCACTAATTTGCTTTTCTCATTTAGATATTAATCTACCAAGAATTTGTATTTTTAATTAATCTTTAATTTGTATGATATGAAGAACATGGCATCAGTAGGAATCTGATTTTTGCAAAAGATAGCCAATTCTTTTTGTTAATTTATTTCATATATACATTTTTAAAATGTATTAAGTACTCCCTCCTGTTCTTGATGTTTTAATTTCACCCCTGCCACAAACTAGTCTCTTTCTGAGCTCTTCATTCTGTTCCCATGGTCTCTTTATCTGTGTCTGGGTCAATACAATACAGTTCAATTCTATTATTTTATTTGATTTATTAAAAGAAATCTCCCATTTGTTTTCTTTCTTCAAGGAATTTGGCTTATCTGCCTACAAAAACAAAGTTATCTAATTGTTCCACAATTTTGGGGGTAGTGTGTTTTGTGTTTTTATGCTTCTTAGAATATGTCATTCTTGGCCGGGAGCGGTGGCTCAAGCCTGTAATCCCAGCACTTTGGGAGGCCGAGGTGGGTGGATCACGAGGTCAAGAGATCGAGACCATCCTGGTCAACGTGGTGACACCCCGTCTCTACTAAAAATACAAAAAATTAGCTGGGCATGGTGACACATGCCTGTAATCCCAGCTACTCAGGAGGCTGAGGCAGGAGAATTGCCTGAACCCAGGAGGCGGAGGTTGCGGTGAGCCGAGATCGCGCCATTGCACTCCAGCCTGGGTAACAAGAGTGAAACTCCGTCATAAAAAAAAAAAAAAAAGGGAATATTTTATTCTTTAGCTATGTCCCTCATCAGGAAATAAAAACTGTGATATAAGTAATTTTTGCATTTCAGGATTATTAAAGAAATACAGCTCGGTGACCTAGGCATTGTATGTGCATGCACACGCACACGCACACGCACATGCACGCACGCACACACACCATGTGCAGTTTTTCTTAAGTTAAAGAGGTTGAAGAGAGACTGACTTTTCTTAAAACTCAGCAATTGATTTGACAATCTTTTAAAAAATTAATAAAATATGGTTTGCCCAAGGACTCGTCTTCTCCTTAGGCGGACTTGATAAAATGGAAATACTGCCATTGTCTTAGACCATCTCGGTAACTTTACTCTACGTCACAATCCTAGATAAAGTCAAGGAAGAGGGAAGGCCAAGAATGACGGAGTAAGCATATCTGAATAGAAAGAAAGAAGGAACGGTGGTTTCCAGCCTGGACATGTGTTTTGGCAAGTCACCAAATCTCTTTTTGTATCTCACCTTTGCTTTGTTTTCATGTTTACAATGTGAGTAACACCTGTGGAAGATATGTATTCGTAGTTTGAAATGAAACATGTGAACGTTCTATGTATGCTACAAAATCCTACGCAGCATCTTACACTCTTACAGAGGTGTAACTGACAAACAATAAGCAGTACATAAAGTGTACAGTTTGATGAGCTTTGACATATGTGAAACTATCACCACAACTGAGATAAGGCACACAGCCATCATCACCCTCAGCCCACTGTCTTGGCCAACATTGTGTATGATCAGCTTTTGACCTTTAGCAAATCTAAATTGTTTGTAGCAGTACTGCATTGGGTTCTGAATCTGCATTTGCCTAACAGCTAAGAATTAAGCAGGATTTTCCCCTCACCCCTTCATGGGCAGGAACTGAAGTGTGGGCACTGGAATTGCCAGCTACTTTGGTGCTAGCTGGGGTGAACTCGAGTCACTCGAACCTACTGCACTCAACCCCTCATGGAAGGGAGCATGCAGGTGAGTGGGTGCGGGATCCAGGGTGAATGCTTTTGGGCGCTGGCAGGAACGAAATCTGTACCAGCCCTGCTCAGCGTCTAGGGGTGGGGGGTGCCCAAGACCCCTGAAGCCCCAGAAGGAGTGTTACAGTCAGTGCTCTTTTAGCTTTGTTATCTGTGGACGGCTCAAGTATTAACAGCTCAGTGGAGGGTCAGTGTTACAGCCTTCTGCACTCACACACACATTCTTGTCTGGCACCCGGGAGGAATGAGGTCCCACAAACAAATTGCAGATGATAAATGCAGGGGATTTTATTTCTGATGAAAGTGGCTCTCAGTGGGAAGGGGAGCTGAAAGGGGACAGAGCAGAAAAGTAGTTTTCTCCCAGAATGCAGCCATCCCCAGCTGGACTCCTCTCCAAAGCTGCTCTGTCAGACAGCTGTGCCTCTGAGGTCAAGCCACTTCTTTCCAATGTTCAACCACAGTCTGCAACATCTAGCTGCTTCTCCTCTCTCGAGCCTGAGGTTTTTATGAGCACAGGATAGGAGTGGGGTGGGCCATGGGTGGTTTTGGAAAAGGCAACACTCCAGTGAAAAAACAGGAATGTACGTTCTTACTTTGGACCACACTTTCAGGCTTGAGGGTGGGACCCTCACTGGGGACCTGCCCTCTTCTGCCCAGAATTTCCCTGCCTCCTGTCCCTATCAGTAATGCTGAGCATGTTTTCATGTGAGTATTTACCATCCATTTGTCTTCTGTGATAAAGTATTTTTTGGAGATTTTGCTAGTTTTTTGTTGCTGTTTGTCTTAGGATTAAGTTGCCAGTCTGTTCTATATATCCTACTTACAAGTCTTCGGTCAGATTTTGTAAAGATTTGTAACTATTTTTTCCTGCCTGTGGCTGGCACTTTCATTTTCATAGTAATGCCCTTGAATGATAACAGTGTTTAATTTTGGACAAATCAAAGCAACTTTAATAAATCTTACCTATCGGTTTTTTTGAATAGTTCCCACCATTTTGTGTATTCTATTTAAGAAATTATTTTCGAACACAGGGTACTAAGAGCTTCCCGTGTGTTTTCTTCTAGATGTTTAACAGTTTTCCATCTAAAATTTACATCTCTGGTCTATTGCATGTTAACTTTTATGAATTGTGTGAGGTAAGTTTTTGTACAAGACCATCTGATTTTTTCAGCAGCTATTACTGATAAGCTTATACTTTTCCCACCGAATTGGCTTAGAGCATTGTCAAAAATAAATTGACTATATATGCATGGGACTTATTCCTGGACAGTCTAGTGTATGCCACTGGCCTAAATGTCTATTTTTACACCAATATCATGCTCTCAAGAATACTGTAGTTTTATAATAAATCATGAAATCTGGTAGGGTAAGATCTCCATGCTCTGCTTTTTCCAATTTTGAGGAGTATTTTGCATTTCCATATACATCTTAGAACCAACTTCCTCCTCTCTATAAAAAGCTTGCTGGGACTTCAATTGGGATTGCACTGAATCTCAAGATGATAAATGTGGGGAGAATTAACATTTAACGTTGCCTTTGGATCCATGAACAGAAACTCTCCCCAGATACCTAGCTCTTTAATTTCTCTCAACCATGCTTTACAGTTTTCTGTGTAGAGAAATTGCACATATTTATTCAAATTTACTTCTAAGTATTTCCTATTTTTGAGGCTATATTAAATGTTTTTTTTTCAATTTCTAACAGGATGATAATAATATGTAAGAATACAAATTTTTGGCATCTGCTGAAAGAGTGACACACGGTGCACCTGTTGAAATTATCCTTAAGATGGTGAATCACATAAATTTATTTTAAAATATTAACCAACTCTGCATCGTTGAGATAAGCTATGTTGGTTTATATACATATATATTATGCATAGACATACACATGTGTGTGTGTGTGTGTGTGTGTGTGTATATATATATACATAACTAGATTAAATTTGGTAATCACTTAATACATTTTGATTAGGATTTTGTTTAGAATGTTTGTGTCCATGCTCCTGAAAGATACTGGTCTATAGTTTTCTTTCTCTGGAATGTCTTTGCTTTTATCAGAGTAATGGTGGCCTCATTACATGAGTTGGGAAATGTTTCCTGTTATATTTTGTGGACATGTGGACCAATTTCTGTAGATTTGAGATTACTTATCCTTAAACTTTGGTATAATTCACCAGTGGAGCCATTTGGACCTAGAACTTTCTTTGCAGGAAGATGTGTAACTATTCAAATTATTTTTTACATATAGAGCTGTTTGGTTTATTTTTTCTTGAATGAGCTTTACGGGTTCACATTTTAATACATTTGCCTATTTTATTATATTGTGAAATTTATTGGATAGAGTTGTTCATATTTAGTTATTAAACTTTTAAAGTCTGTAGAACCTATAACAATAACCACTTTCATATTCCTAATTTTGATAATTTTACCTTCTATCTTTATTCCCAGTCTTGCTAGAGTTTTATCAATTTTGCTAACCATCCCAAAGAAGCAGTTTAATTTCACTGATTATTGTTTTCCTGCTTCCAATTTTCTTGTTTTCTGTTTCTTTTAGTTTGTTTTCTATTTGCTTAAGATGGAAGTTTAAGTTGCTGATTTCAGTCCTTTCTTCTTTTCAGTATAAACACTTAATATTACCACTTTTCCATAGGACATTCTGCATATCGTGATACATCATGTTTTCATTTCATTGAGTTTGAGATATTTTCCAATTTCCCTTTCATTTCTTCTTGGACTCATGAGTTATTTAGAACTGTGTTGATTAGCCTCCAATTATTTATAGATTTTTCAGATTTGTTTTAATGCTATTGATTTTTAATTTAGGTCCATTATGCCAAAGAACATACTTTGTATAATAACAACCAGTTTAACCTCAGGAATACTTTGTGGCCCAGAGTATGGTTTAACTTAGTAAATAAATGTTCCACATGCATTTCAAAGAATACACACTCTTCATTGTTGGGAAGTGTTCTATAAATATGAATTAGGTAACTTGTATTATGGGACTTTTGAAATCTCCCATATCCTTATTCATCTTCTTTCTTTTGTGTCATCAGTTACTGAGAAATGGCTATTAAAGTCTCTGAGTAAATGTGGATTTTTATTGAATTTCTCTTACTAGGGTCATAGGTATTTGAAACTGTTAGGTCCCTTGATGTATTATCAATAGGGAATGTCCCCTTGTTACTGTACTGCTCTTTCAGTCTCTGTGAGTACCAAGAATCATCTCACCTGCTCTTTCACAGAGCTTCTTTCTCTGGCCTCAGTAGGTTGCTCCTAGTATGTGCCCATCAGTATTCTGCTGATGAATTGGTGAGACCCTCTACAAATCCCTGGAGCACTCCTCTCTCTCTCTCTCTCTCTGCAGCCCTTCTCAAACCTCCTACTATTCCATCCTGAGAATCTCAGCACCTTTGTCTTCCCAAACTCAGAATTCTGTTTTCTCAACTCAGCGCAACAGCTGGGCTCTATCTGGGTCTCCTCCCTGTGTTACTACAGCACTCGGACTCTCTCCAGAAAAGAAGCTGGAGAAATCCTAGAGTTCACTTCTTTCGTTCCTCTTGTTAGCAGGGTCAATTCCCCATAGTATCCTTTGACCAGTGTCTCAAAGCCATTGTTTCATGTACTCTGTCCTGTTTTTAAGCTGTTGGAAGTGGTGAGGTAAATAGGGACTCTACTTCCACATCATGTTTGAACATGGACATACAAAACACCATCTACTTGGGAATGAAATTATCACCTCACTGGTTTTAACAGAATACTTATTAATCTCAGCTTTGAATTTATTGAACAATAAAATTATTAAACCCAGCTTATTGAAAAATAATTCAATATGACACAATTTGTACCAATACACAGAGTAGTATGTATTAATGGAAACTTGGGAACTAAAGCTTTTCTTTAAAATGAAAGCTGAACTTAAGCAAATAAAAATGGTCATAAATCATGTATCATGGAATAAAATGACAAGACATTTATTTTGCAAACAAAACTCCTCCTTGGGTTTTGGTAGTTTCCCCCTATCAGTGATAAGCAGCCACTTAAAAACATGCCTTGTTTCCTCTACTTCTCTCACTGATTCTCTCTGAGGTAGGCACCATTCCCTGTATTTCAGATGGTTGGACATTCCCGCCTGCTAGTATGAATTTTTCACCTGAAGCAAAGTCATGATACAGAAATTGTAAGTGGTCCACAGATCTCCATCAACCTGCTACCAGCAGTTCAAACTTAAAACCTGAAAAGCTGAAATCACCTTTCAGCTCCCCCAGCCCTGCCCTCCTCATGAAAGCAGATAGAGGGCCCAGCTCCCTGGGGTGTGGCCTGTGCAGCCTCACAGGCCGTCTTAGAGGGGCCTGCCTTTGGTTAAATGCTCTGTAGTTGCTGTTTTTAAACGCTTAATAATTTTTGAACAAGGGGCTCCACAGTTGTATTGAGCACAAGGAGCCATGCCATATGGAGCAGATTCTGCATACAGACTAGGTCTAGATATCAATTTTCGGTTCACTCGAGCTTTAAGTGTAAATGGAAAAGTAGAAATAAGATTGTCACAATTCCCATCATCTGAGTTTCTTCCTTGGTACTTTTTACTGGTTGAATTTTGGTCCTGTTCCCCACCAAAGCAAAGAAATGCTGAAGGCTTAACCCCGTAAAACCTCAGAATATGACCTTATTTGAAAATAAGGTCACTGTAGATGTAGTTAGCTAAGATGACATCATACTGTTGTGGGTGATGATATGGTTTGGCTGTGTCTCCACCCAAATCTCATCTTGAGTTGTAGTTCCCATAATGCCTGTATGTCATGGGAAGAATTCAGTGGGAAATGAGTGGATCATGGAAGCAGTTTCCCCTATGCTGTTTTCATGAGAGACAGTGAGTTCTCATAAGATCTGATGGTTTCATAAGCCTCTTGCACTTCTCCCTCCTGCTGCCTTGTGAAGAAGGTGCCTTGCCTCTTCTTCACCTCTGCCATGACTGTAAGTTTCCTGAGGTCTTCTAAGACATGCAGGACTGTGAGTCAATTAAACCTCTTTCCTTTATAAATTACCCAGTCTTGGGCAGTTCTTTATAGCAGCATGAGAATGAACTAATATAGGTGGACTCAATTCAATAAGACCAGTGTCCTTGTAAGAAGCTGGCATATGAGGACAGAGACACAGGAAAACACCATGTGACAGGGAGGCTGAGATTGGACTATTGCAGCTCCAAGCCAAGGGACTCCAGTGACTGTCAGCAAACCACAGAATGTTGGGAAGAGGAAAGAAAGATTCTCCCAGGATTTCAGAGGGAGCATAAAACTGCACCTTGATTTCAGATTTCTGGCCTCAAGAACAGAGGCATTTTTGTTGTTGTAAGCCAGCCACTTTGTGGTGCTTTGTTCTGGCAGCCCTAAAACATGACTGCAGCAGAATATTGCAAGGTGGCATATTAACACAGCATCCTAGCTCTGTTCACTACTCTTGGCAAAGCTTTTCTCTCCTAAATTCTGCTCCTGGTGAGTCTCCCATGGCCATTCCTCATTTGGGTCACATTCTTTAGAGATGGCAAGAGGAGCCATGACCTCAAAGCCATTACAGAGGGTAGAAGCCAGTGCTGGCAGCTCTAGTCTCCTGGGGGAGACTCCAGCATATTCCACAAGCAGAGAGAAATACCAACATCTCCATGCTTACAGTGCTGAAGCAAAAATCTGGGAATGATTACAAATTCACAAACTCCAATCCAAGGCTTTCATGGTTTGCATGCTTATGTCCTCTCTGAAATTTAAGTTGAAACTTCCTCCCCAGTGTAACGATGTTAAGAGGTAGGGCCTTTCTGAGGTGATGAGGCCCTGACAACTCCACTCTCATAAATGAAATTAACATCCTCGAAGTGGTCAGATCAGTGCCTGGTCTTTGCTTCTCTTCTGACGTGTGAGGACACAGCAACAAGACTGTCTGGGAAACAGAGAGCAGTCCTCGCCAGACACCAAATCTGCCAGTGCCTTGATCTTGGAATTCCCAACCTCCAGAATTGTGAGAAATAAATCTCTATTATTTACAAATAACCCAGTCTGTGGTATTTTGCTACAGCACCAAAATGGACCAAGACAAAGGACAAAAAGTTCTAAAAAGTAAATGATGAGAACTCAATATTCACCTTTAACTCAGATAAATGTTTTATTCTGGCTAAAACTCCTGTTAAGAGGGTACAAATCTTTGGACAAAAATAGAAGGTAAGCTGTCTGGCCAGCATAGTGTTCAAAAGAATGAAACGAACTTTCCTTACGCAGGATGGGGCTTCTCCACCTCTTCTCTTGCAACTCCCCCAGGGACTTTATTACCTCCTCTCTGGGTCTCATGCTTGTCTCCGGCCTTGCTCATAACTGATATTCCCAGTTATGAGCAAGACGACACAAAGGCTGGCCCTGATGGAAAGGTGACGGTACAGCAATGACTTAGTTAAAACCTACAGTACCTGTTAATACTAAAACCCATTCTACCAATAGGAAAATTAGAGTTCAAATGAAAAACACACATTAACAAAACACCAGAAATGTAGGCAAGAAAAATATCATAATGATAATATAAAATATTCAACTGCTTTCTCCATACTTATTCAGCATGAATCTAAAAGTTTGATGGTGAATATTTTTGGATTTCTTCCATACTTACTCACCATGTTCTAAAAGTTTACTGTGAAGTCTCCAGCATGCAAATACCTTTATTTGAGTGAAAATAATATTAGTTGCTGTTAAGAAAAAAATATATTTAAAATGCAGAATACCAGAGTTTAGTGAAATGCTGCTTAGCAACTTTTCATAGGAAATAATTTGAACTCTGCATTTATTTTTTTCCTGAGAATTTGCTGCTCTAGCCTGGAATCTAGAATTCACTCTCTTATATTTCAGCAGGTTCTCTGCATTCCCACATGGGTACATGCACACAGCTCTACTCTGATGGAGACGAAGTTGTATTAGTCACAAATTCTCTTAAGAACGTTTCTTGGGGTAGAACAACAGCATCCAAGGCTTAGTGCAAGGGTAGCTGGAATTCTATGACAAGCACAAGTGAGACGATGCAGAAGCCCTAAGATAGCCACCATCGAAAACGCCTCCATTTAAACTAAGTCAAAAACAGATGTTTGGGAAGCCCAGAGAACATTTTTGCTCCCTTGTAAAAGTCCTGCTGTTTCAGGAAAACACTACAAATCCCAGACTCCACTCATGCCTCCCTCTTGAGCCTTTGTGTGACCCTCCCAGGAGGGCTCTTCTAGATGCCCTGAGAGCCACACACATAGGTCTGGGGCTCTCAAGACAGTGAGTAGCACCAGGCAGGCTTCAAGGGAGGTCAGAGGACCCATGCCTGGCACCACATAGGGAGAAGCTGGCAAGCAGCTGGATTGAACCCTGTGTGGTTCCTGGTGAATGCCCTTCCAGTGCCCTATGTAGCTGATGAGGTTTCCTACAAGGAGGAATGAGGCCAATGACAGGCATATAGGAGCTAAGGGAGACCTAGATGAGAAAACCAGCACAAAGAGGTTCAATTATAAGGACTCTATGTATAATAAATGTCTTTAGAAGAAAGTCAAATTTCAGTTTTAGTACAAAAGCAATAATTGATTCCCCAACAGTAATGCTGCCTGATATATACATGGACTATTATTATTCCTTGGGCCAAGTTAGTTCTATTTCTCTTATTGATGCATCTGAGGAGTGAAAATACCTCCAAATGGAACTATCAGCTGGCAAGTGGAAACAGTGACAGCACCATATTTTTGGCATCTCTGAAGAAAGTGCTCCCTCCCTATGAAGTTTTTCCAAATAATATCAACCCAAAAGTGACTCAACTAGAACAATCCAGATTCACAAATGTGTCCCCTTCACACAGCATAATAATCTGTGATGTGCCAGAGCACAACAGGAGGGGAATGCCCTAGTCACTGTCGACCGTGGACATCTGGAGATTCCCTGTGATGGTGACAGAATGCCAAGTTCAAATTCTGGTCCTCTTCCTCCTGTGTGACTTTGAGGAAGTGAGTTAACTTCTCTGGGCTTTAGTTTTTTCTCATCAGCAAGATGAAGGTGATAAGATTATTTACCTCACAGGGCTACACAGATCAAATAATTTGTGTATGCAAAGTAACTACATAGTGCCTGCTACAGGCAGGAGCTTGGAAGTGACGCCTATCACTCTATGGTAGAAGGGCAAGTACACAGATGTGGTATTTGTATACTCATTTGGTCCCACAATTTTTGTGGTGTGATCACTGCGTGTGGTGCTGTGTTGTGTGCTGGGAACAGAGCAGCAAGTAAAAATGTCTCCAAGACCACACGGCCTTTATTTATTTTTATTTGTACAAAGTTATGGGGTACAAGTCAATCTTGTTGCATGCATAAATTGCACAGCGGTGAATCAGGGTTTTAGGGTATCCATCATCCAAATAATTTTCATCAAACTCCTTAAAACACATTGGCTGTAGAGGTGAGGGTGGGAGGAGAATCACAAAGGCTGTGTGCAGGCTAGAGGACAGGCTAGTCACGACACTGATCCGCAGTACCAGGGCCCGGGATCCTCTTAAGAAAAGCACTATAGGGAAAATGACGAGGAGCAGAGAGAATGTTCCAGAAAGACTGACAGAATTGTGCATTCAAGCAAGGTTAGTTCTGGGAAGGCCCAAGTGAGGGTTAGGGAAAATCCTCAGCTCAAGGAAAACCAATGTATTAGTCTGTTCTCATGCTGCTAATAAAGACATAACTGAGACTGGGTAATTTATAAAGAAAAGAGATTTAATGATCTCATAGTTCCACATGGTTGGGAAGGCCTCACAATCCTAGTGGAAGGTAAATGAGGAGCAAAGTCACATCTTACATGTGGCAGGCAAGAGAGCACATGCAGGGGAACTCCCCTTTATAAAACCATCAGATCTCATAAGACTTATTCACTAACACCAGAACAACATGGCAAAGACCCACCATGATTCAGTTACCTCCCACCAAGTCCCTTCCAAGACACATAGGGATTATGGGAGCTACAGTTCAAGATGAGATTTGGGTAGGGACATGCCAAACCATAACAGCCAGTTTGATTTCTCAACACTCTGGCTGGGAACTCACAGAAGGGAAAACTTAGAAATGCCTCCTCTGCTCCAAAGAGCCAGAAACACAGAGGTCTCCCAGTAAACACACTATAGGCTGGGTCCAGCTCAGCTGCACTTCCCTCAAATGCACAGGTGTCATTGGGATAGGCACGGTCATTAAACAAAACAATAGCCTATCTTCATCTTTATTGTTAACAGAAATAATATTAACTACTTTTTAATTTTTGTCACGTGTGTGCTTCTTCACAGTAAGCCCAAATGTCCCCTCTGAAAAATCACCCCGGCACACAGCAGCACACAGCGAAGGGTTTCTTGGGTGCACAGAGTCAGGCTTTCTAGGTTGCATTTTCCTACTTTCATTCATATGCTGCTCAGTTCTTCCAGTGGTAAATACATTCTTTGGTTGCATTCCAAATGACTGAACTAAAGGAAAAGCAAACGGATTCTGCACCATTTCAAAGACTAAGAGAGGTCTTTATTTTCTTTTTTTTTTTTCACTCATTTTCAATTAAAAAAAAAGATGTTTGCACACTGACGTCCTATTTTTGTAAAAAAGCACACATATGCACATGCTGAAAGTCTGACATCCTTTTAGGTAACAGGACAAAGAAAGTCTCTTCATCCTAGAGAAAAATGTTAGCCTTTCGAGTTGGTGGTTATTTAACAAATCTGTAAAATAACTTTGGTGTGGTCTCCCTGCCAAGGCTGAAATGGGGTTGTCAGGAATAGAAGTTTCTATTGAACTCTATTCAATGAGCTTTAGTATGAGAGAAATGCAGAAAGCTGGAGTCAGATGCAAATATGGCTGAGTTTTCCTATCCTCCCTGACCACCCTGGTGGCTCTCCAAGACTGTGAGTGGGCAGAAGCCATTCCAGGCAATCAAGCCTAGCCTGAAAAAAAACCACCTCAGAGGAGGGTCCCAAGTCAGTACTTATCAGCTGAGATAAAATGGATCCATGCTTATCAGAAAATCATTAAACAGGCTGGGCATGGTGGCTCACAACTGTAATCTCAATACTTTGAAAGGCTGAGGCAGAAAGATTACTTGCAGCCAGAAGTTCAAGACCAGCCTGGGCAATATATCAAGACCCCCAACTCAATTTTTAAAAAAAGAAAGAAAAACAAAATCATCAAAAAAAAAGTCACTTAAAAGCTTAGGGTTTACAAAGTGAATCAAAGTTTTTTGTTTTTGTTCTTGTTTTTTAATGTATCAGGCTCATGAATGTAAGAACTGTAAAGAAACACTTCCATGAATGGAAGGGCAGAGATAAACCAACCATGTCCAGCATGCTGACATGCCATGACAGTATTCTGTTTATTTACATGGCAATGGGATTGGGATGGTTATTTTCTCTTTACCTTCAAGAGTTTTCTATTTGTTTCAACATGACATTGACACACAAGAATGTCTCTAATTACTTAGAGACACTGGTTTGTATAATGGCAAAAACAGCAATTACTTTTGCAACAACTGGATGAAAGCCTTAAAACCTTCATAGACCACATTTAATCCCAAGGTGGATTTGGAGTTTAAGGGAACACTGATATCAAGAGCAATTTCCAAATCTAAGAAGGACGAGTGAATCTCAGAGCAGCAATCCACAAGAAGGAAATGTCTGTCCCACTACCGGAGAGCACCCACTTAAGCAACTGTTATCTGTTAGGAGTTGAACTGTGTCCACTGAAAAGACAAGTTCAAGTCCTAAACCCCAGTACTTGTGACTGTAACCTTATTTGGAAACAGGGTCTTGTCATCATATTAAAATGAGGTCAATAGGGTGGTTGTAATCCAATATAATTGGTACCCCTATAAAAAGAGGAGAGGAGACACAGAAGAGACACAAAGGGAAGCCACCACATGAAGATGGAGGCAGAGATGGAGTGATGTGTCTACAAGCCAAGGAGTGCATGAGACACCAGAAGCTGGAAGAGACAGGGAAGGATTCTCTCCTAGAGTCTTCCGAGAGAACACAGCCCTGCTAGTCCCGTGATTTCAGACTTCTGCAGACTTCTGACCTCCTGAGCTGAGACAATAAAGATCTTCTATTTGTTCTAAGCCATGAAACACAACTTGGAAGAGACTTGGTTACAGCAGCCCTAGAAATGAGTACAATGTGTACCCACGGGAAAAATGACTGCTCTTTTTGAAATCAGTGACATGCCTCCAATAAACACATTCTGGAATTCCAAGCTTCCCTGTTCCTCCTGGTGAGACTGGCGGGCACCACAGCAATTATGCATAGATATCCTTGCTGTGTTGTGTTACTGAGCTGGACAGAGAGGGAGAGATACACCCATACACTTTGCCACCACATCTGGTGGTTTTCCTGGGCTCTTATTTTTGCCAAAGTGCCTCTGTATTCTCTCCATGTGGCAACCCCTAATCACAGCGATAACAGCTGTTACAAGTTCCGTGAGTTCTTCTAGAAAAGCATCCAATCTCTGGGTAGTCCTGGAAACCTCCCAATTTGCAATTAGTATCAGCATTAAGAGTGGTCTTGTGTAGACTGTTCCCTCTGACTGTATAGCAGGCTCATTCCTGCATCACTTTACAACTATGTTGTTAATTTCACCATCTTTCAGTGGGAACCATTCCAGTGGGAATCACATCCACACTAAAGGATACTGAAAGTAGCCTGCTTTCTTAAGCACAGTGCTTTATTAAGCACAGTG